>NC_049247.1:29720714-30320714 GCF_011100685.1 Canis lupus familiaris | reverse complement strand
TCTGTCTCTCATGAATAAATAAATCTTAAAAAACAAAACAATAGAAAGTAGAATGGTGGTTATGAGAGGCTGGTGGAAGGAGGGAGAAGGAAGTTGTTCAACAGGTCTAGCTAGAGTTTCAGATTTGCAAGATGAAAAAGTTCTGGAGATGTTGCGTATACTCAATACTACTGAACTATACTTGAAAATGGTTAAATTGGCACATTTCATGTTCTTTTTTTTTATAACAGTAATTAATAAATTATAAAAGGAAGAAAAAAAAAGGAAGAAGACACCGCCAGGCACAGTGTGGGGTGGGCTGTGACACCCAATGGTGGCTCACCACTCAGCCCCCGAGGAGGACGGACTCCTGCAGGTGGGGGCAAGTGACAGCGGCCTGCACTACGGTACGCAAGTGATGGAAGCGGGCCGGGGACGCGCGGGTCCACCGGCACACCTGTTTCCCCGGCCGGGACGGGGACGGTCGTTGGGGCGGAGGGTGCGGGCCCGGCTCCTGACTCGGTCTGGGCGCCCGGGCTTCCGCAGCCTTCCTTCCGTGTCCCGTCACTCCCCGCCCTGAAGCCGGTCCAAGCTCCGCGGCCCACGCGGGGGCCCAGCAGCGACAGCGGTCCCCGGGGGCAGGCCCAGCGCACACAAGCCGGGCCGAGCCCTGCCCCGCTGGGTCCCCCCGGGGCTCCCCCGCCCTCCCTACCGGAGTTCCCCGGGCCCCAGGCCAGATAGAGCCCCGAGGCCTCGGTCGTTCCCACAGCCGTCCCGGGGGCCCTCTCCACGGAGCGTCGCCGGGGCCCCAGCGGTCGCTAGGCTGCGGGCTGGGGCTACCGGCTCCGGCGGCGGCGGCGGCGGCGGCGCGGATGGCGGCGGATCCCGGGCGCCCGTGGCTCCAGGCGCGCGGTGCGTACGGCGCGAGCGAGGCGCTGCGAAGGGCCGCCCGCCGCCGGCTGGACCACGGGCCGCAGCCCAACGGGCCGGGCCCCGAGGAAGGCCGCGCCCCGGGCCGCCTGGCTCGCCTGCGGGGCCGGCTCCGGGCCGACGCGCCTCGGCTGCTGCGGCTGGTGGAGCGCGCGGGGGCCGCGGCGGGGGAGGCCGGGGCGCCGGGGGCCGAGGCGCGGGCGGACGCGCGCAGCGCCGGCTCCGTGTGCTCCGTGTACGGGGAGCCGCGCGGCGGGGCCACCTACCCGGCGGGCGTCCTGGAGGTGAGCGAGCGGCGGCTGCAGGAGGGCCTGGCTGCCGTGCGCGCCGAGATGGGCGCGGGGCTCGAGGCGCTGCGCGCGGAGCTCCGTGCGGAGCTGGACGCCCTGCGCGAGCTGCTGCCGCCCCCGCCGCCCGCGCCCCCGCCGCCCGCCCGCCGGGAGCCCCGCGTCGCCCCTCGCGCCGCCCCCCGCGGGCCCGCGCTGCTGCGGGCGCTCGGCACCGTGAACGCCCTGGCCGCGGTCGCGAGGCCCGCCGACGACGCCCCGGAAGGCCCTGCGGACGGCGGCGCCAACCGGGCCCCCGCCAGGAAGAGCTTCAAGAAGACGCCGGCGCCGCCCGGGGCCCCGCAGGGCGGCGGGGATTGAGGGCGCCCCCCCGGGGGGCAGCAGGCGCCCTCCCGCACTGCATCTGTATGGACAGATCCATCCCCTCGTCCTGGGAGAAGCGGCCTCGGGCCCTGGGGTGTGGGCGTCGGGACCGCAGAGCCTGGGGACCGCCGGGGACCGCGTCTGGGGTGCGGATGGCTCCGTGCAGCCGGGGATCGCCGGCCACCGAGTAGAGCAGGAGGTGGGGTGGAGCCCCTTTTGGCCTTAGAGCTGCAGAAGGGTCATGGTCAGGGGTGTAGCCAGCCCCGTGGAGAGCGTCGGGGAGAGCTCAAGGGCCTGCCTCGGGGAAGGGTGCTGGTGTTTAGGTTTGGTTTGTTTTTCTAAAGGGTCTTGGGTGGGAGGCAGGGCCTCCAAGCCCTGAAATGCCGTGTGAGCCACACATTCCTCAGCAGCCGTTAGGGATCCGCGGACGCTTGGGCCACTGTCACCTGGACACTGCCTCACTCAGGGCAGTAACACCCCCATATACAACCGCAGTCCACAGGGCATCAACTGGACAGCAGCTTGACTCTACTGACAGACGCAGCCTCCTCCTGGACAACGTTGCCTGGACACAGTGGCCTCTATGTTTTGCTGTGGACAGTGACACCAAGGACACTCAACCGTTCTCTTAGCCTCCCTTAGGCTCTCCAGAAAGTGTCACCCGACACTCGGGCTGCACAGCCTAACCCCCAGTGTCACCTGGGCACAGTTTCACTAGTTGTCCTTATCACCAGGACCCACTCACCTAGCACAGCCTGCAGCAGAGCCTGGAACCAGTAGCTTCTCACCTCCTGGCCTCAAGGAAATGTCAACTGAAGTCAGCACTTAACCCCTATAGTGGCCTGGGGTCCCTCAGCCCGCTTGTTTTTTAAAATAAAATGTGTAGTCTTAGACTTTAGCAGGTGGTGTTTCTAGGACCTGCCGGTTTTTCTCCTTGGAAAAGGGGGCACCTTGTCTCTCCCAGTGGGATCAGAGGTCTGGGGTTCCGGCTGGAGGTCTGGGACTGGCTGTGACGGGGTAGGGGAGGATCTCGGGGGTCTGCGTGTTGGCTGGCACACTGAGGCCTCAGTGGGGTCGGCGCAGGAATCCCGCCTCCCACCCCCGCAAGATACAGGAGGCCCCGTCACTCTGTGCATCGTTTATTGCGGGAAGGGGTCGAGCTGGGTCCTAGGGGCTCCTCCAGAGCCACAGGCGGAGCCCTAGGCCCAGCAGAGCCCCGCGCACAGGGGCCAGGTGCGGGGCGGGGGCCGAGGCTGCGGCGCGGATGGAGGCGCCCGGAGACGCCGAGACCCTGCGCCCCCCGAGAGGCTGCTGCGGGCGGAAGTTGTCGGTGAGCGGTGCGGGGCGCGAGCCGGGGAGCCCGGCCCGGGGCACAGTCTGGAACTGGGCCACCTGAGGGCTCAGGGCAGAGACGGTGAAGTCGGGAGCGCCGGGGCGGCGGGAGGGAGGGAGGAGGGGGAGGGGTGGCGGCCCCACCTGCGCGCGCCCGATGGGGACCGCGTCGGCGAAGAGCGTCCAGAGCACCGCGGGCTGGCAGCCGGGCGTGGTCAGCGACCCCGAGTAGCGGTAGTAGCGGGAGAGGCCGGAGGCGCCGGGCAGCAGCGAGGCCAGCGGGAAGGTGGGTGCCAGATTCGCCGGGACCCCTGGGCGGGGAGGGGAGGGGAGGCGGGACTGCGCCTGGCCTCCCTGTGCCACCCCGTCCCCCGCCCCCAGCAACCCCAGCCCCGGGGGCCACCCCGTGGCTCCTCACCGCGCTCAGACACGTTCTTCAGGCCCGACACAAGCGCGGAGAAGTTGGCGTTGTCCGTGTCCCGCTCCTAGGGAGGGGACTCCAAGTGAGACGGGCGCTGAGTGGACGAGTCTCCAAAGGGGAACTCTGAGGGGGTCTAGGGGAGACTGTAAGGGAAGTGGGTAGGCCCCCAGGAGGGGCAGCTGGGAGATCAACCCCCACTGACCCTGCAGACCCAGGACCTCTAGAGGCCCCATCCTCTAAAGGAACCCTTTAAATCCTACAAACCCTATACAGCCTCCCAACAGCCCCACCGGAGGCCTACAGGCCCTCTCTGCTCCCTTTGCAGAACCCCTTTCTGGGAAGCACGAGGAGTCACGGAGCTCCTCTGGTCCTCCCCCACTGCCGGGAGTCACATGGCCCCTTGCTCACTGCCAACAGCACCGCCAGCACTGCCAGCCCATCAGGGTGACTTCGCGCCTCTTCTATGCTCTGATACCTCGTGTTCATGTGGACCACGTGCATCTGGAGGGGCACAGATCACGAGAGGTACCAGCTGCCCCTTGCACGGGGCACTCCCACCACCTCCCCCATGCCCACGCCCACCTCCATGGGGTAGCGCTGCCCATCCACACTGTGCTCTGAGCCTGCTCGCCCAGGGCCCCCCCAGTGGAAGTGAAGCTGCAGGGCACGGTAGGCAGGCAGCGGCAGCCCGGCGCCCCGAATCTCCAGGCGGCTCTGCGGGTCAGTGTCCATGCGGAGCAGTACTGAGGGGAGGGGAGCACATGACTCTCTCTTCCCCCCACCTACCCACCCTTGTGTATTAGGGTACAGGGTACCAGCACTGGTCCCCTCCAGGCTAGTCTGCTCCCTGGACACTCCCCAGGGTGTCCAGGCCCCTCTGCTGGTCCGCAGCCTACAGAGGAAATACCCCACCCTGCAAGAGGTGGGGAGAGGGTGGCCTTCCTATGCCTGGAGTTTTGACCCACCACATCCACAGCTATGTGTGATATTGGGGGGCTGTGATGACTTCTAAGGCATTCTGACCTGTGGGAACGTACGGACTCCCGGTCCTTGGGGGCAATGGCTGATTGTTATTCTGGGGCGGGGGGGTCCTGACACCTGTGTATGGGGGGCATAAGGTGTCTTTACCAATGTGTGTGGATGTTTCTGTGCTGACTGGAAATTTTGATCACTGGGTGTGTGTGGTGGGGGAGGGGAACGGGTAGTTCTCACTGCCAGGTGGGTTCCTGCTCCTGTTTGGGGTGGGGGTGGGGTCCTGGCCCCAGGGTACTGACCTGTATGGCCATCATTCTCCAGTGTCCATGGGCCTGGAGGTGCTGAGTGGTAGCCTTGGAAGATAAAGGGTCCCAGGGCAGGGTCCTGCTGGACCAGGTGAAGGTCAATGTTGATGGGGGATTGGGCTGGGCCCCCACAGGCAGGGGCCATCTCCTTCCAGTGGGTGGGGCCTGAGGAAACAAGGCCAGGGATCTGTGGAGGGGGATCAGGGAGGCAACTTGGGGGAAGGCAGTGCTCCCTCCCACACGTTAACAGAAACTGCCTAGCCTCAGGAAGCTGGCCCCCGGCTTCCCCACACACCTGCTGCACACACCCCGACCTGGCCTGGTTACAATGTCTGCAGCACTCTCACACAGGCAGGCACCGCCTGGTCTGGGCCACTCTGACACACAGTCACCTGCAGGTAGACTGCCCCACAGGGGATGGAGGTGGAAGGGTCTCCCGGCACAGTGGTCACACACCCCCACTGGGGACACCTGCTCCCACATGGACTGACCACACTGACAGTGGCCTGAGTCCCCACTGATATGAACAGCTTGGCACACATGGCAGGACTGCAGATCACACCAGCAACAAGCAACAGCCCTGGACACACATGCAGGGGGACACACACACATTCTGTCTGGTGCCCAGCGAGCCACTGTGGCCCACGACTCCAGATAGAACCTGCAGAGAACACAGAAGCTCAACATGCACACTGCTTTTGGGTCACACTAGCACCAGGCTGTCTAGTGGTCACAGGACAAAGAGGGATCCCACACAGCCTCACACGACACTGTCCTCACCACACTTCGGGTCCTGGGAGTCGTAGCACCAGGTGCCTGCAGACAGTGGACAGGGGACCAAGATGAGGGACAGCCACCTGGGTCCACTCTGAGCTCTTTCCCAGCCAGGGTCCAAGAATGGGGGTGTAGGGCTTAGGCCAGAGGAGGCTAGCACAGACTCTTCTCTTCTGTCTCAGGCCCAATACCTCCTCCTCCAAAGAGACCCCCGCCCCCCACCAAAGGCAGGGCTTAACAGGGAGAAGGGGGGAGTCACAAGGGAGGGTAGATTCCAAAAGGGATGGGCAGGGTCCAGATGCTCACCCTCTGAGTCCCCGCACACCACCATTGGCACGGTGAGGAAGGCAAGTGCAAAGCCTAGAGACTGCATGGTGCAGCAGCCACTGACTCCAGAGGACTGGAAAGTGCTAGAGGACAGTGGGGCAGGCTAGGCAGCTGTTTATTAGTGGGGTGGGCTAGGGGTGTGGCTAAGTCTTGTGAGCTCTCTGGCAGGCCACTGCAGGCTGCAGAGAGGGTCCGAGGGAGTGGCGTCCAGGCAGGGCCACCAGCAGGGAAGACGGAGCTCTGAGATCACCAGGCACATGCTCTGATCCTAGGGCTGCGGCTGCGTGCCAGCAACAATTGCTGACATTTACTGGAGCAAAACACTTTTTTTTTTGGAAAGATTTATTTATTCATGAGAGACACAGAGAAAGTAGCAGGGACACAGGCAGGGAAGCAGGCTCACTTCTGGGAGCCCTATGGGGGACTTGACCCCGGAACCCCAGGATCATGACCAGAGCCAAAGGCAGATGCTCAACCGCTGAGCCACCCAGGCGTCCCTGGAGCAAAACACTTTATTTTTATTCTTTTAAAAATGATTGTATTTATTTATTCACGAGAGACACAGAGAGAAAGGGAGAGACACAGAGAGAAAGGCAGAGACACGGGGAGGGAGAAGCAGGCTCCCCAGAGGGAGCCCGATGTGGGACTCGATCCCAGGACCCCAGGATCCTGCCCTGGGCTGAAGGCAGGCGCTTTACCACTGAGCCACCCAGACGTCCTGTGTATTTTTTACTGGAGTTTGATTTGCCAACATATAGTAGAACACCCAGTACTCATCTCATCAAGTGCCTCCCTCAGTGCCTGTCACCGAGACACCCCATACCCCGCCCACCTCCCCTTCCACTACCCCTTGGTCGTTTCCCAGAGTTAGGAGTCTCTCCTGTTCTGTCTCCCTCTCTGATACTTCCCACTCATTTCCCCTCCTTTCCCCTATGATCCCTTTCACTATTTCTTATATTCCCCGAATGACTGAAACCATATGATTGTCCTTCTCCGATTGACTTACTTCACTCAGCATAATACCCTCCAGTTCCATCCACGTTGAAGCAAATGGTGGGTATTTGTCGTTTCTAATGGCTGAGGAATATTCCATTGTATACATAGACCACATCTTCTTTATCCATTCATCTTTCGATGGACACCGAGGCTCCTTCCACAGTTTGGCTATTGTGGACATCGATGCTAGAAACATCGGGGTGCGGGTGTCTCAGTCCTTCACTGCATCTTTATCTTTGGGGTAAATCCCCAGCAGTGCCATTGCTGGGTCGTAGGGCAGGTCTATTTTTAACTCTTTGAGGAACCTCCACACTGTTTTCCAGAGTGGCTGCACCAGTTCCCATTCCCACCAACAGTGCAGGAGGGTTCCCCTTTCTCCACATCCTCTCCAACATTTGTGGTTTCCTGTCTTGTTAATTTTCCCCATTCTCACTGGTGCGAGCTGGTATCTCATTGTGGTTTTGATTTGTATTTCCCTGATGGCAACCTCCCCACTTTCTCATGTGCTTGTTGGCCATGTCTATGTCTTCTTTGGTGACATTTCTGTTCATGTCTTTTGCCCATTTCATGATTGGATTATTTCTTTGCTGTTGAGTTTAATAAGTTCTTTATAGATCTTGGAAACTAGACCTTTATCTGATACGTCATTTGCAAATATCTTCTCCCATTCTGTAGGTTGTCTTTTAGTTTTGTTGACTGTATCCTTTGCTGTGCAAAAGCTTCTTACCTTGATGAAGTCCCGATAGTTCATTTTTGCTTTTGTTTCTCTTGCCTTCATGGATGTATCTTGCAAGAAGTTGCTGTGGTCAAGTTCAAAAAGGGTGTTGCCTGTGTTCTCCTCTAGGATTTTGATGAATTCTTGTCTCACATTTAGATCTTTCATCCATTTTGAGTTTATCTTTGTGTGTGGTGTAAGAGAGTGGTCTAGTTTCATTCTTCTGCATGTGGATGTCCAGTTTTCCCAGCACCATTTATTGAAGAGACTGTCCTTTTTCCAGTGGATAGTCTTTCCTGCTTTGTCGAGTATTAGTTGACCAAAGAGTTGAGGGCCCATTTCTGGGTTCTCTATTCTGTTCCATTGATCTATGTGTCTGTTTTTGTGCCAGTACCACACTTAGAACAGATTCTCTCAACTAATGGGGGTGGTGCAATGATGCCCATTTAGAGATGAGAAAATGGGAGGCTGGGGGCCGGGAGTGAAAAGCCAAGGCCACCAAGCAAGAACAGAAGATCAAAGGGGAGGGCACCTTGAATCCCAATGCTCCTGACTTTTGAGGCCGGGGTAGGGAGTATGTCTTTCCCCTGCTGTGGGTCTGGAACCACTCCACTCCCTGCACACCTGAGGTAAGGCCTTCCTTTGGGGGATCATCCCACCATCTGGGAAACTGCAGCCCTCCCACTCTGCCTTGCACCCCCTAGGAAGGGACTTCAGGCTTCTGCAGCAGCTCCTGAGGCCCTAACCCCAGGCTGTGGCTTGAGCCTCAGTTCCCTCAATTCGCTCTTCCAGAAAGTGGGGCTGATTTCTCTGTCCCTTGGTCTAACTGGGACAGTGACACCGTTTGGAAAGAGCTCTCTATCTGGCACATGTGTGCCTGTGGATGTGAGCACGACTGGCCAGTGGGGTGAAGGGAAAGAGCTGTGCTGTCAACAGTGCTAATGGCACTCAAGACCCCCCCACCGCCCCAGCAGGTGTGTCCAGGAATGAGGGACCTGTTCTCAAAAGTTCTATCCCTAAGGAATCCCTGTTCCTTTTCTAACCCTGGTCCCTCACCTCTCCAGCCCTGGGGCTCCCCCTGCCCAGCCTGGAGCCAACTGCCAGGATGCTGGTTTAGGAAGATGAGATGAGTACAAGGACCTGCCTGAGGTTGAGTCCCCTGAGTCCCCTAGGAACCCTTTTGTCCCTCCACCACAAACTGGGAAATTACTGGAAGGACCATTGGGTCAGACAGAGGGAACAGAGCATCTTGGAGCCCTGTGCCTGGCCGCACAGATGCTCCAACTCCTCCATCCGCCCATCCCCACCACTGTGCCATTCTGTCCCGACTTGGGTCATACCAAAGACTGACCACGCTTCTTCCAGAACACAAATTTATTTGGCATTTGAATGAAATGGTTCTCACAGCATCTTAAGAAAAGGATTAGTGCCAACCCAACCAAAAATAAACCCAAACTAAAAACCCTTAGTGAAAGGAAAACATAAAAAACAGGCATTGAGACAATGTACAGTATTGACTCCTTCCTCCACCAGGTAAGTTGGGTCCTGCGGGGGAAGGCTCCTCCCAAGAGCCTGACCTGTACCTCTGGGGGCCCAGTCTCTCACAGGAGCACAAGAGTCGTAGCTAGGGTTGGCCTCTGGATTCTTTGTTGGACCATGGAGCAGTCCGATCTTACAAAGGGTGGCAACAGGACAGGAGGCTGAGGACAGCCAGACAGACACTGGCGCCCCCCTTGTTCCCCTCCAGCAGAGATCAACTCCTGGGCACCAACTCTTGCAGACACAGTGGGCAGGGGTCTGGAGCAGCACTGCACGCAGGCCTTCTGCCCAGCCCAGGGACACCAGTGGGCTGAGTACCCTGGTGCCGGGACAGAGTCCTGGCCAGTCCAGAAGCAGGTCCACCCTTTCAGGCCACTCCCTGCTCAATGCCTCCTGCATGCCTGATTGGCCCCAGCAGTCCTTCGTCCCCAAAGGGTTTCCCAGTCCCCATGCATCTTGTGCCAACCCCCCTGCTCTCTATATATGGTTCTGAGGCATGGGCCAGACACATGGGAGTTGTGAAGGACTCTCAGCCATAGAGGTCAAGTCCCTATGGGCTCCGCCGGGGTGGTCACTCCAAAGCAGACACGCTCAGGACACTCACCTGGCTCCTGTAAGACCCGTGAATGCTGCTCTAGACCTCAGCTGCCTTGAGCCCAGCATGCTGGAGGCACAACAACCTTCCTGCTTTGTCTTCAGCAGCCAGTGTGGGAAACATGTACCCAGGACGCCTTTCTTGAAGTATCAGCCCTTTGGCAAGGGGAGCTCAGGCTTCCTCGGCATATAGCCTGCTTGCCTGAGGCCTGCCTCCAGCACTCTGGATCTTGTGAGCCCGGACAGGCAGTTCAAAATTCATACCTCTGGCCAGTTCTGTAGGGCAACTCAAAAATCTCATTCCATACTGGAAGAGTCCAACAGGTTTCCAATGGGAGAGTGTGAGAACGCGCCTGGACTGCACTGTGCCACCGAGGTCTGTCACCACAAAGCACCACAGCAGCACTCACTTCTAGTCAACCCTCCTGTCACTGCACGCTGGTCTGGAAAGGCTACAAAGGGGACCAGGAGCAGGGCTCCAGGATCCTCAGGAGCCAAGGGGCAGAGGTGCAGACCTGGCCATGCCTCAGTGCCACCCACGAAGTCACAGCAGGCCGAGGAGAGTGGGGCCCCATGCCGAGTTCCGGTGTACCGCCACCTGCAAAAACTTGGACACATATGCACACACACACACACACACACACACACACACACAGACATACACGCACACACAAAAAGAAAAGATCCAGACATACAACGTAGAAAAGATATGGATGTGCTAAAAATCGCACAGAACCCGCTTAATCTCCAAACCTCAGAAATGCTAAAAGCCCCGTGTCAGGAGACATGACCACTGCCCAGGAGCAGGCAACAGGGTCCCTTGGTCAAAAGGCCCCTGGGCAGGGTACCCAGCACCCCAAGCTGCTGAGGAGCACGGGAAGGTGGCATGCGGCCACTGGGCACTTGGCTCCAGTGGTGGTGGTGTGCAAGTGGACTTTCAGGAGATGGATACAGCCCAGGGCATTAATTTCAGCCACCCCTCCCCCAAAGAAACAACCCTTTATGGCACAAACAAGATGGGGTGGGGGGCAGGCCAGGCCCAGGGGCAAATTCAATAGGAGTGGGGGCTCCAGAGAGTAGCAGATAGGAGCCGGCCAACCCCCAATGGAGGATCTGGGGCCAGAACACTCATGCGTGAAGGGCCTTGGCCCAACTCCAGGGCTGCCTCCTGGGGGAGCCATGCACAGCAATGCTGGGGACAAAAATGAGAAGGTGGGGCCAGGACCTCCTGGCCCAGAACTGGGCTTCACAGAGCCCAGCTGGAAAGACAGAGTGAGGAGTTCAACCTCTTTCCAAGACCCCCTCTCAGGGCCTCGGGCACCAGAGGCCCAGGCCAGCCCCCAGCCTGGGGCAGGGTCACCTTGATGTTCACAGCTGGGGGGGGAGGGGGTGGTGGGGACCCTTGGAGCAGTCGCTATAGTAACCCCCAAGGCTGTTCACCCTGTGGCAGACCAAGTGCCCAGACAATACTGACAGTCCACAAACATAGCCATGCCTGGAAACACCCCTCCTGCCCCCTGGTGGCCCCCAGGCTCAGAGGCGGTTTGGCAGGCTCCCCTGCCCAAAGCCAGGTGTGGTCTGGCCTCTGCCCACACCCCCGGTGCCTTCTTTGTTCCCTACTTCTGAAACGTGTGGTCTGAACTAACTTCATCATTCTTCTGCCACTTGAAAAGAAAAAGTCAGGGACCCAAAGCTGTGCATGTTCTTGGAGCCCTCGAGACCCGGTGCCCAGTGTCTGCTCCCTCGGGAGGTCAGTGGGGTCTGTGCACGTGCACACGGGCAGTGCAGCTGGGTCCAGGCTCACTCGGGCCCTGTGAGTCTCCCACGGGGATCAATGTTTCTCGACAGCAAACAGGTGCTCTCTGGCCGTCGGGGCCGTGGGCTGGGCCGTCCTCTACACCACGGTACTGAGGGAACTGCGGCTGTGGCGGCCGCCCCCTGGCAGTGCCTCTGTGGGGGTGCCTCCTGGACCAGGGTCAGGGGGCACAAGCAGGGCACTGCTGCTGTCGGCAGAGTCTTCCAGATCTGCCAGAGAGGCCTCTGCGGCAGGCAGAGGGTGCTCCAGGCGCCGGGGAGACGCACCTTCACCGCCACCATCCCCCGGGGTTGGCGGCCTGGCGTCTGCTGGCTCAAAGGCATCATCGTCTGCAGGGAGACAGAAGGGGGTCAGCAGGATGGTGGGTCTGGCACAGGGGAGGAGTGGAGCTAGACAGAACCAGGGAACGCTCCTGCTGTCTGAATGTTCCCACCAAGGTGTGAGTGGGGGGGCAGTGTGCTCACCCCTCACCTTTGTACCTGGCAAGGTGCAAGGTGCCATGGTACAGCCACAAGCAAGCCATGCTGTGTGACGGCGGGGACAGGCTTTGACGGTCAGCCAAACAAAGTCAGGGGAGGGGGAAAATTCTTTCTGACTTGAGGGGAGTCAAAGCAGGGCTCCTGTGACAGGAGGGAGCTCCGGGCTGGCCAAGGACAGGCTGTGGCTGGAATATGTGAATGGGAATGCAGGAGGCAGGCCCCGAGCACACAGCTCTGCAAACCTCACGGAGATGTGCAGAAATCTTCACTTTGAGGGAAGCTTTGTGGCAGCCCAGTGCCTTCAGCATGCCTGCTCCGTCACTCTGGCCTCGGAAGGCTCGGGCCATGGGGGCCCGGTGCGCACCTTCGCCTGGCGGCTTCCCCAGCCTCCGAGTCCCGGTACCCTGCCCCGGGGAGCATCTGCTCTGACAACCTGCTCCATGCAGGCATCTGGGACCTGCTGCCCCCCAGCAGGGTCCCTGGCAGGAAGCCTGTTCTACCCTGACCCACTTGACAGCAGATTGGGATAATCGGACCAATCCAGGTCTTGCCTACAGACCACAGAGAAGCAGGACTTGTGAACAAACAGGCCCCAGGACACTGGTTCTGCTGTGGCATGTGGGTGCGCGAGGAGTCGGCCACCTGGGAGTAGGGCACTGCCACTGTCGTACCGCAGGGGGCTGTGTGTGTTAAGAGGGTGTTCACACACAGGCAAATGGGATGAGACACCTGAGCTGCACACAGGGAAAAGGACAAGCCAGGCAATGGGTGGGGAACCTGGCATTCCCTCTGTGCTCCACAGCCCTGCAAGGAATGACTTTCCAGTATCAGATGGACAAAAGATTAATCAGGCCAGTGTCACAGGGCCTTCTTCCCACTTCACAGAACTGCTTCCGGACAGGAGGGAATGTCATGATGGTGTCTCTTCAGCTTACCACACATACGTGTCTTTACAGCCAAGCAGCGGGCTCAGGGCGGGCCCCTGCACCTCTGGGCTAGCCCTGTACCCACAACCACCAGCACCTGGCTCCCCAGCTCTCTGCAGAGCCCAGCTGAGTGTGCCTCAAGGGCCCCTTGCTAGCAGGTGTTCACCGGACCACCGCCAACAGTCATTGGCACGTGCAGCCCTGGCAAGAGCCCGCCTGCTCTTCATCTGCCCTCCTGCTCTTCATCTGCACCACCACAGATGGTGGTTCCTTCCACTTTAAAGGGAAAACCAAAGGGAAAGCGGAAGGCCAGGAAAAAGTGGAGGCTGAGGGTCTTGTGGATTGGGGAGGGGGGCCACCAGGTCTCTGGCTACCCATGGTGGACAGTGAGTGACGTGCTACTCCCTGTCCCTGGGGGTGGGGGGAAGCACCTGCGGGGTCGTAGAACACGCTGTCAGGGTTGATGGAGGCCTCATAGGGCGGCGGAGGATCATCAGGCTGGTCGATGTCTGGGTACTTGTATGCGGTGTAGGGAGGCGGAGGGTCATGGAAGTGGAACGTGCCGCCCTCCCCGTCGTCAGAAAGGTGTAGTGGAGTGAGGCCAGTGCCGAACCCGTCTGGGCCATAATCAAAGCCAGGGATCCTCCGGCCAAGGTTGAAGTGGTGCACTGGGCAACCGCAGGGAGAAACAAACAACCGAGTCGCTCAAAGACATACACGGCTCAGCCCCCAAGTCAGCCACCCTCTCCTGGGGCTGGCCCTGCCACCCCCCAGGCCCAGGGCATCAGGCTTCCTGTCACACTTGTGTGCCCAGCTGCCCACATGAAAGCCCTGAATCTCTCACCTGGACCCCCTTCAGTGCGGCCCTGCCCCTCACCCACATGTGACCTGTCACTCCGTCCTGCCCCTTCTGCTGCCCCGCCGTCACCACAGCCCTCCTCCAGCTTGAGGGTCTTTGTAGCTGGCATGGAGAGAGGGTCTGGGGAAGGACCGTGCCGGTTCAGTGCTGCCAGTGCAATTGCGTCCCTCAGCATTCCCGCCACCTTGATTCAGACCTCGAGCCCCCAGGGTCTGCATCCATCCCACTGGTCCACACACGGACTGGGGAGCCTGGCTTGCTCACTGGGACAAGGGACGATTCCAGAAGCTCTACTAAGGGCACAGGCCACTGACTGCAGAGAACTCGAGCTGAGGAGGGCGAGTCACACCCTCAGCTGCCTAAGTTTCGAGTGTCTGCTGCTCTGACCCCCTACCCCTGGCCGGTGGCCCACTGACAGTCCAGGCTACTGGAAAAGGTAAGAGGTGATCACCCATCTGAACACATGGCGGCTGCCGAGGGTCGTGCTTCCAGGCCTGGAATGCCAGGGAGCCCGGGGGCAGCTGGCACTGAAGATGCGTCCTTCCGTCCACATGTCCGGAGCCTGATTTCAGGTCCTAAGGACAGTTCCTCCAGTTCCCCAGGTGTGCACTCAGCCCAGGAGCAGGTGAGTAGGTGGGACAGGGACACACCAGGGCACCCTTGTCAACATCCTCTCCTTCTTCCTTGCCCCTTCCTGCTTTCTGTGCTTCCCACCATAAAGGGGACACAGCCTAGGGTGGGGCCCTGACAGTGGCTGCACAGGCAGGGCCAGGCACACTCACAGTTGGCTCCAATCAGTGACTCAATGCGCTCCCGTCGCCTCTGGCGAAGCCGGTGGACCATGAAAAGGAGCAGCGACAGGATGAGGAAGGAGGAGATGCAGCTAACGATCAGACGCATCCCACTGGCCATGGAGTCAAACAGGCTGTTGCCATCTGTTCAAAGAAGAAAATGGCTGTTCACAGAAAAGAAGAGTCTGACCCCCCCAGGGGCTTAGTGCTACGGAAAGGCCATGGCCCTTCACCACCAGGCAGATATGTACACAAAACAACTTGCTTCCTGATTCCCTGCACTTGATGGTCTTAGAAGAGATGGCAGAAATCAAACAGCTCAAGGTCAAGAATACTGGGATATTACCAAAGGAGAGAAGCAAATCATGGGCCAGGATAAATATTTTACCTTCCAGCCAAGCACTCCTAAGTTCCATGCGATGAGTCCCTTCTGCCTAAAAAGCTAGAGGGTGCTCTGTTACGGGCCTCCATGCCCCCAACCAACACAGTACAAAATCAGGCACATGTGACCAAGCTCCAGACCCTAGACCAGGGTTGCTCACCTGGGCGGCTCTAATTCCCAGGGAACATTGGGCAATGTCTGGAGACATTTTTGGTCATCATTAACCACTCAGGGGGTAGAGGCATTACTGGCATCTAGTGCATAGAGGCTAGGGATACTGCTCCACATCCTGTTGAGCATAAGAAGGCCCTCACCACAGTGCTCAGCCCCAAATGTTGACACTGCCAACATGGAAACACCCTGCCTTGCTCTGGTGCCCACCAGTGCTCGTTTGGTGCTTGCTGTGGAGGTGCTGTGGGTGGGGCACACATGATGATCATGGGATGAGGTGTGAGGGAAGAGAACTGCACCTGGAGGAATGCCTACAGTGTAGGAGACATCTCCAGGGGCTCTCATCTAGATGAGATGGGCCACTCGCACCAAGTCACAGAATAACAGAACCATGAACTGGTCCCAGGAATACCTGCCTCCATGAAACCAGTGGGAATGCCATGGAGGCTTCAATGGAGGGACTGACCTGTAGCTACTGGAAGCAGGACTCCATGTGGGTAGAAGGGCCAAGCACTGTCAAATCTCAACACTGTGACAGCCATGTGGGCGGGTCCCCAACCACCAGCCCCAAGGAGACACTTCATGGCCAACATGGGTTCCATGTGAGAGGCCAGGCTCCCAGGGCCCTTCTGCTTCTGCTGGCCCAGTGTGCTCCATACCAATGCAGATGGTCTGAGTTCGCGCTTGCCCTCTTCCCACAGGGCCAGGAAGCTTCCCTCAAAGCTGCACTTATTGCTGACAACGCTTGGGATGAAAATATGTGGAAAAGACATCCTCTCACCAATTAGTTGCTTTTTTGGTGCCTCTGATCCTAGTCCAGTCTCAGAGGAACATTCTGTCTTTGTGGGAGGAAGTCTGTCAACTCAGGAGGCTGCTGATATGTCTGTTAATTGGTGGCCAGCTCAGAGATCCCAAGGGGGCACCTAAAGCAGCAGCCCCTTTGCAATGACTCTTACTAATCACTTCTAAAATAAACCCAAGGGAAAAAAAAAAAAAAAAAAAAAAAAAACAAGGACACAGTCAAGGTCCCTGACCATCCCTCCATGGTGATTATGAGGGAGGAAGCAACTCCTAGAAGAAAGCCATTTACACTCAGACACAAAGAAGACAGCACTGTCCTAGGAGCCGGAAGGCAACTTTTGGATCCCTGGGACTCATGCCAAGACTGGTCTCTTTATGGGGCTCTGGACAACACCATGAGTGGGGTTGTCTTCTGTCTTCCATGCTACTGGTGCCCAGCCAGCACCTGGGCCCCAGAGGACATGTCCTGCTGTGGTTGATGCTCTTGGAACTGAAAGTGCCCTGAAGTCCACCTGGCCTGACCCTCGGTCTGAATGCCTGAGCCATCCCAAGTCCTTTCTACATGGCTGTCCAGCCTGTGCATGAAGAACTCCAGTGATGACAAGCTCACCACTTCACTGAGTTTGGTTATGTGCTTAATAGTTTGAAATTTCCATCAGAGACAGCAGGTGAAGCAGAAGCTCAGCAGGAACTGGAGGGCAATGCCCTGGACTCTAACATAGGCTCTGTTCCTGGCAGCTACACAGTTGGGTACCCCATCTCACCTCTTGGAGCTTCATGATCCCATGACCCCAGGGCAGCAGCACAGGATGGGAGGAGAGAGCACTCTGAGAAGGGCAGTTGCTCTGTGCCCAGGTCGCTGCTCAGTGTTGGCAATTGTTATTTTAGTCTTTAATTAGGTATGGTACCCCACGTGCATTCAATCTGTTCCCCTAAATGACCAGTGTTGAGCATCTTTTCAGCTGCTTGGCTGCCATCATGTACCTTCTTTGGTGAAGTCTCATTTTAAATCTTTTCCCCACTTCTTAATAGGGTGGTTTATTTTCTTATTGTTGACTTTTTAGAGTCTTTATATACTCTGAACACAAGACCTCTGATTTGTGTTTTGCAAATATTTTTTCTTTGATGGTGGCTCATCTTTTCATTCTCTTAAACAACTTTCAAAAGGCAGAAGTTTTTTATTTTACTTTTTTAAAGGATTTTATTTATTCATGAGAGACACAGAGACAGAGAGAGAGGCAGAGACACAAGCAGAGGGAGAAGCAGGCTCCACGCAGGGAACCTGACGCGGGACTCAATCCCGGGACCCCAGGATCACGCCCTGGTCCAAAGGCGGTACTAAACCGCTGAGCCACCCGGGCTGCCCAAGGCAGAAGTTTTTAATTTTGATGAAGTGCAATTTATCAATTTTTCTTTTTTGGATCATGGTTTTGATGTCAGCTATAAATGTTGCCTATCCCTAGGTCACAAAGATTTTTCTATGTTTTCTATTTTCCTTTAACAGACTTTACTTTCTTAGAGCATACATTTTCCTCTAGAAATATTACAATGTGTGGTTGTATAGTTAGGTCTAAGACCATTTTGGGTTAACTTTTATACAGAGTAGAATGTATAGTTAAAGGTGTGTGTGTGTGTGTTTTTGCATATGGATGTCCAATTGTTTCAACACTATTTGTTAAAAGACTATCCTTTCTTCATTTAATTGCCTTTGTACTGTTGTGAAATATTAGTTGACCATGTAAGTGTGGGACTATTTCTAGACTATTCTGTTCCACTCATCTAGGTGTCTCTTCTTTTGATGATACCATACTGTTTTGATTACTATGACTGTACAGTAAGTTTTAAATCTGGTATCATCAATCCTCCAACTTTGTTCTTTTCAAAAACTGTTTTAGCTATTCTAATTCCTTTGCCTTTCTACTTAAGTTTTATTTAAAGTTGTGTTTTTTTTTTTTTTTTTTAAATTTTTAAGTAATCTCTATACCCAACGTGGACTTGAACTTGAACTCAAGAGTCATGTGTCCACGGACTGAGCCAGCTAGGGCACCCCTCTACATAAATTTTAGAATCAGCTTGTCAATGTCTGTAAAAGTAGTTTGCTGAAATTTGGGTTGGGACAGAATTATATTCACAGATAATTTGAGGATATTAACTGCCTAGTGATACTGAATCTTATAATCCATGAACATGGTATACCTCTTCTTTTATTTACATTTTTTTTATTTCTTTCATAAGTATTTTATGGTTTGCAGCACACAGCTTGTGCACATATTTGTAAAGCTTATAACTTAGTAGTTTCATGTTTTTGGTGCTATTGTAAATGGTACTTTTCTTAGAAATTTCAATTTCCAACTGTTCACAAGTAGCATATATATAAAAACAATAGAGCTTTAATATATTGACCTTGTACGTGGAGACCTTGCTAAACATACCTATTAGTGTTAGTAACTTTCCTGTAGATCCTCTGGGATTTTCTATGCAGATAATCATGTCATCTACTAAAAAAAGATGATTTCAAAAAAAAAAAAAAAAAAAGATGATTTCATTTTCCCTTTCTGGTCTGGATACATTTTCATTTTCTGGCATTGCCCTTTTCCTTCTATACAACCTTGAATAGAATGGTGAGAGCAGACATTCTGTCTTGTTAAAGGGGATACTTTCCCAATGTCCCCAGTTTGGGTGGCAGTGTCTCTTTCCTTGTTGGAATAAAGACACTTCCTAGGAGAAAATGCTCAGCCTGGGAAGCAGTGAGGACCTGCAAAAGTAAGGCTGAAAAAGAGACCAGGAGACTCCCTGGATAAGTTGCTCAGAAAAACGGCCTGTACTAGATGTGGTCTCATGCAGATGCCCTGAGAGCCCTGTTCTGTGAAGAAGTCCTCAGGGCTGGGCAGGCTCTACAGGCCTTATATAGTTCTGATCATTCTTACAAAGCCTGAATGGAGAGGTAAGGCAATACTGGCAGACTCCTAAGAAATGCAATGAGAAATCCAGGCGATGTGCTTATGGAAGCCAGAGTTTGACTCCTGTGGAAGGTAAGGAGCTGGAGGTTGAGAGTGATGTGGCCAGGACACAGGAGACCTGGTAAGCATCCAGTCAGTACTTGCCAGAATACATGAATGCACCTTATACAAGCAGATACAATCTACTCTGTAAGACAAGGAGGCCCAAGCTCCACGCTCCCTGGTAGGCTCCTCTACTCTCCACAGCCGATTGTACATGTGGGACATGTGCCAGAGTGCCTGATTCAGCCAAACTTCAGACACCCTGATACTGCTTTGACCTCTCCCTAGGCCCTCCTGGCATGCAGGGGCACTGACTACTCCCTACTTGACGAGAGCTCTAGCTGTTGTGGCCCTCAGACACCAACCAGTTCCAGCTCCTGTCCCACCAGCACTAGGCAAAACAGTTTCTCCTCCACAGGGGCCCTGGAGGATGGGGATGGTCACTATGCCCTGTCTGAGCTGCTCTTCTACAGGGTGCATGAGCTTAGGGACTTCCACAAGTCCGTCCATGTCTTTCTCACACTGTCAAGATAAAAACAAATTCATGTTTTTGATTTACATTTCTCCTGTGATCATGAATTCACAGAGATGCCAACTATACTGGTGTGAAGAACAATTCAGTATGCTGTAGGGAATGTGATGTAGACTAATGGTCCTATAGACCAGATTGTTACCTTTTTTTTTTTTTTTTTTTTTGTAAAGGAAAAGAGGGCTATCTAGAGACCACATGTCTGTGCAGTGTCTAACCATAAAGCATCACCTGGTAGAAAGGAATTTTTTTTTCTCAGAAATGAGGGTAATATTTAATCGGGTAATATTTAATCTTTTTCTGAAAGATTTTATTAGTAAAAATCAACGACTATAAGCAATAAAAAATGTCATTACTCTCCACATCACCAAACTCAGAGAAGAGCTCAAATGGGGATATAAGTCTTGAGAGGAGAAAGATCAGGTTCAAAGCCACCAGTTTTAGTGGATTCACTAACAGACACCCACATTAAACTTCAAGTTCACTGGTGTATGATACTTGTTACCTCCCTGAGCTGACACAAGCCAACCTATAAGGTGGCAGTTAGAGAAGGCTGGGTCATATGACACACACATGCCCCCAAGACTACTGGGCCATCAAAGCTGACAAGACAGCTCTGTGAACAAACTGCCACTGTTGCTATGCCATGTACCATGAGCCCTCATATGTCCCCACCACTGAGAAAGCAAAGGGATATCTGGGCTCCAGGTCAGAACAGGGTGGGTGACTCATGACCCACCATCAATCTCACCTGGGTCCAGGCACATGAACTTGCAGCATTCCTTGGGGTCCTTGCGGTACTGCTGGCAGCCCTGGGGCCTCTCACAGAGGGCAGCCACACACATCTCGGGCTCCCCACCATGGCAGGTGCAGCTCAGGCACGGATCGTCTCCCTTGGGGGTGAAGTAGAACCCTTCATCCACCACATTGTCCTTGATGTCAACGCATGTTTGACCTGAAATAAGCACAAATATGCATATATGTATGCAATATCAGCAGAAGGAGCTCTGACTTTCTCCACCTGGGTCTAGGTGGCAGACGTGACAACAGAGGAGTTAGCAAGATCAATCTGAAAGCCCTTCCAGTGCTGGAGTATATGAGCCTGGTCCACAGGGAGTGACTGTCTGAGAGAGGTCACTACAGCTCACTGTTAGGGCAAAGCACACTTGGTCAGGGCACACCTAGCCAGGAGCCCAGACAACTAGCAGAGAGAAAAGTACTAGATTCCAGGGGAAAGCCCGTGGAGAAATGTTTGCTTTCAAGTGTCTGCCTAAGCAGTGTACTTAAAGATTTCTTCAATTTTAAGATGGAGCTGCAATACATATTAATCATTTTATGACATATTTGAGAATGTGTCTCCAATGATTCTCCCAAGAAGCTGCTGGTTCTATTTGTAAAAACAGTCCACTAGTCTCGACACACATGGTAAACTGTGCAGAGCTGACTTAGGGCTAGAGGAAGAGAAATGGCCAAGGCCAGAGACAAGAGGGAGCTGAAAACTCAAAGCCCTAAGCCAGCCCCAGACACAACAGAAGCCTGGAAGAAGGGAGGAGGGATGAGGCAGGGGCAGCTCTCCAAAAGACACATGCTCAGTTGAAGGCAAAGGGAAATGAGAAGAAGTTTGTTTCACTTTTCAAATGGAGTAGGGATGTCTAAAAAAATTCATCAGAAATCCCACAACCACGGGTCTGTGCCTCACTTAAGACTGGAGTTAAATCTACATAACTCATGTGGTCAAGAATTTGCAGGGCAAGAAACACATAGAATTATTCTCTGTTAGAACAGAAAGAAAAGGAATGAAGAAATGAGCAGCCCTCAGAGAAACATGGGATACCATCAAGTGTACCATTATACATGAAATGGACGTACCAAAAGGAGAAGAGAGTAGAAGGAGCAGAAAAAAGTATCTGAAGAAATAATGGCTGAAAACTTCCTAAATTCACAGAAAAACAAAACCTTTAAATGTAGAAATCACAACAAATTACAAGTTGGATAAATGTGAAGAGCCTAAACATGTCAGACACATACATCATAGTAAAAGTGCTAAAGTCAAAGAAAAAGTGAAAGCCTTAAAAACAGTGAGCCAGAAATGACTTGTTACCTATTAAAAGAACCCCCACAAGACTTATAGCTGACTTCTTAGCAGAAAGAACAGAGGTGAGAAGGCCTCTGTATGTCTTGATAACATACTCAAGGTGCTCAAAAAAACCCCTGTCAACCAAGATTCCTATATCCAGTAAACCTAGCTTTCAAGACTTAAAGGCAAAATAAAGACTTTCCCCAGACAGACAAGACCTGAGAGAATTTACTGCTCTTACTTATTGCCTTTTAAGAAATACCAAAGGAAGGATGCCTGGGTGGCTCAGCGGTGGAGCACCTGCCTTTGGCCCAGGGCGTGATCCTGGAGACCTGGGATCTATTTATTTATTAATTAATAAATAAAATCTTTAAGAAAAAAAAAAAAAAACAAAGAAATACCAAAGGAAATTCTTTTTATCCCAAAGGAAATTTTTTTTTTTTTTTTTTTTTTGAGAGAAAGTGCCCATAGGGAGGGAGGAGGGGCAGAGAGAGGAAGGGAGAATCCTAAGCACACTCCGTGCCCAGTGTGGAGCTTGATGCAGGGCCCAACACGGGGCTCTATCTCACAACCCTGAAATCATGACCTAAGTTGACATCAAGGGTCAGATGCATAACCAACTGAACCACCCAGGCACCCCACCCTAAAGGAAGTTCTTAAAGTTTTTTTTTTTTAAGATTTTATTTATTCATGATAGACACAGAGATAGAGAGAGGGAGGCAGACACATAGGCAGAGGGAGAAGCAGGCTCCATGTTGGGAGCCCGACGTGGGATTCGATCCCAGGACTCCAGGATCGTGCCCTGGGCCAAAGGCAGGTGCTAAACCGCTGAGCCACCCAGGGATGCCCGGAAGTTCTTAAAGTTAAAAGCAAGTGACCCTCAGAGAGAAATTTGAATCCATACAAAAAAAAAAAAAAAGCACTAGAATAGATAATTGTGTAATTACGAAAAACAATATAAATGAGTATTTTTTTCCTCTTAATGATTAAAAAGGCAACTGTATAAAATACTGTGTTTAGAGATGCCTGGGTGGCTCAGCAGTTGAGCATCTGCCTTTGGCTCAGGGCATGATCTCAAGATCCCAGGATTGAGTTCCACATAGGGCTTCCTGCATGGAGCTTGCTTCTCCCTCTGCCTAGGTCTCTGCCTCTCTCGCTCTCTCTCTCTGTCTCTCATGAATAAATAAAAACTTAAAAAAAATAATGTGTTTATAACATAGTATCAGACCTCTAACATATAGAAATGTATTTTTTTTTGCTAGTAAGCCCAAAGGAGATATGTGGAATAAAAGCTGTTTTAGGCTAAGGAAATGACTGGAGATGGTACTTAACAACAATGTATTGGTAGTTTACAGCACTAACAGACCTAGTGTGTATAATAATACCACAGAAAGAAAGAAAAGAAATACAGTTTTAAGAGGTAACTTCCACATATCACTGAAATGAACCTAGTATCAATCTGATGCTAATCTGAATAAAATGTATATGTTTATATACATGGAATTAGTAGTAATAGTGGCACTTACCTGTGAATATACTAAAAAGCATTGAATGATACAGTTTACATGGGTGAATGGAAAAGTATGTGAATTATATCTCAATAAAGCTGTTAAAATAAAGAGATGATAGCTGAGACCTTCCCATAATTAATAAAACACATAAATCCCAAGGGTCCTAAAAGGACCAATAAAAATAAATCAATAATTAGACACAATGTGATAAAACCCCAGTGTATCAACAAAGAGAAACTCTCAAAAGCAACAAGAGATGACTATTACCTACTGTTCTATGTTCTTTTAGGCTATGGTCAGTCCGGTGTGGCCACAAGAGAGGCATAAAGGAGGTACGGGAAAACAAAGTATATTATATTCATAGGCCCTGGACCAACAGAGTCACTGCACACTAGGAAGGATCACACAGGAAGAACACTCAACCAAGTGGGCAGGGAGCAGAGAAGGAGCAAGGACCCCACAGCAAGTGCTTTGTAGGGAGTCAGAATGGAGTACACAACCAAAGGCATGAAGAAATCTCACTGGAATACTTGACTTGATCATTATTAGGTCACAGTCATGGGAGGACAAGAAGGGGAACTTATGGCAGAGGCCAACCTTATCATACTTGGGGCACCTGGCTACCTGGACGGGGTGCTCACAGCCTGTTCGTGGATGGACCAGGATGATAAAAAGTTTTTGAATTTGTAATACATCAAACAAACGAAGAAAAGGTATATGACAGTTCAGAGCAAGGAAGAGGCAGAAACAATAAAATAGCACCTTCAAAGTCTTGAGAAAAAGTAACTGTTAATCAACAAATCTATACCCATCTAAACTAACATTCAGGGTTAAAAAAATACAGACTTTTCATCCAGGGAGTGAAAGGGTGTAGTACTAACAACACAACCTCATCTCAAAGAGCTCCTGAAGGCTGTATTTGAGAAATAAAAAGCTGAACCCAGAGAGAAGAAGTGGGATATAGGAAGAAATAATAAAGACAATGATGAACACCTGAGGAAAGGTGCCTAAATGCTGACTTCATAAAACAAGTGATTCTAATTTCAAGAAGTGTAAACACAAAGTAAAACTAAAATAATGGACAAATATAAGTCAGAAGCTGGGGAACAACTGGAGCTAAAGCAATATAGAGCTTTTGGTGCCTTTTATTTTAAAACTTTTTATTTTCAGGTGCACAGGGACATGTGTCTTCTCCAGTGTCAAAAAGTGGCCCTTCCAAGAATTGAGCTTTTGAACTGAAATGGCTACCATTGGGGAAAAAACAAAAATAACTCTACTTTCCAGTTCCAGGTGACAATGTCTTTTTGACTGATATTCATTCAAGAGTGCACTTGTCCTCAGCAGCCTGTGAAGTCCCTCATGAATTCATCATCTAAGGAAGGGGAGGCATACCCAAGTTGCAGACGCAGGGCATATGCTCTGCAGAATTGTAAGAAAGATAAGAGTTGGTTTTAACCATCCTCCCAATGTCCCTTTTTAAGCCTTCTTAAAAGGTGGTTTGCACAGTGAGTAGAAATTAGGCTTCTCTGCAGTCTAGATCTTCACTCAATCAGTGAATACAAAATGGCACTGGCCCACTGGAAATTATGGACTCCATTATGGAGAAAAAAGCTTACTTACTGAGCAGCAAATTCCAAAAATTTCTAATTTGGATCTTAGTGCTGACCTCTCAATATAGGGTCTTTGTAGGAACACAGTAGGAAGTTAGAGACATTGACTATCTTTAGATTTAAAAATATAAATCAATTATGCCTTTCAAAAATGTAAGGGTAACTAACCACTAACAGGCATATATAAACAAAGTTTCTGAACCAGTAGAGGAAAGAAAGACTAGAGAAAAGTTGATTTATCTCATATAAGTCAGGAAAAGAAAAAAAAGAAGAAAAATCCTAGGTAAACAGCACAGAATAGGTGCCAAAATCAACTTGAAGACTTAATTAAAAGAGTACAAAAAGGTATATTAAAAAGAAGATAGCATAAAAACATTATGTAATAACAATAAAAATAGTTCATTTATATTGAGGACTTTCTATTTGCCAAGGATTGTTCTTTGTACTGCACACATATGTTAACAATCTCTCCCAACAACAACATGGTGAGGTGGGGGCTCTACTACCCATTTTTCCTAATGTGGAACCCAAGGGATAGAGCTCAAGAAACTTGTTCAAGGCCAAACTTGGATTCAAAGTCTGGCTATTGGGCAGCCCGGGTGGCTCAGCGGTTTGGCGCCACCTTCAGTCCAGGGTGTGATCCTGGAGACCCCGGATAGAGTGCCATGTCGGGCTCCCTGCACGGAGCCGGCTTCTCCCTCTGCCTGTGTCTCTGCCTCTCTCTCTCTCTGTGTCTCATGAGTGGATGGATAAAATCTTTAAAAAAAAAAACAAAAACAAAAAAACAAAAAAAAACCAACAAAGTCTGGCTATTAAGCCTCTTATTGTAACACCATTTTGCACCCACCACTGCAAAAGAAGTAAAACTTTAAGCAAAACCAACAAAAACTAATATGGATAAAAGGGATCATTACATCATGATAAAAAGGTTCAATTCGGACAGATATTATAAGTACTTGTGCCCCCAATAACATGCTCTCAAGACAGATAAAGCTAAAATTAGGGAATTATCAGGGAAAAATGGATGAATCAACATCCAGAGTGAGAGATTAAAATACATCTTTTAACAATTACTATACCCATGTAGTCAAAACAGACTTGCTATCAATAGGCCTGAGCTAATAAATGTACAAAAAATCCTACCGCCAAGAGTTTAAGCACATGAGGAATACTAATAAAACTCCTAACAACAATAGAACATAAATATCATGTTATCTAACCACAATACACATTAGCCACTAAACTAAATTAGAGACTGTAAATGACTTCGCGGAAGGGGAAAATACACAGACTAGGTAGGGACAGGAGGCATCTTCTGAGGGGCTGGAAATATTCCACCTCTTGATTTGGGAAATGGTTACACATGTATACAAATTCAACAAACTTAAAAAAAAAAAAAAAACAAATTCAACAAACCTGCTCTTAAGATCTGTGTACTTCATTGTTTGTAAGTACAGGGAAATTTAAACTTTAATGCCGTATGTTAGAAAAAACTAAAAATTAAGGAGATAAGGGCCTAACTCTAGAAGAAAAAGAAAAGCGTAAACCTAATGAAAGTAAAAGGATGGAAACTGATAGTAGAAATTAATGGCACAGAAAACAGATATAAAACAATGAGAATCAATTACTACCCAAAGCTGGTTATTCACAAAGATGAATCAAAGAGCCAAATCTTCAGTAAGACTAATCAAGAAAAAAGAAAGAAAGTATAAATAATATTAGGAATTAAAAGGTCATAACGATATACAAATGCTTCAAAAATCGTAAAAGAATGCTAAGAGAATTGTATGAGAATGAAGTAAAAAATTCAGACACGTAGGCAATGCCCTAGATAAACATGACTTACCAAACTGACTGAAAAAGAACCAGAAAACTTGAATATGTCTATAATCATTAAGACTAAATTAGTATCAAAAATCTATATCCAAGATATATATATATACACACACACATGCACACATGCATGCACACATGCACGCACACACACATCTTAGCTCTGTCCACTGAAAGGGCGTTAAAGCCATGAGCATAATTAGTGCCCAGGTCCTCCAAGGCTTGGGAAAAGGTTGAATCCAGAGAGTACAAGATGAACTAGAAAAAGAAAGCAAACAGAAGGAAATAATAAAGAGAAATAATCAGTGAAATTGAAAATAGAGAAAAATCAATTATACAAATAGCTGGTTCTCAAGAAAATGAACAAAATTAATAAACCTCTAGCAAGACTGACAAAATCAAAATTGGATAAACACAAATCACCAATAGCAGGAATGAAATAGGGGACATCACTATAAATCCTGCAAAGATAAGAAAATTAATAAGAGAACGCTATGAACAACCCTATGCCCATAAATTTGAGTACTTAGAAGAAATGGATTAATTCTTTGAAAACCAGAACCTACCAAAAATTCACTCAACATGAAATAGATAATCCAAACAGTCCGATAACAATCAAATAAGTTGAATTCATAATTTAAAAACTCCCCCCAAGAGAAATCTCAAGCCTACATGGTTTCACTGGAGAATTCTTCCACTACAGATAGTGGTTGCAAGTGGGTGTGGTTATAAAGGAATAATAGGGAGGATCCTTATGGTGCTGGAACTACTCATATCTTGAACTACTCATGTCTTGACTGTGTTACAGGATCCTACACAAGAAATAAAATTCTATAAACCCCCCCCCCTCACACACACACACACACACACACAAACACACACACACACACACACACACACACAAATACAAGTAAAACTGGAGATAGCAGAATAAAATCAGTGGATTGTGTCCAACTCAATATCTGGCTATGATATTACACTATAGTTTTGCAAAATGTTCCCATTTGGGGAAATCAGGCAAAATGTATAAGGGAGCTTTTTATTTCCTTTAAATGCATCTGAACCTACAGGATCTCAATAAAAATGTCAATTAAAAAAAAAGGCAAGCAGGGATCCTTGGGTGGCTTAGCGGTTTGGCGCCTGCCTTCTGCCCAGGTAGTAATCCTGGAGACCCGGGATCGAATCCCACGTCGGGCTCCCGGTGCATGGAGCCTGCTTCTCCCTCTGCCTATATCTCTGCTTCTCTCTCTCTCTCTCTCTGTGACTATCAAATAAATAAAAAAATTCAAAAAAAAAATTAAAAAAAAAGCTGTTTTAAAAAAAAAAAGCTCTAACGGAAAAGGTAGATATACAAGATAGAACATTCAGCAGAGAGATGGAAAGTTAGGAATCAAATGGGGTGCCATGGTCTCAGTCAGTTACGTGGCTGCCTGCAGTTCGGGTCATGATCTCAGGGGTCCTGGGATTGTCCCCCGCCTTGGGCTCCCTGCTCAGTGGGGAGTCTGCTTCTCTCTTTCCCTCTGCCTCTCCCCCCAGCTTGTGCTTCGTTTCTGTCTCTCTTTCTAAAATAAAATATTTTTTAAAAAAGAAAGAATCAAATAGAAACATTAGAAATGAAAAATAGACAAAATGTCAAAAACAGGTAAAAAATGCCATCAGTGGGCTCATGAGCAGACTGACAAAGGTAAGGAAAGAATTAGTAAAATATGTCAACAGAAATTACTCAAACTGAAAGACAAAAAGGAAATTAAAGAAACACTACAGCTAAGTGAAATGCATGATTCTGGACTGAATCCTGGACGAGGATAAAAATAGTTATAAAGCGTTATCATTGAAACAACTGACAAAACTGTCATAAACTGTAGCTTACTGTATAGCACTGTACCCATATTATATGCCCTGATTTTGATAATTGTGCGGTGGTTATGTAAGAGTGTGTCCTGGTTCTTAGGAAACACACCAAGTATTTAGGCCTCAAGGGTACAATATCCTCAATTTATTCCCAAATGGTTTGGAAGAAATAAGCAGTGAGGGACGCCTGGGTGGCTCAGCGGTTGAGCGTCTGCCTTTGGCTCAGGGCGTGATCCGGGACTCCCGGGATCGAGTCTCACATCAGGTTCCCCTTGAGGAACCTGCTTCTCCCTCTGCCTATGTCTCCGCCTCTCTCTGTGTGTCTCTCACGATTAAATAAATAAAAAGAAAGAAAGAAAGAAAGAAAGAAAGAAGAAAGAAAGAAAGAAAGAAAGAAAGAAAGAGAAAACAAAAGAAAAGAAAACCGTAAGGGAAAGAAAATACATTTACAATAGTTTACTATATTTACTGAAAAAATCCATATAAAAAGTGGATGTGGGGGATCCCTGGGTGGCTCAGCGGTTTGGCATCTGCCTTTGGCCCAGGGCGTGATCCTGGAATCCCGGGATCGAGTCCCGCATTGGGCTCCCAGCATGGAGCCTGCTTCTCCCTCTGCCTGTGTCTCTGCCTCTCTCTCTCTCTCTCTCTCTCTCTCATTCTCTCTGTGTGTCTATCATAAATAAATAAATAAATAAATAAATAAATAAATAAATAAATCTTAAAAAAATAAAAAGTGGATGTTAACCCATGTTGTGCAAGTACCAACTGTGTATCTAAATAACAAGTTACAAAGCCCTGGCCTCCCAAGCCCAGATGGTCTTAAATGGTATGATCTATCAAATACTTAAGGACAAGATCATTTGCAATTAGTGCAAACTGACTTAGAGACTGGTAAAATAGAATGCTTCCCAACTCATTTCAAGTATCGAATATAAATGTGATGCAAGGGATCCCTGGGTGGCGCAGCGGTTTGGCGCCTGCCTTTGGCCCAGGGCGCGATCCTGGAGACCCAGGATCGAATCCCACATCGGGCTCCCGGTGCATGGGGCCTGCTTCTCCCTCTGCCTGTGTCTCTGCCTCTCTCTCTCTCTCTCTGTGACTATCATAAATAAATAAAAATTAAAAAAAAAAAATTTTAAAATGTGATGCAAAAACTAGTCAAGGAGAGCAAAGAAAAGCACCATAACAGGCCAAGATCACTTTTTTTTTTTTTTTTTTAGGGATTGAAAGCTTTTTATTAACCATAACAGCACCAGTTACAGAGTTATTTCAGCTGTACTTCAATTTGTAATTTAATTTAATAAATCACAATGAGAATTACTAAAAAGCAACCTAATCTGAGTTCTTTAAATTCTTTTTTTTTTTTTTTTTTTAGTATTTTATTTATTTATCTATGAGAGACACAGAGAGATGCAGAGAGAGAGGCAGAGACACAGGCAGAGGGAGAAGCAGGCTCCATGCACGGAGCCTGACGTGGGACTCGATCCCAGGTCTCCAGGATCACGCCCCGGGCCGAAGGCAGCACCAAACCTCTAGGCCACCGGGGCTGCCCCTGAGTTCTTTAAATTCTTTTAACTTGGCATTAAATGCTAAAGAAATGCATTTATTTATTTATTTTTTTTATTTTTTTAATTTTTATTTATTTATGATAGTCACAGAGAGAGAAAGAGAGAGAGGCAGAGACATAGGCAGAGGGAGAAGCAGGCTCCATGCACCGGAAGCCCGATGTGGGATTCGATCCCGGGTCTCCAGGATCACGCCCTGGGCCAAAGGCAGGCGCCAAACCGCTGCGCCACCCAGGGATCCCTAAAGAAATGCATTTATTAAGAAAGCTTCTTGTAAGGCATAATACCTTGACTGAGATATAACCTGTGATTTACAAAGTTTAAACTTATAATACATGCTCAGTGTGTTTTTGTTTTTTTTTTTTTGAAGATTATTTATTTATTTGAGAGAAAGAAAATGAGGCAGGGACGGCAGAGGGAGAGGGAGAAGCAGACTCCCCTTTGAGCAGGAAGCCCAATGTCGTCTCCCATCCCAGGACCCCGAGAGCATGACTTAAGCTGTCCAGGTGCCCCCTGAGTGTGATTTTTTAAGGTGATAAAGATAAGGTAATGAATGGAAAACTAGACTTGGTGTTAAAGGTGTTAAAAAATTAATCTCTAACTGGATGACCTTGACTTAATCTTCACTTTGGAAGCCTATAAAATATGTGGTTATGGGATGTAAAAGGAGATTATAAACAGATATCTTCTATTTTCTTGACTGGTGTTTTTGCCAAAAAACTCTACAAGGAAGGTCTTACCTACAGTCAAGACATTATTACTTTAGGAGTTGGGAATTTCACGTGAGATTCAAAATAGCAGAGTACTTCCATGAATATGGAGGAGGAAAGAGGACTGCTTAGTTTCATTGCAGACAGCTGCCAACTTGAAGATGCGCTACAGTCTTTTTCTATTATAAGGTGATTTATGAATATCATTATAAATCCAGCTTAGAACTTTTACTGCTTTAAGTGCCATAAACTCATGGGATCTGTAACCTCACATGTAATAAAATTCAAAAAAGATGAGAAAAACATGATTTCCAATCATTCAGCCCTCTAATATGAATTTATTTACAATCACTTTGACTCCTGAAACTAGCTAGTCTTTAGTCTTTTTTTTAATTTATTTTTTACTGGTGTTCAATTTACCAACATACAGAATAACCCCCAGTGCCCGTCACCCATTCAATCCCATCCCCTGCCTTCCTCCCCTTCTACCACCCCTAGTTCGTTTCCCAGAGTTAGCAGTCTTTACGTTCTGTCTTCCTTTCTGTTATTTCCCACACATTTCTTCTCCCTTCCCTTATATTCCCTCTCACTATTATTTATATTCCCCAAATGAATGAGAACATATGATGTTTGTCCTTCTCCGACTGACTTACTTCACTCAGCCCAAGATCACTTCTTAGAGGAGTTTCAAAAATCCTAAATGTCGGCCAAGCAAAGCCAGCAATATATATATATAAAAAAAACCCTGAGGATGGTTTAATATCAGAGATCTAATGTAAAAAAGTAAATGGTAAATAAAATCATATAAGCAAAATAATAATATAAATCAGTGAAGAAGAAAAGCCACACGATCCCAATAAATGCAGAAAAAGTGTTTACATTTTTGTAATGTAGAAATTCTCAGCAAACTAAGAATGGAAGGGTACTTCCTTAACCTCAAAAAGGTATTTTCTCAGTTTTAAAGTTCCATATTTAATGGTGAAACACCAAAAGCTTTCTCTTTTAGGCTGGGAAGATAAACCTATGGCTCACTACCAGCACTTCTAGTCAACACTACACTGGAGACCTTAGCAAGTAAAGGAACACCAGGGGAAAAAATGTAAAGAAATAAAAAATCAAAGATTTGAAAGAAGACAAAAAAAAAAAGCCTAAATAGAAAATCTAGCGGAATCCAACCAGGTAAGAGTTCTAATAATGGAGCTCAGAAAACGGATTCTAAAATTCAGGTGAAGAATAAAAGGTTGAGAATTGGCAACAGAAGGGGCAAGAACAAGGGAAGCCCACCACTCATTGGGAGGATGCAAAGTTCCTGTGAAGATGATGTGGTATCAGCATGGGACTGACAACAGCCAAGGGTCAGAATGGAGTCTACTAACAGGCTCAAACATCTATGAATGCTTGATGAATGACAAATTATCAGAAAAGGAATGATGGTCCAAATTAATGATGCTGAGACCATCAGCCTACCTCCCATGCTGCCTCTGGGTGCGATTTGTCCCTGCCCTCAGTAAGCACCACACACTGTGAGTCCCTGAAACTGGAAGAGACCTGGATGTGGAATGTGAGTGAGTGAGTGGGCTGAGGGACAGGGAGAGATCACGGATGGAGCCAGGGAGTGGTCCAGATGCAGAGTAAGCAGTCTTGGAAAGACCGAAAGAGAGAGTGGGTAAGTAAGTGACCAGGGGGATTGGAGGCTCCAAGACACCAGGAGATGTGGCAAATCCTCCATCACCATTCTCATGTCAGCTCCTAACAACAACGAGATGTAGAGGGCAGGAATTAGCACCTCTATCCTGGCAAAGAGAAAGGATTGTTCACAGATGCTGACTGCTGCCGGGATCCTTGCCCTCCTGCCACAGCAGTGGCGTACCTTCAGAGGGGTGTGAGCCAGGCAAGGAGCTCCTGCCACCCCACTATGATGCAGGGGTCTGCCTTGGTGCACCGTGAGGTCCAAGTCTACTCAAGGTTGACACCAAGGTCCAGAAATCAGACAGCCACGTATTCATGAGAAGCACTTCCTTACAGCGCATTAGGAGTCACAGCCAAGGTGGCTTACTTCTTTTACAGAGAAACGAAGACTTCTCGTAGCAGTTCTCTGCATGCCAGCTGTGCAGGTCGTGGTGTCGGAGGGTGGGGAAGTGGAAACACTGGAGCTGAGCGCAGAAGACACTGTCACTTTCCGACACGGCTGAGGCAAAGATGGGGTCTGGGGGCAGGAACACCTCGGAGGAACCTGTGGGAAAAATAACAATGTCAGCACACCAATCCCAGGCAGTCCTTGTGGGCACCAAGGCCCCCCAAACTGGACCATCAATCAAAGGGCCTGTGGGCCGCCAAATACTAGCTGCACTGCATTCATTCACGACCTCCCCTAGTTCCTGGGAGCACAGCTCTGGGCAACGTGAAGGATAAAGTAATGGGCCACAGCACAGTCGATTAAAATGTATGAGTTTGGGCAGCCCGGTTGGCTCAGTGGTTTAGCGTTGCCTTCAGCCCAGGGCCTGATCCTGGGGACTCAGGATCGAGTCCCGCGTCGGGCTCCTTGCATGGGGCCTGCTTCTCCCTCTGCCTGTGTCTCTGCCTCTCTCTCTGTGTCTCTCATGAATAAATAAAATCTTTTTAAAAAATGTATGCGTTCATATGGATAAACAACAATTAAATGGGGAGGGGAGTCCTCTCCTTTAACAGGGTCTCAACTAGTAAATAGAGAAGGGCTCAAAAGGCACCTATTGCACGTGCCAGGAGCACACAATTCTGACAGAATCGTAGCTCCCTCAACCTAGCAGGGGGATCATCAGGCCAGGCGAGCTAGAAAGCACTGGCTCCCTGGAACCCCCTCCCAGCTCCAGGGAGACTGTCACTCACTGAAACTCTGCCTTCCAACCCGGGGACCAGGCAATCAAAAATCATGTGGTGCCCGGCAGCCCGAGTGGGGGGTTGTGGTGGAGTACAGGGACAGGGGGCCTCTCTTCTCCTGTCCCAGGAGGTGGACTCAGGTCACAACTGGGCACAGCACAGCCAGCCCCCAGAGCCCACTCTCTACCTCAGAGAACCCTCCAACACTGGACCGCCACAAGATTCCTTGAGGCTAACCTGGACGTGGGTCACCAGAGACACTTCTAATTTTACTAAGATGGCGATGTGGTTTACCCTTTAACAGCAACATGGTATTGTCATGCATGCCTTTTGAACTCTATTTGCTCCCAATACTAAGCATGGAGGTCAGCCTGGAAGAGCCAGCGAGTCTGGAGATGGGGCCTCATTCTGTAGACACTGGGCACAATGCCTCCCAGCCCCCTGACAAGGTCAGGAAGAGGGACTCTGGGGAAGCGTGGTGGGATAGAAGCCCAGTCTCCAGCTGACAGGCACAGTCAATGTCAGTGCACCCCTGCTAGGTCAGACTCACAGGAGGACCATAGAGGAAGGGTAGGGGTGGGGGCCAGGGTCCTTGGGATGTCTTTTCACACCATTTGGGGAGCCTGCCTCTAATGCTAAGAGTGGGCACTGCCATGAGCACTGTGTCCATCCAGCCCCCTGCTCTCCAGCGAGGTCTCCTGTAACCCACGTGTCCTCTTCTTCTTCAGATACCCCTTTACCTGGGAGAAGCCTTCCTTCTTTTCTTTTAAAAGATTTTATTTATTTATTCATGAGAGACAGAGAGAGAGAGAGAGAGAGGCAGAGACACAGGCAGAGGGAGAAGCAGGCTCCACACAGGGAGCCCGACGTGGGACCCAATCCCGGGTCTCCAGGATCAGGTCCTGAGCTGAAGGCGGCGCTAAACCACTGAGCTGGGGTTTAGCGCTGGGGCTGCCCAGAAGCCTTCCTTCTTAAAACAGTTTTCTTCACTATTTGGCTTCTTGTCTCGTGTGCTGAAAACGAAACAGATTTATCCCATCCTTTATAAAAACAAAAAACAAACAAACAAAAAACCCAAAACAACCAAGTCTTCAGGGGCGCCTGGGTGGCACTGTTAGTTAGTTTCAGATCAGGTCCTGATCTCAGGGTACTGGGAATGAGCCCCGCATCAGGCTCTGCACTCAGCATGGACTGGGCTTGAGATTTTCTCTCCCTCTCCCGCTGCCCCTCCCACTCATGCTCTCTTTCTCTTTCTCTAAAATAAATAAACCTTAAAAAAAAAAAAAAAAAAAAAGAAAGAAAGGCTCTAGCCTTGAGTCTAGTTGCCAGCCCAGAGTACAATGTCAGCACATGATTGCAGAGTTCTGACCAAGGCCACAAATGCTCTCAGGGTAGAGTCCTGGGACCTGGTCCCCACCCCATTCTGCTCACAGGCCCTGGAACCTGCCTGAGCCAAACTGAGAGTGGATGGTGGGAGCGAGGGTGGCTCAGGCCCCACCACGTCACACACAGACGGGGGGCACAGGGAAGGCCAAGTGGAGGGAGCTCCTCCCACCCATTATGTGCCCAGAGGACCACCTGGGCCTTCTCGCTCTGTGCTGGTCAGAAGCCCTGTTTACCCTGAGGTCATGTGGGCTACAGTAGTTTCTTGAAACCAATGACTAAGAAGACTGCTACCTCTTTGCCAAACTTAGTTTCTTTCAAGCCTTCATTTTATGTGCCCTTTCTATGGTACTTTATACTCCAGTTTCATAAAAATGCTCCATCCTCTCTCTGCTAGGAGATAAATGCAGCTAATCCCCAACACACTCAGTGTGATCTTCAATTAGCATCTGCTGTGGGTTGAGAAGCATCCCCCCAAAATTCATGGCCACCTGGAACCTCAGAATATGAACCTTATTTGGCTCTCGAGGTAAAATCATTCAGTACTTGGGGTGTGTCCTTGCAAAGGGAGAAGACACAGAGGATAAAAACATGGGAAATGACCAGAGGCAGATGGAGCAGAGCCTGGAGTGTGGCTGTCATAAGTCAAGGAATGCCAGGAGCCACTCTGCACTGGCAAAGGAGCAAGAAAGAACTCTCCTGCTAACACCTTGATTTTGGAATTGTCTCCAGAACTGTGAGAAAGTAAATTTGTGTTAAGCCAGAAGTTCATGGTACTCTGTGAGGGCAGCCCCAGGTATCTAGCATGGCCTCCTGATCATCATCCCCACTGACTTAATAAATGTCCACAGGCCGCATCCTGTAAACGGGCACTCGGGGTACACCGGGCAACAGCAGCAGGCAGAGATCCTTGCCTTGCAGAGCTTACAACAGGGTAGGGGTGTAAAGGCCAGAAACAGAGGACGACTAGACCTAATGAGTGAGGTATTCGTGATGTTGGAAGGTCACAACTACTACAGGTAAAAAGGAAGCTGGAGCATGGAGATGAAGGCAGGCCTCGGAGTAGTGCCACAGGAGCAGAGAATGGACGGGACGGGTGACAAGGCTTGTGGTGGGAGTCCCACGCCACGCACAAGCTCACGGCTTTGCTAGAAGCACTCAAGGGACCTGGCTTCTAGCCGCAGTCACAGCTAAGATTTATTACAGCAACACAGCACGATACACCAGCAACAAGAGAGGGGACAGCTCAGGCAAGTCTGGGGGCATCCAGGCCAGACTTCCTGAGCACTCTCTCACCTGGCAGGAACAAACTGCAGCAACATGGGTGTGGCGTTCCTGCCTGGAGGAGTCCCTGGGCATCTCGACTCCAGACTCACCAGGGGAAACCGGTGTTCACCATAAACCCCACAGTTCGTGCAGTCCAGACGACCCGACACAGTAGGCTCTGCTCCACCCAATCCCTGAGCCCTCCCAGGTGCCAGCCAGGGCCAGGCCGCCTGTGGTACCTTCTCCTGCACCAGAGCAACCTGAGCTTGGGAAGGAGCATCCCAGGGAGGGCTTACAGCAGCAGCAAAGGTGGCATGTGGCTAGAGAGGAGGGCTGCAGGGTGTCGGGAGGGAGGGCAGAGGGAAAGGCTGCCACAGGACTGTGAGGACCAGGCTTTCTTGAGAGAAGGAGCCACAAGGGCAGAAGGGGGAGGAGTAGAGGAACCTCAGACAACTGTGTGAGGAGACAGGGGTGGGTGGGGTTGGCAGCAAGAAGACCAGGCTGGAGGTGTTGGTAATTTAGGTGGGTGACATTAGATCTGATGGCTGTGACCTGGTGACAAGTGATAAAATTCTAGGCAAGTCTGAAAGGGCAGGAGATCATGTCATCGTACCAGCAGACTGTCCTCTAGGGTACCTCTCCACTGCTGCCTGTGCAGCAGGGCAGGCCTTCAACCTGCTGGAGTGGCGGCAACTGTTTCCAGACACCCCGACCCCGTCTGCACACAAGCTGTCCTTAGCGTGGCGCACATGGCCATATACAACAACACCGAACTTCCTCTGCCATCTCCTCCTGTGTCTCTGTTCCCCTGCTCCCTCAGCTTGGAAGAACCACACCCCCCATGCCCATCCTACAGCAGGCTGACCTTCACTCACTTTCTATCAGTGCCTCCCCACAGCAGGCTGTCTGCCTCTGTCTTGCCTCACCCAGGAAGGAGTATGGTACTACAGCCCCCACAGAACGGGTCTGCCTTGGGGCCCACAACGAGCTGTGTGGATCCTCCCAAATGCTCCTCTGCTGGAACCAGCTACCTCACTCTCAGGGCTGCCTTCCTTCAGCAGAACTGCGGCCTGACCTTGGCTGACTCCACTCCAGCTTGACAGTCACCTCACTCAGAGGGCAGGGTCTCCACAATGTGCCTTCTAGGCCAGCTTAAGCCCTGGCCCTCCCCCAAGTGCCGCTTCCTCACTGCTGATGGAAGATTCTAGGTCAGGATAGGTCAGGGCACACAAGTGAGTCACACTCCCTGGGTGTGAGCACCAGGGCCAAGAAGATAGAGATCATAAAGGGCATTCCTTTGTGGCACACATGGCCTCAGCCCACTTGTGATGGGAATGAGCCCCTAGAGGTGGGAATGCTGAGATAGGGGGAGGATGGGTATCCAGGTGCAGGACTGAGCACATCTTTTTTTTTTTTTTTTTTTAAGATTTTATTTATTTATTCATGAGAGAGACAGAGAGAGGCAGAGACATAGGCAGAGGAAGAATCAGACTCCTTTTGGAGAGCCCGATGAGGAACTCGATCCCAGGACACTGGGATCATGCCCTGAGCCAAAGGCAGACACTCAACCAGTATGCCACCCAGATGCCCCTGAGCAGCTGTTAAAAATAAGCAAGTTATACAATGTGGGCACATCAAACACACAGTATGCTTCCATTTTTATATTTTAAAATACATATCACATATAATAACCAGAAACTGAAATGATACTGTTAACAGCAATGATGCTAGAGCCCTGGGCAATGGCTTGGGGGAAAACAGATGATTCCCTTTAGACAACATGGATCTGCTTTCAAACTTTGGTCACCAATGTTATAAAATTGGCACCTTGTGCTCTCTGGCAGCAGCAGTTCTCAGCCTTCCAGGGTACACCAGGCCCTGGGTGCTGCCTCAACGTCAGGGTCTTGGTACCCTGGAGTGGAGCTGACATGCTGTATAGACAGAAACCGGAGGCAAGGCATCCCTCTTGGGGGAGAGACCATGAGAGGAGGCCCCTCTTACAAGTGGAGCTCCAAACTTGAAGTGCACCTGGGGAGTGGGGGTGCCAACATACACAGGTAAGAAGTATGGATATACGGATGATACTCTGCAGGTGCCACTGTGCTGATGTTATGACAACACGTGTGTTGTACATATTATAAAACACAGAGGAAAATGTTGGGCAAGATGTAAAATACTAAATATCTTCCCGCAGTGGCTTCTTACTGCCATTCGCTCATATTTTAGGCACAATCTTTTCTTTGGAGCGAATTCACCATTAATGACCAAAGACTTAAATCCACCTCCTACTGCCTTTGGGATGCATCACCTCTGGACCCACTTCTCAGGCCCAGCCAGATCCTCAGTTTTGACTAAGGGAGCACGTTCCTCTCTCTTCTCTGCGAGTAGCAGTGGGAGCTCTGTTACCGTCTCATTTGCTGGGGCTGTGTTGACAGCATTCTCTCGCGCTGCAGTCTCTCAGCAGAAGGTGCTTTCGGTATAGACACTTTCAACCAGATACAAAGGCAGCGGAAGAATATAATGAACCCCTGCGAAGTTCTGTCCTGCGTCGCAGCAGCTCACTCTACATGCTTGTCCACAGCACAACACTACAGTCACACCTCTGAAAATCCTGGAGTCAACCTCCACTGCAAATCCAGATTCAGCTTCCCTAACTGTGTCCCAAAATATTTATAACTCTCCCCCTCCCAATCCAGGATGCATCAGAATTCGTGTGCTACATTTGGGCTTATGTTTTTTCTTTTAATTTCTTTGAACCCAAAACAGGGGCACCTGGGTGGCTCTGTCGTTAAGTGTCTGACTCTCGATTTTGACTCAGGTCATGTCTCAGGGTCATGGGATCAAGCCCCACAACCGGCTCTGTGCTGGGTGTGGAGCCTGCTTGAGATTCCTGTCTATACTACAGGATAGTATAGACACTCTTCGATCCAGTTATCTTCCTGACACCGATAGTTAAAAAGAGAAGATGCAGGTCTGCGTTGCATGATGAGCCAAGGAGAAAACAAGTGTGGCCACTGAAGCCTACCTGGAGCCTTTGCCATTCTCATGCCAGATGAGGGTCCCATGTCCCCCAGCTCAGAACACATTATCATGCAACGCAGACCTGCATCTTCTCTTTTTAACTATCGGTGTCAGGAAGATAACTGGATCAGGAAGAGTGTCTATACTATCCTGTAGGCCAATGCCTTCTGCTGGGGTCAGGGGCAATGGGCCTTGGCCTAGGATTAGCCATCAATGGTTGTGATTAAGACAATGAGGAACTACTAGATTTATCCTCTGCAAGATACACAGTGACTCCCAGGCCTGGAAACCCATAAGCTATTTACTTGTCTTCTACTCTGGAGAAAAATCTACATATTACCCTCACAAACTTTGGGGATACAAATATGAGGCATGCTTTCAGTAGGATATTTGGAAGATACAAGAATGGGGTGACTTCCCAAGTAGGAGCAAAGGCTGGTAGGTGTGGCCTCTGTTGGGGCCTCTGTAGTCACCATCTCTGCTCCCTGCCCCTTTCCAGCTGCCAGGCTTAGCACCCCTACCCTGTGAGACCCTGCCTCTCTCCAGGGAAGCCAGCTACCTGGGGCTTCTGAATACCAATCATGTCTATAATTTCACCACAGTATGTAAAGACACAGCCAGTCACCTGCCACAAGGCCACTCAGGCTGGGAAACAGGTGGGCTCTGAGGTCAATGCCCCTTCATTCTCCGCAGTGAGGTAGCTGGACAGAGCAACATGTCTGGGGTCCTGGGACGTGTCCTTCTCAGAGACACTTAAGACATCCACAGTGGGACTGGGACATGTTTAGGAAAAATGAATAGGACCCAAGCTCAAACCACAGGCCCAAAGAGCAGTCCCCAAAGCAAGGCCTGACAAGGGGACAGGGCAGGGGAATCACAGCTCAGGCAGCCAAGTGGAGAGGCCATAGCCAGGGCCTGGGTGAAACCTGCCAGTGCCAGAGTAATAGGGCAGGAGGGGAGGGACAGGGGAGGAGGGGGTAATGGCATGACTCAGCTGCCAACACCAGCATGCTTGCTTCCTTTACATTATGTTGGTGCTTACAAACAAGTCAGCATAAAATCCTTAAAGAAACATACACGCACACACAACACATGCACACTCACTATTTTAATTCCATCTGCCTGGTAGCTTTCCTTCCAGTTTGGATTCTACTTCTTGACGTCTCTATCCTAGAAGGCTTATCCCTCCCTCTCGCCCATGTCAGCTGCACACTCCGTATATTCATTATTTTTATACCCCAATTAAAGGCCTTCACTTAAAGGGAAAATGGACAGTCTAGGTATTTGCCAAGTGAGAAAGAAACACAGTTTCCAGAGAAGGCTCCAGCCCCACAAAGAGCGTGAAAGAAGGGCCTTGGGGTGTCTGCCCATCATCATGGTGCCCTCCACAATCTGGGGCCTGCTCCTCTCCATGAGCCCTGCACCAAGCACCACTGGGGAGAGGGTGAAGGGGTGGGGAGCCCCCAGCAATATCTCCCTAGTCAGGATGATGCCCCCCCATCCCAACTGCACACTCAACAACTCTTCTGAAAGACCAAAAAGACTTACCCTTGAACGCTACCTCCCAGCGACCTTCTAGGGAGCGGTTCCGGCTGGCGATGACATACTGGTAGCCAACCCACAGCCTGCAAGAGGGCGGAAAGGCAGCAGGCCTCAGCACAGCAAGGAGACAACCGTGGACTGGGTGTGAGTGTGGGTATCTTAGAGTTATAGTGACCTTTCAAATACCAAGCTTGTAAAGCATTAATGATTTAAGTTTTGATACTAAAATTTAATAAAGTACATATAAAGTTAGTAAACAATAAATTCACAGATCAGAAAAAGTTGAATCTTGGGTAACTCCTATCAATTCCATTCTCATTGGCTGATCCAATAAAGTTTTCACATTCTATATAAGACCAATCTTATTCTTGGTATTCCTGGTACACACAGCCCCATGAATACAACTCTGTGAATATACTAAAACCAAAGAATGGTCTGCTCTAAAGGGGTAAACTTTATGGTGTGTGAATTACATCTCAATAAAACACAAACCCACATGGGTCTACACTGCAGTGTTGGGTAAAATGACGTTCGTGGTCTCCTGCTTGGTCTCCGCTTAGAGCCAGCTCGCCCCAGACCTGCAGTGTGCTCCTGAGCACACACGTCACAGCACCAAGGGGGCCATGGACCTGGCCGACTGCCACAACCACCTGCTGGGTGTGTGCCTCTCACCCCAGCCTTCCAGCCGCAATCCTGGAGCTGCCCGTCAGCAGGCCCAGTGCCACTGCAGGAGTTCTGGCTCAATGCCACTCTTGCCACTCTTCTCCCTTCAGCCTACTGCCATGCACACGCCCACCCTGGGAAGATGGGGTACTTTCCTACCCAGTGGGCTGAGCCCTCTCACTTCTCCATGGATTCATAATCACCCCGTGATCTAGAAGTTTTTTTCTCACTTTGCAGCTGTAGAAGGAAAAACAGCAAGGTGATTGTGATTTGCCAACATCACAGGGCATAACGGTGGAGCCCAAATCCAGCTAGGGTATTGAAATGAAGGCTTGCTCTCCACCTGCTACAGTCATCGTGCTCCTATAGCAGTGTAGCATCCCTGAGAGAGCACACTGGCCATCTGGCAACCCTAAAATCCACTCCTCCACTCCCCAGCAGTGTGGAAGAAGCAATATGCCCCCTCCAGAAGAGGACCACTACAGTCCTCAGCACACACCTGGCCTCCAACAAAACCCTCTAAGCTCTGGGCTTGGAGATGCTGGCAGCTGGCTGCAATTTTGACATATTCTCCACAATGTTGCAGAGCCTTGGGGTCAAGAGTCAGGCTTTGGAGCCAGACTGCCTGAATTGGAACCTAAGCATACCCTAGCTAATACGTGCCCAAGGTCACGTGTTCACCTACTCTGGGCCTGTCTTCTCACCTATCGGCCTCTTGTGGTTTCTAGAAGACTGAACGAGTGCGCCCATGGAAAGCACTGGGCCTGACAGAGCCCTCTTTCTTAGAAGGAACCCTCCACCCACTTTTACGGCCCTCATGCCGGGCCTAGGAAGCCCCTTCAATCAGCCCCTCAGGAGCCAATGAAGGTAACTGCTTGAAGTGACAACACGGCAGCCCATCCCTGGCCCTCTAAGAGCCCCTGACATCATTCTGATGCCTGATCTAAAGCCCAGATCTCTGTTTCCAGTGGATGGGGATGCCCTTCCTCTGAGGGCCGGTCAGCGAAGCCTGAGGGGTGTCATGGGAGGCCAGAAGCCACATCCTCGGTGGGTATCCTGCTCACTGGGTGGCAGCCTGACCTCAAGCCCTGGGTCCCCACCACAGGACTCACTTGTGCTGGTCCTGCCAAGCGAAGCTCCGCTCCGGCTGGTCCCATTCCTGGGCCAGGACGAAGCGCAGCTCCTGGTCAGTGGAGAAGGTGGCAAGGGAACCATTCACACGCTGGCAGGTCTGTGCGGCATCCCAGTAGTTCTCTCCACTCAGGTAGACCCGGTAGCAGCTGGCTGTGCCTTCATAGTGGTGCCATCCTGTTGGGCACTTCCCTAGGAAACATGAAGGGCGGGAGGGGAGTTGTCCCCTAAATTAGGATCCTCACTCCAAAATATGATTAGACATGCTGCACCTGAGGCCAGAAATAGCCCCAGAAAAATGGGGAAACTGAGGCTCAGGAGGCAAGCTCTGCCTATAAGACCACACATGCTGTGAAATACAAGATTCTCTAAGACACAGATGTAGCCCAAGGCACGGGCACATTCAGGGACTCATATCATTTCTGTAAGGCCTTTGATTTACTTGGCACACTAAAGACTGGCTGCAGAATGTATTTCGTGAAGTGGACTTCATTCTCAGATGAAGTCTGGTTGACAAGACAGCAGAACTCCCCATGCCAGGAACGAGCAGAAAGACTCCCTGCCCACACTGCCCCCAAATCTGGCTCTCTGGCCACTCCACCAGCAAGCCCTCCTGAGCCCACTCCTTGGCCCTCCTTTTCCCTTCAAATGGGCACTGGCCAGTATTCCCCTAAAAGAGAAATTCAGAGGATCAGAGCCAGAAGTGCCTCTGGGATAAAAAGGCCAGCCCCTGCCTCCCAAGACGAGAAGGCGAGGCCCAGGTGGTTCTACAGCAGGCAACAGCAGAGTAGCCAGTCGGAGCCTGCATCTCCCTGAGGCAGGCCAACCCAGATGTCTCCTCACCAGGTGGACCCACTCCTGGGGCCAGACGGCCTCCTGCTGTTCTGTACGGCTGGCCTTAGGTAAGATCTAGGGCCTGTTCCACTGGATCTATTAACTTTCAAATGCTGGCCACCCACCTCCTAAGCACATGCTGAAGAATAATAATTTTTAACAAAGGCAGTCATTACCAAAATGCAACTTTTTAATGCATCTACGTCCTATGGAATTAGTAAAACTTCTGAAAGATAGATGTTCATGTTTTTATTAGAGACTGTGTGTGTAACTGATTAACAAAGGCACAGAGATTACAAGAAGGAAATGGCAGCTCTGGCCCGGAGCCCAGGAGGCATGCCACAGCAGCACTGCAGTGAGGACAGGGCTGTCTCCTGCCACCTGCCCACGGGGGACAACCCACTCACAGACTGAGCAGCACAGCACGCAGGAAGGCTCTTCACTGTCGACCAGGAGCAAGCACTGTGATTACCCCTGCTTGGAAGATACACGGGGCACACAGCACATGCCTGCTGAGGCTGTGGCATGAGCTTGAAGGGCAGGGGATCACCAGGGGAGCCCTTACTACGGCTCCTAAACCCCCACGCACAATGTGTTCCACTCACCCACCCCCTCCAGGTGGGTCCTGCCTTGTTTCCAGGCTACAGGTGGAGACACGGAGACATGCAGAGGCCAAGCACCTCAGCTGGCAAGCAATAGGGCAGGCTCCCACCCAGGGCTCCTCACCCACCACCTTGGGATGGGTCCAGAGGAAACCCCTCTGGGGATGGCAGCTGGTGGGGGGGGGGGGCAATGGAAGGAGGGAACATTACTTTTTATTGGCTCATCTTTTTTTAATCATATGAAATTTGTGGAGTTACTACCTTGGCAGAAGTATGAACTATTCAAAAAAAAAAATAGGTAAGCAATGAAAAGGGTGAGTGTGAGTGTGAGTCGGGGCTCCATGGGGCTGAGTCCTGGCGGCGCCCCATAGGCTGCATGACCTTGGATGTGCTGACCTCTCAGAGCCTTGGTTTCTTCAGTTGCTAAGCTTGCCCAGTATCCCTTCAGCCACAAGAATCCTTGCATTTCACAGCTTTTATGGATCAAGGGCTAGCACAGCACCAGGGCACAGCTCCCCAGCTCGTTTAGTCCCTGTCAGGCAACCAAGCTGCCACACAGGGTCTGAGCTCTGAGGTGTTCCCCAGTGCTGAGTGTCTGGGGAGGGGCAAGTACTGACATAGCCAACCGGCTCCTTGGCCCCACAGCTGACACATCACCTATCAGTTCCTCCTGTCCCGGCGTGTTGTACCCATGTCTGTCATTATCCCTGTCTGTTTTTGGGGCGGGGGTTGGTGTGGCTTTTCTTTCAACCTTCTTTAATCTTGTAATGCTCCTTTAAAAATCTTAATGTCATAGGGAGTTTATTCAAGAACTAGTCTCTTCAAAAACAGTTTAATGACAGGGGCAGAGCCTTCCCTCCCATCAGCTGGACCTAATCCCTTGGAGCCTATTTCTCCATCAAAAAGCAGCTGATTGTGGCAGCGAGCAGCCTGGTTCCAGAGCCTGGGTTCACATCATGGCTTCACCACTCGGCCCTGGGGTGACCCTGGAAGGGTCGCCTTTCAACCTCAGTCATCAAAAGAGGTCAGTGGCCCCTGACAGCCCAGAAGGGCCATTTTAGGAGGCACACTCCTCATCCAGCTGAGTGGCCCTGGGATAGCCAGGGGCTACATGGGGCCACACAGGGCCACAAGGTTTAGGTCCCAGACAGAGCAGGTCTGCAACTTACTGCTAAAGCGCACGGGCTGCGCCACATTCACTGCATGGAAGTGCTTGGGGTCGCTGCCTCGGGCCCGACCCGGCCGCGGATCCACAGCCTCCTTCCCATGGTAAGGACGCGATTCCCCAGTCACTTCTGAAAGCAAGAAGAGAAACAGGCTGTCAGCACCGCGCACGCAGCGGCAAGGCATCACGCCACCAGGGGCTCTCTGTGGCCAGTGCCAAATTAAAGCCCAGCAGAGTCAGCCTACTCAGGGCTAGGAAAACCAGGTCGAGGGGAAGGCAGCACATTTTCCAGTTATTCAAGAATTCTTTAAAGCCTAGGACACCTTGCTGCTCAAGACCAATGAATGACATGTGCTTCTTACTGAAATTATTCTTCATTTTGTTATTATTATTACAAAATGAGGTCTCTCCATTGTATTTTCTAAAAGGCTGCTAGAACAGCACAGAGCTAGTCATTCCTGCCGGAAATCCCTCAGGAGCCCTGGTTTCATGGTGGGGACGCTGGGAGGAGGTGTCTCTCCAGAGGCCAGGCCGCCCCTTCCACCCCAACTGCTAGGGAGCCTCCCGTGGGCGTGAAGGGGGACCGACTGTGGAATACCCTCCTTTGTGCTACTTGCACTGGGCCTGAGTTGCTATCTGTGTGCCTGCCTGTGGGTTCTTCTCACTGCCTCAAGGCCAGGGCCTTCTGACATGCCTGCCTGGCTCCCCGGCGCCTGGCACAGGCCCTGGTGTGCAGCCAGCCTCAAAGGCAGTTGGAAGCATGAACAGGAAGCTGAAAATGAGGAAGACTTCTAGTTTTACGGATCACAATCCAAAAGCGATTCATAGACTGGTGCTTCCACAGTCTCTCTGTGGAGTTCTCCAACCCTGAGAGCACCACTCTCCTCCCTCTTGAAGGTGAGGAGTGATGCAGAGACGTGAGGTAAGGTATTCAAGTCAGAATGGGAGACAGCCAGAGGCAATGTCCCACCAGAACCACCTTCCTTCCTACTCGGCCTGCATGGAAGCATCTTGGTGCTCAGAGAGGACACCTGACTCAAGGTCAGGACAGACAGTGGCAAACTTGGTCTGCACGGCTGCATGCAGAACGAGGTCTCCTCTGGTTCCAGATGGCCACCTCTGGCAGGCCTGAGGCAAAGGACATGGGGCACATGGGCGTGCCATGTGGCCTCCCACAGACCCATCTTCTCTGACTCCATGGTGCTCCACTTGACTGAAGCTTCGCCAACTATCTGATCCTGCTCACGCTGCAGACTCTGACACTGTTTTTATTTCATAAATAATCTGTATTTCTCCTCATTGTAAAATAACAAATCATCCATGTGAAATAACTGAGAAACACAAAAATCTGAAATGCCAAAACATAAACCTTTACTCTGCTAGGGTCTGCCACCCTTCCTGTCTTTTTTTTCTATACATATCCCTAAAAATACTGGGATCACATCACTCTATTTTATGTTTTGCTTTGTAAGCTTGACTATAAACAGCTTTCCATATTCTTTTTTTTTCTTTTATTTATTATTTATGATAGTCACAGAGAGAGAGAGGCAGAGACATAGGCAGAGGGAGAAGCAGGCTCCAAGCACCGGGAGCCCGATGTGGGATTCGATCCCGGGTCTCCAGGATCGCGCCCCGGGCCAAAGGCAGGCACCAAACCGCTGCGCCACCCAGGGATCCCAGTTTTCCATATTCTTACATGCTCTTAAGAACATCATTTTTAATGGCTGCACAGAATTCTGTGAATGTATTTAATTATCATAATCCCCTATGGATTGAAGTTTAGGTCGTCTGCATTTTGTCATTACCCTCCAAGGACTGCACAGAGCAACTTGTACAAAAATCTGTGTGCTCCTCCTCATTTCCTTCCAAGATCCTGGGCAAGTCACAAGCCCTAGTAGCTCTGGGTCCTTCCCCAATACATATAGCATTTCCATTGCCCCTCCATAGACATGTGATGGGGCTCAGAGGCCATCAGATTACAAACTACTCTAAGATATAAACTGTGCTCCCAGTGCCTGAGAGAAGCTCAACTCAAGGCAAGACCTTAAAGGAGAAGCACATTCAAGGCCTTTGGTGCAACCTTACTACCAACACAACCACCTCACTGCTGCCACCTGTGTGCTACAGCCACTCTCCTCAGGGGCGACATCAGTTCTCCAGGACTGGGTGTCCCATCCACATATCCTGAGCACTGTCACTCCCACCCCACTCCCTGGGAGGCAGGCAGAGGGGTGAGGAGACCCATACTGGGCTTAAGGATGGCAGACTAGAAATAAGGACAGGGGATTCCCAGCAGAGGGCACGGCTTGGGCAAAGGCCAAAGGCGGACACGTCTGAGACAAGCTTGAGGACAAGTTTGGGTGTGGTGAGCACATGTTTCCCTACACCTGAATTTCATGTCTCCCTCTGTCTGCTCTGACAAGCAAGACCTGTGATTCCACTTTGTGTCTTGGCCTCTGCCCCAGAGCTAAGCACAGCAGCACCTGGTACAGAACAGGCCAAACTGTTCAGAGAAAGCTAAATCTGGGGCACAGGGCGGGAGAGAAAGAAAAGGTAACAGAGTGTGCTGCTGGGGCCTGGATGCTGGCTGACTACGGAGGAGGTATGGGGCAACAGGCCAAACAGTTCAGGGAAGTCACCAGAATGGTGATGGGGAAGCCACTTAGCGCTGTGCAGGCTTCTCTGGTGGCTCAGATGGCAATTCTGAACCTTTCCCTTTTCCATTATTTCTCTTCACAGCCAAACGCCCACACTCATGTCCTCATCACTCATTTGTTCAGTGCCACCATGGGAACTCACTGGCACAGACCAAGGACTTCCAAGTGTCCTGGGGGCCAGGAGAAGCAGGAAATGGGTACAAATGAAGAAGAGACGGAGCTCATTGGAGCAGTACCCCTACAGACCCCTTAGGAGCACCTCTGACAAAACAGAATTTCCTTCTGCAACCCACAGACAGTACTTCCCCTTAGGGCCAGGTGGCAGATCTGAGCTGATAAATGTGCAGCCAGCCCCAAGAACCAGTTTCAGGATGTAGACAGCCCAAAGCAACTTTCCCTCTCCATCCCTCTCCCCTTCAATCTCAGTGTGCCAGACACTCTTGTAGGTACGGGGAATACAGCAGTGAGCCAAACAGCAGATGAACTTGTCCTCCTTTAGTGAGAGGTCATGCCCTCAGCCTGCCTTCTCTTCCATCTAGCAACTGGAGATGGGCACACTTACATCCTGTGATTGGGAATGGAAAAGTCTGAGTCTGGGACACCTAGGTGGCTCAGTGGTTGAGCATCTGCCTTGGCTCAGGGCATGATCCTGAAGTTCCGGGATCAAGTCCCGCATGGGGCTCCCTGTGGGAAGCCTGCTTCTCCTTCTGCTTATGTCTGTGTCTCTCATGAATAAATAAACAAAATCTTGAAGAGAAAAAAAAGGAAAAGTCTAAGTGTGCATCCCAGCCCCCAGCCCATCCTGCAGTCTTGGAAAGGGTGCTGTCTGCACCACAGGCTGCTGTCTGAGCTCTGCTCTCTTCAGGTGTCCTCACCAAGACTTCAGAACAGCTCTGGCCGCCAAAGACAGGGAGTGCATGGAAGGAGACATGAAGCAAGGAGGAGTCAACATGGTTGACTTGGTACTAAAAAAACTGACGTAAAGGAAAATGTCTTACGGATGGGAAGGCAGGCTCAAAAGTATCATGACACTTGCTTTACAGCAGAAGTAGAAAATAGGAGATGTGAGCCCTCCAGGTCCACTGAAACTGAGCCTCCTCACCATACAGCACGGCCAACAGAAGCCTCTCCTTGGCCATCTTCCCAAGCTGGGAATCCTTGTGCGCTGGGGGTGGTGGTGGTGGTAAGTGGTGGTGGTGGTCGGGGGGAAGGGTGTGTACTGCTTAGGGTAGCTGCCTCTTGCTCCACCAGGGACACCCAGCATGCCAGGTTTTCTGCTTTCCCAGCACAAGCCTCACAGGGAGAGCTTGGTGGGGTGGGAGTGGAGGGCATAGGACAGCCTTGAGTCCAACAGGGAAATTGAGTCAGGTCAGGCAGGGGCATGCTTGCTTCCCAACATTTGTTATTTGCAAATAAAGGACAAAATGTGAGTGATTCTAATTTGTGTTCCTAGGATTGTATAACTTGTCCAAATACAGCATTAGGGTTCAGATGAGCTTATAACCTCTCCAAATAAAGGGCAAGACAGACTAGAGCTTCTTTAGCGCTCCAAGTGGTCTGAATGCATATCACTTTCCTTCTTTACATCAAAACAGGTTTAGAATCACGGTCAAGGGACACCTGGATGACTCAGTGGTTAACGGTCTGCCTTTGGCACAGGGCATGATTCCGGGTTCCTGGGATCGAGTCCCACATTAGGCTTCCTGCCTATGTCTCTGCCTCTCTCTGTGAGTCTCTCATGAATAAATAAAATCTTAAAAAAAAAAAAAAAAAGAATAGTGGTAAAAAATCAGGGGTAGGTAAGTCCAGTAACATTTGCTTACCAGAAGAGGATTTCTAACATTAGACAGCCTGAAAATATAAAATTTTGAATGGTATTTCCATTATGTTGTACATTCTTTACATTGATTTTTTTTTTCCCTCCCAGCTAGAGCCAGGGTCATGGAGCTTATTAAGAAACTTACCGAGGCTAAAGATTTACTAGTTTAGGCAAGCCCCAGGACTGCCATCTTTGTCTCCATTCTATCAAGGTTTTGAGACCTACGCTTCTGAAATACCAAATGAACACTTCTGCTTTTCTACTATATACCCATGTGGACAACATATAACTCAACACAGAGAGTAACTGCAAAAATACAGCCCTGTCAGTTCCAAGTTCAAACCTGCTTCCCTCCTGTTGCCAGGGTTCAAATATCTCAGGCACAAGTTCACGGAGGAAATGACTTACCTTCCACTAAGGCCGGTGACAGAAGTTAAAGCCATCAGATAGTCCTATGACACACTCAAGATATGGCCTTGGGTCTCAACTGCCAGCAGAAATATGCCAAAAGCAGCATAACCTGGTAAGAATCCTCACCCAAGGTCTTAATTCTTCTGTATGTACATCATAAGATGAAATAGAAACAGATGAAACAGAAACCTGTCTCCCCTCCTCCCAGACCCCTGTTAAATTAAAAAAGAGAAAAACAAGGTCGCCTCAGTGGCTTAGTTTAATTAAGAGTCCGAAAAAAAGAAAAAAAATCAAGAGTCCAACTCTTGATTTCAGTTCAGGTCATGAGCTCAGGATTGTGATGAGCCCCAAAGGAGGGTCCTGTGCTGGGCATCGAGTCTGCTTACGATTTTCTCTTTCTCTCCCTCTGCCCTTTCCCAACTCTGCAAAAATGAATGAATGAATGAATGAATAATCAAAGCATTGACAGTATACACAGTAAGATACTTTTTCATGTAAGAAAGAGGTCAAAAGGGATCCCTGGGTGGCGCAGCAGTTTAGCGCTTGCCTTTGGCCCAGGCGCGATCCTGGAGACCCGGGATCAAATCCCACGTCGGGCTCCAGGTGCATGGAGCCTGCTTCTCCCTCTGCCTCTCTCTCTCTCTCTGTGTGACTATCATAAATAAATAAAAATTAAAAAAAAAAAAAAAAAGAGGTCAAAAAAAAAAAAAAAAAAAAAGAGGAGGGCAGTCCAGGTGGCTCAGCGGTTTAGCACCGCCTTCAGCCCAGGGTCTGATCTCGGAGTCCTGGGATCGAGTCCCACGTCGGGCTCCCTGCATGGAGTCTGCTTCTCCCTCTGCCTGTGTCTCTGCCTCTATCTCTCTCTGTGTCTCTCATGAATAAATAAATAAATAATATATTAAAAAAAAAGAGGAAATAAACTATATGAATATTTGATTATTTTTGTAAAACAAAATGAGAACTCAAGAAAGATAAGCCAGAAACTAATTGAATTACTTACCTACAGAATGTGAATGGGAACCAGGCAAAAGAGGGGAAAGGAAAGGAAAAGGAAAAGGAAAAGTTAAAAGGAAAAGGAAATGGAAACTTTTTTTAGCAGCCTCTATGCCCAACGTAGGACTTGAACTCATGACCCCAAGATAAGAGTCAGCCAGGCACCCCTGTTAAGAACTTTAGATATGTTTTTATACATTATGACTTCTGAATCCTGTTTACATTTTACATATCTTAAAAATAAGTCAGAGAACCTTTTGAATATACTAAAACTGTGAAACTGTACTTTAAAGGGGTGAATTTTATGGCATGTGAATTATATCTCAATACAAAAACATTAAAATAAATCAAGATGAGGAGGCAAAGTCCTAAAACTGAATATAAACAGGGTGAAATGTTAACATAATCACCTTAAAGAAAAAAGGAATGAATGCTAGTCACTTCTGACTTGAGAACTGACTATACCCCATCAGTGGGAAACAGCCTAATACCATAAAGAACTACAAAAAAATCCTAGCATTTACATAATAGCTGTGTTTTTGTTTTTGTTTTTAAAGATTTTATTTACTAATGAGAGATACAGAGAGAGAGAGACACACACACACACACACAGGCAGAGAGAGAAGGTGATCCCGGACCCAGGATCACACCTTGAGCCAAAGGCAGACACTCAACCGCTAAGCCGCCCAGGTGTCCCAATAGTTGTGTTCTTGATAGTGGTAGAGGAGTAGTAATTCCAAAACTACTAGTATTTTAGGACTGGCCAAATGGATGCATATATACAGGGTATTGGGAACCAGGGGAAAAAAAAAAAAAAAAACATGAGATGGGAGGAAGAGAGGAAAAACTTTAAGTTAGAATCAGAGGTACCAATAAATATGAGGTTATTATTTTTAAAAAGGATTCCTATTTCCATCCACTGAAAGAAGTGCCTAGAAGATGTGATGCCCAAATAACTATGAGCACAGCTAACACTTAGAACTTGGCTTCTAGGGATCCCTGGGTGGCGCAGCGGTTTGGCGCCTGCCTTTGGCCCAGGGCGCGATCCTGGAGACCCGGGATCGAATCCCACGTCGGGCTCCCGGTGCATGGAGCCTGCTTCTCCCTCTGCCTGTGTCTCTGCCTCTCTCTCTCTCTGTGACTATCATAAATAAATAAAAATTTAAAAAAAAATTAAAAAAAAAAAAAAAAAAAGAACTTGGCTTCTAGGGGATCCCTGGGTGGCTCAGCAGTTTGATGCCTGCCTTTGGCCTAGGGCGTGATCCTGGAGACCCAGGATCGAGTCCCACATCAGGCTCTCTGCATGGGGCCTGCTTCTCCTTCTGCCTGTGTGTCTGCCTCTCTCTCTCTCTGTTTCTCATGAATAAATAAATAAAATCTTAAATAAATAAATAAATAAATAAATAAATAAATAAATAAATAAATAAATAAATAAAAACTTGGCTTCTAAATACCATTTCTCACTGAAAGTAACGGGGCTCTTTAGAGAAATGGTTAATTCCAGGTCCGGGGCAGGAAAACTATGATATGAACCTGGAACATTTTACAGTGCCACAAAATAGGAAAGATCTTTATAAAATAATTTATTAAGTGCGGTGCATATGGTAGAATTACAAAATCAGCATTTTTAAACCACCACTATTATAACCGATTCAGACAAGAACCATCAATATAAAATAACTGGGTATAAGGTTGCTGGAAAATACCTAGACCACCACTCCACAGATTACTCATTACTTATTCACAGATTAGTTTTGTTAAGGATAGGGGAGACATTTACTGTACTGAAATCTGGCAGACATTTCCTTGACCAAGTGATCAAACTTAACATCACCAATAATGGGACAAACTGACCTCATGCCTCTCCAATGGGACACTTTATGATCCGCTTAGATTCACCTGAATCTAATCATGAGCAAACAGACAAGTCCATATTGAAGGACATTCTACAAAACAATTGGCTTGGATACTTTAAATAGGTCAATGCCATGTAAGATCAGTAATAATATATTTTTTAAAAAGCTGGGGACACTTCTAGATTACAGAATAAAGCAAGATGGTAAGAAAATACAGTATATAATCTTTGAGTAAATCCTAAATTTAAAGACAAAAAAAACCTGTAAAAGATATTTTTGGGGGCAATGGAAAAACTTCAAAATAAACTGTAAGATAACAGGACTGTAGTTAAGTTTCTTACACATGAAAAGTGTACTGTAGTTATGGGATTGTTCTTAGAAGACAGATGAAGTATTCAGGAGTAAAATGTCATGATATTACACTCTCAAAAGGTTCAGGAAAAAAAAAAGGTTCAGGAAAAAAAAAAACATGAAGAGAAAGCAATGGTTAAGGGTTTGTGAATGCAGATAAAGGCAGTATGAGCACTCACTGTACTACTCATGCACCTTTCCTACAGATTTGAAATTTCTCATATTAAAAGGAGGAGAAGGCAGCTGACACACCCATATCTCATCCCTGTATTTGGTGTGCTCAGGCAACCCTGTCCCATCTCACCCCAGCAGAAGACGGGTGACTTATTGATGAGAAGGTCAAACAGGTGGTCTCTTAGTTGGGAGCACCAGTTCAACTGAGAGTCAACTTTGTTGGAGGAGGGCAAAATCCCAGCCCCTTTTCCCCCACTGGGATCCCAGAACCTCAGCCTCTGGGCAGAATGGAACATTCCTCCATGGAAAAATCTGGCCAGCCCAAGAAAAAAGTCCCAAAGGAGAGGAGACTCCAAGAAACAGTCCAGCTGGTTCACTGTCTAGGGAGGCCCACAAGCACAGAGCTTCCAGTCCCTCTGCTACACAGAGAAGGCAGGCAAGGCCAACTTCCCTCCAAGGAGACCCTGCAAACGAAAGACACCAACCTACAAGAGGAAACAATACAAAAAGAATGTATACAGAACAGTTCAACAAAAACGTGCCATTAACATACTCAAAGTGACAGACAATATTGTATCCATAAAACAAGAATGGGATACTATTAAAAAGGAACATAGAGACACCATTAGCCCTCCACCCAAAGAAAAAGCTCTACTAGAAATGTAACATGATGGCAAACATGATAACCTGTTAAAAGATGTGGTGCAAGTAGAGACCTCTTTAAAGTAAAATAAAAAGACAAAGAGATGGAAAACTGGTGACTGAAAAAATTGAAGATCAGTCTAAGAGCTCCAGTTTCTACTAACAGTTCTAGAAAGAGACAAGATAAATGGAAGAGAAGAAAAAAAAAATCTAGTGTTTTCTTTCCCTAAACCAAGAGGCAGAAGTTCCTAAAATGAAAAGATCTGCTGAGTGGCCAGTACAACATATCAAAAGACACTTAAAATTTCTAGAAGAACAAAAACAGGTTTCGTTTAAAGAATCAGATTTATGGCATCAGCAATATTGAGAGTTAATAAAAATGGAGTAAGATCTTCAAAATTATAAGGGAAACTTATTTTTACCTAGTAATTCTAAATCCAGCTAAATCTAGCATGTGTGAGGTCAAATAAAGGCATTTTCAAACATGCAAGCAAGGAATCAAAAACTTTTGTCTTCCGTGTTCCTTTTCTGCAGAAGTTAATAAAGAAAGCAGTGTTTTACTTAAATGAGGGAATAAACCAAATCAGGAAACCAAAAAACAGAGGATCTAACATGGCGCGTGGGGGGGGGGGGAGGGGGACACAAGCAGACAGACATGAGGGAAAAATCTGATTCTCCCATGCTGATGGGGACAGGAGAACTCAAGAGGGCAGCTGAGAAGGTGGGCAGCAGGCCCTGCCAGCAACTCAGCCAGACAGATGAAGTCAGGGGGCTCCAGGAAAGGAGATTCCAAAATCAATCTCTGTCAGAATAACATGATAGATCTACAACTGAGGGGAAATCAGGAAAGAGATCCATCCTGCTAAGGATATTTTTTTTTAAATGTAAATATATAGCCACTTTGGGAAACAATTTGGGAATTTCTTAAAAAGTGAAACATACGGGACACCTGGGTGGCTCAGCGGTTGAGCGCCTGGCTTCAGCCCAGGGCATGATCCTGAAGTCCCGGGACGGAGTCCCACATTGGGCTCTCGGCATGGAGCTTGCTTCTCCCTCTGCCTGTGTCTCTGCCTCTCTCTGTGTGTGTCTCTCATGAATAAATACAAATCTTTAAAAAAAAAAAAAAGTGAAACATAAATTTATAACAGATCCAGAAATCCCATCCGTTTTTGTCCAAGAGCAATGAAAGCATATTGTCCCCTGAAAATTCATACACTAATGTTCATAGCGGCTTTACTCTCAAAGTGGAAGCAACTCAAATGCTCATCAAAGTGAAAGTATAAACAAAGCATGGCATTATCCATAGAATGGAAAATTTGGTGTGGAAAGGAACTACTGTCACAGGCAGCAAACAGATGAACCTCAAAAACAGGATGCCAAGCAGAAGAAGTCAGACACAAAAGAAGGTAAACAGTAGGATTCACTTTATAGGAAATGTCCAGACATATTCTGGGTCTAAAAGACACAGAAAATAGATTAGTGGTTGCTTGGTACTGGGGGAGGAAACAAGGAATAACCACAAATGGACTTGGGGATCTTTGGGGGCAGTGGAAATGATCTTAAAGTTCACTGTGATGATAGATGCACAACTCTAAGAATTTCACAAAAATCACAGACTTGTATGCTTTCGAAAGTGATGAATTTTATGGTACATAAATTATATCTCACTCAAAGTGTTAAACCGGAAGTCTAACAGAAGACAAATAAAATTATTCTTTCTTTTTTAAAAAAATATTTTACTTATTTATTCATGAGAGACACAGAGAGAGAGAGAGAGAGAGAGAGACAGAGGCAGAGGGAGAAGCAGGCTCCCCACAAGGGAGTCCGATGTAGGACTCAATCCCAGGACCCCGGGATCACACCCTGAGCCACCCAGGCATCCCTAAAACATTTTCTTTAAAGTACATGCACAAGTTTTTATTTTATTTTATTTTATTTTATTTTATTTTATTTTATTTTTTAATTTATTTATTTATGAGAGAGAGAGAGAGAGAGAGAGACAGGCAGAGACACAGGAGGAGGGAGAAGCAGGCTCCATGCAGGGAGTCTGATGTGGGACTCAATCCCGAGACTCCAGGATCGCGCCCCGGCCAAAGGCTGGCGCTAAACCGCTGAGCCACCCAGGGATCCCCAAGTTTTTTTTTTTAAGGTAAACAAAAAGAAAACTACATGGATGGACCTTGAAAATATGCTAATTAAAAGCCAGACACAAAATACCACACATTATATGACTCCATTTCTATGAAATGTGCAGAAGAGTCCAATCCATAGAGACACAAGTAGGTTAAGTGGTTGCCAAGGGCTAAGGCTTGAGAGAAAGTGGGAGAGTGCCTGCTGATGGGTACGGGGTTTTATTCTGGGGTGATAAAAATGTTCTATAGTAGAGGTGATAGTTCTGAAAATATTCTAAAAGCCACCAAAAAACATATTTAATGAGCAAATTCTATGGTATGTGAATTATATTTCAATAAAGTCATCAAACAGATGATGGTGACAATGTTCAACTCTGAGGTAAAAACAAAATGTTTCACCAGCAAAAAGGAAATGGAATCATCCTCCATGCCCAGCCAAGAGCAGCACTGACAGGGAGTAAGAACTCTGGGAATGAGGAGATGAAGGGGGATGTATCAGCCACCTTGTTCAAAGAAAATCAATAAAGCATGCCCAAAACCATGGAATTTTGAGACCCACTAATAAAAACTAAGTAAAATCAATAGCTAAAGTAATCTCAAGTATTTGCTTCTGAGAAGTGGGAATGGGAAGGGGCACAGGGTTGCTATTTTTTAAATAAAAAGTCTTATAGAACTATTTGAATATTCAGATGGTGTGTACAAGTAACTTGAATAAACCTCCAACTAAAATTTTGATTTAGATGATTAAAATCAGCTCCTCTTCAGATCCATATGGCCTTGCCCCACTGTTTCACTATGGTGTGCTGCTGCTGAGCATCTCATGTTATTCTGATTCTTGATCTTTTCACCAGGACCTGTGCTCTCCCTCTTTGGATATGTGGTGTTCACTGTATTCCTGACATGCTGTAAGTACACAAGGTAGATCTTGTCTAAGTCTTTTTTTTTTTTTTAAAGACTTTATTTATTTATTCATGAGAGATAGAGAGAGAGAGGCAGAGACAGACAGAGGGAGAGGCAGCCTCCCTGTGGGGAACCCGATGTGAGACTCGATCCCTGGACCCCAGGGATCATGCCCTGAGCCGAAGGAAGACGTGAGTCATCCAGGCATGCCCTTGTCTAAGCCTTTTAAAAATTATTGTGCCCTCCTCACCTCAAAGCTATATGACTAATTCCCTCTACTCCTGTATTTTATTTTCTTTAAAAGAACTCTTATGGGAAGCAGAGGGGTGAGGCGCTGGGCAGCTCAGTTGGTTAACCATCCAAATCTTGGTTTTAGCTCAGGATATAATCTCAGGGCTTTGAGATTGAGCCCGGTGTCTGGTTCCCTGCTCAGCATGGAGTCTGCTTGTTCCTCTCCCTCTACTCCTCCCCATGCTTGTGTGCATGCATGCTCTCTCTCTCCCCCCAATAAATAAAAAATAAAAAAACAAAAACAAAAACAACCTGGGGCTGCCCAGGTGGCTCAGCGCTTTAGCGCTGCCTTCAGCCCAGGGCGTGATGCTGGAGACCCGGGATCGAGTCCCACGTCAGGCTCCCTGCTTGGAGCCTGCTTCTCCCTCTGCCTGTGTCTCTGCCTCTCTCTTTCTCTCTCTGTGTCTCTCATGAATAAATAAATAAAATCTTAAAAATCTCGGCCACCTGGGTGGTTCAGTTGGTAGAGCATGCAACTTTTCTTTTTCTAGAAAGAGAACACGTGCACACAAGCAGGGATGGGGAGAGGCAGAGGGAGAGAATCTTAAACAGGCTCCACACCCAGGATGGAGGTCAACTCGGGGCTCAATTTCACAACCCCCCAGATCATGATCTGAGCCAAAATCAAGAGTTGACGCTTAACTGAGCCATGCAAGTGCCCCAAGCATGCGACTCTTGATCTCGGGGTTGTGAATTTGAGCCCCACATTAGGTACAGAAATTACTTAAAAATAAAATCATGGGGCACCTGGGTGGCTCAGCTGGTTAAATATCTGCTTTTGGCTCAGGTCACGATCCAGGATCCTAGGATTGAGCCCTACATTGGGCTCCCTGTCAGTGGGAGTCTGCTTCTCTCTCTCCCTCTGCCCCCTCACCCCCTACTTGTGTTCTCTCTCTCAAATAAATAAACAGAATCTTTGATAAATTAACTATTTTTAAAAATTAGAGGGGGCTGGTGGCTCAGTCAGTTAGCCATGAGTCTTGATTTCTGCTGGGGTGGTGATCTCAAGGTCATGAGATCAAGCCCGCCTTACGCTCTACACTCAGCAGGGAGTCTGCTTGGGATTCTTTCTCCCTCTGCCCCTCCTCCTGCTCTCTCTCTCTCAAATAAATCTAAAAAAATAAAAATAAAAAAATAATCAGATATTGGATTTTCTGGACTTTTTTTTTAATGGATAAGAGCTCCTTCTTGCTCAATTATTCCTTTTCACAGCGTTCTGTTCATGTTCAGAAAATAGATCATCTGTATATGTATATATTTTTCATTGCAACAAAACACATAAAACTTTAACCATTTTTAATTAAGGACTTGGGTCAAAGACCCTTCTTTCAATTCTTTGAGTATATATGCAGAAGTGGAATTACTGGATCCTATGGTAGTTCTATTTTTAATTTTCTGAGGAACCACAATATTGTTTTTCACAGTGACTGCACTATTTCACATTCTCACCAATTGTGCAAAAGCAATCCAATGTCTCCATGTCCCCACCATCATCTCCACATCCCCACTGCATCCACACTAGCACTTGTTTTGATAGCAGCCATCCTAATTGGTGTTAAGGTAGTGTCTTGTGGTGGTTTTGATTTGCACTTTCCTAATGATTAGTGATGTTGAGTACATTTTCACGTACTTGGCCATTTGTATGTCTTCTCTGGAGAAATGCCAAGTCCTATGCCAATTTTTTAATTAGATGTTTTGTTGTTGTTGAGTTGTAGTTGATACATATATATATTCATTCTGAATATTAGTCCTTCATCAGATATATGATTTGCAAATATTTTCTCCCAATCCTTAGGCTGCCTTTTTATCTGTTGAATGTCTTCCTTTAATGCAGTTTTAAATTTTGATGTAGCTCAATTTATATTTTTTCTTTGTTGTTTGTTATGGGTGCCACGTGTAAGAGATCTTTGCCAGCCCAATGTCATAAAACTTTTCTCCTGAGTTTTACAGTTTTAGCTCTTTAGCTCTTCAGTCTTTTGAACCAAATCGAATTAATTTTTGCACACTAAGTGAAGTAATTAATTTTTGCATGTGGCTGACCAGTTTTCCCAGCACCAATTTTTGAGAATACTGCTCTTCCGTCACCCATTGAACAATAATACCCCTGTGGAAAATTGATCATAAATATGAAGGTTTATTTCTGGGTTCTCTATTCTATTCCATTGGCTTATGTATCTTTCTTTACACCAGATCCACACTGTCTTGATTATTGTAGCTTTGTAGCAAGTTTTAAAATCAGAGTATGATGGGACGCCTTGGTGGCTCAGTGGCTGACCATATGCCTTTGGCTCAGGGCGTGATCCCAGGATCCAGGATCTAGTCCCACACTGGGCTCCTTGCAGGGAATCTGCTTCTCCCTCTGCTTGTGTCTCTGCCTCTCTCTGTGTGTCTCTCATGAATAAATGGGTAGAGTCTTTAAATATATGTATATAATATAATCAGAGTATGAGATTTCCAACTTTGTTCTTTTCCAAGAATGTTTTGGCCAAATGAATTTTAGAATGGAGTTTCCTATTTTGGCAAAAATGGTTTCTGGCATTTTGATAGGGATTGTATTATATCTGTAGATTGCTTGGGTAGTACTGATGGCTTTCTAAATCTTCCAGTCTGCAAACATAGGAGGTCTTTCCATTTACCTGTATCTTTAAATCCTTTCAGCAGTGTTTTATAGTTTTCAGTATACTAGAGTCTTTCACTTCCTTAAATTTATTCCTAAGTGTTTTATACTTTTTGATGCTATTGTAAACCTTCATTTCCTTCTTGGTTTGTTCACTGTTAGTGTACAGAAACATAAATGATTTTTGTGTGTTGATTTTGTGTCCTTAAACTTTGCTGAATTTTTTTTAGTTCCAATAGTGTAATCTTTAGGATTTTCTACATATATCATACTACCTGTGAACAGAGGTAATTTTACTTCTTCCTTCCCAATTCCGATGCCTTTATTTTCTTGTCTAATTGCTTTGGCTAGAACTAATTTCCAATACCATGTTGAACAGAAGTGGAATCCTTGTCCTGTTCTTGATCTTAGAGGAAAAGCTTTCAGTCTTAACTACTGAGTAGGATGTCAGCTGTAGGTATGTCATATATAGTCTTTATTATTTCCAGGTAGTTCCCTTCTATTCCTAGCTTGTTGAGTATTTGTATCATGAAAGAGTGGTTAATTTTGCCAAATACTTTTTCTGTATTGAAATGAACATGTGGTTTCCTCCCCTACATTCTGTTACTGTGGTTGGTGTATTACATTGAGTTAGTTTGTTGAACCATCCTTGCATTCCAAGAGTAAATCCATTTGGTTATAGTATATAATCATCTTAATGTGCTGTTAGATTTTGTTTGCTTGTACTTTGCTAAGAATTTTTGCATCAAAGTTCATGGGATATTGATCTGTAATTTTCTTCTGGAAGCTTGTTGCTGGGAATTTTCTATTTCATCTAGGTCATCCAATTTGTTGGCATACAATTCTTCAGAGTACTCTCATAATCCTTTTTATTTCTGTAAAATTGGTAATAATGTCCTAACTTCCATTTCTTCTTTCAGTTATTTGGGTGTTCTCTCTTTAGTCATTCTAGCTAAAGGTTTGTCAATTTTGTCTATCCACAGATTTTCCTTCGTTGTTTTTCTATAATTTATCTCTGTTCTAACCTTTATTTTCTTGCTTCTGCTAGGTTTGGGTTTAGTTCATTCTTCTTTGCCTAGTTCCTTAATGTTTAAAGTCAAGTTGACGATTTGGGATCTTTTTTTTTTTTTTTTTTAAGATTTTATCTATTTATTCATGAGAGAGAGAGAGGAAGAGACACAGGCAGAGAGAGAAGCAGGCTCTATGCAGGGAGCCCAATGTGGAACTTGATGCCGGGACCCCAGGATCATGCCCTGGGCCTAGGGCAGGCACTCAACCACTGAGCCACCCACACATCCCTCTTTTTTTTAACATAACATTTACAGCTATACATTTCCCTAGCACTGTTTTCATTGCATCCCATTAGTTCTGCTATGTTGTGTTTCCATTTTCATTGGTCTTGATATTTTCTAGTTTCTTTGTGACTTCTTCTTGACATTGACTATTTAAGAGTATGTTATTGAATTTCCATGTATTTTTGAATTTTCCCATTTTCCTTCTAACTGTTGATTTCTAGTTTTATTCCATTGTAATTGGAAAACATACTTTGTATAATTTCAATCTTCTAAATTTAATGACTTCTTTTATGGCCTAACACACAGTCTTTCCTGGAGAACATCATTATGTGCACTGGAGGAAAAAAAATGTATTCTGCTATTGTTGATAGCTATTGTGATCCTCTAAGTCCCCAAGGCTCTATTGACTTTTCTTTGTTCATCTGTTCCAAAGACTCAATAACTTCAAATGTTCTCTAAGTTCACTTAGTCTTTCTCCTGACCAGTGGAGGCTACTATCCAAACACTTCTGATTGATTTTTCAATTCAATTACAGTATTTGTTTTTCTTTATAATTTGTTTCTCTTTGTTGGTGTTCTCATTTTGTTCATATACTGTTACTCTGATTTCCTTTAGTTGTCTCTGTTTTCCTTTAGCTCTCTGAGCACATTTAAGACAGTTTTAAAACATCTGTCTAATACGTTCAATGTCTGCTTCCTCAAAGATAGTTTCTGCCACTTTATCTTATTCCTTTAAATGGGCCATGTTTTCCTGTTCCTTTGTATGCCTTGTGATTTTGTTGTTGACCATTAGTCATCTGAATAAACAGCCATCTTCCCCCATCTTTGTGGACTGGTTCTGTGTTGAAGAGCTTCACTAGTTAGCAGAGTTTGTTCTGAGCCTTGGGACCACTGTGGGGCAAAGGCTTAAGGTCTTCTCAAGTCTTTTTTTGTACTAAGTCTGATATTTGGCCTGTACTTTACACTTGTAGTCCATCCTTGTTCAAAATGGCCACATTTCAAGTGCTCAATAGCCACATGTGACTCATGGCTACTATACAGGGCAGTGTTGTCTACAAAATAAAGTTCATGCCTGCTGCTGGGAGAAAGACTCATTTAGCCCATGCAGTGAGGAAGGCAGACAGGTGGTGAACGAGAATCCCACCAACCCACAATCCATTCCCATGCAACATGCCCACCAGCCTTAGTATTTAGAGCACCAAGCCTTTCAGTGGCACTGCTTGTCAAACCAGCTCATTTCCTAACCATCTCTCTCTAAAGCAGGTTCACACTTACAGTTTCTCTGGTATGCTAAGTTTACTCTCCTCCCACTGGCTTTTCTTGAAGGAAAACAAAAAGCCTACATAATATCTGACATATTTGAAAGAACATATGTAAGAAATAAAGCCTAATAATAAAATATAGTTGTGAGTCCTCCACCCCAACCCCTACCCTACTTCAGAACCCAAACATCAGCTGTAGGGTTGTTTCTCCTGGTCTTATTCCTCTGTATCCCCACCAGGGAGGAACTAGGAGACCAAATTTTGGGTATCATCATTTTGTCTTTTTTTAGTTTAACACACATGTATGTACCTACACGTAAAACAAGGGTCACTTTTGCTTGTCTTTATTGTGCTGTATATACTTTTTGGCTATTTGCCTTTGTCACCTACATGCTGCCTTTAAGATCCACTGATGTTTTGCAAGAACCTACTATTCACTCACTGTTGTCGATCCATAATATGCCATCATGTGAACATAAACATCTGGGTTGTTTCCAAGATGTTTATTAGCATGATGAGTGCTGCAAGAATTTCTCTAGGATTCCCCCAAACACAAATCTTGGATCACAGAATATGAGAATGAGAATGTTCAACTTTACAAGTTAATGCCAGTTTTCCAAAGCAGGTGCACCAATTATCCTCCTCACCAGCAGCAGATAAGATTTCCAAGTCACTCACATCCTCTTCAACACTTGGTTTTATCAGATATCTTAATTTTTGCCAATCTAAACAACTGTAAAGTGGAATCTCACCATTGCCTTGGAATACTAATGAGGTTGAGAATCTTTTTATATATTTAACCACTGTTCTTATTAATTTTTTTGTGACATGCCTTGTTTCTTTTGTTCATGTGTAGGAGTTCTTCATATATGCTGAACTATAACCCTTTACAGGCTATACGTGTTGTAAAGATATTTCCACTCTGTGGCTTGGCTGTTCACATTCTTTATAAGTACCTTTTGATAAAGGGAAGATCTTAATTTTAATCTAGTAAACTAGTTATTTTTATTTTAGAGTGATTTTTTTGGTGACTTGAAAAAAAAAAATAAACACTTTCCTACCAAGGTCATAAAGGTATTCTCCTGGATTGTGTTCTACAAGTTTTTCTGCAATTAACCTGAAGCTGAGTGTTCTGTGTATCACTCCTTCCCAACTGTCACAGCACTATGACTGAAGAACCTATCTTCTGCCTAGTGGTATGTATTTCTACCTGTGTCATGTACTGTTTCTTGGGTCTGTTCCTTTCTTTTTTTTTTTTTTTTTAAGATTTTTATTTATTTATTCATAAGATGCACAGAGAGAGAGGCAGAGACACAGGCAGAGGGAGAAGCAGGCTCTCTGCGGGGAGCCTTTGGCAGACACTCAACCAGGAGTCCCTCTTGGGTCTGTTTCTGGCAGCTTTTCTGTTGCACAGGCCAATCTGTGCTTCGCTGAACAACAAAAACATAAGCCTTGGGATGCCTGGGTGGCTCAGTGGTTGAGCATCTGCCTTCGGCTCAGGGTGTGATCCCGGAGTCCTGGGATCGAGTCCCATATCTGGCTCCTGCATGAAGCCTGCTTCTCCCTCTCTCTCTGTGTCTCTCATGGATAAATAAATAAAATCTTTAAAAAAGAATACAAAAACAAAAAACCGTAAGTCTTGAACTGGGTAAGGCAATTGCTCATAGCTTACTCCCCTTCAAAGTGTCATACCATATCAGGACTTTATTCTTCCAAACATTTCAAAACTGACTTGCCACATTTCCCAAAAACCCTCTGGAGATGCAATGACTCCATAGATCAATTTAAGAACACGCCACTTTACCATATTCAGTCTTCCTAGCAAAGAATATCCTGTCTCTATTTATTCAAATCTTCTTTAATATCTCTTTTTTAATTTTTTTTAATTTTTATTTATTTATGTCTTAATAAAGTTGTACATTTTTCTCCATTAAAAAATTTTATGCATCTTATGTTAGTCCCCATTTACATCAAAAATGGTCAGAAGAACAGATGTCATGCTAGGTATTTCAAAAATAGTGGAGTTTAATACAGGACATTAAGTACTTTCAGAACAATCGAAGAGGCTAGAGTGTGCACAAAAGTGAGCGAACTCTAGCCTTCCATTTCACTTCTGCAGTTGTAGTTGGAGTCAGAAAGCCGTCCACAGTATAGGAAACTGCAGAAAACCACTGCTAATCACAGTTGCTCTGCAGCCCCACGATGGCTGGTCAGAGGAGGCTGTGGAGGCCCCTGTACTCACTCACCTCAATCTAAGCCCAGGCACCCACACCACTGCCAGAGGAGGAAGGAGTCCACCTCCCTTCTACCTTCCAAACTTCATGGCAAGGATCTCCTGGGCTAAATGAAGCCAAAGCCCGCTGCCAGGGGGTTCTGAATGAGACAGCTCCAGCCTTCCAGCCCCTGAAATGCAGGCAATGTATTGAATGCCCTATCTAGTACGCCATCCATTTCCTATCTTCCAAAAACATGCTGAAATTACTGGTCTGCTGTTTCATCTTCTCCCATTTGCTATCTTTTATACTCTTTTACCATGGCTTTATATCTTTTATGCTCTTTTACTGTAATTTTAGCAGGCTTTCAGCAGGACAATGCCATAATCTTGTATGGTCGCTCCAAAAATCCTGAAGCCCATATTCAAAAACATGACAAAGCATGGCCAGGGCTATCCACAAGTTAGTTAAACTCTCCATATGCAGGAAGGCAATGGTAAAGGTAGTTATCAGCTAACTCCTGTCCACACTCCCCTCTCCACACACAAAGGCTTTTCTTCTTTTTTTGGAAGGGGGGAATGTTAACAAGGATTTGATATATTCATGATGCCTTTTAAAAATTAATTTAAAAAAATAAACAAGAAAATATGACATTTCAGCAACTATTGATTGATTCAGGGAAGTGAGAAACAATATTACATTATTCTTTGTATATTTTGATAACACATTTCTCAGAATCCCAACTTTAAGAACAATCAGAAATGAAAGTTTATCACCCACCTGCCTCCTGGTGTGGCACTACACCACGGGACAGAAACAGTACCAAACACAAGGGGAAGCCAGGAATGAGCCAAGAGGTCCGACAGCACCTCAGCCCTCCAACCCCACTCCTCAAATCCTCCCTGGCCTATCAGGGATCCATAAGCTTCCACACATGGCCATGATCATCATGCCCTCAGTGGCTAGGGCCTGGAGTACACTATCCACTCAGAACTCTGGGCTCCTGTTGGAAAGACTTTATTTCTCTGTCTGGGGAGAAAATATAGCAACTTCTGTAATCTCAAATCAACACTTGTGCTAGGCAGACTTGTGACCTTCTGTGCCAGACCATGTGAACCAAAAGAGAAATCAAATCTAGTCCATGCCTTTACCAGGTTCCTGTCTTTTTATCAAGTCCACAGGAGATGGAGAGATGAACTAGATGAACTAGAGTGCCTACCATTGTTTTCAGTATATATACAACAGGAGAGTTACATACAATCTTAAAAGCTAAGCCAAAAGGCACTTTGAGAGCAGCAAATAAGTTGTGCTTCCACTTTAAAGCAAGCCAAGAGTCTTTTGGTTTGTTCAGAATATTCTCTAGAAGGCTGGATATGAAGCCTCATCTCATTAAGTCTGACCCAGCAAAGCTCCCAGTCACAACCACTGGTCCTCAACAGCTGACAGAACATGGAGCATCGGCATCCCAAGCACTGGATAGTTTATGCTCTCTGGGCTGTGACCTAAGGAAGGAGCAGGTGGGCTCCCAGACGTAGCTCCCAGAACCTTCTGTCCAGCTACCACCATTCAAATTCATTTGGAAAGACAAGCATGTCAACCAGAGACATGCACAATCCAATGAATAGGCTCAAGGGAAAACTGGGATTTCCTCTAAAGGCTGTCTTTTCAGGCAAACTGTCTGACCAGACCACCTTTGTTCCTTATTTTGGAACCCCCTTCAAAAAACCATCCTAAGCTCAAATGTCACCTTGTATTTGATACCTGACCTGATCCCTACGGTTTGAGTTAGCTGGTTTTTCTTCAGTACCTGACCTACAGGAATTACAACATTCCTTTCATTTTCTGAATGTTAAAAAGGACTTCCATTCTAGGTCAGGCCATGCTTAGAAAGAGGACAGGTCTGTCTTCGGAGAACTCACAGTCTGGAAGAAGAGATCAAGCATGGGCACAGGTAATGGTGAGAATTACCGGTGGCTCTAGATGCTGTCAGAGAGAGGGAATAGGTGCTGGAAGAAGCCAATCTCCACCCAGAGGACCCAGAGATGCCATCTTGTTGTGGTATTATCTGAGCCAAGCCTTGAAGGACAGGCAGGATCTGTCCACATGGAAACAGAACAAAAGGATCTCAGGAAAAGAGAAAGGCATGAATGAAGCATGTGGCTAGAAAATTCTTCATGGGTGGGCACAGGAAACAGCCCAGATGAACCACTAAAGGGAAAATAGCAGTAAATCAGGTTGGCAAAGTAGAACCAAACCAGAATGTTAAGAAATTTAAATGTCAGGCTGAAGAGTTATATTAGATCGGAGGTTCTCAAGGTAGAATAAGACACATCTTCTTAGGGGCTTTATTGGTACTACCTGGGTCCCACACATATGCATGATGGGATGCATCATGGATGCAGGGATACCAGGGATGTAGTGAACACCATTACTCTTGGGGTGTGTTATACTCCCTGAGGGTGCTAGGGCAGAAACCAAGTAGAGAACCAACAATTTAGACTTTCTGTGGCATTGGCACATATCTTGAGGAGCCCATGTGTTGTCAGGAGAAAACTTCCAACTGAAAAAATACAAGGGACTGAGTGAACAGGATGTGTTTGGCAGAGCCAAAGCCAGTCTGAACAACCCACATCAGGATTGTAGCCAGGCCTCAAAAGGCACCCAAAGCCAGGCAAGGAGGAGGCAAGAGGGCACCATGCTTCACGGGCACTGCTCTTGGGCCAGCATGCCTCCCAAAATGTGGTGTCCCTGGCATCCCTCTTGCCTGACCTTGCCACCTGGTAAGTTCTGGGATCTGCCTGTGTTGGGATTTATTTTTAAAGAGATAGGAAGAGAAAGAGAGGAGGGAAGGGGTCAGCTCAACATAAGCTTCCAGTGAGTGGATAGAGCACAGGCTACAGCCGATGACACCCCACCACCACCTCCTGGAAGCACAATCAATGCAGCTGTGATGGGGAGGCAGGGCATCGGGTGGCCGCCTCCCTGACACACTCACCTGGACAGTCGGCTTCGTCGCTCTCATCCTCACAAGTCACCCAGCCGTCACACTGCCAGGGCAGGGGGATGCACTGGATGGTGCCGCTGCGACAGGCAAACTGCCCAGGGTTGCACCGCAGCTCTGTGGAACCAAAGGGCAAGAGGCCATTGAGAAGCGGCAGCAGCAGTGGAGACCTGGGACAGCCAGGCCTACCGTTGCCCGGTCCTGCCTCCGCGGCCACCTGGCCCAGGAGCTCAGCCCACCTCCTCAGGGGCCTGCACACAGGCCCCAAGGGAAAGCCAAGAGCTATGCCCACAGTTACACGAGTCCCCAGAGGCAATGCACCCCCAGACATGGATCTTTATGTGCCACACCTCAGACACACACCTGACACATTTCTGCTCTGAGAGGGACTCTGTGCTAGACTACAAAGGTCACAAGAGGGCACACCTCTTACCTCCGGAGGGATTCTGGGTCAACAAGACACACACACACACACACACACACCACACACTTCTGACCAAGAGCAAATCAGGAGGGCACAACAACAGTAGTGCTCAAACAGCATGAAGGAGAAACTGCCTGCACCCGAGGGGCTCCGGAATCCTTAAAGAAGGTGGGATGTAAACAGGGCTCCCAAGGCAGGTTTCAAAAGACTTACATAATGTAATAGGAAGAGAAAAATATTCCAGAAAAAGTAAGGCTTACAGAAATATCAGGGCAGGAAAACTTGCCAAATAGACTGTGTGTGAGCTGACAGGGAGTCACTGGAGGTAAGATCAGAAATAGGAAAAGGGTCAGACTATGGAGGCTTTGAGTGTAAAATAATTCTGACCTTTACTGGGAATGTTATAGGGAGCCAGAGGTTATTCAGTCAGTAAGTTACATGATGAGATCTATGTTTTAAGCAAGGTAGAACTGGCAATGGTTTCTGGAAGCAACTGTAATAGAAGGAAACAGACAAAAATATCAACTCAGTAAAGTGAGGACTTGAACTGAGGCAGGGGTTGGCAAACTACAGCCCTCAGGCCAACTCTTGCCCTTCCCACTTGGTTTTTGTTTTTAAAGATTTTATTTATTTATTCATGAGACACACACACACACAGAGGCAGAGACATAGGCAGAGGGAGAAGCAGGCTTCCTGTAGGTAGCCTGATGTGGAACTTGATCCCAGTACCCTGAGCTGGAGGCACACGCTCGACCACTCAGGCATCTCATTCTATTTGTTTTTTAAATAAAGTTTTATTGGAACACAGCCACAAATATGTATTGTCTGTGGCTGCTTCTGAGCCACAACAGCAGAGTTGAGACTGACGACTAAGAGAGATTAAATTACCTACACAGGCAAAAATATTTACTCTGGTCCTTCAAACCAGACTTGTGAAGTGAGGTGACAGCTGCTACATGGGCAAACATACTGCACACCATCCTGAAAACACAGGAAGATGAAACAAACAGAGCTCTCTTACTGTGGTGCTGCTCTCTCTGTGGTCTTCCTTGTCCCAGAATCATTCCACTGAAATCTAGGAAGAAAAAGAAACTATTCCCATCCCTGAGTCCTGTCCCATCATTGGCCTACGTAACCAGGGCCAATCATCACTCTAATTAACCAAGGAAGATGAACCCACCAAACCAGGTTGGACACGGAAGCTAGGCCTGAGCCCTCCCCTCACCACCACCCCTGGATGGTCATGCAGGGCATCAAGTACCATTGTGCATCTTCACGAGAGCGCCTCTTCAGAGTGCTCTGCAAGGAGGGACAACCCATATCCCCACCAAGGTCAGGCAGATGTCTGAGAGTCTTCCACTCTGAGGTGGGGAAGGGAAGAAGGGCCAGGGAAAGGAATTATGAACCCAGTGTTTGCTCTTCTCCACCTGCCACCACACACTGCAGTAAATCAATCAACCTAACCAGAAGGAAAGCCTTTGTTAAATGTAGAACACAGACAAAAGAGTCACAATGATGTATATTTTATAAAGGCTTCCAACCAAGATAGAGTCATAGGGGTATATTTAACTGCCTACCTGAAACAAGGAAGTAAAAAAAAGTATAAAATATAAGAAAACACCAATTCTCCAGAAACTGACATCAAGCAACAAAGGACAGAGACCCCTGAGTCAGGGCATGTGTGAGGTGAGCCTTACTGTATCAAGAACATTTCCAGAAAAAAAAAAAAAAAAAAAAAACATTTCCAGGCTACAAAGCAGGGAGATGTATTCCAGGGGGTGTAGAAAACTTAGAGGTGAGCGGATGCAGCTAAAAACTGGGGGGAAATCAAAGCAGGTAACACTCACAGGACAGCTCCAAAGAGTCCTGGAGAAGAGAGAGCTGCACAAAAGTAAGACTCCAGAGATCCAGAGAGGACCCCCGCAGGGAATGAAGGAAAGTACTGATCAGTGTGTGGTGTAAGTGGAAACCACCCGGGGCTAAGGAGAGAACCACCCAAAGGACAACAGGGAAATGATAATTGAAGTTCAGCAAGACCACAAACTGCCTGTTCTCAGGAGCCAGACTGGAAAAACTCATAACTTGTGGGGCACCGGGTCAAGTACTCAGAAGAGTCCTACCTCATTAGTGGAGAGAAAGAAACTCCAGACTAAATGCAGTCTAACAATAATTAAAAAGAAAGAGCCAAAGGGATCAAATTGTTTCCAAGTTACACCTAAAACAAAACTTGAGAATATTTATAGGAAGGCAAAAATACGCAGTAACCAAAAAAGGCAAAATTCACAAACTCTAGCATTCAATAAAAAAATTACCAGACATGCAGAGAAACAGGAAATCATGACCAAAATGAAAAAAAATTCAAACAAGACAGACTCAAAAAAGGTAAAAATGATAAAGCACACAAAGACATTAAAGTTAAAATTGTGTCACAAATGCTCAAGAAGCTAGAGGAAAAATCAAATGTGTACAGTAGATATGGAAGATTTTATGAAAGAAGCAAACCCACTGCCTAGAGATGAAAACTGCAAGGCACAGGATGACCAGATTCAGTTTCACAGAGGAAAAGATGAATGACTAGAAGACAATAATAGAAACTCTAAACTAAAACACACCAAAAGAAGGCTAGAAAAAAATGAACTGTGAGCTGTGTGATACACAGACTTAGGGCGGGGGCGGGGAGACAGACAAAATATTTGAAGAAACAGTGACAAAAAAAATTTCTCAATTTGATAAAAATCCACAGATTTAAGTCACTCAGTGAACTCCAAGCATAAGAAATAGAAAGAAAACTATTTCAAGGTACGTCATGATCAAATTGCTTAAAGCCAGAGATTAAGAGAAAAATCTTAAGAGTAGCCAGAAAAAAAAAAGAGGTATTCCCCAAAGGAAAACAAACATGACGTGATGGCAGATTTCTCATTAGAAACAATACAAGCTGGAATATTGTGGAGTAACATTTTTAAGTTCTGAAAACAAAACAAAACAAAACAAAAATACTCAACCCAGAATTATCTGAAGCAAAAACATGGATCCTATACTGTGGGCTCAAAACATGGAAGGAGAACTTTAACAAGAACAGCACAAATAAAAAATGTTAAATAAAATCTTAAAAAAAAAAAAAAGAACACAAATGCTGGGAAGGAAGAAGCAGAGGCACACCATTTTAAGGCTCTTATGCTGAAAGTAATGCAGTCTGTCATGCAAAGGGCAACTGTAGGATGTTCAAGATGAATACCAAAAAGCTAGCATGAGAGTTTTAACAAATAACCCAATGAAGACAACAAAACGGAATAAAAACAGTCAATCCAGAAGAAGACAGAAAGAAAAAAGAAAAAAGTTGAAACAAGCAGCACAAATAGAAAAAACACAAATGACAAAATGGCAGGATTTATTTATTTATTTATTTATTTATTATTATTTATTTATTTATTAAGATTTTATTTATTTATTCATGAGAATACACAGAGAGGAGAGAGAGAGAGGCAGAGACACAGGCAGAGGAAGATGCAGGCTCCGTGCAGGGAGCCTGACATGGGACTCGATCCCAGGTCTCCAGGATCACGCCGTGGGCTGTAGGTGGCGCTAAACCGCTGAGCCACCAGGGCTGCCCTAAAATGGCAGATTTTAATTAATTCTCCCTTATCAATAAACAGATTAGATGATCTAAAACACCCCAGTTAAAAGCAGAATTTGTCACATAGGTTAAAAAAAAATATCAGTTACATATTGTCTAAAAGAAACCCACTTTATATAAGGATACATGTAGGTGAAAATAAAAGAATGGAAAAAGACATACCATGCTAACATTGATCAAAAGAAAGCTGGAGTAGCCAAATTAATATTACACAAAGTAGACTTCAGAGCAAATATTACCAGGAATAAAGGTCATTTAACAATGACAAAAGATAACGTAATGCTAAATGTTTATGCGTCTATAGCAGACCTTTAAAATATCAAGGAAATAAAATAATAAAATAAAATAAAATAAAATAAAATAAATAAAATAAAATAAAATAAAATAAAATATCAAGGAAAAACTGCTATAACTAATAGACAAATTCACAACCAATTTCCATCCCCTCTCAACAGGTGATAGAAGAAGCAGACAGGAAATCAGCAAGGATACAGACAACCTGAACAACACCAATCAACATTTCTAGAACTCCCAGCCAACATCAGCAGAATACATATATTCTTTCCATAAACATATCTAACACTTACCATAATAGCATTATGAGACATAATACAAGTTGCCAATAAATTTATAATGATTCAAAACAGAGTATATTGTTTGGCCACAATGGAATTAAATTAAAAGTCAGTGACAGAAAGATCTGGAAAATACCCTGACTATATGGAAACAACTGACACACTTCCAAATAGCCTACGGGTCAAAGAAGAAATGAAAAAGGAAAATAGAAAGCATTTTAAATTGATGAAAATTTGTGGAATGCAACTAAAACAGTTCCCAGAGGCAAATGTACTGCATTGAACTCATGTATCAGAGAAAAAGAAAGGTCTCAAATCAGGAATCTCAGTTTCTTCCTTAAGAAACTAGAAAACCTGGGATCCCTGGGTGGCGCAGCGGTTTGGCGCCTGCATTTGGCCCAGGGCGTGATCCTGGAGATCCGGGATCGAATCCCACGTTGGGCTCCCGGTGCATGGAGCCTGCTTCTCCCTCTGCCTGCGTCTCTGCCTCTCTCTCTCTCACTGTGTGCCTATCATGAATAAATAAAAATTAAAAAAAAAAAAAAGAAAGAAAAGAAACTAGAAAACCAAAGCAAATGAAACCCAAAGCAAATGGCAGAAAAGAAATAATGAAGATCGGAGTGGAAATATAGAAAACAAGAATAGAGAAAATAATGAAAATAAAAGCTGTTTTTCTAGAAGATTAACAACATTAACAAACCTCTAGTCAAACTAGTCAGGAAAAAAATTAAGAACACAAAATATCACTATCAGAAGAGGGCGTCATCACTACAATTGTAGAGACATTAAAAAGGATAATAAGAAAAAATAAATAAAAAATAAATAAACTTTAAAAAAGGATAATAAGGAATGGGAAAATAATAAGGCAATAGTACGAACAACTTTATATCAGTAATTTTGACAACTTAGATAAAATAAATTCCTTGGGGCAGCCTGGGTGGCTCAGTGGTTTAAGCACCTGCCTTCCACCCAGGGCGTGATCCTGGAGTTCCAGGATCGAGTCCCACGTCAGACTCCCTGCATGGAGCCTGCTCCTCCCTCTGCCTGTGTTCTCTGCCTCTCTCTGAGTCTATCATGAATAAATAAATAAAATCTTAAAAAATAATAAAATAAATTCCTTGAAAGGCACAAACTACCAACACTCACTCAAAAAGACATCAATAACCTGAATAACCTTATAACTATATAAGAAACTGAATTTTTAGTTAAAACCTCCACACAAAGAAAACTCCAGACCCAGATAGCTTCACTGGAAAATTCTACCCATATTTAAGGAAGAATTAAGATCAATTCTATACAAAGCATTCCTGAAATTAAAATACTTAAAATTACCTTAACAACAGCATAAAAAAAAAAAGGAAATACTTACGGATAAATCTAATGACAGATGTACAAGTCTTAATACACTGAGAATTACAGAATATTGATAAGAGAAATTTTTTAAAGACCTAAATACATGAGGCTCATAGATCAAAAAGACCAAAGTTGTTAAGATACCAATTCTAGGGGCACTCAGGTGGCATTAGGGGCATTAGGTCGAACAGCCAACTCTTGGTTTCAGCTCAGGTCATGATCTCAGAGTCCTGGGATCGAGCCCTGCAGGGGGGCAGGGGGTGGAGGCTCCCTGCTCAGCAGGGGCATCTGCTTGACGATTCTGTCTCTCTCTCTCCCTCTGCTCCTCCCCTGCACAAACTCTCTCGCGCTATTTTTTTTTTTTTTAAGATTTATCTACTTATTTGGGAGAGAAACACAGATAACAAGAGAGCACAATCGAGGAGAGAGAGAAGCAGGCTTCCTGATGAGTAGGGAGCCCAACTCTGGGCTCGATCCCAGGACTCTGGGATCATGACTGAGCCAGAGGCAGACGCTTAACCTACTGAGCCACCCAGGCACATCTCTCTAACAAATAAATAAACCTTAGAAAAAAAAAAAAAAAGATAACAGTTCTACCCACATCCATCAATGCAATCCAAGTCACTATGCCACCAGGCCTTTTGTAGAAATTGACAAAGTGACTTTAAAATTCAAATGAAAATGTGCTTTGTTTTTTTTAAAGATCTTATTTATTTATTCATGAGAGGCACAGAGAGAGAGGCAGAGACACAGGGAGAGGGAGAAGCAGGCTCCACGCAGGGAGCCCAATGTGGGACTCAATCCTGGGACTCTAGTATCACACCTTGGGCTGAAGGCGGTGCTAAACCGCTGAGCCACCCAGGGTTCCCAAAAAAGTTTTTTTTTTTTTTTTTTTTTTAGTTTTTTTTTTTTTTTAAAGATTTTATTTATTTACTCATGAGAGACACAGAGAGGCGAGACATAGAGGGAGAAGCAGGTTCCCTGTGGGGAGCGTGATGTGGGACTCAATCCCAGGACCCTAGGACCACACCCTGAGCCAAAGGCAGGCGCTCAACCACTGGGCCACCCAGGCGTCCGAAAATGTGAAAGATTTAAAATACTCAAAACAACTTTGGAAAAGGAAAAACAAAGTTGGAAGATATATACTATTTGACTTTAAGACTTACTATAAAGGTACAGTAATTAAGACAGTATATGCCATAAGTATCAAAGACAGGAATCAAGATCAACACAACCAGGGCAGAGTCCAGAAATAGGCCCACATATGTGGGAAAATGATTTACAACCAAGGTACAAAGGCAATTCCCTGGAGAAAGAACAGTCCTTTTGACAAATGGTCCTGGGACTAGATATCCATCAAGAAATAAAGAAAGAAGAAAGAGGGCAGCCCCGGTGGCCCAGTGGTTTAGCGCCACCTTCAGCTCAGGGCGTGATCCTGGAGACCCGAGATCAAGTCCTGCGTCGGGCTCCCTGCATGGAGCCTGCTTCTCTCTCTGCCTGTGTCTCTGCCTCTCTCTGTGTGTCGTCTCTCATGAATAAATAAAATCTTGAAGAAGAAGAAGAAGAAAGAAAGAAAGAATTCTGATCCATTCTTCATACCAAAAACTAACCCAAAATAGATCAGAGACCTAAAACTATAAAACTTTTATAAGAAAACATAGGAGTGGGATCCCTGGGTGGCTTAGCGCCTGCCTTTGGCCTAGGGTATGATCCTGGAGTTCCAGGAGTCCTGGGATTGAGTCCTACCATCAGGCTCCCTGCATGGAGCCCGCTTCTCCCTGTGCCTGTGTCTCTGCCTCTCTCTCTCTGTATGTCTCTCATGAATAAATAAATAAAATCTTAAAAAAAAAAAAAAAAAGAAAGAAAAGAAAACATAGGAGAAAAATCTTTGTGACCTCAAGCTAGGCAAAGATTTCTTAGATACATATAGCCAAAGTACAATCTATAAAAGAGAAGTTGATAAACTTCATCAAAATTGAGAACTTTTCTTCTCCAAAGACACTGTTAAGAGAATGAAAAGACAGCTCACATACTACGAGAAAACATTTGTAAATCAAATATGTGATAAAGGGCCTGTGTCCAGAATATATAAAGAACCTTCCGAATTTCAATACCAAGAAAACAACCCACTCAATTTTAAAGTGGCAAACTATTTTAAAGGATATTTAACCGAAGAAGACACACAGATGGCACATAAGCACATAAAAGACACTCAACATTAGTCATTAAGGAAATGCAAATTAAAACCATAATGAGATACAATTACATACTTATTAGAATGGCTAAAATTAAAAAGAATGATGATATCAAGTGTTGGCAAGTATGAGAAGTAACTGGAACCCTGCTACATTGCTAGTGGGAATATCAAATTGTACTACTTTGGAAAACAATTTGACAGTTTGTAAAAGCTGAATATACACCCATATGACCCAGTCATTCCACTTCCAGGTATTTACCCAAGAGGAATGAAAGTTACATGTCCATAAAAAGAGTAATTTTATTTATAACAGCCAAAAGCTGGAAATCCAAATGCCCAAAATAAGTGAATGAATAAACAAATCACAGTACAGCCACACAGTGGACTACTTACTCAGCAATTAAATAGAATGAGCCATTGATACATGTAAAAACATGTTTAGAAAAAAATAAAAAAATATATAAAGCAGCCAGCTACAGAGTTTATGCCAAACCCTGCTGTCTTAAAGTGTAAGTATAGGGATAAATCTTTATCCTCCACTCCAAACCCAACACCCAGCACAAGGTAGGGTGCGGGGAGGACTCATTAATGTCAGATGAACAGAACTGCTCAAAGATCTTCCTCTATTCTTGAAGTCTGTAACAAAGTATCAATAGTTCTCTGACATCCCCCTGGGGAAGGTTCTCTCCCTTTCTGACTCACCTGTAGCATAGGGGCTCTTCTGACAGCAATCCAATGTGTAAGTCACTGGTTAATACATGTGAATCACTCATTCAAAAAATATTTACCAAGCTCCACTTTGTGCCAGGCAACTTTCCTGGGCCACAGTGGTAAACAAAGCAGGTAGACTTGGGACATGACAGAGCTTGCCTTGTGTGGTGGGGGACCGACACACAGTCGCTTGGTAAGTCAGCCAGCAATTCTGATGAGTCTCATTGCCATAACTCGAGCTGCAAATCAACATTCCTTTTCCCTTTCTTCCTCAATATCTTCTCAAGTCCCTTTGTAAAGCATCCAGCATAATTTCTGCCGCATCTAAAGTTGCTCAAAAATAGTCACCCTCTCTTCCCACCACTGGCTTTGCCAAGGTCCTGCCCCAAACCTTTTCTTATGATGCCTGTCTCCTGGCTATCAAATGGGAGACACAGGCAGGCCTTCCTAGTCAATGGATTGCTGACACTTTTCAAAATAATCCATGCCCTAACCATGTGCAAGGCCACAGAACCAAAATGAGAACTTCTCACTAAGCAGTTCTCAAATGTTTTTATTGCCAAATCCCTTTAAGCACTTAAAATTTCTGAAGACCCCAGAGAACTTTAGTTTATGTGGGTTATATCTATCAACATATACTGTATTAGAAATTAAAACAGAAATTTTATAAGTAGCAGGTTCCAAATGTACACTCCAAAGGTAAAAACACATATGATCCAGAAATTCCACTCCTAGCTATATGTTCAAAAGGAATGAAGACAGGGACTCAGGAAGACACCTATACACCGATGCTCACAGCAGCACTACTCACAATAGCCAAGAGGTAGAAACAACCCAAGCATTTACCAACAGATGAATGGATAAACATGTGGTATATCTATTCAATGGAATATTATCAGGTCCTAAAAAGGAATGAAATTCTGAAACATGCTTTAATGAGGATGGACCTTGAGGACTTTATGCTCAGTGAAACAAGCCAGACACAAAAGGACAAATAATGTATATGATTCCACGTATATGAGGTCCCCTAGAGGAGTCAAATTCAGACATAGAAAGGAGCATATAGGTTACTAGGGCCTAGGGGGAGGAAGAATGGAGAGCTGTTTGATGGGGACAGAGTTTAGGCCCGGAAGATGAAAAGAATTCTGGAGAGGGATGGTGTTGACAGTGGCACAGCAGTGTCAAAGTACTTAATGCCGGTGAAACATACACTTAAAAATGGTTAAAGTGGTAAATTTTATGTTATGTGCATTTTATCACAACTTTAAAAAAAAATCCTTTAAAAAAGAGAAAAACAGGGAGACAGGAGAAGAATCCCAAGCACACAACCCATTAGCCATCAATCACTTGTCAAGTGGCCTCTGGCAATGCCAGCGCACTCCGGTGAGAGAATGAAAGAGGCAAAGGACTCCTTGCTATTATTATGAAAATGATTTTGACCTCGCAGAGCCCCCTCAGACCTCAGCCACACCTGGAGAGCTACTACGGCTTTATTTAAAGTATGCAAAGTTTGGGAATTAGAGAATTCGAGCCCTGCAGAAATTTGGAAGCCTCTGCCTTACAGATTCTTTCTCTGGATTCAATTTCTTCTTTGTCAGCAAGCCTTGGCCTCATTTTAAATTATGTAAGCTGAGCTGTCTCAAATTACCGTGTGAAATTTAGTATCAGACTCTAATTGTTTGGAATTGAGTTCTCCTAACATCTGCCCAGAGAGAAATAGAGGAAGATGGGAACAGCGGAAGCACACATGTCCATAGCCACAAAGCTCAGGAAATCAAAAATCTCCAGCCAGGAAACGCAGGAGAGAACTCTATCCCATCTCCTCCCATGGCCCCCAGCCCACTCGGATGGTCTGCAGAGAGCAGAGAGAGAGGCATCCTCAGATGCAGCCCTCCATGCCTTCCTGGAGCGCTCTCCCAGGCACTAGGAGGCCCCAGTCTCCCCGCAGGCTCGCTCCCAGGGGGCAGCGCAGCCTGTCAGACGGCCCAGACATTCTTCCCTGGAAAGAGCAACAGCTTCTCTTCCGACGATGCTGTCCCCTGGGTCTCATTCCACCCACTACCCAGGGCAGGGCTGGGAGAGAGATGTTTCTCCAGCACCACACTACACACCAGCAACAGATGGGAGAGTATCTGAAAATAAGGACTGGCTGAGCCCTGCCATGCAAGTGAAGGACAGGTCTGGAAGAATGGTTCCTGTGGGATGCTGGGTCCTGTCAAGCACCATGTCGGGAACTTGGTGTTCCTGGCTGGAACATGGGACAGCCATGTCTGCTCTGGACACCCTCAGAAGGGCACAAAAACCCACTGTCGACAACACAGATCACTGAAATACAAAACACAGGGCATACCTGTTAAGAGTGCCTTTTGAGGTGGAATTACCTGTGTCCTCAGGTAAGAGGATAAGAATAAGGGGCTTGCAAGAGCCCTCAGAATGGGCAGCACATGCACCACCAGATGCCACAGGGAAAGCCTACAGGCCAAGGGTACAGCCTGGACAAGTGCCACCAACACAGGTAAGAAGCTCTCTGCTTAGCTGGGGCTCAGCATGGGATTAGACCAAGCTGGTCTCACGGATGTCCAATGGCTCCAGGACTGGATGCTGCAGGCAGTGGAGACCATCAGAACAACCAGGACAGAGAATGGATCTGGGAGGGCAGAACCAGGAGATGCAGACAGCATTACTAGGCATTAGGAACAACGGTTCCCAGGAGATCATTCTAGAAAAAAACCATGATTATATTATAAACTCATTGCCTGCTCTACAGTGTTCTAAATGCCATTTGTCATTTCATGAGGTGAAGGGCATCTCTAACCAGCCTTCCCCCAACGACCCCTCCATTCAGGTTCTTGGGATCCCTGGCTCAGCAGTCCCTATGGTTCCCCCTGCAACCCTGTCAGCCCTCTGCCAGTGGCTGTCACTTCACGGCATCAATGAGATTGCATGTAACCTCCCTCCTTGCTTCCTGGCGCAATGTGGCAACTCATGGTTGCTGAACAGTTTCATGTACTCTGCTCTTTGGAACGACTCTGTGAGGCCCTCTGAAGCAGCAAATGCTCTCTGAGGGACCCACCTGGAGAAAGGGAGGATGCGAGCAGGGAGCTGGGACCAGGGGCTTCTGCACAACACAAGTCTGCCGTGGAGCTCAGCAGCGAAGCCCAGTTAAGGATGCTGTTAATGGGAGACCTGAGCACCCCTTGGCTCTGGCAGGCATCAGAGTTACAGCAGGAAGGACACAACATCCGAACGTCACACTGCAAGGAGCTCAAAGACCAGCTGGCCCTTGATTTGCATACATGAGGTCCTAGTATCCAAGGGGGGAGAGGGATATGTATGGTTCCATGAAGACTACAGTATATTAGTTTTACCAGAAAAAAATAAATTAGGAAGGCCAGAGACTGCTACATTTACCAGAAAACCTATCTATGGGCAGCCGGGGTGGCTCAGCGGTTTAGCGCCGCCTTTGGCCCAGGGTGTGATCCTGGAGCCCCAGGATCGAGTCCCACGTCGGGCTCCCTGCATGGAGCCTGCTTCTCCCTCTGCCTGTGTCTCTGCCTCTCTCTCTGTTTCTCACGAATAAATAAACAATTTTTAAAAAAAGAAAAGAAAACACATTTAGTCCAGTCAACTCACTCACTTTACAAAAGGACTGACGCACCTGCTCCATGTCCTATCACAAGTCAACAGGAGCAGAACAAGAACCTTTTGCCCAGATCTATATCCCAAAGCCAGCTTGGCTAAGTGGGAATCAGGACTCAGATCGGGAATCATAGCCACCCCCAACAGGATGCCTTGCATTCTGATTTGGGGCATGGCTAACCCATCCTTCCTCAGAGGGCTGAATCCAAACGTTCCAACTCTGACCCATTTTCTCTTTAAGACAGAAAACACAGGACTTATGAAACACAGGGCCTCTATGGAGGTCAGCAATACAAACCCTCAGGGACAAGGACTCTCTGACTACTTGATAGGGACCTGCAAGGCCAGGAATGTACCAAAATACTATAGGTTTGAAATAAAGCCAAAATTCTTAGATATGCCTTCTCAAATGCCAGTTGCTCCCAGTCACTGTGACCACCAAGCCCATTTCCAAACAGCCCTGGGGCAGGAGGAGAATCACTGAGAATCACTCTCAGTCAGCCCCCATATGGGAGGGGGGACTCATCTGAATGCGGAGTCTGAGCAAGGACATCTCCTACTGCCCTGTCACCTACCTGCCTGGTAAGGATAGGCAGGGGACCCAGCTCTGCTGTGTCTACCCAGCTCTACTGAGGGCTGGGGAGCACTGCCCATGCTCAGGGGAAGCCACTTTCTCTTATCAGCCAAGGAATCACAAGGTTGATGCAAGAGACCATGACACCAGAACAAAGTGACAAGGCCCATACTTCAGTATTTATTTTTTATAGGTCACAAGCATTTTCTACATCCAGGAGATGAAATGACCATCACTCACTATATCTTCTATCCTCAGATACTCCTCAGCTGGGACACTGGCTCATCTGCCTTGACTTGTTTTCTGGCTTCTCCTTAGGTACATGTTTGGAGAAGGTCCTGCTTGAAGTAAGTTATCTTAGAAGAGGAGGGAGAGGCCCAAAGGAAAAGGATGTGACTGGACAAGATGAAAGAGGAAGGAGAGGCAGGTTCACCAAGCATCTCTATTAAATGAATGACACTTTGAAGAAAAGAACAGCAACCAGCAGTCAGTCTATATTTTATGGAGGTTGGAGTTTGGTAGGGTTTAAATGTGGGAATAAGACCAGGGCAAGAGGGTGGGGTAGAGCTGGAATAATAGCTATCTCCCATCTAATGTAACATCCATTTGCTGTTTCATTCACCACTCACACCACACTTGGATGACAACCATAGTACAGTATAACCAGTACTTTGCAAGGGAAACAGCTGGAGCAAGATCAGATTCTTGTATGTTCATTGTGCCAGTGTATCAAAGGCCTCAAATATATTATTTAAATCCTTAAGACAAACTTATTAGCACAGCCTTGTGCCTCCTGTGGGCCAGGCACTATGCTAGACGCAAGCAAGAAGACTGGAATGATAAATACAAGGTCTTTGCCTTGACAGAGCTCTAAGTCTAAAAAGGAAGGAGAAGATTTCCACCACCTCAGGACAGCAAAGAGTTGTCACAGAAACACAGAAAGTGTAACCATAAAAGAAAAAAAAACTGAGGGGATCCCTGGGTGGCTCAGAGGTTTAGCGCTTGCCTTCAGTCCAGGGTGTGATCCTGGAGTCCCGGGATCGAGTCCCACATCGGGCTCCCGGCATGGAGCCTGCTGCTCCCTGTCTGTCTGTTTGCCTCTCTCTCTCTGTGTCTTTCATGAATAAATGAATAAAATCTTTAAAAAATAAAAAACTGATACGGGAGCCTGGATGGTTCAGCAATTGAGCATCTGCCTTTGATTCAGGGTGTAATCCCAGGGTCCGGGATCGAGTCCCTCATCAGGCTCCTGTGGGGAGGCTGCTTCTCCCTCTGCCTATGTCTCTGCTTCTCTCTCTCTCATACACACACACACACACGAATAAATAAATAAAATCTTTAAAAAGGAAAAAACTGGGATCCCTGGGTGGTGCAGCGGTTTGGCGCCTGCCTTTGGCCCAGGGCACGATCTTGGAGACCCAGGATCGAATCCCACATCGGGCTCCCGGTGCATGGAGCCTGCTTCTCCCTCTGCCTATGTCTCTGCCTCTCTCTCTCTCTCTGTGACTATCATAAATAAATAAAATTAAAAAAAAAAAAAAGGAAAAAACTGATAAACTTCAAAATTTAAAACTTTGATCAGGGTATCCCCGGTGGCTTAGTGGTTTAGGACCGCCTTCAGCCCAGGGCGTGATCCTGGCAGATCTCCCTCTGCCTGTGTCTCTGTCTCTGTGTGTGTGTGTGTGTGTGTGTGTGTGTGTGTCTCATGAATAAATAAATAAAATCTTTAAAATCAAATAAAATAAAACTTTGATCAAAGGATCAAAAGTGTGGTAAAGATACATAGATCAAAGCACTAAAATACAGAGCCCAAAAGTAGACCCATACAAATGTGGCCAATTGATGTTTGATAAAGGTATAAAGACAATTCAATGGAAAAAAAGAATCTCTCAAGTGGTAGTGGAATAACTGGACATACACATATCAAAAGCTGGATCTGGATCCATACCTCACATTGGATATAGAAATTAACTCAAAACAGACCAAAGACTTACATGTAAAACCTAACACTAAAACTTCTGGCAGAAAAAAATAAAACCTTTGTGAACCTGGGTTAGGCAAAGTGCTTACATACATCTCCAAAAGCATGATCTATATATAAAAAAAATAATGTTGTAAACTGAAATTCATCAAAAAAATCAGTGGTTGCCAGGTAGAAACCTGGTAGGGAGGTAGGGAGAGGCGCTGACTACAAAGTGGCAGCATGAAGCAATTTTGGGGTGATGGAACTATGCTCTGCATTTTCAGTGTGGGACTGGTTATAGGACCATATACGTTTGTCAAACCTTAAAGAATGATATACCAGAAAGAAATTTTAGTGTACTAAATTAAAAAATAAAACAGATACTTTTAAAAGTACAGCTAAGCAAACAAACTGGTAAGTCATTGACTAAGAGAAAACACTTGCAACATATCTGTCTAAAAACTTTTATTTGGGATATACAAAGAATTCCTATAATTCAGTAAAAAATATAAATAATAAAAAAGCAAACAACCTCATAAAAAATGGGCAAATGATTTGAACAGATACTTCTCAAAAAGCAGATATATGAATGGCTGCTAGCAAGGACATGAAAAGTAGTCAACACCATCACTCACAGAAAGACAATTAAAACCACTACACAATAGAAAGGCTACATTTTAGAAGGCTGACAACATAAAATGTTGATGTGATTGTGGAGCAACTGGAACTCTCATACAATATTAATGGGAATGTAAAATAGCACAACCACTCTGCAATCAGGCAAGAAAAAGAAGTAAAAGACATCCAAATTGGAAAGGAAAAAGTAAAATTACACCTGTTTGCAGATGACATGATCTTGTGTCACGTCTAAAGATTCCACCAAAAAAAAGTTAGAATAAATTAAACAGAGCCATAAGGACACAAAAATCAATACAGAGAAACCAGTTGTCTTTCTATATACTAACAATGAACAATTTGAAAAGAAAATTAAGAAAACGATTTTATTTACAAGAGCACCAAAATGAACAAAACGCAAGGTGCCTAAGTGGCTCAGTTGGTTAAGTGTCTGATTTCAGCCCATGTCATGATCTTGGGGTCCTGGGATCAAGCCCTACATGAGGCTCCCATTCTCAGTGGGGACTCTGCTTCTCCCTCTCCATCTGCCCCTTCCCCTGCTTATGTAGACGTGCATGTGCATGCTCTCTCTCTCTCTCTCTCTCTCTCTCTCAAAATATACTCATGAGAGACACAGAGAGAGAGGCAGAGACATAGGTAGAGGGAGAAGCAGGCTACCCGTGGGGAGCCCAATGTGAAACTCGATCCTAGGACCCCAGGATCACAACCTGAGCCACCCAGGTGCCCCAAAATATTAAATAAAACCTTTAAAAAAATAAACAATACTTAGGAATAAGCTTAACCCAAAGAGATGAAACACCAGTACACTAAAAACTACAAAACACTGTTGAAATTAAAGAAGACACAAACGATGGAAAGACATCGTTCAATGCAATCCGTATCAAAATGCCAAGGACTTTTTTTTTTTTGCCCAAATAGAAAAATCTAAAATTAATATGGAATCTCAAATGACTCCAAATAGCCAAAACAATCTTGAGGAAGAAAACAAAGCTGGAGGCCTCACACTTCCTTATTTCAAGACATATTACAAAACTACAGTAATCAAAACAGTGTGCTACTGGCATAAACACAGATATATAGGCCAGTGAAACAGAATAGAGAGCCCTTAAATAAATCCTCACATATATAGCCAAATGATTTTTGATGAAGGTTCTAAGACCAGGCAATTTTTTCAACAAATAATATGAAGAAAATAACCACACATAAAAGAATGAAGTTGGACTCTTACCAACACTATAAACAAAAATTAAATCAATATGGATCAGGACCTAAATATAAGACCTAAAACATTAAAATCCTTAGAAGAAAATACAAGACAATGTTAGATTTAGAAGTGATTTCTTGGATATGACACCAAAGCACAGGTAACAAAATCAAGAATAAACAAAAGAACTACATCAAACTTAAATAGAGAAAAGGCCACCTACAGAATGAAAAAAAAAAAGCACAAATCAGGTATCCAATAAGGGATTAGTATCCAGTATATACAAAGAACTACAATTTAACAAAGATACAAATAATCCAATTTAAAAATGGGCAAAGTGGGGCACCTCAATGCTGCAGTTGGTTAAGTGTCCGACTATTGGTTTGGTTTCTGCTCAGGTCATGATCTCAGGGTCGTGAGATCAAATCCTGTGTCAGCACTCAGCACAGTCTGCTTAAGCTTCTCTCTCGCTCTCCCTGTGCCCCTCCCCCCACAGCAAATGTGTGCTCCTCTCTCAAAGATTTAAAAAATAAAAAATGGGCAAAGGACGTGAATTAGGTATTTCTCCAAAAAGAACATGCAAATGGCCAACAAGAATAAGACGAGATGTTCAACATCACTAATCATTAGGGAAATGCAAATCAAAACCATAATAAGGTATTACTCCATACCCTTTAGAATGGTCACTATTGAAAGAGGAGGAAAGAAAAAGAAAAAGAAAAAGAAAAAGAAAAAGAAAAAGAAAAAGAAAAAGAAAAAGAAAGGAAAAGAAAAGAAAGAAAGAAAGAAAGAAAAAGAAAGAGAGGGAAAGGAGAGGAGGGGAGGGGAGGGGAGGGGAGAGGAGAGGAGAGGAGAGGAGAGGAGAGGAGAGGAGAGGAGAGGAGAGGAGAGGAGAGGAGAGGAGAGGAGAGGAGAGGAGAGGAGTACTGACAAGAATACAGAGAAATTGGAACCCTTGTGCACTACTGATAAGACTGTATAATGGTGCAGTCACCATGGAAAACAGTTTAGAGGTTCCACAATAAGTTAAAACTAGAATTACCATATGATCCTGCAATCCCAATTCTGGATATGTATCCAAAAGAACTGAAAACAGGATCTCAAAGAGATATATGCACATTCATGTTCATCATAGCATTATTCACAGTAGAGGCAGAAGCAATCTATTTTTTAAATTTTTTATTTTTTATTTATGATAGGCACACAGTGAGAGAGAGAGAGGCAGAGACACAGGCAGAGGGAGAAGCAGGCTCCATGCACCGGGAGCCCGACGTGGGATTCGATCCCGGGTCTCCAGGATCGCGCCCTGGGCCAAAGGCAGGCGCTAAACCGCTGCGCCACCCAGGGATCCCGGCAGAAGCAATCTAAATGACTCATAGATGAATGGATAAAGAAAATGTGGTATATTCATAAATTGAATATTATTCAACCTTAAAAAGGAAATTCTCTCATGCTACAATATAGATGAACCCTGAAGATACTATGTTAAGTGAAATAAACCAATTACAAAAAGACAAATACTGCATGATTCTACTTATATGAAGTTTCTAAAGTAGTTAAACTCTTAAAAAATGGAATGCCAGGAGCTGGGGTGAAGGAGGAAAAGGGAAGTTGTTATTCAGCAGGCTAATGAGTTCCAGTTTTGCAAAATGAAAAAGTTCAAGATCTGTTGCCCAACAGGGTGCATTTCATTAACACTACCATACACTTAAAAATAGTTAAGATGAAATAAATAAATAAATAAATAAATAAATAAATAAATAAATAAATGTTAAGATGGTATATTTTATATTATGTGGGTTTTTTGCCACAACTTAAAAATTAAAAAGACAAACAACCTAAACCTTGTTTCCCTGGATCCAGTTAATCCTCTGAGGTCAGTTTTATTACTCTCCCCACTTAGAGAAAAGAAGATGAGGTCTTCTCATATCCCTCCTGGGGCTGGTTTCCAATGTGCAAAATGAGGTGACAGTGGGCTGTAACCTAACCCTCACAAGCACAGACAAGACATGGAGCAATTTTAAAGTCACAAGGGAAATATTAACACTGAATAAACTCCTGCAAGAAAACAGGCCTATAAATCCGAGGCATTCTAAAAGGAGATTGACATGAAGGCCCAGTCATCAGAAGATTTGCCCCAGCTCCTCCCTCAGGCTAGCTCAGTGGGGATGAAACTCTGACACCTGTTTGAATTCCCATAGGAGCTCACAAAAGCACACAGCTTTTCATTAATGGGCCTCTTTTAAAAATACTCAAAGATAACGAGTTGTTACAACATAAGTTTTATTTCATGTACTTATTTCAGAATCAAAATCGAGAGTAAGATTTAACACATCAAAAATGCTACCTACAAGGTAGGGTTATCATTAGGGTTCACTGTTATTGCACACCTAGTGCTTAGAAGAGTGTAGGATGCTCAGAAATGGGGGGATGGGGTAGCAGAAGGATGGCAGTGATGATGATAATGACAACAACACTAATGGCAGCCAAGAACCAAGGCCAAAAGTACAGGACCGGGCCAGGAGGGGATGCTTTCAGCTCCCAACAAGCCGAGTGTGAGGCTGCCTGAAGGACATTCGTGAGGACCAGCCGTGGGCAGGTAAGATGGCAGGTTAGCACCATGACACCAATGGCCAAGGCTATGGGAAGAAGACAAGAAAAGTGGGTAGGCAAGGAAGTTCACATTGAAAAGTCAGGAGCAGAAAGATGAGAGGGAGGAGGGGCCCAAAGAACCAAGGGTAATGGGCAGCCCCGGGTGGCTCAGCGGTATAGCACTGCCTTCAGCCCAGGGCGTGATCCTGGGGACCCGGGATCTCCCTGCATGGAGCCTGCTTCTCCCTCTGCCCGTGTCTCTGCCTCTCTCTCTCTCTCTCTCTCTTGATCTGTGTCTCTCATGAATAAATAAACAAAATCTTTAAAAAAAAAAAAAAAAGAACCAAGGGTAATGAAGTACCTACTGAAGCTGTGCAATATCAGAGCGAGAGAGAGCTCTAGCTTGCCTGGGTTTCAAATACTGGCTCCACCACTTACAAGCTGTGTGACTTTGGGCAAATCACTTATTCTTCCAAGCTGTTTCTTCATCTGTAAAATAAGGTTGATATGAGTACCCACTTTCTATAAAAAGGGCATCACACTCCACACTGCAATTATAAAGAAGAAACACACAACAGCAACTAGATAGAATTTTATAACATTATTTTATTGTGTGCCTTAATCATTTTTTGGCTTACTTTCTGGCTTTTACAAGTATTATCATTTTTACATTTAGTTATACGAAATCTTTAAAATACCTTGTTCTGATCATTAACTTTTATTAATGCTTCTTAAGAGATAATAGAGCTGAGGATCCCTGGGTGGCTCAGTGGTTTTGCGCCTGCCTTTGGCCCAGGGCGTGATCCTGGAGTCCCGGGATTGAGTCCCACGTCGGGCTCCCTGAATGGAGCCTGCTTTTCCCTCTGCCTGTGTCTCTGCCTCTCTTTCTCTGTGTCTCTCATGAATAAATAAATAAAATCTTAAAAAAAAAAAAAAAAAAGAGATAATATAGCCATGTCATTCAAAATCCACAAGGAGATTATTAACAAGATTTCCAAGCTTCTTAAAGCATCCGTGCTTTCTTGATTATAAACAGAAGGTGGTGAGGTCACCAGGGGGAGGCTGCTAAAACACTAATCCCACAATTGGTCAGCCAGGTCCAAAGAGCTGTGACAGCATTAGTGTCCACACAAGATGTTGATGGGGCCAGAAGCCATGAGCACTGAGAAGGTGCCTCTTCCTTTGCAGGTGGGCGCCAGATGATGCATCTGTCTCCACTCAGTCTCCCACAGCCATGCAGCTCTTTCATCTTATTTTGGAATTATGGTACAAGAGGCAGAGCACCTGGCTCAAGATAGCAAGCTTTGGTTTCCAGTTTCCGCTTCTTCTACTTAAAAGCCAAGTGATGCCACCAGGCAAGGTAATATCCTCTCTGGGCCTCGGCATCCCAATCTCTAAATTGGACCCTACCACCTGCCTTACTACCTCCCTCCCAAATGGGACTGTCGGATAAAGCATGTGCACAACTATGCCCAAACTGCTAGGCCAAGCTCAACCCCACCTTCAGACAGCTCCCCTACACACCCCTGAGACTATCAGAACATGATACACACCACGGGGAACTTATTAAACAAACAAGCTCAAATGACCTCGGCCATCTAAACCTTCTACTTGGGATCCCTGGGTGGCGCAGCGGTTTGGCGCCTGCCTTTGGCCCAGGGCGCGATCCTGGAGACCCGGGATCGAATCCCACATCAGGCTCCCGGTGCATGGAGCCTGCTTCTCCCTCTGCCTGTGTCTCTGCCTCTCTCTCTCTCTCTGTGACTATCATAAATAAAAAAAAATAAAAATAAATAAATAAATAAACCTTCTACTTATTTTCCCAAAGAAGCACCTGAAATCAGGAAGAGTGACTTGCCAAAACTGCACTGACAAAATTGTCACTGACAAAACTAACAAGGTCTCAGGACTCTTAGAAATGAAAAGTAATTCATTTAAATATTTAATTATTACAAAATAACTTTTCAAATGAACTTTCGACAATGGGATAATTTTAGATTTACAGAAAAGTTCCTATATGCCATCATCCAGTTTGCTCAGTTGTTAATATCTTACACTACACACTAACATGGCATGTTTGGCATAATTAGGAAACAAACATTGGTACCTTTCTATGAACTGAATTACAAAATACTGAAATTCCACTGGTTGTTCCACTAATGTCCTTTTCCTGTTCTAGGATGCAATCCAGGGCACCACACTGTACTTAGTATTATAAAGTAATTTCTAATACACTCTATCAGAAATTTTAAGGTTAACAAAATTAAATAACTAATTAATAGCATTTATTAATGTTAAAATCTAAGGAATGTAATCATTTGTTATAAATTTTACTTAGCCTTTCTCTTTACTGATGCTGAGTGGTCATTTATTCAACATACATAATTCCCTTCAAATCAGAGAAACAAAATTGGAAAAAATACGCAAATAGCAACTTACACTAATGAGTTGACTTGTTAAAACTATAAATATTTAGACATAAAAATGATTTTTAAGTTACCCAGGAAAATACTATAACCTATTCAATAATGAGATGTTTCCTTACTAATTGGTGTGATGAAACAGAAGCTTGTTATAATAATGAGATTATAATAATTACCTCTCTTAATATTCTTTATTTAATAAAGATGGTTTCAAATCAACATAGTTCTGTTTTGTTTTAATTTCAACTAAGTTCCACGCCCATTAAAGGGCTTGCCCTCAAGACCCTGAGACCAAGAATTGCACACTCTACCAACTAAGCCAGCCAGGTGCCCCCAATCAACCCAGTTTTGAATCTAACTGTATAACAAACATACAGAAGAGAGAAAAAAACTAATCCAAGTAGCTTTCACACTCAGGACACTGTACATATACTATCAGTCTAAAAACAAAAAGGGCTGCAAAAAGGAAAAAAAAAATCCAAAATTGTACTCAGCTGGTTTGCTGTTGGTACTGGTAATGGGTATAGCGTTTCTGAAACTATTCTGTGCACGATAGGACTAAGCAAATAAGTAAATCTACTGATGTTGTTGGAAGCCAGAGTTCTTATTGCAGAAAAAGGGAGATACAAATATGAAGTAGGGAAAGCAGGCAAGATCCTGTGATGCTGGGTTGGGACAAAAAGAAACAGTATGAACTTACACAAAAGAAACACACACAGACACATCCATACACACACATGCACAGAGACAGACATCCACATACACACACCCCAGCTGGACTGAAAAGTCTGATAGGAGCAACATCCCAGTAGCAATAAATACACCTACCACCAATACCCTAGCTTCTAAATACCATCCCCCCTAAAAGGAACCAGTATTCCATGGAAAAATGCCTGGGGAAGGAAGGATACAAGATGAGACTAGTAATAAGGAATGTTCAAACTGGATAAGGACTGGAGGTATAGCTCAGGGGTAGAGCATTTGACTGCAAAATGGATGAGGACATGGCGGAAGGATACAGATGCCAGCCTAAAGGGGTTTCCCCTGCCTACAGCAATTACAATATAAGTATCAAAATGAATCATGACAATAACAGACTACACACACTGAATAGAAAGAAGAATCCATGAATCCACATTGACAGTAAGAAGTGAAAAGGAAGGGATCCGTGGGTGGCGCAGCAGTTTGGCGCCTGCCTTTGGCCTAGGGCGCGATCCTGGAGACCCGGGATCAAATCCCACGTCGGGCTCCCGGTGCACGGAGCCTGCTTCTCTCTCTGCCTGTGTCTCTGCCTCCCTCTCTCTCTCTCTCTCTCTGTGACTATCATAAATAAATAAAAATTAAAAATAAAATAAATTTTTAAAAAAGAAGTGAAAAGGAAGAGAACCTCTCTTGTATAATAGACTACTACTAAAGAAAAAAGTAAGAGAAAAATCATTTAGCAACCATCACAGTAGTAACTGATTCAAGCAAGAATCACTAATAGATGCTGAAAAACAACAGGCAAGGCAAGTATCTGCCAATCACGAAGGGGGAAAGGCACTTTTCCCCCCAGAGATATATAGCCATGCCATCCTACCAGGTGATGAAAGTTATTATCGCCATTCCTAGGACAAACTGATGGGCTGTGCTTCCCAGATGCATGCACTGAGGAGGACTCAATGATCTAGGGGATCACACCTGCCAAAAATGCATCAACCAAATCTAATCATAAGGAAACAACCTGATAAACCTAAAATGAGGAATATTCTATAAAATGATTGCCTGTACTCTTTTACAAGTTGGTAATATCAAAGGCAGACAAGAAGTTGTTCCAGATTTTAAAAGATTAAACAGATATCAAAATTAAATGTAATACATGACCCCAGGCTGAATACTGGCTTTGAAAAATATGTTGTAATGGGACAATCGGCAAAACGGGGACATGGCTAATAGTACCTCCTTACATTTCCTGAATATGACAACGCTACTGTGCTAAGAGAGTGGCCTTGTTCTTAGGAAATATACACTGAGGGACTTAGAAATGAAGGGTCACGATGCCTGCAACTTAGTTTCAAGTAGTTTCCCCCATAAATATAAGATATATCTGCATACATAAAATATGTGCACAAATGTGTGAGTCAAAAGTTAACAGTTGGTGAATCTAGGTGAACTATATATAGGAAGAGTTCATAGTACTACTCCTGCAACTTATCTGTCTGTATGAATGTTCCCAAAGTAGAAAGTTTAAAAAACAACAACAAAAGAATGAAGTATCCCTCTGCCTCCTTCTGAAGGAAGATATTTTGAAATCTTATATCTTTTTATAATTAAGCTTCCTCATACCAATAAAACAATGCTGTCCACTCGATCTTTGGTTTCATTTTTGCCCTTAAGGGAACTCTCTACTGAATGATTTTGCTCATGTCAATGTCCCCTTAAATGGGCACTTTAATTCTAAATTATCCTTGGTGAAATTATGCCATTTAGATACATAAGCACACAAATTTGAGTTAAAGCATAAATACATGTGAAATCCAGGAGCCAAACCTGAAATTGTTGCAGATCTAGCTTTAAACTGAGACCCAAAAAAACCAAAAAAACAAAAAAACAAAACTGAGACAAACACATCATGAGGGTCTGGAAGCAGCCAGCTGAAGCACTGCCTCTGTATTTTAGCACTCAGGTCCCCCAGCCTAATGGCCATGCCGTCTCTAACTGTAAATCTCACTAACATGCAGCTTCTGGTTGATGAAAAGTTTAGGTAAGATGCCCAGAACCAGACCTCACAGACAAAGGAGAATAAGGCTGAGGAAAGTTCTCACAAAATCTTGTCAAAAACAGAATAGCTGGGCAGCCTCGGTGGTTCAATGGTTTAGCGCCTCCTTCAGCCCAGGGCATGATCCCGGAGGTCCAGGATGGAGTCCCACATCAGGCTCCCTGCATGGAGCCTACTTCTCCCTCTGCCTGTGTCTCTGCCTCTCTCTCTCTCTCTCTTTCTGTGTCTCTATGAATAAATAAATAAAATCTTAAAAAAAAAAAAAAAAACAGAATAGTCAACAGCTGAGGGTAGACAGACAACAAAGTTATCAAACTGATGGCTAGCTGTCAGCAATCTGGAAGCCAGCCTACAGAGAGAAACTGGAAGGGGGCAGGGGCACGGACTGAGGACAATGACCAGCCCAAGCTGGCTGAAGCAAATGCCACACGAAGCAGAGAAGAGGGAGAAAACCAAAGGGCAAGTATGGCAGTTCTTGCGCCCACCAGCTCTTAAGCAAGGCTTGTGCTATGCAATGGCTCAAGGAAGGCCAAACCATGCCCTCATGCAGGGGAAGTCCGGTTCTCACGTCTCAGTGCCCCGCAAGTCCATCAGAGAGGAAGCCCAGCCCACTCATCCCTAAGGCTTCTTGCCCAACCCACCCCCACCTCCACCCCCACCCCAGGCTGGGTGTCTGGTGAACTTCAACAAGGATCCACGTTCGTGAGAAGCCCTCACCCGCTCTCACCTCCCAGCCCAGCTCACCCCCACAATGTGAGCTCCAGGCCAGCTGGCTCCGCAGGCCCCCCCCTCAATACACCGGTCCTCCAAAGGCGTTCTTGCAGGCAGCCGCAAGGCCCTCATCCTCACCACCCCCACCAGGGGCAGCTGTGAAGCCCGCTGGCTAAGGGAGCTGTTGCTCTTTATGTCAAAATATAAATAGCCATTTGTGCATTTGTTCAATAACTGATTTCTGAGAGCCCACTCTGTGCCAAACTAGGCCTAGGGGACACAACATGAACGTGACAAAGAATAAAACGTGTCAGTATGAACAATCATAGCCCTGTCCAAAGCACCGCGGCTGTTTTGGGGGCTCTAGGAAGCCACATACACCCCCTCTCAAACCATGGGAATGGCTAGACTCATTTAGCGCTCACTTTGTGTCAGACAGTTGCTCAAAGCCGCTTCACTCTGCTGCCTCCCAGGTGGGCGTTCTCTCCAAGAAACATGCCCTTATGCATACACACTCATGCACCCAGACTTTCGGGGGGGGGTGTCCCTTACACTCTCTAAAGTCCATTCGGAGCTAACATGAATGGCCTTTTTGTCAGACATGTGTTAGAGCTTTATACTCCTTGATTTTAATTCTCACAGCATCTCTCTAAAGTATGTTCTATCATGTCTGTGTTACAGATGAGGAAATTGAAGCTCAGTGCAGTCAGAGCGGGCAACACAGTGGGCCCTGATGCCCAGTCATGCAACTCTAGGGTCCATGCTCTTAACCCACCACACTGGACTCACTGTGATCTAACCACAGCCACTCCTTCACCAAATGGCTTGTGTGAAGCAACACCAGACCTGAGCTTTCCTCCCTTCCAGGTCGATCAACGCCCAGAAGCCCCAGGACACTCTGGGTCTGCAGCTCACAGTGCTCCAACCATGGCCCACTGGCCATTCACCCACCCCTGGAATTGCCCTGTCAAGGCAACCACGTCCACACTGATGGAACACACAGCCCAGCTTGAAGCAACAGGACAAGATGTGACTGACTTTCACTAAACACCCCAAGTAATTGGTAAATCACACCAGAAACAAAAATACAGCTATCACAGAATAACCATACTTTGAGCCCACCCATCATTCTAGCAAAGCGTGGCCCAAAATTGGGCTCTCGAGATTACTGACCTGCTCTGCAGATTGGAAGAGGAAGGGATCACTCACCAAAATCTCAGCACCCCAAACACAAAAGCTCATGGGATGAGAAAACAATCTGGCAGTGTGCCACAGAAAAGCCATTTAATCAGTCCCTCGCTGTCTCCTAGGTCTTAAATGCTGTCAGTGATACATTCCACTTAGAGTTGAGAAACTACCAAAGTTTCCCTATGCCAAGTACCAAGAGAGGCAGAGGAACAGAGGTAAGAGATCACCCGTGCAGGGAGGGCCAATGACTAGATCACCTGCCATGTCAGCTAAGAGGACAAGCCTCAGTGCTGCCCAACTACTCAGGGGAGAAGAAGGGGTAAGGAAAGTGCCAGTGAGCTAGCCTGGGTAGCAGGACCAAAGAAGGTCACAGGCAAAAGCCAGAGGAACAGGAAAGGCACAGCCTAACAGCGTCAAGAAGGTGCAGACCTGTCTGGCAAAGTGTGCGACAGCAGCAGATTCTCCATTCCTAACACAAGAACCACCAACTGAAATAATAACCTGACTCGCTGCCACCTGGGCCAACCGGAGCTTAACCACAGTGCTTCCTGTGCCCTCAATACTTTTCCATGTTGACGGTGCCCGGCACACAGCAGGTGGGAGTTGGCGACAGAGCCCCGTACAGGCTGTGGTGAGGGCTTGTTACAGGGCTGTGGGGGGGCATCACCATTCATCTCCCAGGGGCGCCAGGTACCAGGAGCCTCCTCCTGCTCTCGGCAGTGGCCAAAGTGTTCAGGAGAAAAGGCTCACTTACTCTCACATAGTTCAGAAGATAAATTATGTGCGTGCCTACACACACATGCACGTGCATACACAAGGTTATCAGGCAGATAAGGTAAAACAAGGTAAGTCTGAGTAGAGGATATACAGGTGCTCTTTGAATGAATTTTATTCTTGCAACTTTTCTGTAATCTTAAAATTATTTCCAAATTTTCTTTGTGTGTTAAAAAAAAAAAAAGAATTCATTAGTCAGCAAGGTTGGGAAGTATGTTAACACTACTTTCCAACTAAAAAGAATGAAACCGTTAAGCCGAAAGCACAATCAGCCAGTGAATCAAGTTCTACAGTGTTACGGGCGGGTGGGCTGTAAAGGGAAGGGCTCACTCAGAACGTGCCTGGCAAGCCCAAGTGCAGGTTCAACTTCCCAGCTACTTCTACGAGCTTCACCAACGTCTGCTTATAAAATATCCACACTCTCCCTATTCACTAACTCAAGTGCTGCTCCAAAAGCAACATGCTACAGCCACTGGTCAGCTCACTGAAGATTTTCAGTTCGGCAGATAGCAGCCCGCTCTGGGTCCCTAACGACAAAGGGGAAAGAACCCTTAAATCAGAATCAACTTACCTGGGTTTGAATCCCAACTATGCTGCTCACCAGCTATACGACCTGATGCAAGTCATTTGCCTCTCCCAGCCAGCTTCTCCAACAGCTTCCAGGCCTGCCACCTCATCTGGCAGCCTCACTGAACACAAGTGCTGGGAGAGAGCTCACTTAGAGAAAGCAAATGTTCTCTCAGCTATGAACGGTGGGGTCACCCTGGACAGAGCCGTGGCTAACACAGCGGCATGATGTTCTTCCATAATTGAAGCTAGAAAAACAGGTTTAGAATCAGCAATCGCTGCTGCGTTACCTGCACACCTGGAGAAAGGGTCACTGGCCCCCAAAAGCCCCTCAGCAGAGGTCTCCAACCTCCCCTTCTCACCAAAGCCCCAGCAGAGAGAGAGAACACACACCACCACTGGTCGTTATGGCCGACGGCAAAAGGGACTTGGGGCTGGTTCTAACCCTCAGATCAGAGTATTTAGATGGAAAATAGCTCCACAGCTGGAGTTAAGGAGGCCAGGGCAGGACATACACAGCTGGGGTAGACAGAGGCTCAACCAAGGGCACATGATGGGAACACAGGCCAGACATCGAGGACTAAAAGCTCATCGCAGCCACTCAGTTTCATGAGCTCTCTGTGGTCATCTCTCTATTTATAAAATGGGGCTAAGGGCAGTCACCCACCTCAGAGGGACCACCTGCGAGTTCATCAGCGCACACGTTAGTACACATTGGAATAGCATCTGGCATGTAACACATCCTCAATCAACCAAGATCAAAAATGCATTTAAAAGAAATTTTGCCAAAAGGTCAAGCTGAGTGCTCTCTTGTTGCCCCCACTCTGAAAGGCCTCCCACCCTGGCCTGCACCAGGGAAGAACCAAGGACTCCCTCCCTCCTGGGGAACAAGTTCTCCCTGGTGCCCTCCTCACACCCAAGGACAGGTCTAAGCCGGGACTGTGATAGAAAGAATGCAGGTTAAGAGTAGGGAAGCTCTCCTTCCCAAGCGCCGGCCAACAGACCTCTGCCTGGAAGGACAAGAGCACAGACAAGCACCCAAGGAGAGCATCTGACTCAGAGGGAGACAGGCCCTTGCTGCTCAGCCAAAATCAGGGCACCAGCTGGAGCCCCTGGGAATTTGCAAAGCAACTCAAGATACCCCCAGGAGCCACTGCGAAGTGCTGATCTGGAAAGTCATGGGATGGATGCAAAGGGCAACTTTGCTCCCTCAACCAGAGACACCTCCCTGCCCCAACCCAGACCAAAATGTGGGATCTCCTGTGAAGCCCTCCCCTGCTTCACAGGTACAAATGACTAGCCAGTCACCTCTGCTGCTTGCATCTAAGCCCCCACACTCAATGGCCTGATTTACATCTAGTTTCTACTCCATACCTAAAGGGCACTCCTAGAGGAAGGGATTTATTCAATGCATTTGAGAATCCCTAGTGGTAGGCAGATAGGGAGCACTTGAAAACTCCGGAACTGCTGCTAGCCAGCTGGCATGATACATGGACAGAGAGCAAAGGAAGGGGTGCTGGGGACATTTGTCACCTCTATCACCCAGGCAGGAGATGCTGGACCTGGAACCAGAGCCACCCCAAGAAAGACAAGCATGATGTGTGGCTTGGTCCCTCAGTCTACCTGAGGGACTGATACGCAAAACTGGGACTCAAGAGCCAAAACCAAATGATGTGTCACCTCTCTACAGATGCCTCTCTAAAAAACTTAATCTAAATAACTTAATCACAAGAAGCCAGAAATCCATTGGCTCTGGACCTCAAGAGTCCATTCAGTACTCCCTCCAAAGGCAGGCCTTTTTCTGGCTTCCATTCCTACTAAAGCCACCCCACAACCAGTCACCCTCCTGCCCAGAGAACCATCAGAAACAGCAAGCAACCAGCTCTATTCAGGGAGGCCAGAAAAGCATCAGCGAAGTGACTCCCAGGTTGAGCATGAGCCCAGGGCCTCGGGCACCCAGTAAACGCTAGAGGGGAGACAGCACTCTGTAAGAATGACAAAGGCAGAGAGGTGTGTCCCATCTGTGGTGAGAGCCCTGGCTGAAGCACCGCCGGGAGTGCCACACCACTGTGCCCCCCAGGCTGCCTTTACACACAGAGATCTGATACAGCTCACAGACAATGGCCTTGGACACGTCCGCCTTTACGGGCCCCTTCCTCTATTAAAAAAATCACGAAGAATCATACTTTTCAAATGCACTGGTATAAAGACACAAAATCTGTACGTGTTTATTTCAACATTTTCTTTGACCTAAAAGGTTAGGGTTTTTTCCTCGCTGATTTTAAAATACCACTTAAAAGCAGTCATTGTGAGCCCCCAGCACCAGGCCTCCTGAGCCTGACAAATGAATGCACCCTGCACATGGGGATTTGATTTCTGTTGCTGCAGTTCAATGGAGGAGAGGGTACACAACAAACAGGTAGAAATAAAAATTATCCTGGACCTTCCGGCTGCCATGATTCTGATTCTCCCCAAGCTTACTTATAAAAACACGAGCTGCGAGGGGGGTTCCAAAAGCATTTAATTATCACATTCAAGGAACATTCCTAAGGGCCTGGCAGTGTCCAGGCGCCAGCGGCGGAGACCGGGCCGCAGCACCAGTCTCTGCCCCAGGAAGCTTTGCCTCCCGCGTGCGGTGCTTGGTGGACTCCCAGTGGTACCTCCTTGGGCCGGTCTCTGGGCTGAGTAGTTCTCAACTGCAACACCTCACTGAGTGACAATACGCTTAATACACAGCCACCACTTTCCAGCCAAGGAGTTTCCAGGGCTGAGACGCTGGCACCAAACGTGGGAAACCAGGTGCCTCCGAGGGCTGCTCTCTCGACCCCCGTACTCCAGCCTGACCCCAGCCGCTGGGCAAGGTGGGCGCGCCCCAGGGGCACAGCTCCTTGGCCAAAGAACTCCCAGGCCCCAGAAGTTAGGTCGGGCCCCGCACATCGCTCGATTCCCAAAGCGCGCAGCGCTCCACGGACACGGATCCAAAGGTAACATCCCTCGAGAACAAAGTTCCATGATGTACGAGTCGCTCTGAGCCCGGGTAAACTCTCCGCACGGGCCCGGGCGGGGGACGCGGCGGCCCCGGGGCAGGCCTAGCCGGCGCCCTCCGGGGGCGCGGCCCCGCCCGGGCAGGGAGGTCTCGGCGACCCCGGCCGCGCACACCTCGGGCCGCGCACACCGCCAGCCCCGCCCCGCCCCCGCCCCCACACGCCGCCCCCACCGCGCCGCGCCCACCGCGCCGCGCCCACCGCGCCGCGCACCTGGCCGCAGCGGCTCGGTGACGGTGAGCACGAGCAGGAAGAGCAGCAAGAAGGCACCGCTGTCTGCCTTGGGCACCATTTATCCTCCGTTCATCGTCCCCGGGGCGGCCGCGTGACCCCGCGGGGAGGCCGGACCGGGCCGGGCAGAGGGTCAGGGGAGGGCCGGGCTGAGGGTCAGGGGACCGGGCCGGCTGAGGGCTGGGGGCCGGGCGCGGAAGGGCGGCAGGAAAGGCTCCGGCGACGCTGCGGCTACAGCGCGCCGCGGAATCGCGCGCACTCCCGGCCTCAGTCCTGGGCTCCGACTCCGGCTCCGCGCAAGATGGCGGCCGTCCTGCTCCGCTCCGCGCCGCCCCCCGCCCGCGCCGCTGGCGCCGGCCAATGAGCGCCGAGGCGAGGGGCGGGGCCTGCCGCTCCCCCCAGCTCGCCGCCCCCCCGCCCGCGCCGCTGGCGCCAGCCAATGAGCGCCGAGGCGAGGGGCGGGGCCTGCCGCTCCCCCTCTCGGATCCCCGGCCGGGCGGGGGGCGGAGCCTGAGCGGCGGTGCCCGAAAGGGGCGAGGCCTGCGGCTGGGACGGCGCGGGGCGGGGACTGGGAGGCGGGCCCGGCTGGCGGGCGGGACCTCCAAGAGTCAAGCGTGCCATTGGTTAAGCAGAGAGGTGGGGCTCGGGGGTGGGGCCCGGGCAGTAGGGCCTCCGAAGGGCCGGGATCCGAGGGCAGGACGCGCAGGGCAGGGGCGGTGGGGGAAGGGCAACGGGCCAAGAGGAGGGACACAGACAGGGGCGGGGCGCAGCGGGCCGAGGCGGCGGGGAGCGGGGGGGTCTAGGAGCAGCCCTGGAGGGCGGGGCGTGGAGAAGGGGAGGGACATGGTGGACCTGGGCGAAGGTGGACACGGGGGTCTGCACACCTTGCAGACCTGCAGGTCCAACAGTGCTCCCTAAAGTGGGCCTCTAAAGGCAGAACCGCAGCGGATAAGGGATGAGGAAAACTGCTTGAGGTGGCGGCAAGAGGGGGGTATAGAGAATCCACCCTGTAAAAAAGCAGGCAGATGTGGCTTCCCCAGCACACACTACTGAAAACGTTTCAGATGAGGAAATAGCCTAAAGGAGTGTCATACAAGGAGAGCTGACAGGCAAGCCCAGATCCCAGCCTGAAGCAGAACTGGCCTCAGGAGGAAGAGCCCTGCCTACACAACGTGGGAGGAGGGGGAGGAATGCTGGGCGCAGCTGCTGCCACAGCAGGCCACCTGTGCAGGGAGGAAAGGCTCCCAGTGCTGGCCTCGCACCTATGGGGAGCAAAGTGACTGTGGCAGAGGACACAGCACATGGAGTGTCCTCAGCAGAGGACACAGCACATGGAGTGTCCTCAGCAGGAGGGGAGCAAACTGGTCAACGGAAGGACCCCCAACCACACACACAAGGCCTGGTACAAGGTGAAGATAGGAGCACAGGAAAGGGGGGCCCATCTTAGCCCCATCCACTTCCAGCCCCACCAACTTCCTCCCCGGGAGCAGTCCCCCCAAGTCCCTTCAAGGTATGATCCTCCAGAATGTCCCAGGATTCCAGCCTGTGACACTCAGGGTCACTGAGAGAGGTACCCGCTCCCAATGAGTGGATATGGCCAAGGTAAAACCCAAGGCTTGGCCAGACCTGCCTGCTCCTGCTCCCTCAGGCCTGTAGCAGGTGCTAGACAAAGGGCCCCACTTCAGGCACAAACAGTGGTCCCTGTCCAACAGTGCCCTGGCTGTTTGCATTGTCCTCATGGAACATTCCCAGGAGCAGCTGCTGCACTCAGAGGGATCCACACCCAACCTTCAATGTGCCCAGGGAGCCAAGCCAGAATTACAGACCCCCCAGGGAGGGAACTCACAGCTCAGAGCAGATAACCCTGCCAGTTGTCCCCCTGCAGAGCCACTGTTGGAGAAGCTGGCCAGCAAAGGTTCAGATGGGGAGAGTAGGACAGGGAGGTGAAAAGTCCAGCCACGCCATGCAGGGAGAAGGCAAAATCCTGGCTTCCAAAATTGTAGTCACGGCTGGCCCAAGAGTCTTTGCCCCTCCTGATCCACCTCCACCTTTGGCCCCCCTGCACGGCCTGCAGGCTGCCTGTGTGGACACCACCAAGGACCTCTAGGACTGAAGGGAGGGAGGAAAGGTCAGGGATATTTTTTTCCCCAGCTCCCTCCTTGTGGGATCACTGCCTCTACACTCTTCCCAGGGTCCAGTGACCGACCTGCCCTTCTTCCAGGGGTCTGTTACTACCCTTGGGGTACCATACACTCAGCTCCCACCTTTGTAAGAAAGAGGACTGGATTAAACTTTCCTTAGACTGCCCTAACTTGAGTATGTCTTTTGCTTCCTGCTGGGACTCAGGCAAATATGATCATCCACTCTGAATTTCTTGGGATGCCCCATGTTACAATAATCAATCCCACAAGTAGGCCTGGCTCCCGGTGTGCAAGCACCAGAAGACCGATGTGTTCCCCTCATCCCCCTCCTACCTCGTCTCAGCCAAATGCAAGGCCACTCTCCTCTGGTCTTTGGTCCACGCCAGCGCCCTGGCTGGCCTTCCAGGATTCCAAGTCCAAGTGGCTCAAGCTAGAGCCTCATTCCCGCAGGGCACTCCTCCTTTATGACTTCACCCACTGAAGTTACCTGGGAGACGATGCTGAACGTTCCACTCCAGAGTCTTGGCCTCTAGGAGGCAGGGACAGCAGGCCCGGCCGGCCCAGAGGACTTTCTGTCCACAGTGTAAATGAGGACGCCGCTGGCCCATGTCCCGCAGGGATGTAGAGGGCAGCCTCAGAGGCACTGGGCGCTCCCGGCACCATGGATGACGCTGCCGTCCTCAAGCAACGAGGCTACATCATGGGGATAAATTTGGGAGAGGGCTCGTATGCAAAAGTCAAATCCGCTTACTCTGAGCGCCTGAAGTTCAACGTGGCGGTCAAGATCATCGACCGCAAGAAAGCCCCCAAGGACTTCTTGGAGAAATTTCTTCCCCGGGAAATTGAGATTCTGGCCATGCTAAACCACCGCTCCATTGTCAAGACCTATGAGATCTTCGAGACATCAGATGGCAAGGTCTACATCGTCATGGAGCTCGGGGTACAGGGCGACCTGCTCGAGTTCATCAAAACCCGGGGAGCCCTGCACGAGGATGATGCTCGCAGGAAGTTCCATCAGCTGTCCTCGGCCATCAAGTACTGCCATGACCTGGACATCGTCCACCGAGATCTCAAGTGCGAGAACCTCCTCCTTGACAAGGACTTCAACATCAAGCTGTCCGACTTCGGCTTCTCCAAGCGCTGCCTGCGAGATGACAGCGGCCGACTGACTCTGAGCAAGACCTTCTGCGGGTCGGCGGCGTACGCGGCCCCCGAGGTGCTGCAGGGCATCCCCTACCAGCCCAAGGTGTATGACATCTGGAGCCTGGGCGTGATCCTCTACATCATGGTCTGTGGCTCCATGCCCTACGACGACTCCAATATCAAGAAGATGCTGCGCATCCAGAAGGAGCACCGCGTCAACTTCCCCCTCTCCAAGCACCTGACGGGCGAGTGCAAGGACCTCATCTACCGCATGCTACAGCCCGACGTCAACCGGCGGCTGCACATCGACGAGATCCTCAGCCACTGCTGGGTGCAGCCCAAGACACGGGGCCTGTCCTCTGCAGCCATCAACAAGGAGGGGGAGTGCTCCCGGGGTGCTGAGCCCTCGTGGACCCCTGAGACCCCCGACAGAAAGTCTGCCACTAAGGTGGAGCCCCGAGAGGAGGCACGGCCCGAGACAGAGCCCGAGACAAAACCCAAGGAGGAGGAGATGTTGCCAGTGCAGGGGTCGAGGCAGTCGGACACCACAGGCCTTAATGGAGAGCCACTGAGCAAGGAGACAGAGGAAGAGGCCCTCCCAAAGCCTTCGGAGACACACACCTCATGAGCCTCTCTTGGCCCAGGGGGCCGGCAGAGAACGAAGCAGAGCTCATGGCTTTGAGCCCGAGCTCCAAAGAAGCCAAGGGACAAGCCAAAGAAGGAAGACTGTCCTGGATGAGCCACTATTTTCGTCAGTTTCTCCTCCCTCCCCTTGAACTTGGTAACCCACATGGCTAAAGAAGCAATAAAATCACTATATTAGTGCAGACCCCAAGGTGCATGTCTTTGCCCCAGCTGACTGCGGTCATCCAGGGAGAGGATCCTGCACTCTCCCTGCCGCCACCCCACTCTCGGATCGATCGCATCGCATTTCACCTCCAGTTTGGGAAAATACATCCCAGTGTGCCCAGCCCTGACTGTGACCTCAGGCCCTGGACCAGAGCAGAGAGCTGAGCAAGGAAGATGCTGTTTCAAGAGGGAGGCCATGAGTGCCATGGTGGGAGGGGGAGAGAGAGGGGGCAGCGAGGACAGAACCAAGAAGGGCAAGGGGGCTGCCTGCAGAAGAGAGGCGCTGTAGGTAGGCAGGGGCTCGTCTGCAGTTGGGGCTGAGGATCTGGGCCCTCAACACCCCAGCGCCACCGCCTTCACAAGGCTGCGGGTGGGGAGGGGGCCTGCAGGGGGCAGATGGACATGCCTCTCAGCCCCTCTGGAGCTCCCCACCCCAGTAGGCAACTCATTTCTTTTGTTCTGTCCACCAGGGTTCCCCCCTCCTCCCGTGGCCAGCCAGCACCCAGGATGCCCTGAGTCATCCTGCCTGTGGTCATTCCCCCTGCCCCACTGGATGGCCCGGCTCCGCCCGGCCTGTACGTTCCACAGTCACACTCTGTGTCCCCGACCACATTCCATTCCCTTCTAGTCCCAGTCTGTCCCCAGGGCTGATGCTCCACGCCAGAGTGGATAAGCAGACCGGTGTGTTCACAATGCTTGCCGTGCCCTGCAGCCGCCAGTCGGTGTCCTTTAGAGGGAGCAGGCCTGCACTCAGCATCGCTGGCTGCCGTGCCCTGCCGGCCCACCCGTGTTATTCTCAGGCTGCTCCCTCTGACCTCAGCCACTGCAGCCCCTTTTTCTTCCTGCCCTGCACTCACCCTGCCACCTTGTGGGTTTGACACATCAAGAGGAAAGCGCCTTCAGACTTATCCCCCTTCTGCCCACGTATCTTGGAAAAACCCCAACCCCAGGCCCTGGGAGAGGTGAAGTCTAGTGAGGGCCCCAGCCCCACTCTCTTTGCACCCCTCTGCACAGCACTCCACCTCTCTGCCTTGCTCCTGCCCTCCCCACAGCCACCTTTACACATTCTACGTCTTCCTATCTCCATGTTCCTGTGTGTATTCTCGAACACATGACTTGGCTACCGCTATGGCCTCTACCTGCCCCTTTTGTTCCCCCAGTGGCCAGAGCCTCCCTTCGGCATGCAGTAGAGATCCCACTGCCCTGGGGAAGGATCCCGGTGCGGGCCTTGGCCTCCCAGCCCCCTCCCTCAGCCCCAGGCCCACCCGTTTATGTGCCAGAATCACACTTGTACATGTGTCCCTGCAGACCTTACCCATGTCTCCAGGATCAGCCGAGGGGCCATGGCCTCCGCAAAGCCTTCAGAACTTGGCAGCCCGCCGCTATAAGCTCTGCTGCTGGGGCAGGCCTGTGAGTGCTGAAGTCCAGGCACAGGACAGGCCCTGGGTGATGTCGGAGGAGCCACCCAATTTTTCCCAGAGGTCCCAGGAACCCAGCGTTGTGCAGATCATCTGGTGACAGAGTAAAATTCCAGAGTACATGGGGCTGGTTGGAGTGGGGACATCCTGAGAAGCTCACGAACCTCCTCACTTTGGTCATCTGTGGCTTGTTGTGGTCGTCGGGCAACATACAGCAAGAGGGCCTGGGAGCAACCCACTATGGCCTAGTCAGAAGGCAAGCCTGGGCAGGAGGGGCCCCAGGGAAAGAGCATCTACTGTGTGCTTTACAGGTGGGGAGACAGCTCAGAGAGGGAGGGCAACTGCCTGAGATCACACAGCACAGAGTGGCAGCCTAGGCGACAGAAGCCCACGCCTCCCCGGGTACCCTCACATTCCAGGCCATTCCAGCTGCTGGGGTCAGCCCTGGCTCAGACCCCTTCAGTGACCCTCCTGAAGGCTTTATTTATTTATTTATTTTTTTTTTCCTGAAGGCTTTAGATCAAGACCTTCACCATGGCCTGCACAGTCTGTAGTTCTGTCCCCTCCCACCCTGCACACTCCTGCCACTCTGTGTCCTTTTCAAGCCATCACATGCTCTAGCAGGTTCTGGTCCTCCTCCATGTGGCTAACTCTTCACACCTCAGCCCTCCCAACCTCCCCAAATCCAATCCCAGTTCTTCCCTCACAGCCCTGTGTTCCCATATCATGGCACAGCCACCACTGGTCATTTGCACTGCTGGTGTGACACTGAAGCTCCCTGTCCTCTGGGCTTCAGAAAGGCAAAGGTCCTGTCTAGTTCCAGCATCTGGAACCAACCTTCAAATACCTATTGGGTGAGTGGAAAAATGGAGGAAACCGTAACTCAGAGGGAAGTGGCCTTGCCAGAGTCTGCAGGTCTCCCACGCACAGGGCTGCAGCCTGGGAGGGCTCCTGGAGGCCCCTGGGCCAGTCGAACACTTCCCCTTCCGAACACACCCTGCGTGCGTGCTTGTGCGTGCTTGTGCTGGGTGAAGCCACCTGCTCCCCTGCCCCCAGCTCAGCTCGTGCCTCCTCCACCGTGTCCCCCGAGAACCAAAGAGGCCACACTGTCCTGGGCAAGGGCAGAGTATAAGGAAACAGAATCCACAAAAAACAGAAAAGTGGGTAGGTTGGCAGAGTCAGCCAAAAAGGCAGACATGCAGGGGGTGCCCCAGGGAGAACGTGTGGGAGTGCAGGAGAAAGGGGAGACTGCTCCGGGTCCTGGCCCGCAAATCCTCATGGCCAGCCCCTTTTGGGATGCACAGGAGCGAAGTTCTGGTCATTTCTGCCAAAGACGTCCCAGGGGAGAGCAAGCATCAAGCCAGAGCTACTGCAACTGAAGCTCCAAAGAGCCAGGAGCGGGCCTCAGGGAGGCCGTGGCTGCTGGAGGGCATCTGGACTCCGGCCACGCGGCCCCAGGGATCTTCCAGACAAGCCTCCAGCTGCAGGGAACTCCCCGTGTGCCCCCAGGTGTGTCCACAGAGCCATGCTGGGGCCAAAACGGCAGGCACATCTGCCCAGCACGTCCTCCCCCTCATCCACCTGTACACGGTCTCCTCCGTCACTTCCCCTACCGACCACCCACATAGAGGCAGGCCTCCTGAGGTCCCCCCCCACCCGCTGAACACTGAGCACATGGCACGCCCACATGTGGGCACGGGATGCCTGCCATGGAGACCGAATGAGCAGCAAGCCTTCCAAAGTACCTAAGGAGACACACAAAGGATGCCACGTTTCCCAAAGCAAAAACAAAAGGGTTTTCACATTGCTTTCAGGTGCAAGACAGCTTGAGAGACGCAAATGCCAGGAGTCCATCAGCCTGCCCAGCTCCTCACAAGGATCCCCTCCTCATCCCAGTGCCTGCTCTTACCAGAAGCCCTGGCACCAAGGCTCCGCCCAAGGTCCTGCCCCCTCATGGGCCACCGCTCAGCCCCTCTGTCTCCTGCCGCCCAATCACCCATAGGCCTGCCTTGGTCCAGCCTCCTCTTGTCCAGTCAAAGGCATTGGCCTCCACTCACCCCAAAACCGATCCTCTATGTACCCTGCCAGGGACCATCTTAAAACGTGACTTGAGTCATGGCTCTTCTGGCCCCAGACCCTTCCCTTCTCCTCCACCCTCCCTCCAGATGTAAGACAGCCATTCTCAGAAGAAGCCGTCACCTCTTCCAGGCTCTTCCCTGCCTGGATGCCTCACCACCTCCTCTACCTGACCGAGGCCTGGCCCATCCTCCAGGCAGGCCCCAGCCCTGGGAACACGCATCTGCCAGTGGGGGGCACAGGGCCCTGCCTGCCCTCCCACCCCACACATGCCCCGCTTACCACAGTGGCACTCCTCTGCCCAGCCTTGTACCCCAGAACAGAAACTGCTCTCATTCACAAGGCTGGGTGGAGCCACCAGCCTGGCCAGACCAGGGCCATTCCTCCCAGGCACCACCAGTTCCAAAGACACAAGTCCTAGAGAGAGTTTTCTTCACACCCCAAAGAAGCTGTAGGAAATAGGCCCTAGTGGGACATGGACTGATGCAGAGTCAGCCCGCACAGCCAGGAGAAAGAAACAGGCATGGGGCTGGCACTCTGGCCTGACCTGGGGGGCCCTCCCTTGGGCCTGACTCAAGACCAGGAAGCCACAGCGAGGAGGAGGAGGAGGAGGAGGAGGAGGAGGAGGAGGAGGAGGAGGAGGAGGAGGAGCAGGGAGGGTTACCGCAGTCCTGGGTGCCGGCTTCCTTCCAGTGGGCGGGGAGTGGGCACTCCCACCAGGCCAGCCTGGCTTCCAAGGTTCCAGGGGCCCGTTTCCCCCAGCTCAGTCCCTACTCCCGGCAGGCTGGCTTTATGACTTCACATGCTGAAGTCACGCGGAGACAATGCTGAGCGTTCCACCCCTCCGAGTCCAGGCCCAGCCCAGCCAGACGGCTCCCCACAGGGTAAATGAGGACAATGCCCGCTGGCCCACGTGGGGAGGGGATGTAGAGCGCAGCGGCGCCAGCCGCTCCTGGCACCATGGATGATGCCGCGGTCCTAAGGAAGAAGGGTTACATCGTGGGCATCAATCTTGGCAAGGGCTCGTACGCAAAAGTCAAATCTGCCTACTCTGAGCGCCTCAAGTTCAACGTGGCGGTCAAGATCATTGACCGAAAGAAGACGCCCACTGACTTCGTGGAGAGATTCCTTCCTCGGGAGATGGACATCCTGGCAACTGTCAACCACCGCTCCATCATCAAGACCTATGAGATCTTTGAGACCTCTGATGGGCGCATCTACATCGTCATGGAGCTCGGGGTCCAGGGCGACCTGCTCGAGTTCATCAAGTGTCGGGGGGCGCTGCACGAGGATGTGGCGCGTAAGATGTTCCGCCAGCTGTCCTCGGCCGTCAAGTACTGCCACGACCTGGACGTCGTCCACCGAGATCTCAAGTGCGAGAACCTCCTCCTTGACAAGGACTTCAACATCAAGCTGTCCGACTTCGGCTTCTCCAAGCGCTGCCTGCGGGACGGCAGCGGCCGCATCATCCTCAGCAAGACCTTCTGCGGGTCGGCGGCGTACGCGGCCCCCGAGGTGCTGCAGGGCATCCCCTACCAGCCCAAGGTGTATGACATCTGGAGCCTGGGCGTGATCCTCTACATCATGGTCTGTGGCTCCATGCCCTACGACGACTCCGACATCAAGAAGATGCTGCGCATCCAGAAGGAGCACCGCGTGGACTTCCCCCGCTCCAAGAACCTGACGGGCGAGTGCAAGGACCTCATCTACCGCATGCTACAGCCCGACGTCAACCGGCGGCTGCACATCGACGAGATCCTCAGCCACTCATGGCTACAGCCCCCCAAGCCCAAAGCCATGTCTTCTGCCTCCTTCAAGAGGGAGGGTGAGGGCAAGTATCGGACGGAGTGCAAACTGGACACCCGGCCAGGCTCGCGGCCCGAGCACCGGCCCGACCACAAGCTGGGAGCCAAAACCCAGCACCGGCTGTTGGTGGTGCCCGAGAACGAGGACAGGATGGAGGACAGGCTGGCCGAGACCTCCAAGGCCAAAGATCATCACGTCACCGGAGCCGAGGTGGGGAAAGCGAGCACCTAGCGGTGCTGTGGGCCCGGGGGGCGCGGTGCATGGTGTGCGCCCACATAAACTAAATAGACAGGTAGGAGCTGCAGAAGGCACAGGTGCAAGGAACAAGTAAAATCCGTCAATTAAACCACTATTTTGATTACGTTCTATTAGCTTTCTTCCACTTAGTAGCAAAGACGTTAATTACTGACCACCAAATAAACCACAAAGTGTATACAAGCATCAAGAGTGCCCCGTGAGGAGTCTTTTTCTCTAGGACTCAGCCAACCCCCCTCCCTGCGGCGCGGGGGTCTCCAGCGTAGAGGTGCAGGGCCCGGTGCTCGGGGGCAGGCACACTCACGGTGAGGCCCTGTGGGCCAGAAGACCTCAGCCGCAGCCCACAGCCAGGCCCCCCCACCGTCTCCCTCGGACCTGCCCGGGGCCCAGTGTCCCAAGGCTGGCCAGCCGCACGGGTCTCTACGTTTCGGGCAGAGCACAGCTCACCCTGCCCCCAACCCGATCCTGCTCCCTCGGGCCCCCCTCTTTCTGCGTACTCTGCTCCCTCCATTCCTGCTTTTCAGATCAGTGGCCTGAGCCCCTTGAGTGCCCTTTTGATTGCCAGAACAGCCCCAACCCAGACCGCTCACCCACCCCTTCCTGCCCACCCTACACCCCAGCCCGTACTCGGGGGGCCAGCGCTTGGCCTTAAGTGGCCTTGTCAGGACAGTCTCTCCCCCACATCTCACACCCACTCACACCGCTGCCTCCATGCTGCTCTGGCCCACACCCCCCTCCTCCATGGGGAAAAACAGCAAAGGCCACACTCTCCTGACCCCTGAGCAGTCCTGGGCCTGGTCCCACCTGCCAAGCCTAGTCCCAGCCCCCATGAGTTAGGGGCCTGGCTGGGGCTTGGCCCCCTGAGAACTGGCAGGAACTCAGTCGAGCACAGGCTAGCGGGTACCCAGGCAGGCGGCTGGCCCCCCGCCAGCCTCTAGGGAACACCGCCCTCACGGAGACGGTGAGGAACCATGCAAGACAACCCAAGACAACGGCCAAGGCAGGGCTGGGTGTGCTCAAAGACAGACTCCGGTCTCGGCAGATTCCAGGCTGTCTCTGTGGGCAGTGCAAGCCCCTAGGAGGGCACCACCTGACCCCACCTAAGGCCTGAAGAGATCCATCTGGGAGCCAGCAAGGCCCACCACCTCCTCGTGAAGCAGCTGGCCCAGGCCTCCTGGAGTCGGGCACCAAAGCCCTCGGGGTCATGGGCAAGTGTGGCCTGTGGTGCACATGGCACTCATGGGTCTTGCTCTTTTGACACTGTGCCCAGGTTAGTGTTACCCACAGCTCCCACTGGTGACTCAGCAGCATATGGAAGGTAGTGCCTGGAGCACTGGGAGAGAGAGTGAAGGGCAGGAAGACAGAGCAGCCCTGCCCCACCTGAGCTGGAGACCAGGTGCTTGGAGATGACATTGAGGCCACTTTGAAGGTGCCACACGAGGTGTGGTCTGACATGTAGGACCCACGTGACCCCATCACCAGCACACCACAGGGGCCAGGCCCAGGTGGGGAAGCTGTGGACCTGGGTGCAGAGCCCCGGGGACCCGAGGGGCATAACTTCTGAGGGTTTTCTTCTTCCCTCAGGGGGCAGGGCCCAGTGTGCTGTGAGCTGAGCACAGAAGGTAGGTTCAAAGTCCCAGGGGGCCACATTGTTCCATGTTCCCAGAGGGGGAGCAATGCAGAGAGTGGCACGAGGGGTCAGACACCCTGGATTTCCTCCCAGAAGCTTCTGCCCAGGGAGGCCTGTAGTCCTGAGACTGGGACGTGGGCACGAAGGTAGCCTACGGGCTGTGCAGAGCGGGCCGGAGAGATGGTCCTGCCAGACTGTGCCAGGTGCTCTTTAATGACGGCTAAATAGAAACAGGCAAGGAAGGGTTTGATAGAAAACAGTTTCAACAAGACCCAGGGACATACCCCAGGGGCTGTGGGGGCAAGTCTTGTGCCAGCCTGGCCGAGGCACGACATCTCTTCTGTGGCTCCTGGGACAGCCACCATTTCTAGCCCGGGCCTGGGTCCCCAGAAGGCCGGAGTCCTCTGCTGAGTGGGCTGCGGCCCTGCAGGCTCCACAGTTTCCACAGGCCCGACCCGGGCCTGGCCCTAGAAGAAGTCTGAGGCTTTGCGCCGGGCAGGGAGCTGCAGCAGGTTGTCCGTGATGGAGGCGGGGTCCTGGCTGAGGGGGGTGCGCGCCGCAGAGCCAGGAGCTGGTGTGCTCGTGGGGGTCTGAGGCCCACCGGCTGGGGTCTTGAGGTGGGTTGAACGTGCTGGAGATGGGGTGTAGCTGGCCCGCAGGGCCCGGTCTGTGTACTTGCTGGCCGTCCTGCTCACGAGGCGCTGCAGGGCTGGGGACATGGCTGGGCTCAGGCCTTTGGGGGTGAGGCTGGGGTAGAAGGGGTGGGTGAAAGAGGCACCATTAGGCCTGATCAGGTATTGCCAGCAGCAGGGCTTTCCATGGCCCCACAGGAAGATACATGGGTGATGTGTGGTCACTACTGGCTGACCATACAGCACTGTAGCCAAACTTAAGGTCAAGTAGTGGTGCTGCCTTTAGTTGTGGGGTTGGATGGACCCTGTCTCTCCAAGGAGGACAATACACCTGCTCCCACAGGGCTGACAGGTGTGCGTAAGTGGGACAAGGGGCCCTAGAGATGTGCCGAGAGGAGGCTGAAGGAAAGGACAGAGGGGCCTGCATCCTGGTTCATAAAGGCTGCGCCCTGGACCCGAGGAGCCGCCACAGGAACCGGCACAGGACCCCTGGGCCTGCCCTGCACAGTGTGTGTCCACACTGCATTGGGTGGGGTCAGGCACTTCATACCTGGCCAAGTTCTCCGTCACTCTTCTCAAGGCCTCCTGCTTCTTGGCCCGGTTCTTGGCGGCAGCCTCGTTGGCCATCTTCAGCCCCAGCCGTTCCCTGCGGCCAGGCTCCAAGATCTATGAGGCAAGTGGGTGTGTGGGTGGCCTGCTGCCAGGTCAGGCAGTCCCTCGCTGCTGGGGCACCTGCCTCTCTCCCGTGGCCCCCTGCGATCCTCACAACCCATTATTGCCTCCCTAAAAGCCCCCGGAAGGCCCCTGACCAGCTTGGTGAGCTGCCCACCCGCAAAGGCCCAGGCCTCCCACCTGTCCTCACAGTTCCCCACAAGCCAGCACTGCCAACTTACGAACCCGACAGTCTTTTAGGAAAAAGGCGGTCTGGTTTGAATCTGCTTTCCTCTGATTACCAGAATAAACTGCCTGTTGACTTTAACTTCCATTGACCTTCTCTATTTCTTTCCAGAACTTCCCGAAATAGATCCTTGTCTTATTTTTCTATTAAAGTGCTTGCTTGGGATCCCTAGGTGGCGCAGCGGTTTGGCGCCTGCCTTCAGCCTAGGGCGCGATCCTGGAGACCCGGGATCGAATCCCACATCGGGCTCCCGGTGCATGGAGCCTGCTTCTCCCTCTGCCTGTGTCTCTGCCTCTCTCTCTCTCTCTCTCTGTGTGACTATCATAAATAAATAAAAATTAAAATTAAAAAAAAAAAAAAAAAAAGTGCTTGCTTAGGGATCCCTGGGTGGCGCAGCGGTTTGGCGCCTGCCTTTGGCCCAGGGCGCGATCCTGGAGACCCGGGATCGAATCCCACATCGGGCTCCCTGCATGGAGCCCGCTTCTCCCTCTGCCTGTGTCTCTGCCTCTCTCTCTCTCTCTCTCTCTGTGACTATCATGAATAAATAAATAAAATCTTTAAAAAATAAATAAATAAAGTGCTTGCTTAGGGGCAGCCCTGGTGGCTTAGTGGTTTAGCGCTGCCTTCAGCCTGGGGTGTGATCCTGGAGACACCAGATTGAGTCCCACATCGGGGTCCCTGCATGGGCCTGCTTCTCCCTCTGCCTGTGTCTCTGCCTCTCTCTCTCTCTGTCTCTCAAGAATAAAAAATAAATAAATAAATAAATAAATAAATAAATAAATAAACAAATAAAGTGCTTGCTTTCTTAAGGTTTTACTCTAAGTTAATGTTACATTAAGCTCTGCCAAACAAACTCCTTCTCAGTTATTTGCTTTCAGTGTCATTCATGACTTTTTTTTTTTTTTTTTGCTGTACTTAAGCCTACACCTCACATGGTATCACCTACACCTCGCTTCCATATCTCTTCCATGATGTCTCTCTTTGCTTTACTCCTTCCTACCTTTATCTCAGATTAAACATTGACTACTGGGCAGCCCGGGTGGTTCAGCGGCTTAGCACTACCTTCAGCCCAGGGCATGATCCTGGAGTCCCGGGACTGAGTCCCACATCGGGCTCCCTGCATGGAGCCTGCTTCTCCCTCTACCTGTGTCTCTGCCTCTCTCTCTCTCTGTGTCTCTCATGAATAAACAAAATCTTAAAAAAAACAAAAACAAAAACTAGCACTTAGAGATGGGAGGTTTAAAAAAAAAAAAACAACATTGACTATTATTGTCTTCTTATTGTTTTGTATTTACGTTTTCTGTACTTAACCCTTCCACTTCGGGAACTCATTCTGCCGTGCGTACCAAGCACTTTATGTCCAAATGCTCTTGCTCAGCACAGCTTGAACGGTCGTCTCTCAGGTACCCTGAATTCGGATTTGGACTGAGGTTTGTTCATGATCTCTTCCCTGTTGCCTGGTAGGCTCCAGGACCAGGGGAAGACCTGTGATATCCCCACACCCCCAGCGTGCCCTGACACCTGCTGGCACAGGCTCCTCTCCGGTTTTTCTTGGTTATCCTCGGGTCCCAGACAAATTTAAGAACCAAGGTGCCAAAATCCTCTGCATACATTCTGTCTGGATGTGTGTTCCTTCTCTGAACGAGAGCAGTGCTATTACGGGGAGGCAGCATAGTGTGGCCCACACTCTCTGATTTTCCTTACATAAGCCTGTAGCACTAGCCTGTGGTTTCTTTATGAAAGCTAAGTTACTGCTAGTTAGTCCGAACTTCTTCTGCTACAGTGAATGAGATATTTCTTGTCTTTTCTTTTTTTTTTTTTTAAAGATTATTTATTCATGAGAGACACACAGAGAGAGAGGCAGAGACACAGGCAAAGAAGCAGGCCCTATGCAGGAAGCCCGATCCTGGGACTCCGGGATCACGCACTGAGCCAAAGGCAGACGCTCAACCGCTGAGCCACTCAGGCGTCCCAAGATCTCTTTTTCTGTTGCATTTCAAACTACACACTGCAAGTGTTTAGAGGAACCAGTTCAAGACAACCTCTAGCCTAGCTCCCCACGCGGCAGACCTACATTAATGGCAGGTTCCATGCCTAACCCTTTGGGATTTCAAAGCAGATGATGTAACCCCACACCCTTTGTTCTCTGCAACAACACTGACTTCTGCCTCCTGCAATTTCCTAGCAATCCAGGTAGGGAGTGTTGGCCCAGCACCCTGAGAACAGGACTGCATGCTCCCAGCTTCCAGCGACTTCTCTTCCTTCCTGTTCCAAACTACACCAGTCACTCAGTTTCCCCAACAAACTGTGTGTATACCGGAGCACCTTGCCTTCCCAAAGCCTCTCTGGGGCCTGCCTAGGCCACTCGATCTCCACAAACCACCTGGCACCCAGCTTCCCCACCCTACCTGGTCCAGGCCTCATGAAACACCCCCTCTGACAACTTCTACAAAACTGGTGCCTCCTGGTTCATGCTCTCTAACCGGAGGCCTCTCTCTGCAAGCACGCAATCCTTCTGAGGACACAAACCACATCCCATGGAAAACTGGGGTTCTAGGGCCCTTCCCACCCCACAGGCCTACAAGCTCAGAGGGCCATAGCTTTGGTGCCCTAGCCCCACACCGGAGTCCCTCCCTTCACCCACACCTGTGCGCAGTGCTCTGGTCTTATTCAGAAGTGCAGTGCTTGCACAGGTGTGTAGCCTGGAACATGGCTTGGCGCTTCAGTTGGTTCTGCTTTGACCAGTGGCAGCTAGCCCATCCTCTGTGCATTGAACTACAAATGCTCAGATGGCCATATGCCTGCTCTGGGTCCCCTCCGAACTCCCCTCATCATGACTCACCTTGAAGGCTGGTCCTGGCGTCCTGTCCACGTAGGGGGTTTCAGATCCTTCAACTCTCAAGGGAGTGTTTTCAACTTCTCCCCAGGTCATCAGCGGTGACTCATTCACACCTGCAGATGGACAGCTCACAGTCACTTCAGGCCAGGGGATGCAGATGGGGGTGGGGTAGGTGGGCAATACCAGGCCCGCCCTGACAGCCAGCTCCCACCATGCGTGTCCCAGCTAACAAACATGAAGGCTGGCAGTAGCCCACTCTCCTTCCCTAGGACTCTGGAACTCTGGCAGCTCGGCCCTCTGAGAGGACAAGGCCACTTAAGGCCCAAGGCAGGTCCAGGCTCTGACAACTAAAGGGCTTAGCCTGGAAAGGTGGCTCCGCAGAGAAGCTGGGCTGGATCAGCTAGGCTCCCAGCCTAGCACATGGCTGTGGGGGTCTCCTGGAGGTTGCTATGGCACCCCACCCAAAAGGAGACACTTGGGGCCTTTCAGAGCCCAAAACTTCCCCAGAACCCTGGGCAAACCTGTAGCACCTCCAGATATCCTGGCCTAGGTCACATGAACCAGCAGCCCAGGATACAGAGGCCAGTGCTTGGGAGGGCAGGACACCACATGCATGGCTACACCATAAGACTGTCCTCGAGACTCATAAACCTCCTGTGTGAGGCCATGCGGGGCTGGGGCCTGAAGCCTCCTCCCTGTGTCCGTCCACCTCGCCTCCCTGTGCCTGGCCTCTCGCTATGCCCTTCAGCATGCTCACCACAGCCCATCTGTCCAGCAGAGCCCCGACACCCCTGGTTCCCAACTAAACCAGCCTGTTCTGCTTAGGGCAAGCATGAAGACTGCCCAGCTCCATAGGCTGGGCCCCATGCATCTCAGGTCAGCATTACCTGAGAGTCCAGCCCACCCACAGCCTTGTTCAGCCCTGTCATTGCACAGGTGGGACACTGGGTCCCCGAGTCACATGAGACACGTGGCAAAAATGGAGAAGTGTCAACAGTGCTAGAGCCACTTGAGTAGCCCATCTCCCAGAGGCAGTCTTATCAGGGGCCGGGCTCGTCAGCAGGTCCACTTCTCACCAGGGGCAGGAGAGGGTGTTGCAACAAATCCAAATCCGCCTACTCGTGGGGAGTCCTGGGGGATTAGCTCCTTGCCATCAGGGCCCACCTTGCCCTGTTTGTGCTGGAACAACAAGAGAGACTAGTGTTAGGGGGGCCCAAGCCCACTCTCTCCACCTAGCTGATGCACAAATGCATAGGAACATGCTGGAAACACCTCCCCTCCCCAGGGCAGACCCAGAGCTCTGTGGGTGGTATCCCCCTTGGAGAAAGAGAAGAAGACTTTCTCAGAGCAGGGAGCAGCAAGGGAAGCTCCCCCTCCCTCTGTGCAGGGCAGTGCCGGGGCCCTGGGCGTCAGGCTATATCCCCACACAAGCTGCCCTCAGCAGCTCCTGACTTAGGCCCTGCTCTGACCTCTTCCCCACAAGGCACCGGCAGAAGCCTCCAGGACAGTCTCCCCATCTCCTGCCTCACTTCAACCCTATGACCACTGGAGGCACCACTGCACCATGACTCCCAGACTCAGAAACCCCTGCTGTGTACCCCACCAAGCTTCACCCCACCCTACCCTGCGCACCCCATCTATCTATCCCTGTCCTACCTGGTGCATGGGTGTGGGTCTGGCCAGCCTAGGCTGGCTCCCAGCAGCCTCCCTTCTTTCATGTTCTTGTCCGCCAGGGAGCTGGCACAGAACTGACCCACAGAACGTCTCTGGCCAAGACAGTGCCCCAGTGGTAACCCATACAAATCGAGAAAAGGCTCAGGTCCCTGCTGCAGAGGAGCCCCACATACTCACATGCTGCTAGGTTCCACCTAACCCAAGAACAGTACCAATTTAAGAAAGGAAACCAAGATCGGGGAGATGGTGGCTGCCCACAGCCAGCCCCGGCCACTCACCTGGGCGTTGAGAGCGGCAGCCTGCTGCAGCTGGGATCTGCTCAGGGCCTGGCTGAAGGGATCCCTGAGGAAGCGAGTATTCTTATGCACCACCTGCCTCGGCTTCTTAAACAGCTGTTCCTCATCTGGGACGCCTGATGGATGCAGGAGAGATGGCAGCAGTGTCAGAAGGGTGGGTAGGCCCCACTGCTGCCCCACACTCATGGCTCGGGAGAGAGAGGCCAAGTCATTCCCTGGTGACCAGAAGTATGAAGCTGGGCAAAGCGCTTACATCACCCTCTGCCTGGAGGCAGACCAGGACCCCTCCAAGTCCCGTACACCGGGGAGCACAGATACATCCTCAAGGCCCGACCCAACACACGGTCCCACCCGCTGCCGCCTGCCCGCCCACCCTCCCTGCTCACCCTCTGGGTAGTACATGAGGGAGTTTTTGGCCTTGTACTTCCAGGTCTCCACGCCAGCCTGGCTGCTCTCGATGGCTTGGTGCTCTGCCGACGGAAGTGCAAGATTATCTTTCTGCCTCTGTGTCACAGGGGGAAAGTGAGGGTCAGAGAGGCCCTAGGCACTGTGCCCCTGGCCCAAGGACTCCCTCCACGCCGACAGAGGATGCCTGTGCCCCTGTACCCAATGACACCTTCTCAAACTCCTCCTCGGCCTGGTAGAGCCACGTGTGGCGTGCCCGGCTCTTCTCCTTCGCCACCTCCATGATCTCCTGGAAGGAGGCGTTGTCCTCACTTGTGTACCGGCTCAGGAAGACATCCAGGCTGGGCAGAGGCTCCTTCTCCTCCTCCTCTCCAGCCTCTCCTGCTCAGGGGCATAGGTGGGGTGACACAGAACCACAAACAGCATAAATGCTTTGTAGTCACTCAATCCCAGGACCCGTAAGTAGGGTGGGAACCCTTAGCCTCATTGTGGGTCTTCTGGTGAGAACCCACACTGCCAGACCACTCCCCTGGGGATCACCCCCCTAATTGCCCAGGGAGCGCTCAGAGGCTCTCCTCAGCTGCTGGATGTCAAGTGAAACATATGTCTGACTCACACAGGCCAAGGCATATCCAGGGGTCAGAGAAAAGGCGGGTGATCACAGCAAGCCTTGCACTGCCCAAACTGCGCCATTCCTATAGGACCTGCCTCTAAAGCTCCAAGCTCTCCCTCCATCCTTACCCTGCCTGCTCCTCTCTTCCCGGTACCTGTGCTACATGTGGGTGGATGTCACCTAAGCCTCCTAACCTGCTAACAGGCCCTGAGGGCAGGACCCCGTAGGATCCAGTGGTCCAGATGGGGCCTCACAGGCACTGGGCCACAACCCCAGCCGCCCCACCCACCACCATAGGAAGGGGAACCCCCAGTGAGGTGGTGCCATTGCACTGTGTACAGTAGTGCGCACTTCAGAGGGACCGTCAAGAGGAGAGTCTTGTCTTCCATTCCACTGACAGTCTTCACCACCTACTACTTGCTACACTGTACCAAGCACAGTGGCTAAAAGTTCCAAGACAAGACCCAGGGTTGGAAAGATGAGAACTCAAACCCCATTGTATCACCAAATAGGTCTGAAACCTGCAGAAGCTACTCCTTCCTGAGCCTTAGCTTCCTCACCTGTGAATGTGAACAATGATGGTACCCACCACCTAGCTTATTGATATGGTTCCTAGATCTGCTGACAAGATGTATCTTTAAAAAAAAATAAAGAATCTGAGGGGTGCCTGGGTGGCTCAGTTGGTTCAGTGTCTTTCTGACTCTTGGTTTGAGCTCAGGTCATGATCTCAGGGTTGTGGGGTCGAGCCCCACGTTGGGCTCCCCACTCACCACGGAGTCTGCTGGAAATTCTCTCATTCTCATTGCCCACCCCGTTATTCGCACACGTGCTCACTCACTCTTTCAAAGAAATAAATAAGTAGAATCCCAATAAATAAGTAGATAAGAATCTGTAAATCGCCTGTGACTCATCTGCCATGTGCAGTAGAAAATCAAGCTCCAAGGACACGATGGACTAGGGTAACTCCACAAAAAGCTGGATTTTGAAAGGGAAAATATCTCATCTATGTAAGCACACAGAGCATCTACAGCACGCTGAAGACTAGAACCTAGCAGAGAACAGGAACCATCTTGTCTGCCTGGGCCCTGGTCTTCTACTGACAAAATCGTCCACTGATCCTGAGAAAGTCACGTGGCAGTGCACACTTGTGTCCAACCGGGCTCAAAATGCTCTCTCCTAGAAAGACTCCCTCATAAAAAGTTGGAACATGTCATGACCCCCCAACATATGTGTTGGAGAAAACAACTTATTTGTTCTACTCCCACAACATGCCATGTGCTGTCCTAGGTGCAGGATACATGCACAGAAGCAAGACAGAGAAGCTCCTGAAGAGAAGAAAAGCAACAAACAGAAAAAAATGCCTTTTTAAGTGCCATGTCATACAGCAAGGAAACAAAAGCCAGGCAGGAAGGCATGCTGGGGGGTGTCAGGAAAGGGTTCCATAAACGGTAACATCTGAGCAGAGGCTTGAGGGGAAAAAAGGGGAAAGCCGTGCAGTTACCCAGGGGAAGTGACTGACTGAGAAGAAACAAGTGCAGAGACCCTGAGGCATTCTAAGACAGCAGCAGGAAAGGGGTCCTTCGAGGACAAAGCACACTGGGTAGGCGCTGGCACGCCGTGAGCAGGCTGGGGACAGAGGTGGCAAGATCCCCATTCCACAGAGGAGGGCCAGAGGCTCGGAAAGCTGCCCACGTCTGCCTCCCAGACCAATGCTCTTTAACCCCATGGCTTGCCATTTAGGCAGAGAGCCTTCAGGGATGCACAGGATGAGACTTGCAGGCAAACCCCAGGGCTCACTCACCATCGCCATCCTCCAGGCCCCTGCCTCGGCCCCGAGGCTTGTTGCCCACCACTCCGGTGCCTGTGTGCACATCAGGGGTTTCAAATGTGGCTGGAGTCACATCTGGAAGGAGGGAGGGAGTAGGGATTAGAGCCAGCCTAAGGCAGCAGTTCAGCAGGAGCTCCCCTTACTGCCAACCACTGAGGCTCTTACAGGGTGGTGGGGGCTCCCGGGACATCTTGCCCAGGGCAGAGCCAAACTTGATGGCGATCTGCCGCATCCGTTCCAGGTCTCCATTCTCCTCAGCCTCCAGGTACTCCTTCTGAGCCTGCAACTTCTCCACGTCAGGAAAGAAGTCCCTTTGGATGACTGTCTGGAGACCCTATCAGAAGTCAGAACAAAAGCCAGAGGTCGCATCTGCCTCTCCTCTGCCCCTCAGTCTAGCAACATACATGCTAAGGTCCTTGCTGATGCCCCCAACCTCTAGCCAGCCTAGTGATCCCCTGAGCTCAGCTGCACTTTCTAACGAGGATGAGCATCCCCTGTGATCTTGCGGCAACATCTGACATTACTCCACGCTCATCTGATTTCCATAAAACCTTTCTCCCCTCACTGGTCACTCTCATGCTCCTTTGCTAGCTCCACCTCCACACCAGCTGGATCAAGGTGGGTGTTGCCCCTTCATTCCACCTGATACCTCTTAATTCCAATGGGATCCCTTTATCTGGATGATTTCAGCCTGTCACCCCCACCAACAGCACGGGGTTGAGATTCCCCAATCTGTTCTTCCAGACAGACCTGATCCTAAGCTGCTCATCTATGTACCCTTCTATCCACTAATGCCAGCTGCCTATCCCAGAGGCCTCCCAAAATTAACCAATCCAAAGCCAAACTGATTTCCTCCAATCTCCCTGCCAGCTCCTTTCCCTGCATATTTGCTGTAATATTAAAACCTACTTCAAGGATCCTTGGCTGCCCACTAACTCAGCGATGCTGATGCAATCAGAGGCTGTCTCCAAGACCTCCAGCCTCCGCATCTGCTGTTACAACTCTGTAGAAAGTCCTCTTTGCCACCATCCTTCCACACGCCTCTTCATGCTTTAATAAAACACCTTGTTTCCCCGACCGCCCCCCCGCCCAGCGCACACAAAGCCGCCCCCTCTCTCCCCTAATACTGCCGGTGCCTCCCCCCATCAAGGACACCTCTCCCTGCACTGTATTTACTTGGCTCTCCGGCTGTCCACACCCCAAGAGCACAGACTCGGGTTGCCCCACCTCCGCAAGGGTACGAGTCCGCCACGACCCGAGAGCAGGGACCCGACAGGAGCGCGAGGCAGGGAAGGGACCTCGAATCCGCTAGCGTCGCATCAAGGTCTTACCTCGATGTACTCTTCTTCGTCCAGGACCCGTTGCTTGCTCGCCGCAGCCCGGGCCTCCCCTGGGGCCCGCTTCCTCCGGGGCCCGGACGAGGGAGGAAGCAATAGCGCCGGGGTTGACGCTCCAGGCGTCTCCATCGCTATCCCAGGACCGCTCTGGCGGCGCAGGTACGGAAAAGGGTCGGGAGACGGTGGGGGCGGGACTGTGCTAAGTGCGCAGGCGCCCACCACAGTCCACCAATGGGAGAGCCGCGCGTTTCGAGGCCAGCCCGCGCTCCTTAGTGACGTCACCAAAAAGCCTTGTGGGAATTGAAGTCTTCCAGCAGCCCCACTCTGGTCCTGCGACTCTGAACTACGGGCACCAGGGGGCGCTGTGGTGGGAGAGACTAAGGGATGTGTCCTTCACTCTAATAGCGAACATTTTCAGCGCTGCGAAATTGAAACGCCTTGAATTCCAGTTTCTCCCAAATCATCATTGAGCATGCTCCTGCGTTATTAACAAAAACACATTTTGGCTATAGATGGGTTTGAAAGTTTTTATTTAAACTTTATACAAGATGAGAACCCGAGGACCATTTCTTCTGGATCGTTATCTAACAAAAGAAAAAAAAATCCGATGGTCTGGTAAAGAAATGTCTGGTTAAACATTATTCAGTCCGGGGACGCCCGGGTGGCTCAGCGGTTGAGTGTCTGCCGTTGGCTCAGGGCATGATCCTGGGGTCCGGGGATCGGTTTCGAATCGGGTTCCCTGTGCGGAGCCTGCTTCTCCCTCTGCCTGTGTCTCTGCCTCTCTGTGTGTGTTTCTCATGAATAAACAAAATCTTAAAAAAAAAAATTCAGTCCCTTTCGGCGACTATACGGCTGGAAAGATTGTGGCTGGGCCAAGGACGTCAGGTCTCCCTGTCCTCCTCCTTTCTAACCTTTCCCCAAAGCCCCTCAATAAAATGGTTTGATAAAAAAAATTTTTTAAATTTAAATAAATAAATAAATAAATAAATAAATAAATAATAAATAAATAAATAAATAAATAAATAAATAAATAAATAAATAAATAAATAAATTCGGTCCCTGAACACCACAGTGGGCTTTCCAGAAGAAGGCTAACTGTCTTTGAAATGGACCAGAAAATTGCCCAACCACTTTTCAGGAATGATCATGTCTTCCCTAAAGGAGGTTGTGAATGATGCCAAACAGGTAAGTTCTGCCCCAGAACAAATTCGTATTATAGGCAGTCATTCCTTTATTCCGTGGGAACTCCATGGTGACGGGTCCTGCCCTGTGGAGCTGACAGTCGAATGGGGAAGACAGACACTACGCAGATCATCCCACAAACAGGCATAAAGCTCAGGGGACAGAGAGTGCAAAGAAAGAGTTTGTACTTGGGGAATCTTCCTCTACGGGGCAGGCAGGGGATGTTTCCTTGGGGAGCTGCCGAGCTGGAGAATGAACAGACGTTGATCATGTGGAGGGCAAGAGCAGGTGCAAAGTTCTCGCAGCAAGAGGGAGAAAACCTTTGGATACAAGGAGTGCAAGGAGCGGTGAGGTGTGAGATGGACACCGCAGGGGCCGGGGCCGGGGCCGGCTGTGTGGGGCCTCGTGGGTCTCGGTGAGTTTTGTCTTTAGGAACAACGGGAAGCCCTTGGAATGCTGTAGGCCGGGGAGAGGCGGGTTCACATGTGCACCCTGGGTCGGATGGAAAAGGAATTACAGAGGAACCAGAACGGCTGCAGGTGGACAAGCTGCAATGGGCTAGGTGATGGATGATGGCATTCCCATCAGGTTGCTACCATTGAACCTGGGGAGAAGACAGTTTCTGGGATTGTCTTGGGGAGTAAAATTGATTTGCTATAGGTTAACTAACCTGAATTTTTAAAAAGATTTTATTTATTTATTAATGAGAGACACAGAGAGAAAGGCAGAGACACAGGCAGAGGGAGAAGCAGGCTCCATGCAGGAAGCCCGACTCGGGACTCGATCCCATGTCTCCAGGATCACACCCTGGGCTGAGGGCGGCGCTAAACCGCTGAGCCACTTGGGCTGCCCACTAACTTGAATTTATATAAAATTCAAAAAAAGTATTGGTTTGCTGCTGGCCTGGGTGTGGTGGGTGAGGGGGAGGAGGGGTGCGGGTGATTGCCAGCTCTCTGGCTCATGCACCTGGTTTGCAAAAGGAAAGTTTGCCGCAGACAAGGTGGTTTTGAGGCGCTGCAGGCTTCCAGGTGGAGTAGTCAAGGGAACAGTGGGACATAAATATCCAGCTCAGGGAAGAGGTCTGGGCTGGAGATGTAAATGTGGCAGAGATACAGGAGTTGGAGCCTGAGGTGGAAGTGATGAAGCAAGGAGAGAATGGAGCGGAGGGGCCCATGCCTGGGGCTCAGCCTGCAGGATGCCCACGTTAATGGGCAGCTTGTAGGGGGTGAGCCTGCCAAGGAGCAGCTAGAGAGAAAGGAGAGAAACGAGGACAGTACAGTCACTGGTCCTTCGCAGGCAGGGCTCTGATCACGGCCGTGCAATGACGAAGAGCCAACCGGGAGGGTCAGGGTCCCAGGGTCCCAGGGCCCAGCCAGATGAGGGCATCCCAGCCTGAGGGAAGCGCTGCTGGCGCACTGTGCAGTATGCGAGGATAAGGCCAGCATTCAGGGGGAAAGCCTGTGACAGCCACAAGTGTGTAGCCTGAGGGGTGGAGGTGAGTGCTGTTGTCCCGGAGGCTCCCAGCAGTTAGACGGCTTGGGTGCTCAGTGTTCTCTGAGCCGGCCAGCCTTGGAGAGTCCTGGGAGTGGTAGCCCTGGCTTCTAGACCTTTAATGAGTGGACTGCGTCTGCTTTCAGATACCCCCGGCCCATTTCCTCCAGGACCCGTAAGGAGGCAGAGCATGGTCCCCAAGCCAGGTGCCAGGTGCCCTGAGCCCACCAGAGGGGCCTTCGGGGGGAACCAAAGCGACCTTCCTCCACCCTGGGGTCAGGACGATGGAGAGGAAAACGGACACTTTCCAAGGCAGCGGCAGGGGCATGTGGTGCATCCTCCCCAGTCAGACTTCCTCTGGCCCCAACAGGAAGGCGGAGAGGGAGGCAGACACACGGCCTGGAAACCCGCCAGAAGGAGGAAGCCAAGGATCTCCACCCATGAGCAGTACCTGGAGGCCAGTGCAGGCCCCCGGGGGTGCTAGGCCATGATCTGTGGGGTGGTCTGCTGTGCTGGGGAGCACAGGGACTGAGGACTCTCTGGGCTGCGCTCCCCAAGGCAAGGTGGCCCCCACTCCTTGGATGTGGGAGTGGAGCCACGGCGGACTTTAAACTCTGGACTGCTTTTGTGCGGTTTGCAGTTGCTTTTTTATTTCCCAGGATGCAGGCGAGGCTCACAGAATTAAGGAGCGGGGCAGGGAGATGACCTCACCCAACGCTCTTATCCCACAGCTCTGGACACCTAGGCCTGGTGCAGGACACGCAAGCCGCAAGCCGACCGCCCCAGAATGCTCGAAACCTCCAGAGGCGGGGTCGAGGGAGCCGTGTGCATGCGGGGGAGGGGAGGGAGAGGAGGCTTCCGGGCCCCCTGCCCAGGAGTGGTTCCTGTCCTGGGGGGGGGGGGGGGAGTTGAAGCGGACCCAGCCCACCGGCCCCCAGGGAATCCTCCCGACCCTAGTCACGGGGAGGAGAGCACGTGGGGATGCTCAGGGCTCCCTCCTTTCACCGGGCAGGGCCGGGGCGGGGGGGGGGGGGGGGCACGCACGGCCGCCCCTGCCCGAGCGCTAGCTCCAGGCTGCGGGAGCCCCGCGGCCGCTCTCAGCTCGGTTTCGGGCGGACCCGAGTCCTCCCCGGCGGGCCCCGGGGACGCGGCCAAGGCCACGAGCGGCTTCCAGGCCGTCAGCCGCTCTCCTTCGGGGGCTTCTTGGCCCCGGGGAGGAGCCTCGAGGTGGCCGACCGCTTCTGGTGTCGCCACTTGGCCCGGCGGTTCTTGAACCAGACCTGAGGGGCAGGAGGGGCGACTCAGGCCCAGCCCGGGCCCCGCGCCCCTACCCCCGGCCCGCGCGGGCGCCTCCCGAGGGGCGTGGCGGGGGGCGGGGGGCGGCGCGGGCTGCGGGTCCCCCCGTCCGCGGCCCCGCAGCTCGCTGCTCCTCCCGGCTTCCTCCACGAGCCGCAGGAGGCCGTGTATCCGCGAAAGTAAGAAAGTTTAAACCGAAGGAAAACCAGCCCTACCTGCCGTCCAGGTCCAGCGACCCCTTCCCGCCCCCGCCCCGCCCCCGCCTATCCGAGGAGGGGGGAGGGGAAGGGGGCCGCGCGGGCCCGTCGCGGCCCGTCCGCCCGTCCGTCCGCGCGTCCGTCGGTCCGCGGGCACCCACCTCCACGCGCTCCTCGCGCAGGCGGATGCGGCCGGCCAGGCGCTCGCGGGTGCCCACGTCGGGGTACTGGTTCTGCACGAAGAGCGCCTCCAGCGCCTGCAGCTGCTCCTCGCTGAAGATGGTGCGGTGGCGCCGCGTGCGCCTCTGCGGGCCCGGCCCGCCCGCGCCCGGCAGCGCCCCCGAGCCTCCCGCCGCCGCGGCCAAGGGCGAGGGCGCCGCGGGGCCCAGCCTCAGCGGCCACGGCAGCCGCGCGCCTGCGGGGAGGGCGCAGTGAGGCCCGGCCCCGCCCGCCCGCCCGCCCGCAGCCGCCCGCGCCCGCCCCGCGCCCGCCCCGCGCCCACTCACCCAGCGCGGCGGCCGCCTCCGGGGGTCCCCGGGGCGCCGCGCGGGGTCCGCAGCAGCAGCAGCAGCCGCAGGGCGCGGCCTCGGGCGCCCCGGGCTCCCCGGGCTCCGCGGGGCTCTGGCGGCCTGCGGGCGGCGGCGCGCGGGCGGCCCCGGCGCTGCGCTCGGGCGGGCTGGACAGGATGTGGTCGATGGAGAAGGGGCAGGGCCGCCCGGGGCCCCCGCGGCCCGCCGCGCCTCCCCGCCGCCGCCATGCCCGCCGCCGCCGCCGCCGCCGCGGGGATATATACGTCGGGGGGAGCGCGCGGTAATCCCCGGGCCGAGCGCCGCGTCCACGCGGGCTAATCCCGCCGCGCCGGCCCGGGCCGCGCTAATCCCCACCGCGGCGGCGGGGGACCTGCTCCGCCTCGGCGCGCGGGGGCCGCGGGGAGGGGCCGCGGGGAGCCCTCCGCCCCCGAGCTGCTGTTCTGTCCCCGGAGCGGAGGGCCGCCTCCCCCTGCCCCGGGGCCCGGGCCACCCCGACCTGGCCGCCCCCGTTGCCCTCCTGGCCGAGCCCCAGGGCTACGTCCCGCAGTGGCCCCTCGTCCCCTGGGGGCTCTAAGAGGGCGACGGGCAAGTCTGGAGAAAACCACCCCAACTGCCAACCTCCTGGCCCCGACTCTGGCGGGCTCCTGCCCCCAGGGGGGCCCAACTGCACTGGCAGCCCCCCGATCGCACCCTCTCTGGCCCCCAACCTCCCACCCACTTCACAGCGGGACCCTCAGCCTCCTGGAGGCAACGGGGAGCGGGAGCTCTCTGCTCACCACCAAACCTGGATCCCCACCGCCCAGGCCCCCAAGTCTCTACCCCCTCTACTGGGTCACCCGGCCTCCTCCGCCTCCCAGACCCCATCCAAGGCCCCACCCCAGTGCTCTGCAGCCACCCCTCCTCGTGCTTCCTGTATGTCCCAGAATCCCCTCCAAGAAACCATGAAACACCCCAGCCCCACCCTGTCGGTGGCCCAGCTTCTGGAGAGTGACTGGAGGGCTCGGTGCCCCCCACTCCTCAGGCCGCCGCGGCCCACCCCTGGGAGGTCACGCTGCCCAGCATTGCTGACCGCCTGCACTTGCCAAATTCAGTGAAGGCCGTTCATCCTCAGGTAAGTAGCCCCGAGCAGCCTGTCAGGCGCCCGGGCTTAAGACCCTCTTCCCTGGACCCCTGGAAAAGACACAGGTTGGCTCACGGGACTGAGCACCAGGCTGCGTGGCTCATATCCCAGCCATCACTTCCTGGCTGCAGGAGCTTCCAGAGGTTCATCCCCGCCCCCTGTGCCTCGGTTTCCCAATCTATAGCATAATTATAGCAACCTAACTCCAGAGGTGCTGCTGCTGGGACTCAGCGGGTCACCACGTGGGAGACGTCGGAGCCGGGCTGGGCACGCGGGGCTCCGAGTGGCAGTTCCCCGTCGGGCGCCGAGCTCACATTCCCTCCCTTCTCCCACCTCACAGCCTTGCTCAGACTCCTTTGCTGACTCCGCTCTGGTATCAGTGAGGAGACTTTGGACTTCAGGGACAGAACCTGCCAACTCAACCCCTGTCACAACAGTTCTAGTGGGGGCCCCAGGACTTGTCCATCTGAATGCTTAGTGAAGGAACCATGGGGTGGTTCAGCATTCAGATGCACAAGTCCTGGGCCCCCACTACTAGAACTGTTGTGGCAGCTGCCTCATGACTGCGAGGTGGCTGCCGCAGCCCCATACCTCCCATCTCTTCCCATGTGTCCCTTTGGAGGACTCTGGAAACCTCTTCCAACATAGAACCACGTGCTCACCATGTGATCAGAGAGGCGCACGAGGATTGAGTGCCCCTCAAAGCGGGAGATCTGACAGGATGGGGTCAGGAAGACTGTGCCCCCTACTACCCCCAGGCCTGGCGGTTTCTTCATCCCGCCCCATTCCCACCCTGGGTGACCTCCTGCAGCCTCCAAGCCTCAGACACCATCTCTGTGACAATGACCCCCGGGCTGATACCTCTGGTCTGACATCTCCCTCTGCGCCAGGCTGGAATCTCCCAAGTGCTTGGATCACCTGTCAACACCTCCCAGCCACCAGGCCTCGGATGGACTGAAGATCCTCTCAAAACTTGTTCCTTGGCACGCCTGGGTGGCTCAGCGGTTGAGCATCTGCCTTTGGCCCAGGGCGTGATCCTGGGGTCCTGGGATCGAGTCCTACATCGGGCTCCCTGCATGGAGCCTGCTTCTCCCTCTGCCTGGGTCTCTGCCTCTCTCTCTCTCTGTGTCTTTCATGAATGAATAAATAAAATCTATAAAAAAAACAAACAAACAAACAATTCCTTGCCTGGTATTCTCTGCCTTGATGAATGGGTCACCTACCTGCTTGTGCACCCGGTAAACGTGCCATCTCTTTACCTGCCCACCTCTGCCCGTCTCTTCACCAGCCCACTGTGGTGAGGGGCCCACGCTGGTGCTTTCCAAACCTGTCAGGAGAGTCCTTGACCCTTCTCCCTTCAAGAGGTGATAGTGAATTCCCTTCACCTTGGACATGGGCTGGCCTCAGGCCTCGCTTCTAACCTCTGGAATGGAGCAGAAGTGACGTTGATTTTTTTTTTAATTAATTTATTTACTTGAGAGAGAGCATGAGGGGCAGACGGGAGGGGCGGAGGGAGGGGAGAGAGAGAGAATCTCAAGCAAGACTTGATCACGAAGCCGATCAGAAGTCCACTGAGCAGGGCTCGATCTCACAACCCTGAGATCATGACCTAAGCCGAAATCAAACGTCAGATGCCCAACCCACAGAGCCCCCCAGGCGCCTCCATTGACCCTGAGTTTTGAGGCTGGCTCAGACAGCGAGGTGGCCCAGCTCCTCTATCTCCCTTATCTTGGGACATCTGCTCCTTGAGCCAGCCATGCCTGCAGCTGTGGGAAGGGGCACGCGCAGAGGTGCGTTCCAGCCGTGGCTCAGCTGCAGGGCCACCAACAGGCAGCACGGAGAGTGAGGGAGGAAGCCTTCGGGTGGCTTCTGTCCCAGGTGTCATCAGCCGCAACCACACAGGAAGCCCAGCCGACAATGGTGAGAGGTCACGATAGCGGTGACTGTGTGTGTGTTCATAGCGCTGGATTTGAGGTGGCTTGTTACGTAGCTCTGAGCAACCGGACGGCGTAGGGTACCGGAATGGGATGCTGTCCCTACAGGCCTAAGGCACGCGGCTTTGGGTTTGGGACTGGACAGCGAGCGGGAGCCGCAAGGACCTGCCGAGACTGCCAGCGGGGTCTTATAGGGAAGTGAGAAAAATCTTACGAGAAGACAGAAGAAGGGGGACCCTTGGTGTGGGGTGGCAAGAAGCTTAGCAACGTGGTCAGCTGTAGTGGGACAGGAAATAGGACGTGTCCCCTATGGGTAAGGTGATCCAGCTGCGGAGGTGCCCCGCTTCCTTCAGCTGCCCATGGCGAGAAGGGAGAGCCTGCCTGAAGGAAGGGGGTGCTGGTGCTCAGAAGCCCGCTTACAGGGTGAGCACGCACCTGCTGCACGAGCACGCGGGGCCACTCCTGGAGCTGCCCTGCAGGAATGAAGGCACAAAAGTTCACACTAAATGCTGCCCCTGCGTGTTTAGAGAAGTTCTCTCCACCGTCGCCAAAGCTTGGAAACAACCCAGATGGCCACCAGCTGGTAAGCGGGCGGACACGCCGTGGTCCCCCACCCAGGGAGGGGCCCAGGGTGCCGGTGACAGGTGCGGCAGCACAGAGCCATCTCAGAAGGTTGTACCGAGTGGAGGAATGGGTCTCAGAAGTGTCCATACCGTGGGAGGCCGTTTATATGACACTCTGAAAATGGCAACAGGTCTGGGGAACAGAGCAGAGGTTGGGGTGGGGCAGGAACGGGAGGGAGGGTTTGGGGACCACTTGAGGGAGATGGAGGGGAAGGGGAAATGCTAAGGGGGAGGTCCACCCTCAGCGAGGTCAGGGTGCACAGCCTGTCTCACCAAGGTGGCTCCACCGAGTCGATGCTCCAGAGAATCGGGTCAGCTCCAGGTCACCGCTCACGCAGCGGATGCTTACCCCAGCCCTGCTACGCTCAGCCCCACACCAAGTTCATTGCGTTCAGGTCCCCAGGATTCTGGTCGGTCCCAGTTTCTGGACACACGCAGGACAGGAGAGCTACTGCGATGGGCTATGGCCTCTATTGCTTACTGTAACCAGGCACCACCTGTTCCCTCTTCCCCCACCTTTTCTAGATCCTCCTCTCCTAGGAGTGCCTAGCACTTCTGAAGGTCTGGGTGCCTCATCGGATGGGTCGGCGCAGTTGCTCCTCCCCGGGTACCTTGCCCTCCTCAGGCTGTGTGGCTGTATCGGCCCATTCGCAGTGACAACTGGGCAGGGAACACCACAGGACATCCAGGGCACAGGAAGACCAAACATCCCTGTTCCTAGGATCTGGGTGTGGGACCCTTGCCAGTATGGGTACCCCTTTGCTTGGTGGCATGAGGAGCCCAGAGTGACCTAGCAGATGTCATAGCTCATGTTTTGTGCCACTCTTACCGTGTTCCTGGTGAAATTACCCCCTTCTGAGACCCAGAACCAAAAGTTTCAAGAATGAGGACACACATTCCCCAGTTGGGTCTCCGGGAGTACTGGGGAGCAGGGTGTCCCATCTGGACCCCTGGGTCCATCAGTTGGAAAGCCATTACATGTCACACTGGTTTTCCAGGTGTCCCTTCTTCTGACTTCCTTGTCTCAAATTCTGTTCTTGCAATGTCTGCGCCCCCCTGAGGCAACCAGCTCAACTGTTTGCTGTGGCAAACGGGTGTGTGTCTTCCTTTCCTGGACACTTTTCCCTCCATACAACGTGGGCGATACAGCGCTCTGCAGAAGCTCTACCCTTTAGAAGGCTTTCCCCTCACTGCTGTCATTCAGGGTCACCCAAGGTGCAGTGAGAGAGGCCACCTGGGGGTGGCAGTCACTTGCTTAGGCAGCTTACCACGTCTAGATTTGCTCGGAGCTGGTCCTGGCAACGCCACTTCCATTGTGCAACGGTACCTTAAGTCTTGGTGGCTCTGACAGTGTCCAGCTCTGATGAGCCATTTTGGTCATGTGGTCACTTAATAGCCCAAGGTCAGATGCCCAGTTCCTGCTGGGGCCCAGTAACATGCCAAGAGCTGTTTTGTGAATGGTGTGTGGCGTGGTCTCACTCTAGAACCCTAAGGGCTCTGGTGCAGCTCTCCCATTGGAACCTACCAGAGGCCCCAACTCAACCTCTTTGTCTGCCGTAGCATTTGCCATGGGCTCGCCAGATCACAGGGCCAGGCGCAGAGCTGCTTGTGCCAAAGTCTACACCTCCTGCAGACCCCTCTGGGCTCCACTTAAAGTTGGCACGCTCTGTATCACCCAACAAACTGCTCAGGGCAGTATTCCCAAGTGCGGAACATGGGGCCTGGAAACCCAAAGAAGCCTCTCTGCAGTGTATTGTGTCTTAGTGATAGGAGGTGTGGATCATAATTACTTGTCCTGTACTTTGAAGGAATGTTCTAGCTTGGAACAACTAGCATAGGACCACTGGAGTCCTAGAAACTTGTTTTATCTTTTCATTATTGTGTTGTGTTCTTCATATATTTAAGACACAGTCCTTATCAGATATATAATTTGCAAAACCTCTCATTCTATGAGTAGTTTTCCACTTTTTAGATGGTGTCCTTTGAAGGACAAAGTTTTTTTTTTTTAAAGATTTTATTTATTTATTTATTTATAAGAGACACAAAGAGAAGGCAGAGACATAGGCAGAGGGAGAAGCAGGGAGCCTGATGCGGGACGCGACCCCAGAACTCTGGGATCACGCCCTGAGCCAAAGGCAGACGCCCAAATGCTGAGCCACCCAGGTGTCCCGAAGCACAAAGTTTTAAAATTTGAATAAATCCCATTTTTTCTTTGATTTTTAAATACTTCTGCTATTGTATCTAAGAAACCATTGCCAAATCCAAGAGCATGAAGATTTACCCTAATGTTTTGCAGTTTTATTTTATTTTTTTAAATTTTTATTTATTTATGAGAGAGAGAGAGAGAGAGAGAGAGAGAGAGGCAGAGACACAGGCAGAGGGAGAAGCAGGCTCCATGCACCGGGAGCCCGACGTGGGATTCGGTCCCAGGTCTCCAGGATCGCGCCCCAGGCCAAAGGCAGGCACCAAACCGCTGCGCCACACAGGGATCCCCGTTTTGCAGTTTTATAAACTACACAATTTATAGTTACATTGATCCATTTTGAGTGAAGATTTTTTAAGATTTTATTTTTTAAAGTAATCTCTACCCCCAACATGGGGCCTGAGATCAAGAGTCGTAAGCTCTGCCAACTGAGCCAGGCAAGCACCCCTTGAGTGAATTTTTATATATGACATGAGGTAAAGGTCAGCTTCGTTCTTTTGCAGGTGGATACCTAGGTGCCTTGGCACCATGTATTGAAAAGATTATTCTTTTGCCCGTTGCATTGTTTTTGCCCCCTGGTTGAAAACAAATTGACCAAAGGGTGAGGACTTATTCCTGGATTCTGAATTCTCCATTAACCTATATATCTATCCTATGGCAATACCATACTGTCTTGGTAACTGTAGCTTTGCAGTTAGTTTTGAGATTGGGAAGTGTGAGCTCTCTAATGTGGTTCTTTTTTTTTAATTTTTATTTATTTATGATAGTCACAGAGAGAGAGAGAGAGAGAGAGAGGCAGAGACATAGGCAGAGGGAGAAGCAGGCTCCATGCACCGGGAGCTCAATGTGGGATTCGATCCCGGGTCTCCAGGATCGCGCCCTGGGCCAAAGGCAGGCGCCAAACCGCTGCGCCACCCAGGGATCCCTGTGGTTCTTTTTCAACATTGGTTTGGTTATTCTGGTTCCCATGAATTTCCATGTGAATTTTAGAACCAGATTTATTAATTTCTACAAACAGGTTGGGAAGAATTTTGACAGGCATTGTGCTGAAGCTGTAGATCAATTTGGGAATTTTAACATTAGATCAACAATGTTAAGATCATCTTAACAACATTAATCCTTCCAATCCATGAACATTGGAAATCTCAATTTATTTAGATCTTCTCTTTTTAAGTTTTTTTTTTTTGAGATTTTATTTATTTATTCATTCATGAGAGACACAGAGAGGCAGAGACAGAAGCAGTCTCCATGCAGGAGCCCAATGTAGGATTCGATCCCGGGACTCCAGGATCATGCCCTGGGCCGAAAGCAGGTGCTCAACCGCTTGAGCCACGCAGGCATCCCTATTTAGATCTTCTTTAACTTATTTCAGTAATGCTTTATAACTTTCAGAGTATCCATTTTTCACTTCTTTGTTAACATTCCTAAGCATTTTATCCTTTTTGGTATTATGGAATAGTTGTCTTAATTTCATTTTCCAATTGTTCACTGCAAGTGTATAAAAATACAATAGATTTTTTTTTTGAGAGGGAAGGGGCTAAGAGAGAGGGAGAGAGAGAGAAAATCCCAAGCAGGCTCCATGTCCAGTGCAGGGCACAGCAAGGGGTTTGATCTCACAACCTTGAGATCATGACCTGAGCCAAAATCAAGAGTCAGATGCTTAACCAACTGAGCCACCCAGGCGCCCCAAAATACAATAGATTTTTTTACATTGATCTTATATCCTGAAACTTGCTGGACTCATTTATTAATTCCAATAGGAGACTCTGTTGGATTTTCTGTGTACAAGATCATATCAGAGAACACAGCTTCATCAGTGAACACAGCTTTTTACTTCTTTCTGTACAATATCCATGCCTTCTACTGCATTTTTTCAAAAAAATTTAATATCGAATTTATTTATTTATTTATTTATTTATTTATTTATTTATTTATTTATTTATTTTAGAGAGAGAAAGCAGGCATGCAGGTAGAGGGGGAGGGAGAGAATCCCAAGCCAATTTAGAGCTGAGTATGCAGCCTGTTGTGGGCTCAGTCCCACAATCCCAAGATCATGACTTGAGCCCAAACCATTAGTCAGATGCTTAGCCGACTGAGCCACCCAGGTACCCCTACCTTCTACTTCATTTTCTTGCCTAATTGTCCCTAATAAAACTTTCAATACAATGTCAAGCAGGAGTGGTGAGAGTGGGCATTCTCATGTAACTCCTGATCTTAGAGAGAAGGATTCAGTCTTCATCATTAAATATGTTAGCTGTGGGTTTTTCATAGACATCCTTTACTAGATTGAGAAAGTTCACTTTTTAAAAAAAGATTTATTTATCTACTGGGGAGCCTGGGTGACTCAGATGGTTAAATGTCTGCTTCAGCTCGGTTGTGATCTCCAGGTCCTGGAATCGAGCCTATGTCCGGCTCCCAGCTCATCTAGGAGTCTGCTTCCCCCTCTCCGTCTCCCTGTCCTCCCTGCTCATGCTCTCTCTCTCTCAAATGAATGAACAAAATCTTTAAAAATATATTTATTTACTTTAGAAAGAGAGAGAGAGTGCTCATAAGCATGTGAGTGCAAGGGGGGGCAGAGGGAGAGGGAGAGAAAGAGTCTCAAGCAGGGGATCCCTGGGTGGCGCAGCGGTTTGGCGCCTGCCTTTGGCCCAGGGCGTGATCCTGGAGACCCGGGATCGAATCCCACATCGGGCTCCCGGAGCATGGAGCCTGCTTCTCCCTCTGCCTGTGTCTCTGCCTCTCTCTCTCTGTGACTATCATAAATAAATAAAAATTAAAAAAAAAAAAAAAAGTCTCAAGCAGACTCCCCACTGAGCAAGGAGCCCAACAGGTAGTGGGAATCAGGGATCCATCCCAGAACTCTGAGATCATGACTTGAACTGAAATCAAGTTATCCACTTAACTGACTGAGCCACTCAGACCCCCTGAGAAAGTTAATTTGTTTTGAGTGTTTTATCATGAAGGGGTGCTGTGTGATCCTTTTGGTTTTTGCAGGGTGTCAGACTAATGAATTAAATTGAGTTTCACTAGAGATCAGCACCCTACTTGCATCCTTTAAGTCTTTAGCCATGACATAAACCTCTGCTGTTCTTCCAGGAAGCGGCATTGGTTTTTTGGTGGTTTTTTTTTTTTTTTTTAATCCTTTTGAAGGGGGTCAGTTCAGGAGTTTTCACTTACAAAATAACTCTTATTCTCAAGGTCAGAACCACTGTGGAAGTTTTGCCAAACGCTAAATGTCTTACAATTATACATTCAAAAATTGGAGAAGTAACCAGTGGGTAGGTTAGGAACCCCATGTGAAATGGAATCAGGCCAGTTCTCCATTTGTTACCTGAGTCCTCTACACTCAACTCTAACGTGGAGGCTGTGATGGTATTTTGCGTTCCAGGTATCAGTGATGATGTAGAGCCCACTGTAAAATGGTCTGGGTTTTCCCTTTCTCCAGGATGCAACCATTTGAGTAAATGAACATGGTCCTTTCACAGAGCGATTAGGACATCACTCCTATATACATTTTTCATGGTGTTGCTGGATCCTTCCCCATGTGAAAGAGACTTCAGTAGATGAGGTCTGAGAACTGGCTGGAAATTGGGCAAGGGATTGTGACAGCCCCTTGGGCTCAATGATCTCAGCTTTCTGCTTTTCTATTATTTTTATTTATTTTTTTTAATTTTTTTTTTTTTTTTTTTATTTACTTATGATAGTCACAGAGAGAGAGAGAGAGGCAGAGACACAGGCAGAGGGAGAAGCAGGCTCCATGCATCGGGAGCCTGATATGGGATTCGATCCCGGGTCTCCAGGATCGCGCCCTGGGCCAAAGGCAGGCGCTAAACCGCTGCGCCACCCAGGGATCCCTATTTATTTTTTTTAATGTGGTAAAACGTACATAGCATAGAATTGACCATTGTAATCATTTTTAAGTGCACAATTCTGGGGCACTGAGTATATTCACAGTGTTGTTAAGTATAGTCACAGTGTTGCATAACCATCATCACTGTCATTTCTGGCACTTTCCATCAGCCCAGACAGAAACTCTATAGTCATTAAACAATAACTCTCCATTCCCTCCTACTCCCAGTGCCTGCCAACTGAGGGTTACCGCCGAGTTCCATTGAATGGATATACCACATTTTAAAATCTGTAGGTGGGGATTGGTTGCTACCACCTTCTGATTATTGTGAATACTGTTGCTGTGAATGTGGGCATACAAGTACCTGCCTGAGTCCCCACCTTCAATTCTTTTGAGTATATATACCTAGAAAGAAGCACAATTGCTGAAGCATATGGTAATTCTGTTCAGCTTTTTGAGAAACCATCAAATTGTTTTTCCACAACAGCAGCACCATCTTACATCCCCACCAGCAAAGCACAGGGGTTCCAATTTCTCCACTTCTTTGCCAACATTTGTTATCCTTCCGTTTTTTAAATTTATAGTTGTCATAATGGAGTGGTATCTTGCAGTTCTGTATTGCATTTCCCTAATGATTAATGATGTTTAGTATCTTTTCATGTGCTCACTTGCCATTTGTATGTCTCCTTGGAGAAATGTCTATTTAAGTCCTTTGTTCATTTTTTAAAAGATTTTATTTATTTGAGAGAGAGAGAGAGAACATGAGTGGGAGGGGCAGAGAGAGAGAGAGAGAGGAAGAAACAGACTCCCTGCTGAGTGGGGAGCCCAATGCAGGGCTCCATCCCGGGACCCTGAGATCATGACCTGAGCTTGAGTCAGACACTCAACAGACTGAGCCACCCAGGCATCCCCTTTGTTAATTTTTATTTATATTTATTTATTTATTTATTTATTTATTTATTTAATTTTATTTTATTTTATTTTAAATTATTTATTTATTCATGAGAGAGACACACAGAGAGAGGCAGAGACAGAAGCAGGCTCCCCGTGGAGAGCCTGATGCGGGACTTGATCCTGGACCCTGGGTTCAGAACCTGAGTCAAAGGCAGATACTCAATCGCTAAGCCACCCAGGCCCCCCTGTTCATTTTTAAATTGAGTTGTTTTGTTTTTGTTGTTATTGAGTTTACTTACATTATTTTGCCCAATATTTCATTATGAAAAATTTCAAAAGTTCAGAAAATTTGAAAGGTTCGTGAACATCCATATCCTCACTACCTAGATTCTTTGATGAGCGTTTTGCTTTATTACCTATGTATGCATCCATCCATCTCCATCTGATTTTTTTATGCATTCCAAAATAGGCTACAGACATCAGTACACCCTACATCTAAAATCTTCAGCACGCATATCATTAACTAGAATTTAATATTTGTTTGCAAATTTAAGGTAACATTTATATACAGGAAATTACACAAATCTTGAACGTACCATTTTGTGAGTTTTGACAAATGTATACACCTATGCTATCCAAATCCCCTATCAAGACATAGAATATTTCCATCACTCTGGGAAGTTTCCTCATGCTCCTTCTGGATAATCACCATCCCCAACCCATCCTCAAGAGGAAACCGCTGCTCTGTTTGTCAACGTAGGTTGCTGCTCTGAGAGTTCATTGAAATGAACTCCAATAATATGATCTACTCTTGTATAAGCTTCTTTTGTTCAGCATAACATGTATTTGTTTACTTTTATTTGCATTTATTTTATGCAGAATTTTCTCCTGGACCATTTAGTTTTATTTCTTTTTTAAAAAAAATTTTTTTTTTTTTTTTAGTTTTATTTCTTCATTTTCTTCTGGGATATCTTTTTCTTCTGTGCAACCTCTTCTTCTGGTTTAGGGACAGTTTGCTCTTTTTCAGTAAGGCTCATCTCTGTGGCAGGGAGAACTCACATACGGGTTAGCCTGAACATGTGCTCTGTAAGTTCTCACCACACTTCAGGGGGTTTTGTTCACCTGGATATGCTCAATGACCACAGAATTACATCTAAACCCTTAAGTTCAGCATTGCTCTCTGCCTTTTTAAGCATGTGCAGTAAAGATTCAGAACTGTTTTTGGGTCGCTGACCCTGTGTCCAACCCCATTGTTTGGCCTGAGCACACCTACCAATTCCACCATTGCAGCGACAGAATGGCACACATTGCATCTGCAAAGTGACATCCTCCAGATACTGGGTGACTTTTCAGATATGCATACCCTTGATGGCCTGGGCAGTTTCACAGGTGTTCTTTGAGGGAACACAAAAGATTCGAACTTCTTGATTTGCATGATTCTGTAGGGTTTTGTTTTCTGGGTCAAGTGCATATAGCAAACCATTTTCAGAGATCACCTCAGACCTTTTACAGGAAGAATTCAGCATAGTATTTTCAAGATTCATCCATCTTGTTGTGTTGTTTTGTGCCAGTCTTAGCCTCTCAATAACCAATGTTGCGGTTGGACCAGCCCATGGTTCTTATTATGAGTGCAAGATACTTTTCAGCAATAAACATCAGGAAACTTTGAAAAAATAAGAATGTATTATTTACAGGAGCTGAAATTTACACAGCACACCCAGAGCCACACAGCAAGGTCATAGGTAGGGAGAGAGAGAGGCACACACCTGGGGTTTTACTTTTATTGGGGTTAAGGGTAGAGACCTAAGATTTCAGGGACTCGGTGTTTTGTTTTGTTTTGTTTTTTCTAAGATTTTATTTACTTGTTTGAGAGAGCACGAGAGAGATAGCATGAGCAGGGGGAGGGGCAGAGGGAGAGGGAGAGGGAGAAACAGACTCCCTACTGAGCAGGGAGCTGATGTGGGGCTCGTGGCTGGATCCCAGGACCCTGAGATCATGACCTCAGCCGAAGGCAGGATGCTTAACCGACTGAGCCACCCAGATGCCCCTCAAGGGCCTCAATATTTCTTGGTGAATTTAAAACCTAAGAGCAGAAATTTAAAGCATGGCAAGAGAAAAAAAAAAGAGGCCCAAATGGTCAATTATCAAAATCAACCAAGCTCTCTAAAACAAAGGAGACTCAGTGGAGGAAAGGGGCCTGGTTCTTTATCTAGTAACGTGGCTGGCAATATATTTATTGGAGATAATCCATCTCTGAGGTAGATGCCTCAGCTATCAAAGCTTAAATCAGGCACTTGCCTTACAAAAAAGAAGAAATCTAACTGGGCTTACACCATATGTGTGAATCAGAAATTTTTTCTTCTTATCACTAACTAGTACTCCTTTGTTGTGAAGATATTTTCCTGTTTTCTTCTAAAAATGTTGTAATTTTACATTTTGTGTTTAGATCTACAATGGCTCTCAAATAAATTTTCATATACGGTCTGAGGCAGGAGTTAAAATTAAATTTTTTCACATAGATACCTCATTGTTACAGCACCGTTTATTGAAATAGTTGTCCCTTCCCTGTTACATTTCACTGGCACCTTGTTTAGGAGTAAATGGCCTATTTCTAGGCTCTCTATTCTGTTCCACTGACCTACTTATTGATCCTTATGTCAGTAGCACAGTTGATTGCTGTAGCTTCACAGAAAATTTTGAGAAACATCTCCATGGGTTCTCCAAGTTTTTTATTACTTTTCAAGATTGCTTTGGATATTTCTGGTCCTTTGTATTCCTATAAAATATTAGATTCATTTCTTCAGGAAAAGCTTATTGGGATTGTGTTTACAATTGGATTGAAACTATAGATCAAGTTCGGGAGAATGGATATCTTAAATATATTGACCCTCCAAATCCATGAACTTGGTATCTTGCTCTCCATTGATTTATATCTTCTTTACGTTCATGCAGCAATATTTGTAGTTTGCAATGTAGATGTCTTACAGGTTAATTGTTAGATTAATTTCTAAGTATTTCATGTTTCTAGATGCTACTTGTAAATGGAATTATTTTTAATTTTTCAATTATTTGTTACTACTATAATGGAAATATAATTAATGTTTATATATTAACTTCATATCATGACTGTATTAGTTTGCTAGAGCTGCTGTAACAAAGCACCACAACTAGGTCATGTAAAACAACAGAAGCTCACACTTCTGGGAGCTAGAAGTCTGCAAAAAGGGTCTTAAACAGGACCATACTCTCTGAAGCCTGGAGAGAAATCTTTCCTTACCTCTTCACAGCTTCTGGGGGTTTGTTGGGAATATTTGGCAGTCCTGGGCTTATAGTTATGTGACTCCAATCTTTGCTTTTGTGTTAACATTGCATTTTTTTCCTGTGTGTCTCTTTTCACATGGATGCATTCTTCTGAAGACACCATTCATGTTGGATTAGGGGTCCATCCTACTCTGGTAGGACCTCATCTTAACTAATTACACCTGCAATGACCTTACTTCCAAATAGAGTCACATTGTGACATACTGGGTATTAGGACTTCAACATATATTTTTTGAAGGGGAAATAATTCAACCTTGCTGACTTCACATATTAACTTATAGAACTCTTTAATTTGGATTTTGTAGATACACAGAGATTTTCTATATAAAAGGGTATGCTGTCTGAAATACCATCTGTCTAGTTTTACTTCTTTTACAATATTATAACTTTTATTTCTTTTCTCTTCCCTTATAGAATTATCCAGACCTCCAGCACAACATTGAATAAAAATGGTGATATCAAGCTTCTTTGCCTTGTTCCCAATCTTAGAAGGAAACAGCTCAGTCTTTAAGCATTAAGAATGATTATAGGGCAGCCCTAGGTGGCGCAGTGGTTTAGCGCCGCCTGCAGCCCAAGGTGTGATCCTGGAGACCTGGGATCGGGTCACTCATCAGGCTCCCTGCATGGAGCCTGCTTCTCCCTCTGCCTGTGTCTCTGCCTCTCTCTCTCTCTCTCTCTGAATAAATAAATAAACAAATCTTTTTTCTTTTTTTAAAGAATGATTATAGAAGCAGGTTTTTCAGAGATGTGGCAAAGATTTTGAAGCAACTATTATAACTATGTTCAAGGATATCAAAGAAAATATATTCACGATAAGTCATAAGATGGGAAGTCTCAGCAAAGAAAAAGAAACTTTAAACAAGAACCAAGTGGAAATTCCAGAATTGGAAAATACAATATTAGAAATAAAAAATTTACTAGATGGGCTTACCGGTAGAGGGGAGGTGACAGAAAAATCAGTGAACTCAAGATAGATCAATATGAATTATCCCAACCTGGACAATAGAGAGAAAAATGATTGATTTAATAAATGAACAAAATCTCAGGGATCTGAGAGGCCCTGCAGTAGCTTCATGCAATCTATCAGGTGTGTTACTGGAATCCCAGAAAAAGCAGAGGGATAATGAAGGTGTGTATTAGTTTCCTATCACTGTTGTAACAAGTTGTCACAAACTTGGTGGTTTAAAATAATACAAATATATTATCTTATATTTCTGTAGGTGAGAAGCCTGACACGGGCCACATAGGGCTAAAAGCAAAGGGTTAGCAGGGCTCCATTCCCTTCTGAGAGAAAGTCCATTCCCTTGCCTTTCCCAGCTTTTAGAGGCTGCTTTGGCTCACATTTCATTCCCACATCTTCCAAGACAGCAATGGTGGGTCACTTCTCACAATTGCACCACTCTGACTTCTCCTGCCCCCCTTCCACTTTTAAGGGCCCTTGTAATTACACTGGACCCCCTGGAATACTCCAGGATAATCTCCTTATCTCAAGGCTCTAAATCTAATCACATTTACAAAATCCTTTCTGCCATGTAAAAAAACATATTCCCAGGTTCTGGGAATTAGGATGAAGACATCTCTGAGGAGATCATTATTCTTCCCACCACAGGGAGGAGAAAAATATCTGAAGAAATAATGGTTCAGCTTTTTAAAAAATGTAATGAAAGACATACGTTGACAGATTCACTGAGGTCAGCATTCCCTCAACAGGGTAAACACAAAGAAAACCACGGCTAGACAGAACCTTGTCAAACTGAAAGCACTGAAAATAAAGAATATTAAAAAATAACCAGAGAAACACGGCACATTATATACAGGGAAAGGATACAAATGTTAGCTGACTTTTCATCAGAAATGATTGAAAGACAGGGGGCCTGGGTGGTTCAGTTGGTTGGGCAACTGATTCTCAGTTTCAGCTCAGATCAGGATCTCACCGGTTGTGGGACTGAGCCCTACATCCAGCTCCCTGCCTAGTGAGGAGTCTCGGCTTGAAGATTCTCTCCCTCTGCACCTCCCCCCACTTGCACGCGTGCAGGTGAGCTCTCTGTCTTTTTATTTTATTTTATTTTTATTTTTTTTTCAATTTATTTATTTATGATAGTCGCAGAGAAAGAGAGAGAGAGGCAGAGACACAGGCAGAGGGAGAAGCAGGCTCCATGAACCGGGAGCCCGACGTGGGATTCCATCCCAGGTCTCCAGGATCGCGCCCTGGGCCAAAGGCAGGCGCCAAACCGCTGCGCCACCCAGGGATCCCTGTCTTTTTTTTTTTTTTTTTTTTTTAAGATTTTATTTATTTATTCGTGAGAGACACACACACACACAGAGAGAGAGAGAGAGAGAGAGAGAGAGAGAGAGAGAGAGGCAGAAACACAGGCAGAGGGAGAAGCGGGCCCCATGCAAGGAGCCCGACGTGGGACTTGATCCAGGGTCCAGGATCAGGCCCTGGGCTGCAGGCAGAGCTAAACCGCTGCGCCACCAGGGCTGCCCTATTTTCTTATTTTTAAATCTTTTTTTAAAATTTTTATTTATTTATGATAGTCACACACAGAGAGAGAGAGAGAGAGAGAGAGAGAGAGAGAGAGAGGCAGAGACATAGGCAGAGGGAGAAGCAGGCTCCATGCACCGGGAGCCCGACGTGGGATTCGATCTTGGGTCTCCAGGATCGCGCCCTGGGCCAAAGGCAGGCACTAAACCGCTGCGCCACCCAGGGATCCCCCTATTTTCTTATTTTTAAGTAGGCTCCATGCCCAGTGTAGAGCCCAATGTGGGGCTTGGACTCATGACCCTGAGATCAAGACCTGAGCTGAGGTTGAGAGTGGGAGGCTTAACTGAGCCACCCAGCTGCCCCAAGAAAACTATTGATATAAGCACAACATAGACAAATCTCATAATCATTATTCTGAATGAAAGATACTAGTCCCCTTCCCCTCTAAAAGAATACACATTATGTGTATCTTGAAAGTCTATAAAATGAGAAGTGTGAATTTTTGGAGGTGATGGTTTCATGGCTGTATATATATGACAAAACTCATAAAACTATACATTTTATTTTTTTAATACATTTTAAATATATGTGGTTAATAGTAGTTTGTGTCTCAGTAGGAAAAAAAAAAAGCTATTTGTCAATTCCAAAATCTAGAATCATTCCGAGGCTGGTTTTCACTGATTGCCTTTCCTCTTCTACATGGCCCATTATTTCTTGTTTCTTGGTATGTCTAATCATTTTGGATTGTATCCTGGACATTGTGTGATCTATCATAAAGACCATAGTTTCTGTTATGTTCCTCTGAACTTGTTTTGGCAGACAGTTAATTTGGCTGAATGGCAACTGCAAAATTTGTTACCCCTGTAGTGTAAGGCAGCTAAAATCTCTGTTCCATTATTTTAGCCTTGGGTGGGCTACTTGGAATCTATTCTCTACATGCATCCTTCAGACGTTACCCAGAGATCTGGGCAGAATTTCTATGCAGAGTTTGGGACTCACCCTCCGTGGCTCTCTCTGAGGTCTCCCCCCGCACTTTACAGTCACTATGGTTCTGAAGTCAGCCTCAAGCAGAACAGCTCTTGGAACCAGTAATACCTTCCGGGCTCTTTTCAAGTTCTAGCCACTCTACTGGAGACTTCCTGATAATGGGAAACTCATGTTTTTTCCCCATGTGTTCACTCCCCTCTAGTTCCTGTCTGTTCACTATCCAATATCTTCAGATTAAAAATATACATATATATTGTCCAGAGTTTGTCATTGTTATTCATAGGACTGGTCCAAAACCTAGTGACTTCATGCTTACCAGAAGTGGAACACTTGTCCTTTTATTTATTTATTTATTTATTTATTTATTTATTTATTTATTCACTTCTCATTTTATTTTAATTTTTAAAAATTTTTATTTATTTATGATAGTCACACACACACACACACACACACACACAGAGGCAGAGACACAGGCAGAGGGAGAAGCAGGCCCCATGCACTGGGAGTCCGATGTGGGATTTGATCCCCGGTCTCCAGGATCGCGCCCTGGGCCAAAGGCAGGCGCCAAACCGCTGCGCCACCCAGGGATCCCTCACTTCTCATTTTAAGTATCTTTTGAGGGACGCCTGGGTGGCTCAGCGGTTGGGCGTCTGCCTTTGGCTCCTGGCCTGATCCTGGATTCCCAGGATCGAGTCCTATATAGAGCCTGCTTCTCCTCCCTCTGCCTATGTCTCTGCCTCTCTTTTGGGGTCTCTCATGAATAAATACATAAAAATCTTTTAAAAAATAAATATCTTTGAAGCTTCTCTAAGTTGCTAGATACTGTTAAGCCATCCCTGCAGATCCTGTAGTCCAGGCCTCCTCGACTATTTTTCTATCTGGCAATCAATAGAATAAGCATTTCCCCTTGCTCCTTGCAGTTCATTCAGCGCCCAGCACCTGCTACACTAGGCTCCTGTGGTCCCGGTTCCCACGAGGAAGCCAGTTCTGTCGCGGCATCTTCCTCCTCACCCACAGGGGGCAGCAGGGGCCTCTCTGGCTTCTCACAGGGCACTCCTTTCACCAGGCCCTGGGAAGGATCTGGGGCGCTCACAGGCAGCTTGTGGTTTTTCTAATCATGAGCCCCATTCAACATGCTACTTTTCTGAGTCTTCTGATCTCTTTCTTTGCATTTTTTCCATGGCTATTTTAGTATCTCCATTTTGTTTGCTGTAGACCACGACTTTTTCCCATAGGTCACCCTGGCAGCGTATTCGAATTATTTCTTTTTAAAATTTTTTATTTATTTATTCATGAGAGACACAGAGAAAGAGAGAGAGAGAGGCAGAGACACAGGCAGAGGGAGAAGCAGGCTCCATGCACCGGGAGCCCGACGTGGGATTCGATCCCGGGTCTCCAGGATTGCGCCCTGGGCCAGAGGCAGGCGCTAAACCGCTGCGCCACCCAGGAATCCCTCGAATTATTTCTTGAGGGTTCCTGTAGAGTCTCCTGTGTCACAGGAGAGTACCTCTGTGTGGATCAGCTCTTCCTTATCAATCCTTGTGTCCCACTTTCTCCATCGACTGCCTTCAGGGTTCCCACTAAGGCATCTTGTCCTGGTTCTTGCCAGCTCTGCTCAGACAAACCTGCAGTACCCCTTGCACACCACCCATGCCCTCCCAATGGACCCAGCATTTCAGTTAGTCTATGCTGAGATATGATCCTATTTTGGGGTGTGGTGGCTGACAAGGGAGGCGGGGGTGACCCAGAAGCAAACACTGTCTGATACGGTGCCTATCTCTTTTGAGGTGTGTGCAGAGTTCTGATGTATGGTGGTGTTACCCATGGATGAATCCTAGAGGGTTCGGGGGAGTCTGGGGTTCAAAGTGCTCAAATCCATCCATCCAGATATCCCCACTCACTCCATGTGTCAGGGTCCCATTTCTTCAGTATTAGGGCCCTGACTTTGATGCAAAGAGGCTTAACTAGGTTAAGATCCCTACTCTGCAGTGTCTCATCTTCATTTTCCTCAGGCTGCAGGGTCTCTTGACATGTGCCAGGTGGTCTCTGACACTCACTGTTGATTAATATCTCTGAACTTGCCATGTTCTCTCCTTAAGGAATCAATAATACTTCGCAACGGCCACGGCTCTTATTGGTACCATTTCCTCCCTCCTTCTCCAGTGCCTGAGACAGTGCACCGGCTACTACCTCCTTCTCCACTGTTTCCTATCCCGATTCTCCCAGGTGACAGTTTTCAAAGTCACACTGCTACTCACGCCAGGCGCTATGAATTTTCCATATGTCATCAGTGATGGTCTCTCATTGCCACCTGGTTGCTAGGAATCCAATTGTAGAGTGCTGTCCTTAAGGTCGGTTTCCTGGGACCACCTGCTCTGGTCAAGGCCAAGTTCCCTAAACGCAAAGCCTGATACTGAGAGTCTTATCCAAATGAGATGTTTTTGAGGGTGTGGTCTTAGGAGTGAAGAAATCTGCATCAGTTTGCTAGGTCTTCCTTAACCACGTCCCACAGTCTGTGTGGCTTACCACAGTAGAAATTTATTCTCTCAGTTCTAGAGGCCAAAGGTCCAAAATCAAGGGGTCCACAGGGCCGTGCTCTAGGTGAGAATCTGTTCCATGCCTTTTCCTTAGCTTCCAGTGCTTCCGGCAATCCTTGGTGCCCCCTGGCCTGTAGATGCATTGCTCCATTCTATGTCTGTCATCACGTCACTTTCTCCTTGTGTGTCTATGCATCACGTGGCTTTTCCCTCTCTGTGTGTGTCTGCCTCTGTCTCTTACTTCTTTTAGTTTTTTTTTTTAATTTTATTTACTTATTCATGAGAGACACAGAAAGAGGCAGAGACACAGGCAGAGGGAGAAGCAGGCTCCATGCAGGGAGCCCGACGTGGGACTCGATCCCGGGACTCCAGGATCACACCCTGAGCCAAAGGCAGGCACTCAACTGCTGGGCCACCCGGGCGTCCCTCTGTCTCTTAACTCTTATAAAGATATCAGTCATATTGGATTAAAGGCCCACCCTATTCCACTATGACTTCATCTTAATTTACATCTTAAATACAGCTGCAAACACCCTATTTCCAGTTAAGTTTACATTCACGGGTACCAGGGTTTAGAACTTCAACATCTCTTTTTGTGGGACACAACAGAGGTGTAAGGTGAGCAACCATTCTGGTTTGGGCAATGACATTTACCTTCTGGTAAAGTCTTTAGTGTCAGGAAACTGAGATGGTCAGTTACCCTGGAAGCAGGACAGGGCAGGGTGAGGAATGGAGAGTGCTAGGTGAGAAGGTGGTCTTGGAGTCAGCTTCCTGAAATCCCATATGGAAGCACTGGTGGCTTCACAGATCTGAATTGCCTTGAGGCAAAGTAAGGACCAGTCTTTTGCACCCTTATGCCAGTCAGTTCTTGGCTGAGCTCTGCCCTGAGCAGAGGGAGTGTGGGAGGGCCCGTCACCAGGGACAGTGCTTCAAGGTGGAGGCAGCTGTGCTCCATTAGCCACCAACACTCAAAGCAGCAGGACAGATGGGCTGACCACTGAAGGCATCCGGACAGAGTCCCAGCAGCCTCCACGACGCCACCCATGGGCGCACACCCGTCTACTTGACCCCCTTGGTAAATGGCCCACCTTTCTACCTAGTCACCTGGATAAATGCACACCTGTCCATTCAGGTTTCGTGGCCCACCTGCCCACTTGAGCGCCTTGGTAAGTGCTCACCGGCCACAGGGCCGTCCCAGCCTCAGAGGGGTGAGCCTGCCCACAGAGCCAGCAGTGATCTCTACAAACAAATCCAATCAGAGTGCTCCCCTGCTTCATATTCTCAGGATAAGAGGATCCTGAGGATTAGTCCCTTTGCGTCCGTGGTCCCCCAGCCCCTGGACTTTGCCACTTCTGTCCGTCTGCCCCACTGGCCTCTGGCTTCTCCCCTGATGCCCACATTCCGGGTCAGCTCCTCCAACGAGTCTAGTGCACAGCCAGCCTGGCTCGTCTCAGGCCCACCCCAGGGCTCATGGTGGTCTCTGCAGAGGGGCCCTTCCTACTCACCCCACTGCAACACCAGAGAGCTCAGGGCCTCTTTCCCTGCACACGCTCCATCAACAATCCTAGTCAACACTGGATGCCCTCATTTCTGTTTTCCACACTGAAGAGCAGACCCGGCTGCTTCCAGGACTGGTCAAAGCCGGTTACTGCCAAAAGAGAGGGACAGATGCAGGAGCATCAAGGGCCATGGGAAGAATGGATCTGCAGAAGAGCCCTGAGAGATCGTCGGCTTTGGACAGACACTGGAGTGCAAGGCAGGCGCAGCAAGGCCCCGGTGGGTTTGGGGGTTAGGTCTCAGCAAGTGCAAGGATGGTGCAAGAGGGGAGGGGTCCTCGCATCCAGCAGAGAGGCAGCCAGGGTGGAAGTGGGGAGGGGTCCTAGGTGCAGTCCAGGGCTGGGTGAGGCAGGCTCAGGATGGAGGTGGGGAGTTGGGCTCCTGGAGGCAGCACCCCTCCTTTCTCCTCCCCCTCCTCCTACATCCCCTCCTCTTTCCGGACCCCCTTTCCTGTTTCCCTCCCAGGCCCGGCAGGCGAGGCCATCAGGATTCCCCTGATTGCTTTCTTTCATCCTGGTGCCTTTCTCTGCAGCAAACGCTGCTAATGCCTCCTTTATCACGGAATTAGGGGATTTAGGGCCAATAGCACAAAGAGGCCTTCTATAGCAGCCATAATCAAACGCCAATCGGCCGATCTTGAGCGGGCCGGGGAAGAAAGCGAGCGCCGGGGATTAGCGCGGGACCCGCGGGCCGGGCGGGCTGAGATAGTATCGGCGCGGTCGCGGGGCTGAAGCCGCGGGGAGGGCCCGGCCACGGCCACAGAGAAAGGCCGGCTTAGCTGCTCAGCGCCGGGGATTCTGAAGCCATTAGGGGGGATTAGCACCCGGGTTAATCTGCTTTGGCCGCTCAATTGTCAGCAGGGAGTGCGCCAGCGGTGGAGGACACCTCTGGCCCCGAGTGGCCACGGGACCTCTGCGGTCCAGGCCCAGAGGCTGCTCTCGGTTTCCCCAGCTGCCTGGGCCGAGCCTGGTCCTGAGGAGCAGAGGTAAGGATGCGCACCCCATTTCATCAGGCCAAGGGGCTGATGCAGACACCTACCCCCTAGGTGTGAGTGCAGCCAGGCTCTTGGCTCTAGCCTCCCCCTCTGCCAGCCTTTTTGGGAGATCAGAGAACACGGTCCCTGCCCATCCTTGGGGACACCCTTCCCTTCTGTCCTCCCCCGCACTCCACCTCTGGCCTGATCACCGCTTGCAGCCCTGGGGGTCAGCTTCCCCACTGAGCGTGGGTTCCTCAGTAAAGCATACACCGTCCCCATCATGACCGGGAGGCAGGACACAGGCCGAGGGATGCTGATGGAGATCGCAAGGAGCCACCACTTGCAAACCCTTCTTGGGTCTCTCTTGGGGTCCCTTCTCAGGGTCTGGACCCCCGAGGGGCCTATTTGCTGACTTATTCAGTCAGAACTGATGTGATGCTGCCTGCTGTCTCCCCACTGCTTGTCTCCAGCCCTCTCGCACTAGCTGAGGCCAGTGGGGCCGTGCAGACTGGGGCCTCCATAGGTCCTGGATAGTCCTTTGTCTCTGCCTGGGTTTTCCCATCTGCGAAACAGGGCTGGCTGAGAGAAGGAAAGGTCCAGCCAGGAGGCGCCATGGTCCAGTCGCACCACCTGTGCTCACTGCTGCCTGCTGGAGGGACACCCTCCAGCCCCTTTGCCTCTTCCTGGGCTGCTAACGACAGGCTCCTAGAGTAGGAAACTCAGAGGGGTGTCAACACCCTAGGCAATGAGGATGTGGCAAGGCCACTGTGCCTACACAAGCCCACGGCCAGCAACAGATGGCTGGTCCGAAGGTGGCCAGGCCGGCACGATGGGGCGGGAGGCGGCAGCGGAGAGGCTGGTGGAGCCCCGTTGGTGCCATCCCCTGACCCCATCTCCTCTCCCGCGGCTGAGGCTGGGGGCACCGAAGTAAACACATGCGAGGGGAGGAAAAGACGGTCTCCCAAGTTCCCTTCCCTCCCTCGGCAGAGCCCTGTCCAGCCCGGGCTCCGTGGAGGGGACACGCGGAGCTACAGGCCCAGGCTCTGCCCCGGGAGCTCGGCTGTGGGCGCCCAGGCAGGCAACCGGGCGCCGGGCCAGTCCCCACCTGCACGTAGGTGGAGCGGACCGCGGCTGCCGGTCTGGGGCGAGGCGGAAGCGCGCTGCCGCGGGGAGGCCCAGCCCGGGGCAGCACCTGCAGGCGGGGCGCGGGGGGCGCGGGGGCGGCTTCCTCCGGCCGGCAGCGTCCCGCGGGGACAGTCGGTCGCCGGCGCGGGGCCTCAGCGACTCGGGGGAGCGGAGAGTGTCGGGCACCGGCGGTAACACGCGAGGCCCGCGGGCTCCGGCGGCGCCCACCACCGGCCTCCGACGCCCCAGCCGCTCCGAGCGCGGCCGAGCCCCAGGGCGCGTGCGCGAGCCTCCGCCGGGAGCGCGCCCGTGACGCCATCAGCGCGAGCCGCCCCGACTTCCGGGCGCGAGCGTCCCCGCCGCGGGCGGCCGCCGTTCCGCTCGGGCTCTCGCTGGCTGTCCCCAAGGCCGGGAACACAGGTGGGCCCGGGCAGCCCCCAGGGTGCCTTCTGCGCCCGCGGGCCCGGCCCCGGACCTCCAGGGCGAGGGCTGAGAGACGCCCCGACGGCCTGCGGCCTCTCGCAGCCGCCCTCGCTCCTTCCCCGTGGCCCGGTCCGGACAAGGCCCCGGGTCACCAGCGCGGGCGGCGGATTACCTTCGCCCGTCGCAGCCCTGCGGGGTCCTCGTCAGGTCACCGGGCGGCGCGGGTGCGGAGGGCGCTGCGGGGCCTCGGTCAGCCTGTGTGGGGCCCCCGGGCGCAGACGGACGGACTGGCCGCGCCGCCCGAGGCCCCCGCGTCTTCGGTGCTTTCGGCCGGGGGTCGGGCGGCAGGCCCCGGCGGTCATCTGAGCTCCGCTTCGGGGCAGAGGCGGTGGGATGCGTTACCCCTCGAGGTCACTTCGGGACAGCCCCCCCTCCACCGCGGCCGAGCCCCCCGGGTCCGGCCTGCCCGGTGGAGGACTCTGGGGAGGTGGGCGTGGCCTGCCTGGGACACAGATGACAGCCGCTGGGGAGGGTCAGGGTCCGCCCCAAACTGAGGGGGGCGGCGAGAAGGGGAGCTTGCCCTCAGGGGTATTGCCAGGCGGGTGTGGAGGAGGGGAGATGGAGACCGACCGCAGCGGGGCCGCCTTGCTTCCCACGGGTCACCCACGTGGTTGCCTGGCTCAAGTCCCCCGCAGCCCTGAGTGTTGTCCGGGGCCTCCAAGTTGCCCTTTGCGGCCAGCTCTTCACTGCATGCATCTCTGGCCTGGTCCCTGGGGCGACCAGACCCTGCTCCCCGATCTGGTTGTGGCAGGAGCCGCTCAGACACCCCCCCCCCATTCTGTGCCCCTCCCCAAGGACCCTTTCTTTGTCTGGGGAATCTGAAAACGCGGAGGAAGTACAGAGAGGAAAATACTCTGGCATCGTCAACTGAGATTCTGTTGGCCATAAAGGCTGAGGGCACGATCCGAAGAACAATTCTCTTTGTTGGCTAAAAGGGGACAGACCCACTTCAGGAGTGACTGGGTTTTTTGTGCAGTAAACTCTGCCTGCCATTCATCACCTACACAAGGACACAGAAAAATCCAGGGGATGCCTGTGCAGTAGGGGCAGAGCAGGGGGTGGGTTCAAGGCAGCAGGGGGCTGGAGGACAGCTGCGGGCGTGCGGCCCCGCCTAAAGCGGTAGGACACCCGGCCCCAGCCCCGCAGCAATGACCACAGAGCTGGCGGCCGGCCGAGCCCTGCCCAGGAGTAGCCACCACCTCACCCTCTGCTCGGTTGCCCTGGCCGAGGCCATTGTCCCCTTTGGCTACATTAGGTTAGGATCCCCCGCTCGAGGCCATGCGTGACAGTGAGGCTGCCTGAGGCCGAGTGAGGCTGGCTGTGGCCTCCGGCCTCGCACTGAGGCCCTGAGTGGGGCCGGGACACGGTGACCTGGACTCCCCACACTTGTCAGCTCCCATCTCTCCCCTGACGTGCAGACCCCCCCCCACCTCCTGGGGTTCCTCCACCGCACCCCCTACCCACAACGGGGCTGTGTCCAGGTCTGTGGGAGACGGGGTTGGAAGTTGTTCTATCAATTACTTGAAGACCTGCACACATTCCTCCTCTGTTCCCCCACTGCCACAGGGCTACGGTCCCCGTCGTCCTCCTCTGCACCCTTTTGGGGTCTTGGTTGAATGCAGCTGGGCTCCCTCCAGGTCCCTACCTGCTTGTTCAGCTGCTCTCTGCACGCCCGGACACCTGCTCTTTCCCGCATACAGGACACCCCTCCCCTCCTGCCCCCTCCCTCAGGTCTCCACAGAGAACCAAGGCCGCCTACTAATTCAGGCTGCGTGAAGGGGGTGGGATTGCCTCCACCACAGTGGGTGGCTCTTCTGTAATCACAGCCCCAGGGGGCTGGCCTCCCATTGTCCACATTGTGCTGGAGGCACAGGAGAGGCAATGTGGCCCCGTGATAGGGTTCCTGGCCCTCCTGGAGAGAGGAATGGGACCTAGGTTGCTCCTAGGTGGGGTTAGCTTCAGCCCTATCCTCCCAGTGACTGAAGGGGACAGGCCTCTGGGGTGCTGGTGTGCAGCCAGTGAATGGATACCATTCTGGACAGTCAGTGTTGGGGATATCGAGTCCCCTTGGGGCTCAGCACTGGGCTTGCCTGCTCTACGAACTACCTGGAACTCTGGGAGACTGTAAATAATCTCCTGCAACCCAAACAAAAACTACACATGCGAGGGCTTACTGTATTAGGCATTGTACTAAGCACTCTAAGGATGGGACGGGTTTTTCAGTCACCCCATTTCACAGATTAGGAAATTGAGCTTATACCTACCCTTACACGGTGGGCAAATGAGAGCCAAGGTTCTTTCTGTTCCCCACCACTGTCCACAGATGCTGGCTGCTGTGTGCCCCCTGGCCTCAGTGGCCTGTGCCATAGGCAAGCGCTGCCTGTCACCACAGAGCTGGCGGCCTGTGTCTGGGCCTGCATGCCCTGGTATGTGTGTGGGAGACAGCCGCTGGCCTCAGGGGGCAGGCAGGCTTTGCTGTGGGGCTCGTTCTCCTCAATTGTGGCTATGATTGGTATCTCCCAAGAGCACCAAGTGTGCACTGCCCAGTCCTTCAAAACCATTTTCCTTGTACCCCTATGCCTACAAGTGTTCCTCGGATCTTGGCGCTGTGGGAGGTTGCGGGGGCAGGGCACTCTCCCCTAAAAGGAGCAGCTCTAAGGACCAGACCTGCTTACTGAGAGGCTCCTGTTGGCAAGTTATTTCCCAATCTGAGCCAAACCCTTGAGTGACTCTTACCCATAGATCACTTGGACAGCAAAGTACCTTCTGCCCCTGCAGTCAGAGGCCCTGGTTTATTCCATCCTGCTCTCGGATCTCTTCCACTTGGCCCTGGGTTGTGGTTCCCAGCTTCTGATCTGGGGGCGAGGTGGGGTCCTGGGGCCCTGGTTGGGCGGTTCTACTCCCTGCTGCCCCACAGCAGCTGTCTCTTAGCCAGGGTAAAGAAGTGAGCAAAGCCCCCCTGCTCAGAGCCTCAGAAACTGGATGCCCCAAAGCACTTCCCTACAAGCAGACCACAGAGAAACTGTGAGGGAGTAAGGTATGCGGGGCCATAGGCTGAGGGGCAGTCAAGGGTCCTGGCGTGCAGTCTCCCAGGCCCAACCCCTGGGGATGGGCAGTTCTCACTCTGTTCACTCAGTGCTGCCTGCCAGGTGACCCCAAGGGCATGTCTACTAGCTGACCCTGCAGAACCTTGCCCAAAGGCCACAAGCATGGCCTGGAGAGAGTCCAAATGTTCCTTGGCTTCATGGAGCCAGGCCTCTTGGGAGCTGACGCTGTGGCCACAGCTGGCTCACCCACCAGCCTGCCTGCTGCCCTCCTTCCCTGTACTCCTGCCACTGTCCTCTGGTGAGGCGGTGGGCCTGCTCTCTGCAGAGGCACAGCCATTGTTATCCCATAGATGGGCCCACACAGGGACAGGAGGCTGCGACAGGATCCGGTTTATTCTGCCTTGGGAGGGTGGTCCTGAGAGTGGCGGATGCCACCCTGTCCCGGGCGGAGGGAGGGCCCAAGGGCCAATTAAGGCCAGTGGCGGGAGAAGCAGGGGGCATGTAGCCCCTGGAATGCGGTGAGGCCAGGCTGAGGCCCGGAGGCAGCTGTGGTAGGCTGGAGCAGGTGCCCCTGCTGCCCAGGGTGGAAGGCACCGGGCTGGGACCGGGCCATGGCTACAGGGCCGTGGACCCAAGCCACATGGGCACCCCGGGAAGCGGGGCACAGGGTCACTTGACACTGAACATGAAACACAGGCACACGGCTCATGAGTAAGCACATGGACAAGTGGGCACAGATTCAAAGGCCAGACGGATACCTAACCTTGGCCAGACACATGGACACAATAGTGGTGTCATACACACCACAGGGGACGTACGGCACTAAGGGACATATGGACTCGATGGCTACAGGGGATAGACCCAGGCCATGGAGTGCAAGGAACAGGGGAAAGGGGCCTTTTGGCACGACTGCACTGGAATTGTGAGAAGAGGGCAGTGGGAGTACTGGTCTGGAGGCACCTGGGGGCAGCCCCCATGCAGACCCCCTCAGTGACTCAGTCTGTCTTCCATACTTTGTTGAGTAGCTTCACCACTTCATCGTAGATGACAAACACGATGGCCACATCCAGGCAGACCCGGCCCAGGCGGGGGATGGTGCCCTTGTAGAATCTGGGGTTGGAGGGGAGAAGGCAGATGAAGAATTGTCCCTGGACAGTGAGGATGGTCCAGACACCAGAGGGACAAGGGCAGGAACCTAAAGGTAAAGACTCCCTGGAGGATAGCCTGGGGCTGGCAGCAGTTATGGGGGGAGGCCCAGGTAGAAGGCCGGGGAGGGCCTGGAGTGGGGACTACAGCCCTGGCCCGCCCCCTGCCACACTCACGCCTTGAGCCCCTCATTCCTCAGGATCTGCAAGCCACAGTCCCATGTATTCCGGTATTTGTGCGCCTCCAAGCCCTGAAGGACAGCAGCATGCCACAGGGGGTTCAGCGGCTAGCCTGTCACAAACTCCTACCCCCTTTCTGGCCCCACCCTTACCTGCATGCGAGTCTTGATCACATCCAGAGGAGTGTTCCCGAAGACACTGGCTGCACCAGCCACAGCTCCAAACACTCCAGTGATCAGTGGGTTCATGGGCTTGTTGGGGTTGTCCCCTGGGTGGGGGTAGGGTTTCAATCAGAAAGTGATAGGAAGTCAAAGGGGAGGGCTCTTCAGGGCTGGGGAGGAGCATGGACCAGAGCCTTTGAATGTGGGGGCCCCAGGAGGTCCTGGCCAGGAGGATTGAAGAGAAGGAGCCTAACCCAGAGTGGCTGGAGGTAGGGTCTTGGGGTAGCCGACCCAACAGATACATACCTCTGTACCAGTTACGCAGGGAGGTCATGACGAAGAAGCGGATGGCCTGGTTAGATCCCTGCTTCAGCACAGGTGGCTGTGAGGCCCTGGTAGGTCCCCTTCAGCCCTAGGGGCAGACAGACATGGGAGTCATACTGGTGTCTTCCAGGCCCCAGTCCGGGGAGTCGGGGGAGTGGCGCATTAGAGCACCAAAGTAGGAAGGGGGAAATGCAGGCCAGTCTGGCCAAGGTCCCTCGGCCGACCTGAGGAGGAAGGCATCATGGCTCACCTTGTTCCCGCACAATCTCCCGGACCCCATGGAAGAATCCTCTGTACTTGGGTTTGGGAGAGGTCTGGTCGTGGATGAACTTCACCTGTGAGAGGGGAGCAAAGGCACTGGTTCTCAGGATTCCACTGGAAGGGCATGCTTCACCCTTTGCCTTGCAGGCAGGCCCAGGGCCCAAACAGCAGATCAAGGTTGGAGGTGCAGCTCTTTACCTGGAAATAAGGCCACCCAAGGCCACGAAGGGACACAAGGCCCCAGGAAACAGAGGGCTGGCCAGTCTCTGCAGTTGTATTTGCTGGTTATTTCCCACAGCTTAGGCAGGAAACATGCATTATCTTATGTTTTCTGTTTATAAAAGTGTTGTTAAAAATCCTAATGTCACTTGCTCCATTGCCTTTAGGACAGAGTCCAGTCTACAGCACACTTCCTGCACCCAGCTCCCTAGGCCTGCCCCCTGCACGCCTTGCCAGGCTCCATGGAGCACAAGAGCAGACTGGCCCCGGCCACCCCAGCATCCCTCTGCACCCCTCTGCACCCCCTACCCCTCCTCACCTTGATGGTCTCCATTGGGCACACGACCACCACAGCTTCGGCGACGCCGGCACCCAGGCCGCACAGCAGCCCCCGGGTGCTGTCCAGGCGTCCCTGGGGATCCCGCATGTGGTTGCTGAGGAACTCAAACATCCCGAACCTGGGGACGGGGGTGGGTGGGGGTGGGGCAGTGGGGTGAGAGGGGCTGCAGCCGCCCGGGGTGCCCTCCCTCGGCCGCGGCCGCCCCAGCCCGCCTCACCTGACGGCCGCTTTGGGGATGGAGCCGTAGAGCAGGGAGCTGAGGCCTCGATACAGGCCCAGGACGCCATGGCTGCGGACGGTCTGCCGCACGCAGTCCCCTGGAGGAGGGGGCGTTCAGCGACCCCAGCCGCCCCGAGACCCGCCCCCCGCGGCCCGCCAGGGCTGCTCCCGCGCGCAGGGGCCCGCCGTGCCGGAGCCGCGCCGCCCCTCCCCTCCCCTCCCGCGCCGCAGCGCCCTACTCACCGATGCCCCGGTACCGCGGAGGGTGCGAGCGCTCGTCCAGCTGCAGCTGGGTCTTCACGTACTCGGTGGGGAAGGTGATGCAAATTTCGATGCCGCCCGCCAGGCCGCCTGAGGGGACCAGGGACCCGGCCCTGAGACCCCCGCCCGGCGCCAGGCCGGCCCGCCCAGACCTTGTCCCGCGCCGGCGGGGAAGGGGAGGGCCCGCGGCGGCCCCCGCCCCACCCACGTCGCCCTGGCCCGTGGGGACCCGGGCCGCGCCCCCCGCCCGACCCGGAAGTGGGGCGGGGCCTCGGTGTCCCGGGCCCACCCGGAAGCGTGGTGGGGCCGACGGAGGGGGCAGCCCGGGGGCCCGTGTGCCGGGGAGGGGGCCCACCTGCCAGGATCGCCTTCCCCGGGTGCGTCAGCTTGGCCTTCCCGGACGCGGGCGCGGCGGCCGCCAGGGCGCGGGGCGCGGCCATAGCAGGCGGGGAGGCGGGGAGGCGGGGAGGCGGGGCGCCCGGCGTCGGCCTCGGGTCCGAGCCTCCTGCTCTCCGCGCTCGGTCCGCGGCGGCGGCGGCGGCGGCCGGTTATGGCCCGGGGGGCGGGGCGGTCGCGTCAGCTCCCGGGCTCCGCCCCGCGTGGTCCGAGCCGGGCCCCGCCCCCGGCCCGCCCCGCGCCGGCCGGGAAACTGAGGCCGGGGCGGGGCGAGCGAGGCAGGCGCCGGGGCGGGGCCGGCAGCCTAGCCAATGGCCGAGCACAGAGACCTTGGGAGGCGGTGCTGTGCCCCGGCCTGGAGCTGCGGGTCAAGGTGCAGTTTCTAAAACCCGCCCCGGCCTCTGGCACAATCCGGCACGGGAAGGAGCTTGTCTCGTGGTCTTTGCCTCGGCCTGAGCGGCTGGGTCCCCGGGAAGTCGCGGGCGGAGAGACGCGCAGGCCCTCCCCCAGGACACACGGGGCTCGTCCCGTTCCCGGTGCTTCAGGGTTTGGCATTCCGACACCCAACGGGCAGTGCAGCTGCCCTTCCCCCTACGGTATCTAGAGCTCCATGGGGAGCACGCAGGAGAAGACCCCCGGTGCACCCTGGCTATCCTCCTCCTGCGCGGCTTCTTCCCCGAGCAGACGCAGGTCCCCATCCCAAGAGGCCCCAACAAATCTTTTGTCCCCTACCACCCACACCAGCACCAAGCAGGGAAGCTTTGCCTTGATAAACCGACTTTAATATTCATGATCGGTAGGAGGCTCAGGGCCAGGTTAGAAAGTCTGTTGTCTGCAAAGGGGCCTGGAGCCGGCAGATTCGCCAGTGCAGAGCGAAAACTGGGTGCCCCTCCCACCAAAGGCGGGGAATCCCTGATGAGAACTCCCCAGGAATGCTGGCTCCAGCCAGAGGGCCTGGAGGCAGGAGTCCACCAGAGCTGGTCGTCTTGTGCAGTCAGTGGCTACCCTGGCCGCCCCAGGTGTGAGGATGGTTCACAGGCTGCCATCACTGGGCCTCAGCAAAAATAAATAATGTCCAGGTGTCCCCGCCTCCCATCAGGATCCTCTGTGCTTCTGAGGTGACATACTCCTTGAGGTCAATAACCCCATAGAGTTGTGTAGCCACTGAGCGCCCACTACACGCTGAAGCCGTACACAGGAGGCTGGGCGAAGGCAGGTGCAGCAGTATATCCATAGGGGAAGCCAGCAGGAGCAGGGCCTGCAGCAGGGCCTGCTGTCAGCATCAGCTGCTGGCCTGCAGAGGGAGAAGCAGAGTTAGGTAAGCAGAGCTCCTGCTGCCCCCAAGTGGCCAGGGGCCCGAGGAGCAGGGTCACAGACCAGCCCTGACCACCCAAGGCTCAGGCACTGGAGAACAGGTGCCTGGGGGCAAGGACAGTAGGAGCTGCTATTGTGGGAGCAGCCACAGAGGCTGGCCAGGCTAGGGGGTAAGCTAGTCCCAAAATGGGACACTTACTTAGCTCAAATGGCTGGGTCTCAATCATGCCCATCAAAATCTAAAAAAACCAGATTGACATTAATGGTGGTGGTAGGGGGTCACAATGATCGTGAGGACACAGTTGGTGGGAGACTTGAGACTAGGCTCACGTGCTGTGTGCTCACACGACACCCTCAGGCATTTGTTAGCCCTGCAACACACTTCAGACCCCAACCAATCTGTCTGCTCAAAGGCCAGGCCATCCAGACAGGCTCTCAAGTCAAAGCCAGCAGCAGCCTTGCTGCCCGGAGCCAGGCAGAGCAGTGCACAGCAGCAGACCCGAGTTAGGCAGTTGCTAGGCAAAGGAGCAGGCAGGGGCACCTTCGCAGAAGGCACGTACCCTCCGAAAAGGGAGGACGATGGCTGTGCACATTCCTGGATACACTGACCTCTTCACACCCAGCAGCTGTTGGGTGCTTCTGTCCCCCACCCTGTCCATTCCCTCTCGGATCTGAAGCCCAGCCAGGGAAGGACACTATGAATCACCTTCCCTCTCTCCCCTCCCTAGGGACAGGGGACTAGGGGCAATGGGGGACCACCTACCAAATAGGAGAGGGGCAGGCTCCACCACATGCTCCTCTCGCTTGCGCAGGCTCTCTGAGGCGTCTAGTCTGTCTACCTGCAAAGAGGTGAGAGCACTCAAGTGCTTGCCTGCCAGGCCGTGTTCAGTCTGGGTCAGGAGGTGAATGTGGGGCAGGGAGGTGGCACACAGCCTCCAGCAAAGTCAGAGTGGGGGATGGCTGGAGGGCAGAGGCTGTACCCACAGTGACCACTGCCCTGCTCCACAAGAAGGTGAAACCTCTATAACTGGGTAGGACATGGAATGGCCAAGGGGGCCCTGGTGACCTCTGGCTGTTGTTCCAGCCCAGTGCTTTCCAAGCAGGCACTGGGCTGCCTGGTGCATCAGAGCAGTGGCCAGTGACTGCAGGCTGCATGTGCGGCACGACTCATAGGGCTAGGTCCTCCTCTGGATCAGGGACACTGCTAAGACAACGTAGCACTTCCTACATCCAGCTAGTCCAGGCTGCCCTGCCCCCCTTCCTGAGGAGATCAGTCACTTGACATGTAGGACATCCCACCTGGCAGGGAGGATGAGCCACCTCAGAGAGAGGGGCAGCAACAGCCATCTGAGGACAGGCTGCCTCCTTGCTCTTCCTTGAGGCTTCAGCAGGGGCTGCCCATGCAGTACCCACAGGCTGGAGCAGACACACATATGGGGAGGGAACAGAGCAAGGCAGTGCCAGGGGCCTGCAGGGCAGACAGCACTGTGTGTCTGGGGCATCCCTCCTACCCCTTTGCCACCCCCCACCCCCAAAACAAGAAGAAATTCTTGTGTGCACTTGGGCCCAGGAGGGATGAGGCCAGGTACCAGAACATTAGCAGAAACAGCCCTGTTACTGGCCCCGTTACACCCCCTTCCCCTTCCCTCCTTGGGACCAGAGCTGAGGGGAGGAAGGAGCAAGACAGTGCAGGAGACTGGCAATCCACTCTCTTCCTTCAGCTAGCTCACACTCAGACTGAGATCTAAGCTAGGCCTGCCCTCCACTGAGAGAGCCAGGGGGTTCAGAGGTGTGAGCAACAACTTTCCTGCAGCCTTAGAAACAAACCAGACTAGGTGACAAGGGTCTCTGGACAGTGGCTCAACTAGGCCCCAGACAGGAACTCCTAGGGCTTCAACACACAGGGAGAGCTAAAATCAGACACTACCACCTCATTAAACAGCTCACCAGCCTGCAAAGAAAGCCAGAGTAGGATGCTAGGGCCACTAAGTGACATCCGGAATAGTAGAAGCAATTTACTGAGACATGAGTATGGCCCTGGGGCCAGGAAGATGTGGGTCTGAGCCCAAGTCTTCATCAATCAGCTTTGGACCCAAACCCATGACTACAGCTGTAGAGGGGATGATTACCTACCCGTCAAGGTGTTGCCATTCCTACTAAGTGCTCAGCAAAAGGGGGGTTACCATGACAGGTATGCCAACAAATGCACCCCAAACTCCACTGGAGGTGCGCTGAAAGGTTAATAGACCATATGGGGATGGAGCCCATGGGCTGTGTGCTGGTGCCTTGCTATTCTCACATCACAAAAACCCTGGGCTGGGGATCCCTGGGTGGCGCAGCGGTTTAGCGCCTGCCCTTGGCCCAGGGCACGATCCTGGAGACCTGGGATCCAGACCCACGTCAGGCTCCTGATGCATGGAGCCTGCTTCTCCCTCTGCCTGGGTCTCTGCCTCTCCCTCTCTCTCTGTGTGACTATCATAAATAAATTAAACAAACAAACAAACAAACAAACAAACAAACAAAAAAACCCTGGGCTGTGGGCAAGCACATAGTGCACAGGAGAGCTGATGTAAGGGGAAGAAGTGCTTACTTCTATCCAGAGGCCCCCAAGGTGATTTTCTAGAATAAGTTAATGTTGGGCAGAAAACCACTCAACTGTGAAGGCAAAAGGCCCCTCTTCAAGGTGAGAGGGGCTGGTTGGACAACTTGGGCTGGTCCCACACAGGCCACTGGCTACCACATGGCCTCTGTGGACCTAGGCTAGCGTCACAGCCGAGCTACATGGGGGATCCAGGGCAGAGCCTGTACTTACTTTGCTAAGGTACTCTCTCATCACCTGGATGAAGTAGGGCATGGCCAGGTCCACAAGGTTGTGTCTCCAGGCCAGCTCCAGCACCACATCTGGGGGAAGCAGGTCATAGCAGGTGAAGAGAGAGGCTGCGAAGCACTCTCGCTTGCCCTCCTCCAGGAACCACTGCAGCAACTTCTCAGCCAGCTCAGCATCCCTGGATTCTGCAGCATGCTGCATGGCATCCTGCAACCAAGGCAGACACACAGCTCAGGTCTGTCCTGCCCGAAGCACATTCTGGATCGGCAGGACATCCTGGCCCGTCTAAAATAAAGAATTATACCCACCCAGTGAATAGTCACCAGCAAATTAGTGATTTCAATTTTCTAATCACAATGATAAGAACTGAACAGCCTAAACTGCCAGTGCGTGCGTCAGCTCCTCGGACCCTCCAACAGCCCTCTGTAGCAGGTATCCCACCATCTCCTTGAGGACCTGAGACCGAAGCCCGAAGATGAGGCCTCTCAGCTGACAGGCACAACCAGTCTCAAAGGCATTCTAGTTGCCTACTAATTGCTGACTGCCATCATGGTCTCAGCTCCTTGCCTGCTCAGTCCTCTGACACGAACCTCTGAGGTCTGTTTGGGAGACTCTCCCATGGGACCCAACATCCTGTAAGCTAGCTCTGTGGAGGCCCCCCTCTGGATCCTCCTCCTAAAATGATCCTCTCCCACCTGCTTGTTGCTGTCTGCTGAATCCTGTGTCATCCCCACGCTGTTCCTATGAAGGCAACTGGCCTTTTTATGGCAGGGGTGCAAAGTCAGCGGAGGCTCAAGTGAAAGCTCCAGGACGCCTTCAGGTCTCCTTGGACCTCTGACACCAATGCTGTCGCTGCTCGGCACTTTCTCTGCATGTCCTCCAGTCCAGCAGAGCCCACCCTTGGTTGGCTCATCTTCAATGTGCACCTAGAATTTGGCACTTCTCTCCCTCCACAGGCCTGGAGACCATCTCACAAACCCTCACAGCCTCAACTGCCTTCATCAGAAAGTGGACGTTTCCAGAACCCTTGTGCTTCAACTGTCTACAATGGCAATTTCCTAGAGGATTCAGGTGCAGTGAGGCCCACAGATGATCTCAGTCTGTGCCCTCCTCCTGCAGCCTAGAACCAAGCTTGATTCTCTCACACCTTCTTACTTCTTGTAAAGTAAGACCTGGCCCATGTCACTATTGGGGGACTTCTCTACCTTGTCCCCATCCCTCAACCTCCCTCCCAAACTACTGGCAGCACTTGCCAGGGCCCTGCTCCAGGCCCTCGCCCTGTCCTTCATCATCTCCAGCCTGTGACTATACCTCTGCAGGCTCCTGTTCTTCACTTGTGGGCGTGAGGTATCTGTGAACCTATTGTCTGTTCACACACCTGAGTATGGGCCCCTAGCCCTCACCTTCCCATGTCCTGATACATTTCCTCATGCCCCACCTGTCCCGCTGTTCCTCAACAATCCCAGCCTCCAACGTGAGTTACCACCACCTCTACTCCACTGGCTTCTCAGGTAGAGTGAATACACCTCAAAGTGGCTACCCCTAACAGCCAAACGCCCACTATGCTTTTACATCCAAGCTCTGCAATCTGGAAAATGTGCTTCTTATTCCTTTATGACTATTCCAGAAGCTAGCACTGGCCACTCACCAATCCCTCCAGGTGGCACACTGACCAACCACTCACTCAGGACTTCCATGTAGGGCGGGCTCTACTGCTAAGGCATGGCTGACACTTGCATATGTGTATGGGGTGGGGGCCTGTGCATTGTGGGCCCTTCTAGCACACAGTGGCCTCCACTTACTAGATGTATCATCACACCCCCAGGTATGACAACCAAACATCCCCTGGGGGTCAGAATCGCCCTCGCTAAAAACCAGGGCACTGGAAAGTATGCCCACAACTTGCTGCCTATGGCTTTGTCCTTGTGGATTCTCTTCCTGGCACACATTGCTCTGAGTGGGACTGCTGGCTGAAGTGGACAGATGCCCTTCTGGCAGTTCTCATAGCACTGCTTGCTCACTCACTCACTGACTGAGTGATAAGGGGCTGCACTTTCAAGACTCTGGTATGCACACTGGCAGGATGGGACAGCTGGGACCCCTAGATGGGGGCAGCTTCCCACTGGTGTGTTGGAGCCCCCACTGCCGCCTCCCAGCACCAGAGCCTGAGCACCCTGACAAATTGTCTCAGAGTTCCCTTTGCAGGAGCTCTGTCAGCATCTGAGGTAACACCATGAGCACTGTCACTAAAAGAGAGGACATGTCACATAACAGTCCCAAACTGGAAGTAACAATTGGGATGAAGCTTGATGTGCCCCTGATATCCAGGGTTCTCTGGCCTCAGCCAATGTGCTCTGAGGGAGATGCCTGTCCTCGTCCTAGAAAGGAACTCAGGAATGACAAGGACAGTTCTGGGAGTAACATCTTTAGGTCAAGCTCATGGCTTGGGAAAAGGCTCTCCAGAAGCTCCTTGCATGGGGACCCCCTGGATATCAGCTTAGCCACACAGCACATTACAATAATGGCCCTCTCATGCAACTGCACTTTACCCCACTGGGGAGATGCTGAGGCCAGGTGGAGCAAAGGGCCTGAGACCTCTCCAAGCAGCCCACCCTGGCTGCCAGATGCCCAGATCTGGATCCAGACCCGAGGGTGGTACCAAGCCACCACTCAATGGCAGAAATAAGTATTGTGAATGTGATTTTCACTTTGGAGTCTTTATTCCCCACATTTTTTTTTTTAATTCCCCACATCTTGATGGATAGAAAGCAAAGTAGGTGCCAGGTGAATGCTGCCACACTCTGCTTAGGGAAGAGTGAGACTCACAAATACCTGCCAGGAAAGACTGAACTCCATGGGAGCTAGTCTTCTGATCCAAATAACCGTGAAGAGGCTCTATGTTAATGATAGATAAGGATCCTAACCCTGTGTTCTACAAGCACATCTCCCTTAACTTCATCCTTCTTGTCCCCACCATGAGGGTCTCCTGGGAGGGGGTGGTGGTCATCAGGAAGCACATGGGGGGTGGATGGAGCACTGGGACACTAACCTTGTAGAGATGGTCCTTCTTGCAGAGCTCCACACTCTGGGCCCACCGGCTGTTGCCCTTGTATAGATAAGCTGCAATGCGCCTGAACTCAATCAGCTGGTGCTTCTCCAACCGCTGTGCCAGGGCGATGTTGTCAAAGTTGTCGTAGGCATCGATAGATGCCCTCAAACCCTAGGAAGACCCAGCCTTTCGTGGGTGAGGGTCACAGTGGAATGGACAACCAAGAATTACTCCCTGGCAGTTGCTGCCACCATGACCTCAAAAGGCCCCTTCCCATCTCCCTCTGGTGGGATCCATGACCACTCCTGTGCAAGGTCAGCCTTTGGGGAAGAAGGCTGGTGTGGAGAAGGGCTCTCCAGTCCCTGAGCGCCCAACATGGCTGCTTCCCTCACACCCACCTGGTAATCCTCCTCTTCCGTCAGTAGGTGGTTGAGAGCCTCATTCACACTCTTGTTGTTGTGGCTCTGGACTGACCGCAGGTAAGGCTTCACTAGGGGCAACTGGCCTGCCTGACGAGTCAGGAGAATGGTTAGGGTACTCAGGCAAGTCATCAGGGCACTAAGCTGGGGGCCCTGGGACACACTGATGGGCCAATGCATACAGCCTAGCTCCAGGTCTCCTTCTGGACACCCACAACTGATATGCTCTACACATACTAACACATGAAGGGCTGTCTGGGTTACTAAACAAATACCATTTCATCTATGGACATTTTGGTGGAAGTACAAAGCTATATCTGAAACCTAAAGCGGTTTGATACATTTAATTTTTATATTTGCTAAGGATCAATTTAATAAACTACTCATTAAAGGATCCCTGAGTGGCTCAGCGGTTTGGCGCCTGCCTTTGGCCGGGAGCGTGATCTTGGAGTCCCAGGATCAAGTTCCGCATTGGGCTCCCTGCATGGAGCCTGCTTCTCCTTCTGCTCGTGTCTCTGCCTCTCTCTCTGTGTCTCTCATGAATAAATAAAAATCTTTAAAACAAAACAAAACAACTATTCATTAAGGAATGAGTGCCTGGATGGCTCAGTTGGTTAAGTGTCTGCCTTCGGCTCAGGTCATGATCCCAGGGGCCTAGGATTGAGGCCTGTGCTGGGCTCCCTGCTCAGCAGGGGGTCGCTGCCTCTCCCTCTGCTGTTCTCCCTGCTTGTGTGCTCTTTCTCTCAAATAAATAAAATCTTTTAACAACAACAACAAAAACTTTAGGGACGCCGGGGTGGCTCAGTGGTTGAGCATCTGCCTTTGGTTCAGGTCATGATCCTGGGGTCCTGGGATGGAATCTCACAACGGGCTCCCCGCGGGGAGCCTGCTTCTCCTTCTACCTGTGTCTCTGCCTCTCTCTGTGTGTCTCTCATAAATAGATAATAAAATCTTTAAAAAAAGAAAAAAATTTAATTAAGAAACTACCATTCAGATGACCTTGGCCCAACACACCCTTCTCTGGCCCTGGGATGCTGGCTGACTCACCTTTGAAAAGAAGCCAACAGTCCGGGTATGGTCTAGCCGGGGCGCCAGCACAAGCAACAGGTCATTGAGGAGCAGAGGTTTGTAATCCAAATAGAACTGAAGGGCTTTATAGTAGAGCTCCACATTGGCAACCTGGAGGTGGGGACAGAGCTGAGGGTTGGCCTCTGTCAATCTCCAGACTGCCCCACCCACGTGTCTTAGATGCAGCATACTCTACTGTAACTCCTGGTATTTGCTCAAACGTACTTTATTAGCAAGGCTTGTTGTGAACGCCCCTTTTAAGACCACATACTCCCTCCCAACATGCCCCCTTTCCTACTTCTGACATTTTTCTCCTCAGCACTTGCCCCTCAATGACCTAAGAGGCAGACGTTTGTTTCCTACCTTGCCCTAGTATTTGACAGAGGTCGATGCCCAACGAATAATTTCTGTTGAGTGAATGAAAGAGGGGTAACAAGCCACGATAAATCCAAACACCAAAATGTGGTTTTATCCAAGCAAGAGTCCCTCAGTCCTCCCTGGATGTGCAGCCTGAGCTGTAAACAAATCCATAACACATCCTATTATGTCTACATTGCTCTCAGGTAAGACGCCATGGTGCTCAGACTGGGCACCCTGGTACACAGAGGAGGAATGAGTCACTCCAGGCTGACCCTGTCTATTTTATGGATGGGGTCACTGAGGTTCACAGTGATGACATTAGCTCAAAGTGACAGAGACAGCAAATGGCTGAGATACAACCCAGGCCTGTGTCACCCCTATCTGGCCCTCCACCGCTCAGTCTTATGGTCAGGTGATTCTGAAGCTCTCCTGTTATGTGCCCAGAATGCCAGCAATGTCCTCTCTGACAGGTACCATTCCAGCTGGTGTCCTCTACCTCCCTTTCTCCTCCACATGTGACCTGACAGGAGGCTCACATGGCAGACGCAGATGCACCAATGTGTTGCACCAAGAACAGAACTCAACTGTCAACTGTGTGAACACTATTTTGCCACAAGAAATGGTCTTGTCTGCAAGCATGAGACCTAGGGCCCAAGATGCCATGATGCCCTCCGTCTCTCCTCTTATCCTGACCTGAAGCTTCTTATCCTGACCACCATCCAGGTGGACTGAACTCGGGTCATGGGCCACATCAGCTGCCTGGACAACTTAGAATGCTCCAGATACCACTAAGAAACAGAAAGCACTGCCACCTCAACCATGGCACATCATCAATTTTAAAATGCACCCTGATTATCATTTGAGTTCAATGTGAAAAAAGCACGCCTAGAATTGATCAGGTGTAGGTTTTCCAGCATGGCTTTCACGTGCTGGGGGCACAGGAACGTGAACTCCGGCCACCCTTCCTCAGCAACCTGCAGACCTATACAGGGTGGGACATCTGCAGGCAGCCACTGATTCCACATTCCACCACACTGGTATGTGAATAGCACTGACATGTGACCCCAGACACTGAGACCTGGCTAGGCATCCCACCTGTCACCCACACCTGCCCCCAGCAGCCATATGTAGAACAGAGGCAGACAATTCCCTGGACCCAGACGGTGAGGAGTTCACATGCTCCCCTGTCCCTGCCACCCTGGGAGCAGTAAGACAGACACACAGTCAAAATGCCATCTTTCACTGACAGACAACAAATGGGAAAGATCTGTAGACAAGTTACTCGTATAAGGCCACTGGGACAAAACGAGGACACTCAGAGCAAAAGACCCGGGCCTGATGACAGAAAACTTCATGTCCCTACCTTCAAACATACAGAGCTCACAGAGGAAAAGAGAGGCTTGAAAGCTGGGCCCACTCTGAGCCCAGAAACAAAACAGCAGAGGTCCACTCAGTGCTTGCACCCAGACCTGACACCTGCCAACATGAGATGGCAGCTGGGAGACTAGTTCAGCACCCTGGTTTATCCCAACTAGACTACTGGAGGGTGGAAACTCCTAGGAAGGGCAGGGACCCAGAGGCCAGCAGATCCAGGCTCAGGACTCCACCTCCACAAGTGGCTCTGAGGGTGGCAGTTTTGGGAGGAGAGATGTGAAGAAAAAATATGCCAGATGGTAGGAAATATGAAACAACAGGAAATGATATAGACAGAGTCTGGAGGTGGGCCCCAGTATGACAGGGCAGAAGGAAGAGCAAACACCAGGGTGTGGCTGTTCAGGACCGTGCATGGGAGGGAGGGAGGGAGGGAGGGAGGGAGAGTGGCCCTGGCCCCTGTCCCACCTGCAGACCAGCTATGAGGTCAAGGCCAATCACTACCCATCCGAAACATCTGTCCCCTCTGTGCAGACAGAATCCCCACCGCCCGCACAGAGGGCACAGAGACTCACGGGATGAAGGCAAACACAAACACACTCTGGGCACACATGCTGGCAGTCATCCTAGCCCCCCGACCCCCGCAGGGCAGGCTGGGCAGAAGCAGAGGGGGGGATGATGCTCAGGCACCCTCTGACCTTGGCAATGACGTCCTTGAACTGTCCTTCCCTCCAGGCGTCAGTAGGGTGATTGATCATGGTAAGGACGGCATTGTCATACTCCTCATACTTGTCATAGAGGAACACCAGCTCTGCCCAGAGATGCGCCTGCTCTGCCGCTCTCAGCACCTGCGGGGACAGCCATGGCCGAGGGCTGGGCTTGTGCCACATAGGCTCACGGCAGCTAGAACCTTGGAGGGCTACATTACCTTTGGGATGTTGACTCGGGACCAGAAAAGCTCCAGGTGCTCTGGCATCTTCTGAGGCTTGAATTTGGAGTAGAGGATGGCCAGCTCTGTGAACATGCCCATGTGGGCTCGCTCCAGGCCCAGGGCAGCCTCCAGCAGAGAGATCAGTTCCTCAAAGTATCCCCGATCCTGACAGACCGACAGACATACTTGGCGTAGGGCTAAATGTACTCGGAGTGGCCAGCCCTGCTCCCTCTCTCGTATGCGCTCTGGTTCCAGCCTGCCTGGCATGCCTAAGCTGAGTCTGACTGGGTCTCATCACAATAATGCCCGAAAATCTCCAGGGCCACCCCCAGGGGACTTCACACTCTCCTCATTGTCTTCACTCTACGGATAACCTTGCTCCTGCTTCACTGAGAAATGGAAGCCATTAGAAGCAAATGCCCGTGTTGACCCTGCCATCATCTGTACCCATGTTGTCTGCTGGCGAGCTGCTCATGTTCCTGCTTAGGACCCAGCCAACCTGGAGCCCAGGCCCCAGCACCTGCCACCTACTGAGGCTGCTAGGTCAGTAACTGTCCCTTTCTCTCTGGGCACCAGCTTATCCCTCCACAGCTTGCCTTGAGCAAACATCCTACTAATTTTCTCATCCTGAAATGCTCTCTCCTGACTCCATGGCCCCTACCATCTCTACCCACCGATTCTCTACTCTTTCCAGCAAAACTCCTCAGCAGGACCCTGCCTGGCTGACTATCCTTCCCTCCTGGGCACAGCCATCTTGTTCTCTGGAGCTGCTTCTTGCTTTACCCCAACATGCTATTTCAGCTATTCTTTATCTGCTCCCACCCCCCACCCCCCATGCCCTCACTTAAGTTGTATGTCTTTATGTTCCATCTATGTGTCAACCAATGGATCCTATTTCACTTCTCTAGCTGAGCTTCTTCTCTGAACACCCAGGCCCTGTTTCCCTCTGCCTCCCTGACACCTCTATATGAACATCCAATTGGCAGCTCAAACTTGGTGTGTCCAAAACTTAACCCTTGTCCTTCCTTCCACTAGTCTCTTTAGTCTTGCCCATGTCCACTAGGGAGAACCTCAAGTTGTTCAGGCCCAAAATAAATGGAGTCATCCTTGTCTTTTCTCTCTTAGTCATACACAATCCACTAACATATTGACTCGGTTGCACACTCAAAACTCCTGAAACCTGACCACTTCTTACCCCACACCACCCACTTCAGGGCTCTCCGGGCTGCCACCTGCACCGTCCCCCACCTGCTTATCCCCAGAAGAGTCTGTTCTCAACCTGCAAGTCAGAATAGCCCCTTATGCTCAGGTCCTGTGTCCTTCTGTGAGTCTTTCATGAGGGCCTGTGTCCCCGATCTCCCTTCCCCAGGACCCTTCCTCAAATACTTGGCATATTCCTGCCTTTGGACTCTGCTCTGGCTGCTGATTCTTCCTTCAAATATCCCCATGACCAAGCCTCTCAACTTCTCCATGTCTCCTTTCAGGAGAGGTCCTTTCAGGACCCTCTCAATAACCCCTCTGTGGTTTCACCTAGGCCCTCCTGGTCTTAGGCTCCACTGCCCTTGTTAGGCTCCAGTGCCCTTGTCACTCATCACTTCCAAACATGTGTGTTGCCTGTCAACCTCACTGAATGTAAATTCAACTGAGTGAGGGTTTTTCTGTTTGGTCCGCTGCTATCATTACCTAGAATAATGCCCAGCATATGGCAGGTGCTTTAACACCTGCTGAACAAATGAAATATTTGTTTAGTCACCAGACTGCTTCATTACTTTCCCTGTCTACTTTACAGTTTTATTTTGTGAACTTCTGTAGAATAGGAAAGTGTATGTCAAGAAAAGTCATCCAGCCTATCTTGACATTTTAGTCTCCAGTGGCACTCATTTTCACAAGGTCACAGCCCCTTGAACCCCGTGACTTGCTAAGTCCCCCCATAGTCCTTACTATACAGTCAGTGAGGGAGGCTGGGGCTTGAGTTCCATGTGACCAATAACACTGCTGAGCAAAATCAAACTTTTAGTCTTCCCTGCTACCTTCACACTTTCACACATATAGTTCCAGGATTTCCAGACAGAGGCCCAGGCCCTCAACACACTTGATGTCTGTCAACCACCTGACAGTGAAGATTAACTAGGATACCAACACGGGTAGCTCCCACTCTTCTAAGGCCTCCTGGGTTCCCTCCCCTGGACTGTTGCAGGCCCCCTGTCTCCATGGTACCTGATAATCATACCCTCTGTAGGCCACATTCTGGGGCACTAGGATGTGGGCTGTGTCTCTGCCATGACTGGCCCAGTGTTCCCGGCAAGGTATCCAAGGGTTATCCAAGCCACTGGCTGGGCTTCTGAAGGTCCAAGGACATAACAGGAGGGGAAGGGCACTTAAAACCACAAATATCAGCCAGAAGTGAGGTCCAGGATATCTAACACACCCATCCAATTTGTGGACAGGTTGTCTAGCACATGAAAAGACTTTCCCGTAGAGACAGTGCTTTGTATGACTTCCTGTGGATGTGACCCATACTAAGGGGATAAGCGACCCTCTATGTGGAGTGTTTAGGTGTTACTTGTTACCTTCACTGTTAATAGAGATAATCTCTGGTCAGAGACTAGTTACCTGGTAATAGTGTATCAGCTCCTCCAGCTCATCTGCGTGAATGACAATGTGAAGACCACACAGCTGTGCAAGGCGGAACTCCTGCCCATCCACACATGCAAAGCACACCTATGGGAGGCAAGGCCAGACAGTGTGAATGTCCCCAGACGGGGCACAGGGCCCCAACAGCTGGCTACCAAGGATGTAACTACAAATGCAGAAATACCAGCAGACGGGGTTTTTATTTTTATTTATTTTTATTTTTTTATTTATTTAATATTTTTTAAATTTTTATTTATTTATGATAGTAAGAGAGAGAGAGAGAGAGAGAGAGAGAGAGAGGCAGAGACACAGGCAGAGGGAGAAGCAGGCTCCATGCACCGGGAGCCCGACGTGGGATTTGATCCCAGGTCTCCGGGATCGCGCCCTGGGCCAAAGGCAGGCGCCAAACCGCTGCGCCACCCAGGGATCCCCAGACGGGGTTTTTAAAGTTAGATTCTGAACAAGTAAATAACTGAAAGGTGAGCTGTATGAGACTGGGAGGAAAAAATAATGAACTTTCTAATCTGCAGGCCAAGGGGATGTTTGAGACCACAGAGAGAAGGCGGCTCATGTATTACTTTTAAGTCCTGAGATGTTAAGGTCTCTTTAGGTGACAGGAAAGCTATGCTGGCATTTCAGGTTTGGGGTTTGAAAACACTTTAACAAAGCTCAAGAATAGCTGTCAATGGAGCACAGTTCATCTGAGTGCTGTTTATGTGGGAGGAGCTTATACTTTAATAAATATTTTTCTAACTGGGCTTTTGTTTTAAGATACTCTGAGGTATATACACATAAGTTCTAGGGAGTAAAAGCAGCCCCGTGCATTTCTGCTCAGAAAGACTCGAAAGAGGCCCCTGAGTTGCTCTTCTTCCTTTGTCATTTCCTTTTGTTTCTTTATTTCTAAGATTTTATTTATTTATTTATTTATTTATTTATTTATTTATTTATTTATTTGAGAGAGACAAAGACAGAGACAGAGAGTGCGTGTGCAAGAGAGCACAAGCAAGGGGAAGGGCAGAGGGAGAGGGAGAGGCGGAAGAAAACCCCTGCTGAGCAGGAAGCCAAGTGAGGCTTGATACCAGAACCGTGGGATCATGACCTGAGCCTAAGTCAGACACTTAACCCACTGAGCCACCCAGGTGCTCATAAGCTTGCTCTTCTTTCAATGGCTACAGACAGTCCTCATACCCACAGGCAGAGCTGGCTTCTCTTGAGGTTTCCCAACTTCATCTTCTATATACGCATGTGTTTTCATGGTAGATGAGGCAGGAAACCCAGATAAACAAAAATAATCCCACAACCCAGAGATAATTGGTCGTTACCTTGAGACACAATTGTTACCCACTATTTTCCCTGTGATAGAGCACCCACCAGCTCTCTCTCTCACACACTCACAAACAGAAGGGAATTACACTGGACATTCTACTTCGATTTCTCACAGAATACTTCAAAAACCTTCCCTCCTGTAACCCTGCCTATGCAGTTTGGTAGTTACAATATGTATACTATTTAACCATGCCCTTGATATTGGACATTGATGTTGATTTTAATCTTTTATTAAACAGTACTTCAGAGATTCATTGAAGCTAAATCTTTTGCACCTTTCTTTAAAACTTTTTTCTACTTACAGATACTGATAGTATCAGTGAGCTATAGATATGCCCTATCAATTTACTATAAAAGATCAACAATGCCAATTACAGTGATTACCCTGAGAATATGGTGGTTTATACAAATATCTTAAATCATGATACCACTGCTCAGACTGATAATTCCATGCTATTAAGACAGCTTCTGGGGGCTGATTGGTCCAACACGGAGTCCTCCAGGACCTTTGCTACAACCACAACTGATAGCTTATGAGATTCTCTGAGCCTTCCCCTGCTGAGAAGACTCAGAACCCTGCCTGGACAAGGCAGGCATCCAGACACATCCCATGTGGCACAACGGTGTGGAGGAAGGAAGGACAAAGGGGGAAGGCTTGAGAGACCAGTGGTCCTCTGAAGACCAACTAAGCTTACCTCCTTCCACGTGCGGGTGCTGTTGGCCTTGCGGCTGCTGTCCACTGCTGCCTGATATTCCCCGAGGTGGACCAGGGTGGAAGCTAGGCGGGCAAAGTTAGAAACGCTGCTGTACAACAGCTTGGCAGCTTCATACATTCCCTCCTCGTAACAGCGGTCTCCAACCTATGAACAACCGGGTAGCTCTGCTGAGACCTTCTTAAATGGGAAGATCCTCCAGAGGTAGTCTAAAGTTCCAATTGATAGGGTATTTCTGTTTTCAAAGAAGGTATCTTTCTGATCACACAGCAGCCTGGGCCACCACAGAGCTTCTGAAGGATGAAGCGTGACTCTCAAGCCCTGGACCCACACCTGCCTGCTCCTGTGTATGCTGGCTATCATCTCCCACAGCTGCACCCCGGTGGGCCTGGCCTCAGAGCTGTGCTCCTTGCTGCTTCTAGTCTCCTCTCCACAACAGCTGCCTACCAGAGAATAGCCTGCCAGGGATCACACACAGCCCTGGTTCTTGCTGCCATCCAAAGATCTCCCTCACTCCCTGACAGCTTTAGCTTCCTCTGAATTCCTCTGGTCTGAGGACCTTGTGTCTCTAATGGTAGCCAGTCACTGTCAACTGCCAATCCTGGGAAGCTTAGTACCAGAACCTACTCTGCCTGCCATCTCCCCTCCTCTCCAGCTCACCACCTCCAGCCCCCAACTCCTAACCCACCACTCCCATCTGCACCTGGCCAACTCTCCTCCTGGCTTGATGGCTGTTGGCAAGCCATGTGGGCTCTATCTTCACTCCCTTGGTTGTACTTGGCCAGACCCTAGTCTTGGTTAGAGCGGTTCTCTGCCAACTCCACACACCCAGGACTGCAGAGCTAAGTTCAGAGAGCTGAACTCCCAAGTGCTGCCTGGGCTCTCTTAAACTTCATGATGGTGACCCCAGAGGAACTCGTGACATTAGCCATCCTACTCCCTCAGCCCAGGTACTTGCTCCTTTCCATCATTCATTTCCTAGCTTCTCTCCCAAAATCTCCAACAGCTCAGGCTGAATGCTTGGTTCTCAGATCCTGAGGAGACAGACACAATCAGAAGATCCTGTCCATAAGCATCAGGACTGAGTCTGCCCCCTGCATCTGTGGTCCTCACCTGGCCACCTGGGCCAACTCACCTGGTACACACGATCCCAGCTCCCCTCCCCTACTCTAGGTCAGGGGCCCAGGAAGCCCTAGCAGTGATTTTGCCCTCTATCCTAAATCACTGCTATAAGCTTAAGGAATCACTACTGCTTTCCCCAGCTCCAAACCAAACCAACCAATCTTCACTGTGACCTCAGCCCAGCTATTGGCTACCACCCAGCTTTTAGCATTTCTTTTCAAGCAGTACTTCTCAGAAGAGGTGTCTGTGTGTCTTAAGAGCTGTCCCCAGTCTCTTTCTGTGCTCTCTGGAATCTGCTGCAATCAGTCTCTTGCTGATTCACCAGCAGGGTCACTGCTTTAAGTCACCAGCACACCATCTGGCTTCCCTAACACTCTCCTGGACAGATATATACTTGCTTCCCTGTACAAACCTTTGCTTTTGTCCCCGCTACCTCCAGCCATCTTCCTGCACCTGGGCTTAGGAGTGACCTAGTCTCAGGCCTCAGCTTCCCCCCACTGTACAGTGTCAACTGCACACTGAAGGCTGCCACTTTTACAGCTCTAGTTTCAAATTCTCCTTAGAAATTGGACTTCTGTACCCAGCTGGACAGACATCTCTGGATGTCAAGATTGAACTTGTCTGCATATGAGTCTTGACTGTCCTCAAGGCAGGCCTCATACAGGGCCCCACCTTGGCAGACACAAATCCATCTGTCCAAAACTGTCCCGTGCCACACATGGCACAGATGCCTCACTCCCGCTTCTCACTTAAACTCCACCTACAACCCAAGCATATCACCAGCTCTCTGCCACTCATCCCGATCACTTTCTCTGAGTGGCCATTGACTCTGGCCCGGGCTACTGAATCACTTATCTGCTCTCATTGCTTCTGTCTCTGTCCTTCAGTCTATTTTCAGCACAGCAACCAGCGGAGTTCTGTTAACCCCTAAGACCAGATCATATCCCTCCTCTGTTCAGTGTCCTCTTCCCAGACTGAAAGCCAGAATTCTGCCCATGGCCTCCAAGTCCTGACATGCCCTGCCAACAACCATCATTCCCCAGTGTTCCACCTTTGACTTAACTGAGTCCATGTTTGACTGTGCTGCTTCAGCCTCCTAGGCCACCTCTGCACTGCACTGTTCCTGCAATATGCCCAAACACTCCTCAAGGCACCCTTGAATAGGCTGTCCATGCTCAGGCCTCCTCCCCCACAGAGATGCAGACTCAAAAACTCACCTCTAGACATCTTCCTGGCCACCTGTCTAGAAGTGTACCATCCACCTCACCCACATCACCTGCCCTACACTGTCCACCCCTCCCTGCTGTACTTTTCTTCTATACATTTACCATTTAACATACAAGAAATTTCTTGAATGGATCATAAGATCTACAAAGACAGAAATTTGACTACGACTACTACTTTCACATCTGCATCCACAGTCCCTATCCTGGCACATGGAAGATACTCAAGAAAAGTTTGTTGAATGGATTAATTAATGAAGTATCATATCAAAGCACATGATCCTTTAAGACCTGTTATTGTTGACTTATAGGCAATACAGGGAAAATGAGTAAAATGACATCATGGGAATTCAGTCAGCAGAAGCCAGACTGTGGGAAACATAAAAATAGGTGGTGGGTTGGAGCTGGTTGATGTGTACTGAGCCCACCTTGGAGGACTGTGGAAGGCAGTGAGTACAGCCTTAGGGTCACCATGAACAGAGGCAAAGAACAAACAAAGCCATCTGAGTTTCCCAGGCCAGCTAGCTTTCCGGTAGGATTTACCTTTGGTGTGACCCAAAAGAGCATCTCTGGCTATGGTATTTAATGGGCTCCCCAGTTAGGAGAATTCTGTTATGAATTCAGAGGGAGATCTCGGACAAGGCTTCATTTTCTAACATCTTACTAATTTTCTGATTATAAAGACAATTTAAAAAGTTTTGGTCACCAATCAAAACAAAACTTGGCAAAACGGGCAAATGAAAGGAAAATGGAAGACTACTGCCTAAACTGTATCTTTGCTGTCACACTTGACATGTTTTTTCTAAGTACATAGATATGTTCATCATATTGTACATGCAGGTTTTCACTCAGCTGCAACTTACCTCAAAAGATTTTTCTGTCACAAACAAGGCTCTAAATACCTGTAATGGCTATATTATATTCCACTGATGGATGGTGTTTCATTATTTCCTTTTTTGGGACACTGGCTTTCAACTATTATTGGTATAAACCATGGTGCAATGATTAGATATTTATATTAAAGTTATCTGTACTTTTTTTTCTTTCTTGGGATTTATTTTTACATTTAGACCTATGAGACCCATGATTAGGAATATACATATATGTAGAACTTTTATGCATTAGATGAACTGATACTTTCCTTTGTGCTTTCTTCAACTGCTTATATGCTTAAAAACTCCTTCCTCATGGAAAGACTCAAATAGATATTTAAAACTTTTAGATAAAACCCCCTCAACTTTTACCTATAATTCTTTCATATGGAATTTTAGTTACAGAATTACATGATGAACTTTTAAGCCCTTTCAAAACTCCAACCTAATTTCCAACAGCTAATTGGATCTTACTTTGTTTTTTTTAAATTTTTATTTATGATAGTCACAGAGAGAGAGAGAGAGAGAGAGAAGAGAGAGAGAGAGAGAGAGAGGCAGAGACACAGGCAGAGGGAGAAGCAGGCTCCATGCACCGGGAGCCCGATGTGGGATTCGATCCCGGGTCTCCAGGATCGCGCCCTGAGCCAAAGGCAGGTGCTAAACCGCTGCACCACCCAGGGATCCCTGGATCTTACTTTGAAATAAAGAATCCTAAGTCCACTTTTGTGTTACTTATTTCAGTAAAGTGTGTGTATTCTTTACAGAGGGGTTAGAATATATTCTATTAACCCTTCATCTCTATCACTTTTTCTAGGGGTAACACTGTATGCCAGGAAATAGACTTTACAGTTATTTAGATCTTTCTTTTATTTAACACTTTCCCTTAAGGCTTATTTAAACATTTTGGTGTTCTTCCTACTTTAAAAAATATTTTTCCCATTATGTTATTTGATAACTGCTGACATATGGAAAAACTCTTTTACCTGGCTAGTTAGTTCACTTTGTTCTCCCATGATAATAGCTAGAATACTGGCACATAGTCCTGGCACCTTTTTTTAGGAGTATCTTTCTGATGTGCACAGCCAGGGCCCTTAACTTCCATACTAGGGACAGTAACAAAGCTGTGGCTTGTTTCTCAGGGTCAGAGATCTGGGCCACTCTAGGGAGTAATCCCTGAACCTGCCTGTAGCAGTTCACGGTCCCCAGGGCACAGCCTACCTGCTGGATGTGGGCATTGTTGGGTCCATTAATACAATCTTCTAGTTCAGACAGACGGCTGGTTTTAGCCAGGGCAAAAATAAGTTCAGTCTCTACATAGGATTCTCGGCCCTTTTTCCTGGCCATCTGTAGAAATTTAACCAGATCCTCCCAATTGTCTAAAGACAGAAAATAGAAATAGGTTAATCCAGAGCTGCTAAGTTTAAACAGGAGGCTCAGTTCCTCCCATTCTATCCTCAGGTAAGATGTTTACACTCCCACTCTGCCTTAGTGAGGGCTTGGACTCCAGGTAAGGTCTCGGAGGACTTTTGTCTGCTAAGCAGAGCCCTATCCCAGATGGGAGAGACAGAAAGAGCAAAATCACACAGGGGCTGACCCCGGGGATGGGAAGCTCTACATCATCAAGTAAAGACCTCACCAGGAGAGAGGATGCTTATTCCAGTCCCTGGAGAAGCAAGCACCAGTTAACTGGAAAGGCTAGAAGAAGCTCTGGACCTAAGGTTCTGACCTTAAAATTATTATGATAGTGCTATCCATTGTGCTTAAACTGTCCAGTCAACCAAAGAGCTAGTGTCTAGTTAACAGTCAACTAAAGAGCTAGTGTCATTAGCAGATTAATAGTAATAGATTCTTTTGGAAAACTTTTACTTAGTGGTGTCTCCAATATTTCTGGATGCGTAACATGTGCAGATTCCTGGGAAGGCCACATCCTTCTCTTGCCAGGCTTCACACCAGTGAGAAGCAGAGCCTCAAGGAGAGGAAGTTCACTTACTGCTCTTGCTGGCTGCCTGAACGACCTCTAAGTAAGAGGAAGGGTCGTCCGCTCTGATGTAGGAGTCGATGGATTCTTTCACCAAGTCTTTCTGGAGCTGGGCGCGGGCCAGCTGACTCCATACAGCAGGCTCATTACATCTCTCTGCAAACTCGTATGCTCGGTCCAGGTTTCCAATGTGCTCAATCAGGACCTAGGGGTTATAAGAGGGCACTTATTTTTTACCACACCTAGTCAACTATAGGGAGCAGATTTTTGTTCAAAATGTAGAACATTTTGCCTAAAGCTGCATGGCCATTTCAATTCAGTCCAAAGCAACCAGGCATTAAGTATTTCTCAGATGATGAATGGAAGGAAAAGATAAGACCTATACTGTACAGGAGGAAGATGCCTCATGGAGAAGAGACACTCCAAAAAAGAGAAATAAAGAAATGGGAGACAGTCAAGCTAAGCTTTTTGGTCCAGAACAAGGACATGGGAATTGCCCTTGATCCTGGTAAGACAGTACAATGGAGCATACAGGGTGTAAAAAGCCTCAAAGGAGCTACTGTAGGGAATGAAATAGCTTATCAGGAAGAAAATACCCTTGAAGGGTACTGTCATCTGGAGGCCTGGGGTGCAGCAGTTGCCCCCTCATACAGTTTGATCTCAGAGCAAGGCCACAGACCATGTATGAACCAAAAAGAGGGGTGTTTATGTCTGAGATTTCACAGGCAGGTACAGAAAAATGGTAAGGGAAGAGGCAAGGACATAAAGAATCTTGGTGAGAGAGTAATTAAAGTGATCTGTCCCATGGTTTATAATTGATTTGGAAATAAAACCAGAAAAGACCAATAGGCTGGGAGGAAACAGAGGAGGGTTATGGGAAGGGCTCTTGGTGGGGCTGAAGGTGGGCAGGAGGGCTGGCAGGACTGCTCTGGAGAGGTGACTGCTCTGGGGAGGTGAGGTAGCAGGGGGTGAAGGACTGGAACAGTCATCACATGCAAGGACCTCAGTCACCAGGGCTGATCACATGACCTGGCTTCAGGTACCCAAGTCTAGAGGAATGACCGGGGGTGACTGCCAGAGAACAGGAGTACTAGCAGAATAGGAGCCAACAGGCTGGGAAGACAGGTTACTGGTGAAGAGAAGAAAAGAGCACAAGAATCTGAGAGAGACATCGAACAGCCAGATGGGGGTGACGACAGATGATGATGAGGACTCGTGTGGCAGAGGTCACTAGGGTCTACCATGACCGCACTCAGCAGCCCACCTGGATTGCTGAGGCGTTTACATCAAACTTGCGGAAAATGGCAAAGGCCTCCTCATACAGTGCGCTGCTTACGGCGATGTTTGCAATGTCTGGGGCATCGTAGTTGTCCAGGCGGCTGATGTACTCCATGACCCGTGTGCGGTCTGCCTTAATGGCGGTTAGGATCAGCAGATTCTGGAGATTCCTTAGGAGAGGTGGTAGTCAGCACAGTGTCACAGGAATGAAAGCCACACGACACTCTTTGGCAGGTTGACCGGCCCAAGACTCTCAATTTAAAAGTATTTAAAACACACACACATGACTAATGAATGATACAACAGAATATTTATAAAGTATATGTGGTCCAAAGTCTTGAGAAAGCACCAGGTAGGAGAAATCAGAAAACCACCCACCACTGGAGGGCTGCTGTGGCTTCTCCAGAAGCAACCACCACCCTTACTTCACAGGCTTTCCTCTAACAGCTTTTTTTTTGTGTGTGTGTGTTTTTAATAGTTCTGCCATATAAATTGTATATCTAGGGGTGCCTGGGTGCCTCAGTGAGTTGCCCATCTGTCTTCAGCTCAGGTCATGTTCCCAGGATCCTGGGATCGAGCCCTAAGTCAGGCTCCCTGCTCAGAGGAGAACCTGGTTCTCCCTCACCCACTCCCCATTTTTGTGATCATTCTGTCAAATAAAGAAATCTTAAAAAAAAAACTGTCTATCTAAGCAATATAGATAGTTTTGCATGTTTTTGAACTTTTCTTTAATCATACTAGATGCATTCTTATAAAATGTTTTATTTTGCCTTATTTAAAAACATGGGGGGAAAATCAAGGTAATGTACCATATTAAGAATCTAAAAAAGAATAACATGAACATCATGTTGACTGAGAAAAAGTATCTGACAAAATTCAATACCCATTAATGATAAGGACTCTAAGCAAACTAGAACTAGAAGGGAATTTCTTCAATCTGATGATGAAGGCCATCTACATAATATTCACAGCTCTCAATACTGAGAGACTGAATGCTTCTCCCCAGGATCAGGAATAAGACAATGATGAACACTTTCCCCACTTTTATTCAACATTCTACTGGAGGCTCTAGTCAAGGCAGTTAGGCAAGAAAAATAAATAAAAAGCATCTAGACTAGAAAGGAAGAAATAAAACTGTCACTATTTATAAGCAACAAAACTGATAGAAAATTCCAAGGAATCTATGAAAAAATCCTAGGAGAAATACATAAGCTTAGCAAGATATTAGGATAACCATTAAGTCGTTTGTAGTTCTGTATACTAGCAATGTACAATTGTAAACAAAGAAACCCCTACCGATTTACAGTAGCTCCCCAAACATGAAATATTTAGGTATTAATCTAATAAAACATGTACATGATCTATATGCTGAAAAATATAAAATGCTGATGAGAAAAAGTAAAGATCTAAATAAACGGAGACATGTTGTATTTATATACTCAACATAGTAAATATATCAACTGTCCCCAGATTCGTCTATAGATCTCATGCAATTCCAGTCAAAATTCCAGGAGGTTTCCCTTTTGATACAAAGCTAATTCTAAATCTTGAACAAGAATAAAGTTGGAGGGGGCAGCCCAGGTGGCTCAGCGGTTTAGCGCCGCCTTCAGCCCAGAGTGTGATCCTGGAGACCCAGGATCGAGTCCCACGTCGGGCTCCCTGCATGGAGCCTGCTTCTCTCTCTGCCTTTGTCTCTGCCTCTGTCTCTGTCTCTCATGAATAAATAAATAAAATCTTAAAAAAAAAGAATAAAGTTGGAGGAATCATGCTACCTGGCCAAGTGATTTTTGGCAAAGATGCAAAAGGAATCTGATGCACAAAGGACCTAACAAATAACCCTGGAATGACTGGATATCCACAAGAAAAAAATGAACCTAAACCTAAACCTCATATGTTGGTGGGCACTGGACCACAGATCTAAATGTAAAACTGTAAGACTTTTAAAAGGAATTTAGAGAGAATTTTTGACCTGGGACCAGGCACAGAGTTCTTAACACCAAAACACAATCCATAAGAGAAAAGTCTGACTTTGACTTGATCCAAATGAAAACTTTTAAGGGCACCTGGGTGGCTCAGTTGGTTAAGCATCTGCCTTTGGCTCACATCATGATCCTGGAATCCTGGGATCAGACCCTGTATCAGGCTCCCTGCTCAGCACTCTATCTCACTCCCGCTCTCTCAAATAAATACATAAAATCTTAAAAAAAAAAAAAAAGAGAAAACTTAAAAAAAAAAGATTTTATTTATTCATGAGAAACACACAGAGAGAGAGACAGAGGCAGAGACACAGGCAGAGGGAGAAGCAGCTCTCCATGCAGGGAGCCTGACGTGGGACTCGATCCCAGGTCTCCAGATCACGCCCTGGAGGCAGCGCTAAACCACTGAGCCACCAGGGCTGTCTGAAAACTTTTTTATTTTATTTTTTAAAGATTTTATTTATTTATTCATGAGAGAGAGAGAGAGAGAGAGAGAGAGAGGCAGAGACAGAGGCAGAGGGAGAAGCAGGCTCCATGCAGGGAGCTCGACGTGGGACTCGATCCTGGGACTCCAGGGTCACACCCCGGGCTGAAGGCAGGCACTAAACCGCTGAGCCACCCAGGGATCTCCACGAAAACTTTTTTTTTAAAGATTTTTAAATTTATTCATTCATGGGAGAGAGAGACACACAGGGGGGCGGGCAGAGACATAGGCAAAGGGAGAAACAGGCCCCATGCAGGAAGCCTGAAATGGGACTTGATCCCAGGTCTCCAGGATCACGCCCTGGGCTGAAGGCAGTGCTGAACCGCTGAGCCACCCGGGCTGCCCAAAGAGAAAACTTTTGATCTTCAAATGATGCTATTAGGGGAATAAAAAGACAACCTCTACACTGGGAAAAAATATTTGTAAATTTTTTTTGCAATCGAGTCCGATATGGGACTTGATCTCAGAACTCTGGGATCACGACCTGAGCCAAAAGCAGATGCTCAGCCATTGAGCCACCCAGGTGCCCCAAGGCAAAAGATTTAGAAGGATCCTTGACCCAAGAGAATATATGGAGGGTAAATAAGCACAGGAAAAGTTGTTTAACACCATTAGCCATTAGGGAAATGCAAATTAAAACCACAATGACACACCACTATACACTTATTAGAATGACTAAAATAAAAAATACCGGTAATACCAAGTGCTAAAGAAGATGTAGAGAAATTGGAATTCTCACACATTGCTGGTGGGAATGCAAAATGGTACACTCTGAAAAACAATAGTTTGGCAACTTCTTAAACAGTTAAACATATATATACCATGTGGTTCACCAATTGCTAGATGTGTTCAAACAAAAATCTGGACACACGTTTATAGCAGCTGTATTCATAGTCACCCCAAACTGAAAACAATCCAAAATGTCCTTCAATGAGCAAGTGGATAAACAAACTGCTGTACATTCATACCACAGAACACTATTCACCAATAAAAAAGAACAAACTGGGATCCCTGGGTGGCGCAGCGGTTTAGCGCCTGCCTTTGGCCCAGGGCGTGATCCTGGAGACCCGGGATCGAATCCCACGTCGGGCTCCCGGTGCATGGAGCCTGCTTCTCCCTCTGCCTATGTCTCTGCCTCTCTCTCTCTGTGTGTGTGACTATCATAAATAAATAAAAATTAAAAAAAATATTTTAAAAAAGAACAAACTATTGATGCAGATAACTTGGATGAAGCTCAAAGGCATTACACTGTGTAAAAGAAGCCAGCTCTCAAGAGACTGCATACTGATTCCCTCTACATGACATTCTAGAAAAGGCAAAACTGCAGTGATGGTGATGAATCACAGATGGATGACTGTCAGGGGATGTAACTGTAAAGGGTAGTTTACACAAGGCAGTTTCATAGTGAGGGAACTGTTCTGTACCCTGACTGTGGTGGTAACTTACACAAATCTTAGGCATGTGTTGAAATTTCTAGTATTGTACATCCCCCATAAAAGGCCAATTTAACTGTATTATAATGAAAAAGGAGGGAAAAAGGTATTAAAAAATTAGGTCCTAGATTCACCTGTGCTGTTGGACAGCATTCATTTTCTCTGTGACATGGTACTCCACTGTACGACAGTACGACAACCCTTTTACAGTTGGGTATCTGGATTGCTCTCAGATCTTTGTTGCTGGAAATTGTGCTTTGTGCATTCTTGCACATGTCTCCTGATACATGTGAGCCAAGTTTCTCCAGAGTTCTGAACCAAGAGTGGAAACCCTTCCAACATGCACTGCTTCCCAAGAGGAATGCACATTTCCAACAGGGCATATAAGAGGCCCAGTTGCTCCACACTGTCATCAAGGCTGATTAGGAGAGCTAGATCCTTGCTGCTCTGCAGGAGGAAAGGGATGGCACACAGCAGTCACACTGTGCTTCCTTGATGGCTGATGAGGCTGCATTCCTGCCGTAGGCTCACAGGCTGTCTCTCTTGCTGAAGGATCACTCAAGTGCTTTGCTGAGTTTTCTAACAGGTTGAGTTTTTCTTTCATTTTGTTCTCTGGGCTAGTTTTTGTTGGTTATGTATGTTGCAAATGTCGTCTGTTTGTAGCTTACCCTTTTCTCATTATGATAAAGTTCTTAAGTTTAACATAGTCCTATTTACTAGTTTTTCAAGCGGTTTTTATATTTTCGTGGCTGGCTTATGTGTGCATTAGGCCACAAATACATTCTTCTTCTAAACATAAACTCTAAAAACATTATAGTTTTGCCTTTATATTTAAATCTTTACATAGTATGGCACAGAGGTCCAATTTTAATTTTTACCTATATGGATAATCAGTTGTCCAGACATCATTTTACTGAAAAGTCTATTATTTCCTTCTGCATAACCAACTCTGTCATAAATGCATGTTTTACATATGTGTAGGTCTATTTTAGGGCTCTTTGCTCTACTATAATGGTCCATTTCTCTGTTCCTTGCCTAAACCATCAGGACTTGATTTAATTTTATAATAATTCTAGATCAGAGTAAGTACCTTGCCATCCCTAAACCTACTCCCACCTCTTGGGTGACTTATTATTTGTGTTGGCAATCTTGATTATTCTTGGCCTTTTATCTTTTTTGATTTCAGTCCCCTTGCATTAAAATCTCCTATCAAGTTTCATAAATAAACAAATAGAGAGTTTTATTGGTATTGCAGTAAATCTGAATGATGTGGTAAAACTGATGTCTTTTTTTCCTTAAAAAAAACTTAAGATTTTACTTATTTATGAGAGAAAGATAAAGTGAATGCATGTGCGCATGAGCAAGGGGAGTTGCAAATGGAGAAGCAGGCTCCACACTGAGCAGACAGTCTGACATGGGGCTCGATCCCGGGACCCTAGGATCACAACCTGAACTGAAGGCAGACACTTAACTGAGCAAGCCACCCAGGTGCCCCTGATGTCTTTTAGTATGTGATCATTCATAAATTTACATCAAGCTCTTTATCATGGTTGAGTGGATAGGATTATAGAAGTTTGTCTTTTCATTTATTTGTCTCTTGATTTGTTTTTTTTAAGAACCATGTCTATTTGTTGAATAGATGTAAATTCATTCTAGTAAGCTTATAATTCAACAGCTATATTATTTTTATTTACTTTAAAAATGTATTTACTATGGTCTTTCTTTATGTATACTTTTTAATATGCTCATTTTTAAAAAAGATTTTATTTATTTATTCATGAGAGACACAGAGAGAGAGAGAGAGAGAGAGAGAGAGGCAGAGACACAGGCAGAGGGAGAAGCAGGCTCCATGCAGGGAGCCCAACGTGGGACTCGATCTCGGGTCTCCAGATCACACCCTGGACTGAAGGCAGTGCTAAACCGCTGAGTCACCAGGGCTGCCCTAATATGCTCATTTTTAAAGCTAATTGTTCTATCAATTACCCAGAGATGTGTTAAGATGTTCTAATGTGGTGAATCTGCCTTTGTCTTCTTGCAGTTTTGGCAATTGCCACCTTACATATTTTGAAACTATATTATTAGGTATGTACGAGTTCAGAATTATCTCCCCGATGAGTTAAATATTTCATCATTATATATAGTAGTCCCCCTCAGCTGCAGGTAATTATTCCAAGACCCCCCAGTGGGGGTTTGAAACCACAGAGAGTACCAAATCCTACATATATGATATTTTTTCCTGTATATATATCCTTTGATAAGCTTTATTAATCAGGTACAATAAGAGATTAACAATAAAAACTCATGATAACATAGAACAATTACAACAATACATTATAAATAAAATTTATGTGAATGTGGTTTCTTGCCCTCAAAATATCTTGTACTGCACTCACCCTTGGGATGATGTGAAATGCTAAAACGCCTATGTGATGAGAAGTGAGGTGAATGATGTAGGCACTGAGATATACTGTTAGGCTATAACTGAGCTTCTGACACACTATTTTCAGACCGAATATAGTTAACCATGACAACTGAAACCATAGGACATGAAATCATGGATAAGTGGGGGACTACTGTACTGGCCCTTTTTACTATTAATGGTTTTTACCTCAAAGTGTATTTTGTGTGACACAAATATAGACCATATAATATATATAAGTTTTTCTAGTAATGGTGTAAGTATATAGGGATCTAGTCTGCCATACTGCCAACTCTGGCTATTTACACCTACACAGAAAACTATGTCTGATGAAGCAGCCAGTCCTAGAAAGAGGGGCAAGAACTTGAAGGTCCCCTTGCATGTATGAGAAACAACAGTGTTCAAGGAGTCAGCACACAGAATCAGAACCACCTTTAAGTATTTTTCTGTGGAAAGTACTAACAAGCTAGTATCTATCAAAGGAGGTTGACCAGACAACAAGATGGAATATCCTAGTCACCTCAGGCATCCTGTAATCAAGAAGGGCTCAGGATTCCATTAAAATATAATTTTACATTCCATAATTTGCCATTTAGCATTTCTGAGTTTAAAAACAAACACATACACAAAAATATGCTTTAACACATGCCACAGGCCTTGAAAGCCCTTCTGGCCTACAAAACAAACCTTACAATTAAATCTTTACAGCAGGATTTATGGTGCAAATATACTGGTCTGTTTGACACAGAATCTCTGATAATGAATTTTAAAGTGGAGATTAAGTGCTGAGTGTGACCACATTGAAGCATGCTCTATTACTTCCAAAGTGTCTGCCCATGGAGCATCTGGGTGGCTCAGTGGGTTAAGTGTCTGCCTACAGCTCGGGTCATGATCCCAGGGTCCTGGGATGGAGCCCCATGTCAGGTTCTCCTTTCAGTGGGGAATCTGCTTCTCCTTTTCCCTTCTGCAGGTTGTGTCTTTCACTCTGTCTGTAAGTCAGTCGGAGAAGGACAAACATTATATGTTCTCATTCATTTGGGGAATATAAATAATAGTGAAAGGGAAAATAAGGGAAGGGAGAAGAAATGTGTGGGAAATATCAGAAAGGGAGACAGAACGTAAAGACTGCTAACTCTGGGAAACGAACTAGGGGTGGTAGAAGGGGAGGAGGGCGGGGGGTGGGAGTGAATGGGTGACGGGCACTGGGTGTTATTCTGTATGTTAGTAAATTGAACACCAATAAAAAAAAAAAAATAAATAAATAAAAATCTTAAAAAAAAACCCACACACACACAACAAAACAAAAACAAAAACAAAAACAAAAAAAAAACCCAACAAAGTGTCTGCCCATGCTGTTGTTTCTGCCTAGAGTGTTCTTTCTACCAAAGCTCTTACTCATCATGTCTCTACATTACATATCCAGCAAGTCTTCCCTGATACATGACCAGATTTAGTTTTCTTGGCATCTGTTTCCAAGCTTTGTTCACCATGATTTCAAGAGTTTAACATGCTTGGGACATAGTAGGCACTAATGAATATTAGCTCCCTTTCTGAGCATTGTGGTTAAAAAAGAATAGTGCAGCCCAGAGAATCAAGAGGAAGGATGGCTTCCTGGAAAAAGGAGAATTTAGGTTGGGCTAGAAGACATAGGTAGGACTGAAAATACAGAACACAGTGAGAAGACACTGGGGAGCAGTCAATGAGGCTGGGCAGGTGAAGAAAGGTCCAACAGTGTAATGGAAAGTGAACGTCAGGCAGGTGCTTGAATCTGACCCAGTCAGCACTACCCTTGGCATACCCTTACCTGTGCTCACTGAAGACCGAGTTATCCAGAACAATCTTCTCCAGCAGCTCAATCAGTTCATTAGGCAGATCAGCTGTCATGAAGGCTTTGACAGTGACTGAGACCTCTTCAGGATCCTGTGTTTCTGACAATGCCGTCTGTACCACCTGGTTTTAAAAATCATTTGAAAGAACTTGATTAGATACAGCCAATTCAAGACTATCTTTGAAGCTAAACCGAAGGGAAGGATTCCTCCATGGCAGTCTGAAATAGTCACAGAGAAAACAGATTTCTCAAGGCAAAAAGGGAAGGTTGTCTAAAGGAGTCCATTTCAGAGATCTCTGCCTCCTCTATTTGACAGTTAGTTGCTCTCTCACATCAAAAGGGCTGCAGATTCATCTCTGCCCGAGTGAGCATACCGCAAATTTACTCCACACTCAATAACACAGTGCACTAAACAGGCAGCTGAAATGCATGTCTGCTTTCATCTTTGTTTTTTAGGTCACTGTTCATAGCAAATACGGCCTCCATTTCTCTAATGAAGACACCACTCTAGTGAAGCTCTTGCTACCCTAGAGCACCACTGGCCCAGCCCACTTCCAGGCCTGCAGTCCAGTATACCCTGAGCTCCACAGCCCTCAGAACAAGGCCAAGGGAAAGACTGGGGAAAAAAAAAAAAAAAAAAAAAAAAACTGGCCACACCACCCCTCATCCAACTACAGGTGTCTCATTACAAAAAAAAAAAAAAAACTCACAAGTGGGGGAAAAGACACTTTCCCAAAGAGTACACTTCCCAGATGACAGCAGGCTAGAAGGTCAGCATCGTTCTCTTTATTTACACTTTGTGCCAGGGGCCTTTGGTGGCTTCAGGATCTATCAGTTTTGCCAAGTTTGGGTGTTTATCAGGGGTGAGCAATAGTAGTGCATTAAAGAGAAAGAACTGACAGCTCAGAGAAGGTATGACAGATAATAGATGATACACAGCTCTGGCCATGAGCTTTTACCCTGCAAACAGGAGGGGCTGCAATAGAACTAGAATCAAAGCCCAGTCCACCTTGCAAGTGGCCACTGTATACTCAATGGCCTCATAAGATACAAAAGTTCTTCTGAGGAGTTTATAACAATCCTAACAGTTATTCCAAGGAGTTTGAGGAAAGGGGCTATCACAGGAGATAAATAACAAAAAGGGTGCACTTAAGGGAAAAGAAAACTGTCATAGCACACAGAATCCATCCAGAATAGGAGGTATTTCCTGCCATCATGACATCTATCCATTCTTGAAAACCTTTGAGTGCTTTAAATATACACTGTTTATTTTAAGGGCAAAAATAAATTTCCATCATCTATTTGAGTCAACAGGATGCCTAATCTAAGGTTACTTAAAGAAGCTGCTGCCTCTAAGTAAACTTTCCATAATGAGCTAGCTTCTCCTCCAGGCCTACAAGCAGTCTGCCTCTGGCCTCATGCAGTCTCTCTAATTAGAGAGGTAAGGTAGGTAAATGCCCCCTAGGAGGTGGCTATGAATATTCAGTCTCAGCAGACATAATGACAGGATTAGCAGCCCTACACAGACATGGGGAGACCAAGAGACACTCTGCTGGCTTCAGTTCAGCAAAGCATTAAAGCTGCTCGAGCCAATGCAACATGGCCTACAAGACATGTCAGGCAGTTGGACAACACCTGGAGAAGTATCTGTTGTCTGTAAATCTGGAGATAGATCGCTAGTGGAATATAAGCCTACTCTGTCCCAGGCCCTTTGCTGCTCAGTATCTGTCAAGTCTGGATGAATGAATCTTCAGGCAAATCTTACAGATGGGTAACTCCAAAGTTAATATGAGATCCAAAAAACCAGTCTTCTAGCCATCTAAAAGTGTTCCAAAATGAAGTTTATTAATAAAAATATAATGGCAGAAACATGAAGAACAGTGGACAGAAAACAAGAAGATGAAATTCAGGAGAGATAGAGGTGAAACCCAGCAAGTGCACCCAGTGGTTGGTAATGCACACAAAGGAGCAGAGGCACTTTAGTTGACAGGCTCAAGGCTGAAGGCCACTTCTTGGACCAGGGTGTCTTTTTCCCACCTTGGTCTTAGCCTACCCTCCAAAGAGTATGCCCAGCAGCTGAGGGGAGAGTGGGGATGGTGAAGTATCAATTGTTGCCTTGAAGCTATGGGAAGCCTACCAAGTGGTTGAGGTTGACACCCATCCGCCAGACTGCACATAGGAGGAACCCTGGCCTCAGCACTGGAGGAGAAGGAGGCAACTAGATAGTTATAAGAGTGCAAGGGGTTCCTCAACAAAGGCAAGTCCAGCTGAAACAATCCTGAAAGTCATTTACCTTGTGTCACCGGGGGCTGAGCTGAAAAAATACTAAGGATCCAGCATGTAGGCATGCCATCAGATATTCCTTTTACTGGAGCAGCACATCCCTGCTTTGGAGATTAGGGCCAACTCTGTGCCTTTAACCAGTAAACTCCAGAGAGGATTCACAAGATAGTCTGTCTGGTCACGCGTCTGAAGATGTGTTAGACGTAATAGTTCAACTAGTCACTCTGGCCACAATATGGTAAGACAGCAAAATGCAGGCATGCATACCCATACTCCCATTTCCATTCCTCACCTGGTCAATCAGCTGTCTCCTGGACGGGTTAGTCTCCTCAAGGACATGAGCCCAGAGCTCAGGATCCTTCCTGCGCACCAGGTAGCGGGCCTCACTCTTGAACAGAGAATTCTCATTGCAAACCTGAAATGAGCACACTAGTGTGTATAACACAACCAACCAATGGATGCTACTTAAGGGACCCACCCTAGTCAGTTCCCTCTGTCCCCAACACTTGTTTAGTGTCAGCCAGAGCCTAAATGAGAAACAGTACTTTGACATGTGATAAGCAGCATCCCAAATGAGTGACAATGCACTTCCCAGAGTGACAAATTAGCTCAAAACACAAGTTTCTCAGTTTAAAACTTAGAATGGGTATGACTGTGAGGCAGCTCCTCTCCACAGCAACCTGTTGCCCTAAAGTAGTGCTACCCAGCAGAACTTTCTGAGACAATGAAAATGTTCTAGACCTGTGCAATGGAATGCGGTGCATGAAGGAGGGACTAATTTTTAAATTTTAGCTAACTTAAACAGTCATCATCTCTAAAATGTTATCAGAATAGCCCAGAACTGGTACAAAACAGCATATATGCTACATTTCAAGGCCTATAAACTTTATTTTTATTTATTTTTAATTTTTATTTATTTATAATAGTCACAGAGAGAGAAAGAGAGAGAGGCAGAGACATAGGCAGAGGGAGAAGCAGGCTCCATGCACCGGGAGCCTGATGTGGGATTCGATCCCGGGTCTCCAGGATCGCGCCCTGGGCCAAAGGCAGGCGCCAAACCGCTGCGCCACCCAGGGATCCCTCAAGGCCTATAAACTTTAAAATACAGGGATCCCTGGGTGGCGCAGCGGTTTAGCGCCTGCCTTTGGCCCAGGGCGCGATCCTGGGGACCCGGGATCGAGTCCCACATCGGGCTCCCAGTCATCCCAGTGCATGGAGCCTGCTTCTCCCGCTGCCTGTGTCTCTGCCTCTCTCTCTCTGTGACTATCATAAATAAATAAATAAAAATTAAAAAAAAAAAAGAAGTAAAATACACTTTCATTGATTGAACTTGAGACCCTTTTTCTGAGTGTTCTAATACACATCTCTAAGAAACCAGCTGTTTACTGGAACATCTCAATGTGTGAGGCACTTGCTAAGGCCTAGTGGGTATCAGACTGGCTGGGTACCACAGGCCAGGCACAAGGCTAAGTGCTGCATGTGTGTCCATGGGCTGCTCATGTGTGCATAGCATGACTTCTAGCTTGCCCCAAAATCTCACTGCAGCTTCTCCTTCTGACACAGCAGACCTTAATGAGCATTTTTGGGTCTGAACTCTGCCTTACTAAAAGGCGATGTCCAGGTAGGACAGATGAGTGTAAAAATCCCTGAGAGGTCACTGAACTGAGTTTTAATAAAAAGGTGGTAACATTCAGCCAAAAGGTTGGCTTATGGTATCAAACCAACTAAAGTCCCAACTTCACACAAACTGGCTCCCTAGAGACTGTAAGACAAGGTGCTGTGTCAACCTGGCCTATCACTTGCATGGTCAGTGTCCAAAGCTAAAGTAGGATGACAAACTGGTACACTGCTCTTGAGCTTTGGCTCTGTATGCTTGATACCCTAACATATTCCTTCCTCAGTTGCTGAGTTTCTACCATGTTGTCAGGCACTCTGAGGTGCCCAGGGCAAACAGATGTCTATAGATCTTACAGTCAAACAAACATCAGGCACACCCACATGAGATTTCTGGAGTTTAAGGTCACAATAAAATATGTAGATCCAACCGAGGGCAGAGGTAAGCAGACCTGAGGTGGATGTTCCAAGGAGGGGCCAGTTAAGAGCTCATGGTTGGGAAGAGTTGGCAGAGGGTATGTGTAAGAAGCTGCCTTAAGGAATATAAATAATAGTGAAAGGGAATATAAGGGAAGGGAGAAGAAATGTGTGGGAAATATCAGAAAGGGAGACAGAACATAAAGACTCCTAACTCTGGGAAACGAACTAGGGGTGGTGGAAAGGGAGGAGGGCGGAGGGCGGGGGTGAGTGGGTAACGGGCACTGAGGGGGACACTTGACGGGATGAGCACTGGGTGTTATTCTGTATGATGGTAAACTGAACACCAATAAAAAATTAATTTATTATAAAAAAAAGAACCATAGTATAAAATACAAAAAAAAAAAAAAAAAAAGAAGAAGAAGCTGCCCTAGAAGAGCAGGAAGTGCTAGGGCACACAGGATGGAAGCATCCAAGGTAGAGAGGCAAGAGGGGAGGTAGTCAGGCTGCTGAGGACAGGACTTGCAGTTCCCAGAGGAACTGTGTGAACCCCAAGTCAGACTAAGGGGCTCAATTTTGCCCTCAGGACACTAAGTAACCTTAAGGACTGTAAACAGAAGGCTGACAGGTCAGACTTGGAGCAGCAGCCAGGCTTATAGGTACAATATATACAAACAGGGTATAAGGCATCTGAATGAAAAGGAAACCAAGTTTATGGAAATGTACCACATGATCTGCAACTGTGGGGCTCAGAGGAAGTCCTCAGCAGCCCCCACTGATGAAGTCCTGCCACAGGAAGCCAGGGCAACAGCTGGCAGCTAGGTGTATTTGCTCCCCACCTTAATGAGTTCAAGATCACACTGCCCCCTCTCGTAGGCAACGCAGGCCAGATGTGGGTCCCGTTTCTCACAGTAGCGGCCCACCACACGGCTGTCATAGTAAGCATTCTCTCTCAGGAAGCGCTCGGGGCTATTGTTGCTATCAATGTAGATCTTGGCAAGTGCATTGTGAGTGGCAGGCTCTTCACAGCCTTCGTGACTCCGGGACTCCAGCCAGGGAAGCAGCAGCTTTAGCCTTTGGAACAAAGAAGAACATCATAAAAGTCTCAAAACGAACATCCTAAGCCTCCAGGGCAGACCCTGAACTCTGAAGGTTGCTTCTAGAAACAAAAATCTCATTCTATTAACCTCAGGTTGTTCTAGGGACCAAAACAGACTTGAGTTCCAAACTTATTTTAATTGTTACATTTTCCTGAAAGATCTGCAGTACCAATAGCAAATAACTCACTACTATGAATCCAGCCATAGAGACAGTTTACTCTTGGGGTCTGGAGGCTGACTGAAAGGGATCTTGGAGAACTTAACAGCAAATAGAACCCAGGGGCAAGAGAAGATACCAAGCTAGGATCCCTTACCTGTTTCTTTTTTCTACTTCAGCCACCAGCTCATCAGTAGAGAACTGTCCTCTCACCACCATGATTAAGTTTTTAATTACTTCCTCAGAACAATCCACATCAAGCAGCCCTCCAACCACAGCAGGGATCCGGCTAGGGTTGACCTAGAATGGTCAAGGTGGTGACTTCAGTGCTGCAGGCACAGGTCACTGCTACAAGTTCCCCAGTGCCTGGACACTGTGGCTGTCTTAAAGGGCTCCTGTGGTGGGCAGAATGCATATTTGAAACTCTAAGCCCTAATGTGACTGTATTTGAAGATGGGCCTTGAAGGACATAATTATGGTTCAATGAAGTCACAAGGGTAGGGCCGTAATCAAAGAAAAGGCCATGTAAAGGCACAGCAAGAAGGCGGCCATCTATAAGCCAAGGAGAGTGGCTTCAGAGAGAACCAACCCAAGGTGGTGGGGTCAGCACCTTGATCTTGGGACTTCCGGCCTCTAGAACTGTTAGTAATAAATGTCTATTGCTTAAGCCACCCAGCCTGTGGTATTGTGCTATGGCAGCCTGGGTTAAGATACCAGTAGTCTCAGACACATTCAGGGAGCAGAATCAGTCTCTCAGGTGTAGGTTATTACCACCAACCAAGGCACAAAGGTAGCCAGGTGTCACTTGGGAGCCAGCAGCGACGGTCCCAGTAGTACCTTCTGAACGTAGATCTCGATGTACTTCTGCAGGTTGTTGCGGTATAAGTACAAGACGAGGTCATGGACAAAGTCAAACCGATCACACACAATGATGAGGGGAAGCTGGTCTGTGAGCTTGGCCTCCTGTGTTTTGGGAAAGCACAGAACAAAGCAGGCAGTGAAGACCCCACAGAGCTAGACTGCAGGAATCAGGAATAAGCACAGGGATGGCGCTGCTTCTATAGAAAAGCAACTCTAAGAAGACTCAGGATGAGAGTTTGTTCTAGAGATGCTATTGTTTTAAGTTATTTGCTTTTGGGGATATAGAGTTTGCTTTGGGAAACAATAGAAAGATAATACTATTTGGTTAAAGAAGAAAAGAACTCTGCTAAATTTGGCAATACCATTGCAAACTGGTCCAAAAGCAAATACCATTTGTGTTAAGATAAGCAGCCCATTATGTATAAATGCGACCCAAGCCTGGCAGCAGACAGTGTGGGCTACTTTCAAGAACACGTGCCAATAAGGGCTGCCTTTCTGGGCAAACAGCCACACTCCATGGAACATCAGCCATCAGTGCAGGGGGCTCCCCCCAACCCACTGCCAACACACACAGTCCATCATAATAACGCCTCCCCTCATTTGGCCATACCTACATGACACTTCTCAGGTGCCCTTGCACCTTTGCAAGGTTCTGGGTATGGCCATGTGATCCAGTTTCCTCTAATGGAATGGGAATCGAAGTGCCACATGCCACCTGCAGTCTCACCCATAAAAACCACCCATGCTTACTCCTCTGAACTCTCTTTCCTTCTTCCTGTTGACCATTCAAGGTGGTATGCTGAAGATGGCAAAGCAGCCATCAGCCTGGTCCTTGAAAGATGGTGAAATAGAAAGCCACCCTACTTTAGCTCCACATTTACCCCAGTCTGTGCATGAGGAAAAAATACACTTCTCACTTTTGATGCCACTAGCACTGAGTCACTTATTTGCTTCTATAGACTTTCCTAACCTAATTAACAGGGGCATAGTTGGGACATTGTTGAAACATAATGCAGCAATAAACTAACTCCCTCTACTCATACATTGGATAATTAACAGCATAGCCTCATAGGTTGTTAAATGAGCAGTGGCCTCCTCCAAGAACTTTAGGCCATAAAGTAGAGCTCTGCACTAAGGACCTAGGGAACACTAATGGAGACAAAGCTGGCTTTCCACCTCTTGGGCAGCTGCCTGATGGTTTGCTCAAGGAATGAGGCAATGCCTGGACACACTTACCTTCAGGAAATTCTTCACTCGCTCTGGATTGTAGCAATTACTCTCCCGGCATATCCTCTCCACCTCCTTGATCTGCCCCGTCTTACAGGCAGCCTGAATGTATTTCAAGTGCACATCTGGATCTTGGCTGAAGTTCACAATTGAGCCCAAGAAGTAGAAGAGGCCTACAAAGAGAGATTGTTTCATCTTATGCCATCATAATATCGACCTGCCTTTTCCACAGTCACAGCCCACCTGCCCTTGAAGGCCAGCCCACAACAGCAATGCTCCAGTCTCCCAGCTCACATAGCCCACTCACAACTTAGAAAATCTACATGAAGTTCTTCTGCTTTGGCATCTCCCCCCAAATAACTAGTTCTGATTTCCATCAAATTTGGGAGGTATACCTGAGATGTTCTGATGTAAAATACTGTGTGTGTGTGTGTGTGTGTGTGTGTGTGATCCTTCTGGGGGGCCCAGGCACACCCTATCTTCAAGAATAATTCAAATTCAGGTAACCTAAGAGGGCTGTGTGACTGCTGCCCTAAAAAAGACAAACCAGGGAGAGAGGAAAGCAGAGGCTTTCAGTGGCAGCCTCCCTGACACTGAGCTGCTGGCACACATGGAGCCACTGTGGACTGGGCTGCAAGGTGAGTCACAAAGCACCGTTATTCATCAGAGGCTGAACATCTCCTGACTCTCACAGAAGCCAGCCAGGGAATACTGGTGATAAGAACATGACAGGATACCACAGAGAATACCACTTTCTCTGAGGAGGTCTTTGGCTTTAACCTGGGGGAAGGAACCAGAGCTCTGAAAACAGACAGCTCCCACTGACCCTACTCTACTGCCATCTCCTCACCCAGTGCAATCTAATAGCTGCTGCAGCCTTTCCTGCAATGGCGTCTTCTGACGATAGGGGCAGCTTCCTATAGGCAGGTCTTGCCTTTACTCCTCCAACATTCCAGCCTCACTAGGTCCAGGGAAGTGGCTTAACACCTCACTGGACAAATGCTCAGTTTCTATCCCTGCCCCAGCCTGTCTCCAGCAGACTCTCACCTAGGAAAGCCATCACCTTCACCAGCATATTCTTGGTGTGATACCCATAGGAGGACAGAGGTGGCTAACCACAGTCAGGCCTGCCAGCCCAACAACCATACACCACTGAGCCTCCATGGGGCTTTAACTTGGGGGACGCCAAAGGCACTGCCCTCTTAGGGCCATGCACTAGTGCAAGTGGCTCAGGCTTTCTGGTGAACATTCAGCAGACTGTGTGACACAAAGATACTCAATTCCACAGAGGCTCCAGGGACACAAGGGGGATTCTAACTGTCCCCACCCAACACCAACCAACTAATTTCTTCCTTTGCAAATGCCAAAAAACTACCTAAGCTGGGTAACACGCACCAGACAGCAGAAATCTTCTGCCAACGACCGACACATCGGCCTGGCCTGAAGGAAGACTGTGAGATTACTACAGGCACCTGAGCAAGAGGTGCAGTTGGCTAGAGGCTGTGAAGTTTACCTTCGTAACTCTTGAAGGATTCAAAGAGCTCCACCAGGGACTGTGTGCCCAGCTGCTCGTGGTACTTGGAGGCTACCTGCACACACAGCTGAAGGTTCTGTCTGATACTGGCAGACAGCAGAGCATGCAGACACGCCAAAGAATCCTCAACCGACAAGGAGCCAAAGAAGCTGATGAGCCACTGTGAAGCAAGGAAGAGTTTGTCCACAGCTAAGTACCATTGTAGATGTTGCCGACACTGGCAAAATAACTGGGTCAATTCTTCCCACTGAGTGTCAAAAATATAAAGAATCTTCACTTAAGAGGACTGAAAAGCAACTATCCCTTGTGGTAAAAAGTACGAGCCAGGAGTGAACTTAGGATAAGATACTAAACTTCAACTATTCATTAAGCTGTCCCAGACCCTGCAACACCCCACAGTTGAAAGAAAAATCTATTCTGTAAATGGAATGCAGTACCAATTAGTTTCTGCTAATGGTTTTAGACAACCCTGATAGAGCTGTCAGTATTAATAGGTTCTTTCGGGCTAAGTCAAAGGTAGACAATGGAAAGAAAGAGGTGATGCAAGCCCAGCTGTGTGGGTAAGCAAGTGGAGCTTGTGTGGGGGCTAAATGAGAACTGTATATAGCAGTGACGAGGTTCATGCACAGGGAAGATACATGCCACAGTCCTATAACCACGTACGTAGGAAATTTTGGGAGCATGTGATCCTAGTGATAGGTGGGTGTCATCCACAACAGGAGTGCCCCAAGGGTGCATGATACCTCAGGATTGAGAAGGTGAGTGTGGACCACAGCCCTCTTGATGTCGTAGAGGTCAGTGTAGTGCTCCAATGCACGCTGCAGGAGGCCTGCCTTTTCACAGAGCTGGGCAATGTGGGCCCGATCATAATGAGTAAACATCTGATTTCCAAGAATGGCATCTGCAACCTGTGAAATAGTGAGGTCAGGAAGAAAGTCTAAATGGTGGCAATTTTAAGAGCAGCTGCTCAAACCTTATCCCTCAGGGCACAGCTCCAGAAAGTGCTCATAGGAGAGAGGGGCTTCACCAGGTCTAGGTTCTTCCCCACTTCTGAGCAGAACCCTAGCCAACCATCCAAGCCACGTAAGGCTCTTCAAACAAGGCTCTAGGGTACAAAGTGAGGTATGTATAAAAGGCTGACGTTCTGCCCTAAAGCGTGTTACTTGGGTCATTCCAGACTATTACTCTGGCTTTTTAGCCATCATATCTGTACAGTTTTCTATGGCAAGTGAAGGTCAATGTCAGGGTGTGAGTCTACAAGGGTCTCCCTTAATGAGCTCAATCCTTGGACTAGCAACAGTTAAGATTAGACCTGGAAGTAACAAATCCTTTTGGCATTCACTAAGCATCTCAATTTGGTAAAAGGCAGAATTAGGGGTATGTTTTGTGGGAGTCGGGTATGTGAGAAAATAACTAACACTCCTAGAAAGAATTCTGGTAAGATTTAATATCTATCATCTTTAAACAAGCAATCTCTGGCCTAAGAATGAGTAGGTCAACAAGCAACCTGTTATCTTGTTAAGTGATCTGACCCTCAGTATCTAACTAGTATCAAGTCTTGATGAGATGGGTGTCACCCAGCACACTCTTTCCCAATCCTTCCAGAATATGGAGCACCAACCAAGTATGCAGTGTCCACAGACCTAGTCTAACAACATGCTGCTCCAGGGAAATGCATACTCTGTGTTCCCTATAGAGGAAACAATCCAGACCAAGGGCTAAGAGGAGAGTTTTGTAATATCTGGAACTTATCGATGTCCCTACTCTTTGTTTTCTCCAGATCTGTCTTTACTATCCTCTTTAAAAAAAAAAAAAAGTTTTCTCATTATAGCAATAGCGTCATTTAAAGAACTCAGAAAATACAGATGAGCCAAGAAAGAAAATATCATCCAGCCTCTGACATCCAGAGAAGACTGCTCCAATATTTCTGGTGTTGTGCCCAGCTGTGCACCCATCCAGGCTGACCCTCTTTCAGGTTTGGGCTTTTCTTAGGGTCTATCTGCTCAGTTCCTAAGTGGTGCTTAGTTGCTGTTTCAAAACTCATTTACTAGGACAGCTTGGGTGGCTCAGCAGTTTAGCGCCTGCCTTTGGCCTAGGGTGTGATCCTGGAGTCCCGGGATCGAGTCCCACATCAGGCTCCTTGCATGGAGCCTGCTTCTCCCTCACCTGTGTCTCTGCCTCTCTCTGTCTCTGTCTCTGTGTCTCTCATGAATAAATAAAATCTCAAAAAGAATCTCATTTATAAGATTTCAACAGAACACCAAACAGCAAATTAATAGCATTTTTGCTTCCTAAAGGTAGGGTATGAACCACACAACAACAGCTGACTTGTGGACTGGATACCTGAGATCACAGAACAATACAATGAACATACTGTTTCCTAATCACAAAAACAGTACATGATTATAAAGAAAAAGAAACTGGAACACAAACAAGTAAAGAATAAAGTGAACTATGATCTTGTCCACTCAGACGACTGTGGTTAAGAGCTTGATATAAATTTCTCCAAACTCCTTTCCTGCATATATATCCAAAATTAACCCAAAAAGGCACATAAATGTAATTTAACGTCACCCCTCAACTTTCAGTTCAAGAAATGCCCTGCCACAATGAGCTACCACTTCACACCCATTTAGGATAGCTATTATTTAAAAAAAAAAAAAAACACATACAGAAAATAGCAAGTGTTGACAAGCATATGAAGAAATTGGAACCCTCATATATTATGGTAAGAATATGGTATAACTGCTTGGAATACAGTATGGTGGTACCTCAACAAGTTACATTCAGTATTACCATATGATCCAGCAATTCCACTTCTGGGTGTACACCCCAAAAGCTGAAAACAGGAACTCACTCAAACTGATCGATACCTGCATATATTCACAGCAGCACTATTTGCAATAGCACAAAGTGAAAGCAACCCAATGTCTATCAACAAATAAATGGATAAACAAAATGTGATATACACATACAAAGGAATCTTATTCAGACATAATAAGGAATGAAATTCTTTTTTTAAGATTTTATTTATTCATTCATGAGAGACAGAGAGAGAGAGAGAGAGAGAAAAGAGAGGCAGAGACACAGGCAGAGGGAGAAGCAGGTTCCACACAGGAGAACGTGAGGACTTGATCCCCGGTCTCCAGGATCATGCCTCAGGCTGAAGGTGGCGCTAAACCACTGAGCCACCTGGGCTGCTGCCCTGGAATGAAATTCTAATCCATGGTATGACATGGATGAATCCTGAAAATAATATGCTAAATGAAATAAGCCAAACAAAAGAACAAATATATGATTCTACTTATATGAAGTAACTAGAATACGCAAATTCATATAAAAGGTACATAGAATAGGGGGTTACCAAGGACTGGGGAAGGGAATGGGGAGTTACCACTTAATGGGTATAGATTTTCTGTTTGTGATGATAAAAAGTTCTGGAAATACATAGTGGTAACAGTTGCACAATATTGTGAATTTAGTTAACGCCACTGAATTGTGTGCTTAAACATGTTTAAAACTGGGGTGTCTGGGTGACTCAGTGGTTGAGTGTCTGCCTTCGGCTCAGGGCATGATCCCACAGTCCTGGGATCAAGTCCTGCATCGGGCTTCCCACAGGGAACCTGCTTCTCCCTCTGCCTATGTCTCTGCCTCTCTCTCTGTGTTTCTCATGAATAAATAATATCTTTTAAAAAATGATTAAAACAGTAAATTTTTTTATGTATACTTTACCACAGTGAAGAAAAGAAGAGAAAGAAAAGAAAAAAGGAAGCAAAAGAAAAGATGCCCCAGTTGTAATTATTTTTATGAAAGTTTTGCACCATGGATTCTGGAAATCTCTTATAAGAAAGTCCTAGAGAATGTCCACTGAGACACGAGCACATCCCAGCCCAAAGCCTCTGTGTTTAGGTGTGCGAGTCCTACACAGAAACAGGTCCTTTGTCCCTTGGTTTCAGCCTAGAAATAGCACTTGCCTGGGGTGCATGAATCAGGTTCATCTCCAACAGGCGAGTCTGGAGGTGCCCCTCAGCTGGGCGATTATTTTTCAAAGCATCCAATAAGAAGGAAGTACACTGCTGAATTAAACTGTTTTCCATGAAAACATCTACAATCTGAAACAGATAGCAAGCCACATTTTTACCCAAAGGAAATGGTTTTATTTTCTTATTCAAATAGTTCCTAAAGATGAATCTCATTTAAAAATTCAATAATTAGCTCCTTCCTTTGCATTTAAAAACTTTTAATTTATTTTAGTAATCTCTACACTCAACATGGGGCTCAAGCTTACAACCCTGAGATCAACAGTCACATGCTCTTCTGAATAAGGCAAGTAGGTGCTCCTGCATTTTCTCTTATCATCAGAAGTCAAGTAATTCATGGCCATTTTTTATTAGGTAATTTTGTGAAATTTATCACCCATGTCATACTCACCAACAGGGCATTTTATTCAAGTCAATCAAAGGAAGTAGTTGTATCAGTATGAATCCCCAAATTCCTCTACAGTGATCCAAGCAATCTTAACAATCTATTACTTAATCAAATCCTAGAGGCAGTCAACACCTGGTTTCTAGCCCTTATACTCTTATTATTCAGGCACAGTTAAGAAAATGCAAACATTGACTTAGACACCAATCATTAGAGTTAAAATATATATTAAAGAATAAGCCTAAGAAGTGAAATATAGGTAATGAATTTATGAATTTGTAACTGTTTCCAAGTTTAAAATACAAGAGAAAGTTTATAATAAAAATACTTCAGGGGTGCCTGGGTGGCTCAGTGGTTGAGCATCTGTCTTTGGCTCAGGTCGTGATCCCAGGGTCCCAGCATCGAGTCCCACATTGGGCTCTCTGCAGGGATCCTGCTTCTCCCTCTGCCTATGTCTCTGCCTCTCTGTCTGGGTCTCTCATAAATAAATAAAGAACATCTTTTAAAAAATACATAAATAAAAATACTTCAGGAATATGAAATATAATCCAGATATAATCTGGAGTTTTTTTTCCTCTTGAGATCTATGTAAATTTGCCTCAAACCCCTTAATCTCCAAAATCTGCAAATTCCAAGATGTATATAACCTAGTGTGACTGTATTTAAAATTGAATCTATACAGGATATTGATTTTGCTTTGCTTCAAGCTTCATTACACATCTCTGCATTACCCAGAGCTCTTTACACACAGTTTAATGAAGGTGACTTGACAGGTGTTTATATCTAAACACTAACTATGTTATGCTAAAATAACAGTCTCCTGTTCACCTACCTCCAGGTTAGCCAGACACCCACAAGATGAAAGTCTGCAGACTCAAAAGCACTCACCATAACCAGGTATGCAGGCAGAATTGGGTGGCTTTAGTCAGCAGAATATAATGAGGTGGGGCTGGGGGTGGAGTGGGGCCACCATTCCCAATGACATCCTCACTCTCCACCACAAACCACCACAAAGAAACAAGATCCTCACAACCTGACACATGAATCCTCTAAAATACTTCAAAAAAACGGTAAATGATATGTATTCAAACAATAAAAGACTAGAAGACAATCTTCTCTGGTACATCATATCTTTTAAAACTGGAAGATTAACAGCAGACAAAGAAAAGAATTGAGACACTAGTAAGAGTAAAAAAAACAAAAGGGAATCTTCTTGACAGCTATACAAGCCACAGAAAGCTGTCCCAAACAATCAGCCAATGCTCACCTGGTCAATATTGGCCAATGGCTCTTCCTCTCGCACTAGCATCTGAGAAAACTGCAGGCCCTGGTCTGGACTGATCCTCATTACACTTCTTAGCAAAAAGATCCAGTCTGGGACATAGCCAACCTAAAAGCAAGGGAACACCCATCAGAAAAATAAACAAAACACTGTGAGTGGCTAAACAAAAATAAAAACAATAAACAACTCCCATTTTTTGTTTTAAACTCGTGTTTACAAAGAAATGAGGAACAATATAAGCATGTGTACATGCTCGGCCTCTGCCAAACACAACAACCCCTTCAGTGTGATGATGCCATGTATTGCAGAGGTGCAATCAACTACACAAATAGCCTGGACCACAAAAAAGTCACTCCAACCAGTGTGCCAGCTCTGACCCATACCCAGCACACAAGCCGGTGAACTTTGGGCACAAGCTGCTGTGGAAGCCTGGGAAACACAGGATTAACACACAGATGATGCTGAGGAGGGTGAGGGAGAAAGAAGAAAAAGAACAAAATAAAATTACAGGAAAATCCCCAACTGGAAGGAAATTGGAAGGACTGTAAACATAAGACAGGAAAATAAAAAACTGAAGAGAATAAAAGAGGATCATTATCACTGAATGACAGATGCTAACAGCAACATCAACAACTCACACTAGAGCACGTCTGTAGGAGGAAGGGTATTTTATAAATTTCAGAATCAGCAACCACTCACCACTAATTAATTATCTATGAAATGCTCACGGTTAGGCATATATTACCTTTTTGGCATAGAGGACAATTTTCTGGAATTGGCCTGTTTCTGCAAAACATTGGATAACTTTGCTTGGCACATTTGCCCGAAGATATACACTCAGAGCGAGTGTAGGGTCAGCAGTTTTGACCAAATCTCCAAGTTCTTCTGAACACTCCAGCTGTGATGTGCCAAAGAGACAGGATTAGGACCAGAGGAGCCTGTGACCTTGTTTTCAAACTGTGCTGAGGGTTGTGATTTCGTAAGTGTTTGTACCTTATCTTCTTTCAGCCACTTTTCTAAGAGTTGCTTTCGTCCCTGCTGAAGCACTGGACGGCAAAGTTCTAAGGATTCAAGTTTATTGAGCTGACCCTGGTCAAGCAGGATTCCAAAGTACTGGAGCAAAGGAGAGGCCTGCCCCGGCTGGGCAGGAATACTCTGGAACTTCCGAACTGTGTCACTGGTACGCAGGACTCCCTGATGACAAATGGAAATATAGGTTGTTATGTCATTAATCACAGGCTGTCTCTTTACTTAACTGGCTTATATTTTTAAAAAATCTGCCAGGGATCCCTGGGTGGTGCAGCGGTTTAGTGCCTGCCCTTTGGCCCAGGGCACAATCCTGGAGATCCGGGATCAAATCCCACGTCAGGCTCCCGGTGCATGGAGCCTGCTTCTCCCTCTGCCTATGTCTCTGCCTCTCTCTCTCTCTCTCTCTCTCTCTCTCTCTCTGTGACTATCATAAATAAATAAAAAAAATTAAAAAAAATCTGCCAATGGAAATTCCTCACTGAATTAATTGTCAAAGACAGAAAGTCCTCTACCAAGGCAATGGCTTCCATCTTCAACAAAAAACCACGAACACAGTGGGTCTCAGTTCCACAGATGACTTCTAGCAAGGGTGAGAATTAGGCTTCTAAATCAGCTTTGCAGTAGTGAAGTTCTACTACCACTACATTTTAATTCAAAATACTCGAAGTCCTGGGTGAAGACTAGAAATAGTTTGTTCATATGCATCACTTGAAAGAAAAAATCCTTTCAAGGAGGAGCAAATCAAAACCCTTTATCTGCTCAGAAGCAGATCTAGGCCTAGGACAATTTATTTTAATGAAATAAATCAAAGAAAATGCCCCAAGCAGTACTATTAACATTCCAGATGAGTGGAGAAAGTAGAATAGAATGTGACTAAATAAAACTGGGGCATAACCACTTGATGTATAATATATCTCTGTATTTCCTATGTTAAGAAGCTGGGTGTGAAATATCTATGCACATAGGTAATAACTGAAAGAGAATTTTAAAAAATATTGTAGTAGGATTGTACTTTTCATTGATTTGTCTCATTGTTATGCCAGTGGCATAAAATTTTAAAGCTAAAACAAATAACAAAACAGTAAGACAATCCAACAACAGCAGTGGAATGCTTTTATAACTGATTTCACTCTCAGACTAGAACACAGCATTCGAGGGCCATTACCTTTGGTGCAGATGCTGCTACTTTCGCAGCTTCAGCATAGCTCCCCTGCGCAAAGAGGGTACTGAATTTTCTCACAAATAATTCCTCTGCCCCAGCCAAGTTGCTACGAATGGCCAAACGCAGACCAAGGTCTGGATTCTGAAGCACAGTGGTTGCATAATTCACAATGTTATCTTCCTCGACACAAATGGACAGCACCTATAAAGACCCAACAGGTGAGACTGGCCTACCATAGAAAGTGCTCCATATATACCTACTGCCAACATCTCGCCCGTAGGCACTGCAGTATCAGCAAAGTTCTAAAGCTCATGCTGAGTATCCCTAGAACATTGGCTCTAACAGTGACAGGATGCACAGGAGCCAAATACCTAATGATAATAAAACAGAACTTCATGACAGAGCTACAGCATGGTCAAATGAGAAAAATATCAGGTTGCATGGATACTGACCAGTGATACATTCAAGATAACTCTGCCAAAATCACTGGGTGTGGGGGTGGAACTGACAGTTTTTCTTCTCAATCTTCTTTTTTTTAAAGCACGGGATCCCTGGGTGGCGCAGCGGTTTGGCGCCTGCCTTTGGCCCAGGGCGTGATCCTGGAGACCCGGGATCGAATCCCACGTCGGGTTCCCGGTGCATGGAGCCTGCTTCTCCCTCTGCCTATGTCTCTGCCTCTCTCTCTCTCTCTCTCTCTCTCTCTGACTATCATAAATAAATAAAAATTAAAAAAATTAAAAAAAAATAAATAAAGCACAGATTTCCTTCTTTTAACTGTTTTAACTTTAGTTGAGAAAGGTAATTTAGGTAGCATAGCACCTGCCTTTCAACCCTCCCCAATTAGCCTAGCCTGAACATGTTAGTGGTGTGTATCAGCCTGAACATGTTAGTGGTGTGTATCAGAACCACTGCTCCACTGGTAGAAGCTTTGTGCAGGACGGGAGCTACTCCTCTCGGAATTGATCCTGTTTAATGGTGCTGTCCAGGGGCACCTGGGTAGCTCAGTCTGTTGAGCATCTGCCTTTGGTTCAGGTCATGATCCCAGGGTCCTGTTCGGTGGGGAGCCTGCTTCTCCCTCTCTCTCTGCTCCCCTGCTCCTGGTCTCTTGTTCTACCTCAAATAAATAAATAAAACCTTGAAAAAATGAAAAAGAATAGTGCTGTCTGAGAGGTGAAGTGATGGTAGGAAGGAGAAGGGAGACATGGGTGTAAGTTGAATAACAGGAGCTGATAATATTTGACCACCTTCCTGAGGAAGGAGGAAAAGTTAAGCTCCAGTCCCCAATGAATGGAAAATGTGGGAGATGAACCCTCAAAGTTCCATACCTGTCCCTTTTTGTTGACACCGATAATTCCAGAAGTAGGTTCATGTGGAGCAGTGACAAAAATTGTGTCAGCACTAATACGGTTCATGTAAATGCACACGCCAGACTCTAGGTCATACAGATGAAGATAGCCATACTTTGTGATCAAGTAAATAACTCCATGTTTAGCTCCAATCTACAGGGAGAATAGAGAACAACAGGTAGAAATGTAAGTAAGAAGAAGCCAAAGAGGACAAAAGAGCTCATAAATGATGAAAGAGGAGTTTTCAGCCCAAGAGATCATTTATCATTGGTGGGAGTGGATCCCAAGTTGATTCCAGTCATATCCATTTGAGAACTAGTTTTAAAGCCAATACTTTGCTTGACTTTTCTCAAATAAAGGTGCAATAAATCAGGCTATTCCATTTGTCTTTCAGGTCTAACTATCTTCTCCCCACTTCCTTACCAAATCCCTTTAGAAAAAGCTGTGAGTTCATAAAATAAGGGGAAAGTTCTGGATAAACTTAAAAAAATTATTATAAAACCCATAGTAATTTTATTTTTTAAAAGTTTATTTAAGTAATCTCTATACCCCAAGTGGGGCTCAAACTCATGACCCTGAGATCAAGAGTCACATACTCCTCCAATGGAACCAGCCAGGCACCCCAAACCTATAGTGGTTTTAAAGTATGGTAGTAAAAAAATAAAGTGAGTACCAGCATAGGAAAAAATATAAACAAACAGAATTGAGAACCCTGAAATAGAATCAAATGTACATAAGAATTTAATATAAATGAGTAGATATTTCATATTAGTGGAAAACAGACTTTAACCAGTATACAGTGCTGATACAACCAGCTGTCTATATGGCGATGGAGGATGAGCATAAAGAACTGTCTCTTTGGGTGCCTGGGTGGTTCAGATGGTTAACTGTCTGCCTTCAGCTCAAATCGTGATCTCAGGTGCTGGGATCAGGCCCCAACGTCATCGGGTTCTCTGTTCAGCAGGGGGTCTACTTCTCCCTCTGCCTTTCCTTCTTGCTCATGTTCTCTGTCTCTCTGTCTCAAATGAATAAATAAAATCTTTTTTTAAAAAAGCCCTGATCAAAAAAAAATAAAAAATAAAAAAAAAATAAAAAAGCCCTGATCTTGAACATGAGAGACTCCTAACTCTGGGAAACGAACTAGGGGTGGGGGAAGGAGAGGTGGGTGGGGGGTGGGGGTGACTGGGTGACGGGTACTGAGGGGGGCACTTGATGGGATGAGCATTGGGCATTATTCTATATGTTGGCAAATTGAACACCAATAAAAAATAAATTTACAAAAAAAAAAAAGACTAAAAAAAAAAAAAAAAGCCCTGATCTTATTATTTTTTTTTTTTAACATTTCTTATTTATTTATTCATGAGAGACAGAGAGAGAGAGGCAGAGACACAGGCAGAGGGAGAAGCAGGCTCCATGCAGGGAGTCTGACGTGGGACTTAATCCTGGGTTTCCAGGATCACGCCCTGGACTAAAGGCGGCACTAAACCGCTGAGCAGGGATCCCTGGGTGGCGCAGCGGTTTGGCGCCTGCCTTTGGCCCAGGGCGCGATCCTGGAGACCCGGGATCGAATCCCACATCAGGCTCCCTGCATGGAGCCTGCTTCTCCCTCTGCCTGTGTCTCTGCCTCTCTCTCTCTCTCTGTATGACTATCATAAATAAATAATAATAAAAAATGTTTAAAAAAAAAAAACGCTGAGCAACCCAGGCTGCCCTTCATCTTACTCTTTAAAGTAAATTCCAGATGGGTCAAAGATTTTAAGCAAATAAAACCAAGAAAGTAATAGAAGCAAATATGGGTGAATATTTTCATCACATTGGGGTGCAGAATTCTTTACAAAACATGATATCAAAGCCACACAAAAATGCAAAATCTTCCACAAAATGGAATATACCACAAATAAACTTGAGATGACTGGAAAGAAATACCTATTTGAAACACACCAGACACTCAGTACCCCAAAACTACAGAGTTCTTACAAGATAAACACCCCAAGAGAAAAAAATGCCAATATTAGGAAGAGGCAATTAACAGGATGTATAGGAGTGCTAAACCCATCCCATCTTAACAATAATCACAGGTAGGGAATGAACATCACTGGACACTGTCCAGAGTGGTTGTGCACCTGCCCCTGACCAGTAGTTTCACTTGCAGGAGTTTATCCTTGGACGGAGCATTGGACAACAATGCTCCTACAAGTGTTACTGTAAACATAAATACCCAATGGGTGATTGTCTACATGAGTCAGGGACATCCACCGAACAGATGATACAGACATTAAAATATTATATGCATTTAATTGGTGTGGGATAGTCTACAACACAGTGAAAGAAGGTCATAAAGCTGAAGGTCAGTGCTAAGACACGTCATAAGACTCTTTTTGTAAATATCTTCACAAATGCATGCATACGAAGATACTTCCAAAGGGGCAGTCAGTTTTCAGTGGGGTAGGATTTCAGTCGCTATTTAATTCTTTGCTTATGTTTATGGATATTGATGGATATTTATGGACAATATGTATTTCTCTAAGACAGAAAAAAGGCCAATTTCACTTTGTGGGAAAAAAATGCATTTGATTACATATTTATTTCCAGAAGTCTAGCTTAAAAAATTATCATCTAAAAAATACTTTAAAAAGAAATCATTAAGTATTATCAAATATTTGAGAACAGGAAAAAAGGCAAACAGCTAAACCATCCTACCATTATGGTAGATCCCTAAGAATAAACATTTATTTCTCAAAATATTAACTAAGAATGTCATATCTACTATAGAAATGCCAATGATGTACTGAGCAGAAGAGTAATAAGGGAGAGTAGATTGTATGCTCTTACATATATAATGTGATCCCAATTTTGTTCAAAAAGTGTATCTAACTTTTTAAATATGACAAGTAGTGAGATCTTCGATGTATTTTATATCCAACTGGTTCAGCTACAGAAGATTGTTTTCCTCTTTATATTTCTGTAGTACAGTAAACATCTAATCTTTTATAATAAAAAGGAAAAGGCCTGGGACTTTGGTATGTGAGTTGTACAAAGTTCTTGTTTGTAGAAAAGAGTGCTCCTTTCCAGAGAATGTTAAGACAGCATTAGCTAGAACATGAGCATCGACATTATCTTCTCCACAATCTAATATTATCTATTTGGGCATCTTCTGAAGCACAGGAACCTGCTATCTTCTATTCCCCTCCCCACAAGATCTGTGATTTGTTTGAACTCACATAGTGGGCAGCACATTCATACCTGCATAGCCACTGGGAAATCAGTCTGAGCCTCTGGAGGGAAAAACACATCCACAGCTTTCTTTACAAAAGGCTGGTTTCCTGCTGCAGGCTGCCCGACTTCAATTATGTGCAACTAGAGAAGAGATTTAAGTCAATGTAAGTAAACATATTGGTGGTAGACTGATGCTAACCAATGCCCAGTGGTAAGCAGAGCCATAGCCCATGCTTTGTAGGGCTAAAGATAAAACTTACATCAAACAAAACAAGACAGTCTTGGAGTGCTCATGCTATTCATTAACCTGCTGCCTACCACACCAAGGACACAGGAAAAACCAACACCAGCAAACATGAGCAATGTTTAGTACCACATTGTAAGCCAAGTCACTTCTCCCCTCTCTGGGCCTTAGTGTGGAAGCCCATGAAACAAGGGGCTCTCCTGGACACAGCTCAGGCTAACACAAATCAGCCGACAAGATACTGTAACTGAATGCCAAACTCACAAGACAGTCAACTGTGCCAAATGCCTGAGAGTTTTTCAAGGTTATGTTGGGGTAGTGGTGCTAAGAATCTTTGGAAAATCAGAAAGAATGAGAGTGAACAAGGGGCTTCATCCCTGCTACTATCAGAACAGCTTCAAGTTCCTCTCATCTAATGAGAAGGTACTAAAGCTAGAACAGGTCTGGAAAAAGTCACGAGTAGGGGTGGATCAAACACACAAAACAACAAGGGTTGGAGAGGGTGCCCAGCAGAAGAAACTGACGAGTGTACACTTAGAGAATAGTTTGGATTTGGCCTGGCAGAGAGGAGCTGGGAAACACCAAAAAGGCTTGAGGCAAGCAGAGCGATGGGCTAGAAGAGGAGGATTGATGTAGGAAGTGAGCAGGGGCCCCTGGGAGTTAAGATGCAGGGAGACTAAAACTTCTAGCATACAGGCACCTGAAGAGAAATGGTAGTTTGGAAGAATTATTTTTGAAAGGTGAGGTGGGTCTGAAGACCTAATAAATGACTATTCTCTAACCCAAATACAGGTAACAAGGGGCTGGTCTGCCATAGAAGTGACACTTGCTAAAGATGGACAGTGGCAACACAAACAGAATGGAGCTAGAAAGCCATGGCTTCTTGCTTGGGAGTTGGGAAGGATGGTGCCATTGCCAACAGAAGGGGGGGAGGTGATGGGTAAGGAAGCCAGGCTTCTTTGGGAGGTAGAGGGAAAAGGGCAGGACTATGGACAGGTGGCATCTGCCTGTAAGAAAGGAACAAGGAATTGGAGTACAGACAAAACTCAGATCCACATAAGGAGACTACAGAACCATTCCTGTAAGTACAGCTGGGTGTTGTTCTAAATACTGTAAGAGCCTTCATTTACATGAAGCACCTGCAGGTCATTCCCCACTCCCAATTATAAATTGGTTTTGAAATGCGGGTTAAGTGGCTACCAATTTACACTTATACAGACTCCCAACACAAAGAGAAGACAAAGTAGAGAGCTTACCTTGCCCCCTGTGGGACTTCGTACAGCAAAGCAGAAAAGGGTGGCAGGCTTGGTGTTCCCCTCGCTCTTGAACTCTGCAAAAGCAGCAGCATGGCCTTCTATGGGTTGTGAAACCTTCCTATCCACAGAGTAGAGCTGCATTGCCCCAACTACACGGTTTTGCTAAGACAAGACATTTGCAATGAAAGGGAAAGAAAAGAGAGGATATAAATTGTTAAAACAAATGTTTCTATAATGAAAGTCTCATATGTTGATATAGTTTCTCTAAATAAAAAACAAGCCTATTTTTTAAAGATTTTATTTATTTGACACAGAAAGAGAGAGAGCACGAGCAGGGGGAGCGGCAGGCAGAGGGAGAGGGATAAGCAGGCTCCCTGCTGAGTAGGGAGCCCAATGTGGGGCTCAATCCCAGGACTCCAGGACCATGACCTGAGCCAAAAGTAGATGCTTAACCAGCTGAGCCATCCAGGTGCTCCCCAAAACAAGCCTATTATATATTAAAGACACGATATAACTCTAAATCTGATATGGAAAGACGGCTGCAAACACCAGGGAAAAAATAAGATGACAAACTTCTTGATTTGTTAAATGTAAAATGTGAGTATATACACAGGTATGCATTTAGACATATGTTTGTGTATATGTGTAAGTGTACATTCCATGTTTGCATATGTTAATAAATATACACATATTATACAAACACATAAATATTCATGTAAAGTCTTGGGAAGCAACTCTAAAGGAGTAGTTATATCAAGAGGAGGAAGTTATGGGCTAATTCTGAAAATTGGGTTTCTGAAATCTATAAATAGCAAAAACTGTATTCAATAAACCCCAATAAGGCTGGTATCTTTTATAAAACTTAGAATGTACATTTTTGGGCAAAGAATTTTAGTACATTTGTATCCAATGTCAAATGTTCAAAAAGCTAAGTAAATGAGATATGACAGCATCACAGCTCAAGCTCTTAGAATTCAACATTCAAATCGCCACCCCAGCCAAATGAGGCCCCATACAGTCGGTGGATAAAATTCAGATCCTCAATGTATCTGCCACCTACTCCCACTCCTTAGAAAGGGAAAAAAAGGCTTCAACATTTTTCTTTTTAAAGAACCTTTCCTTTGTACCTCTGTACTGCACACTTATGTTAAAGTACTACGGAAAGTAGCAGTTCATGCTACAACACTGATGAACCTTGAAAACATGCAAAGTGAAAGAAGCCACTCACAAAGGCCACACATGAAATATTCGGAATAGGGAAATCCAGAGAGACAGAGTAGACAAGTGGTTGCCAAAGGCCGAGACGGGGAAGAAATAGGAGAGCAAGTGGTAGATAAATGTGTGCACTCTAACAGAAGAATGAACAAGAAAAGTTTTTTTTTAATTTTTAAAATATTATTTATTTATTTATTCATAGAGATGCAGAGAGAGAAAGAGAGAGAGAGAGAGAGAGAGAGAGAGAGAGAGAGAAGAGAGAGGCAGAGACACAGGCAGAGGGAGAAGCAGGCTCCATGCAGAGAGCCTGACGTGGGACTCGATCCAGGGTCTCCAGGATCACACCCTGGGCTGCAGGTGGCGCTAAACTGCTGCGCCACCAGGGTTGCCCAAGAAAAGTTTTAAATGAGAGTAAGGACAGGACAAGACTCACCCTCCTGGGTGAGGATGGGAAGATTGGAGACCATATGGAGACAGTACCTTTAAGTCTCAATGCTAGAGAAGACTAACCTAAAGCCAAGAAGAGGTGAAGCAGAGAAGACCTGAGATCAAGCCTGAGACCTGGACTCTGCACTGCCTGTCCTCATGTCCCACCCAGAGGCTGCATGTGCGGTCTTAAAAAAACTCCCTGTGCCTATTAAAAGTTAGGGCCGCTTCTGAAACTTAGGCTCCTGTCTGGTAGTCCATCTTGCAGGAGTGCTGAGTGTGCTTTGGGAAAGGGCATACTGAGGACTGTAGCTGACAAAGTCTCAATGTAAAAATGCTTTCATTTGGGACGCCTGGGTGGCTCAGTGGTTGAGTGTTTCCCTTTGGCTCAGGGCATATCCCGGAGTACTGGGATCGAGTCTCACATCAGGCTCCATGCAGGGTGCCTCTGCCTGTGTCTCTGCCTCTCTCTCTGTGGGTCTCTCATGAATAAATAAATAAAATGTTTTTAAAAAATGCTTTCATTTGTGCCAGGCACCATGTGAAGGGCTAAGGATAAGGAAAAAATGAATGTGACTCAGACCCTTCCCTTAAGGACACATGATAAGGACTCTGGCAAGGAAGCAAGCAACAGCAATACAGAGTGCTGTTATGGCCCAGGATAGAATGATATGCTGTGACTTCATGCAACCTGGTGAGTCAGGAAAGTCTTCCTAGTGACTCCTAAGCTGGAGTAAGAGGTCACAAGGTGAAGAGGAAAAGCTGTTTTAAACAAAGGGAAAACATTTACAAATGCTTAGACAGGGGGTTGCAAACCATGGTCTGTGGCCCAAAATCCGTCCTCCATGTTATCGTCCTGTATCCTTTTAGTTGAGATTAAATTCATATACCTAAAACTACCCATTTTAAAGGAAGGATTCGATTCAGTGGCATTGAACATTCACAATGTTGTAGAACCATCCTCTTTATGTAGTTTCAAAACATTTTTATCATCCAAAAAACTCCCTGTGCCTATTAAAAGTTAGTTCCCATCTCCCCGCCCCTCAGCCCCTGGCAACCACCAGTCTGCTTTATCTCTACAGATTTACGAATTTCATATAAATGGAATCATAAAACGCCTTTTGTGTGACTTGTTTCACTCAGTGAGGCTTTCGAGGTTTATCCATGTTGTAGCCTGTATCACTAATTCCTTTTTTTAAGCCTAAATGATACTCCATTTTGTGTAAAAGTCATATTTTATCCATTCAGCCAGTGGTAAACATTTGGGTTGTTTTCATCTTTTAGCTATGACAAATGCTGCTGCTATGTTTGCGCACAAGTTTTTGTATGGATGTTTTTTCATCACTTTTCTTGGGTAGATGCCTAGGAGTGAAATTGCTAGGTCAAATGTAACTTTATGTTAAATTTTTTGAGGAACCATCAATCTGTTTTCCACAGGAGCTGAACCATTTTACATTCCCACCACTGACATACAAGGATTCCAATAACTCTGCATCCCTGCCAAAACTCATTATTTCCCATTAAAAAAAATTATGCCACCATCCCAATGGGTGGTACCTCATTGTGGTTTTGACTTGCAATTCCTTAGTGACTAATGATGTTGAATACCTTTTCATGTGCTTGTCGGCTATTTGTATATATCTCTGGATAAATATCTGTTCAAGTCTTTTTGTATATTTTCTATTTGGGACATCTTTTTGTAGTTGAGTTACAAGTGTTCTCTATACATTGTAGATATTAGATTCTTCTCAGATATATGATTTACAAATCCTATTCTGTAGGTTATCTTTTCTCTTTCTTAATAATGTCTTTTGATTCATAAATGTTTTTAATTTTTTTTATGATAGGCACACAGTGAGAGAGAGAGAGAGGCAGAGACACAGGCAGAGGGAGAAGCAGGCTCCATGCACTGGGAGCCCGACGTGGGATTCGATCCCGGGTCTCCAGGATCGCGCCCTGGGCCAAAGGCAGGCGCTAAACCGCTGCGCCACCCAGGGATCCCCAATGTTTTTAATTTTGATAAATCTAATTTACCTATGTTTTCTTTTGTTGCTCATACTTTGGGTGTTATATCTAAAAATCCATAGCCAAATACAAAGTCATGAACATTTCTCACATCTTCTAAAGGTTTTACAGTTTTGCCTCTTATATTTAGGTCTTTGATCCATTTTGAGCTAACTTTAAAGATTTATTTGAGGGAGAAAGCAAGAGAAACTAAGTTGTGAGCTGGGGGAGGGGCAGAGGGAGGAGAGAGAGAATGTTAAGCAGGCTCCATGTGCAGCATGGAGATCGTGACCTGAGCCAAAATCAAGAGTTGGGACACTCAACAAACTAAGCCACTCTGGTGCTCCAAATTAATTTTTATATACGGTATGAGGTAGGAATCCAACTCCATTCTTTTGCATTTGAATATCTTGGTGTGCCAGCATCATTTGTTGAAGAGAACAGTCTTTCCCAATTGATTGGTCTTGCCACTACTGTCAAAAATCAAATGTCCATAGGTGTATGGTTTATTCCTAGACTCTCAGGGGTGTGTGTGTGTGTGTGTGTGTGTGTGTGTGTGTTTTAAGATTTATTTATTTGACAGAGGAAGAGAGAGAGCACAAGTAGGGCAAGTGGCAGGCAGAGGGAGAGAAGTAGGCTCCCTGCTGAGCAGGAAGCCTGATACAGGGCTTGATCCTGGGACCCTGAGATCATGACCTGAGCTGAAAGCAGACATTTAACCGACTGAGCCATCCAGGCATCCCTGGACTCTCAGTTCTATTCCATTGGTTTCCACTGTCTATCCTTATACCCATGGATTTTGGTTGTTGTTGTTTGTTAAATACTTGTGTGATAGTATAGTAAGAAATACATATTCATTTTTGTCTCTTGTTCCTGGCACAGAACTCCTAAAACCTTTAAAATATCCTAAATGATATGAGTGACAGGTGCATCTTTGTGACACAAAAGCCTATGGGGGATCTTAGATAGCTTCAAGTTTGGAACTTTATGTCCCACCCCTCTGGAGACAAAGTTAATCCCCAAAGACCAATGCAAATCTACACAGAAACCCCCAAGTGACAGAGTTCAGAAAGCTCCTATCATCAAAGCAGTGGTAGGGTGGAGGGCCTGCATGGGGCATGGAAGCTCCATGCATACCACTTTCCTCCATGCCTTCCTTGCCTTATACATTGCTTCCATTTGATTGTTCCTAAATTGTACCCTTTTTATTTTATTTATTTATTATTTATTTATTTATTTATTTATTTATTTTAATTTTTATTTATTTATGATAGTCACAGAGAGAGAAATAGAGAGAGGCAGAGACATAGGCAGAGGGAGAAGCAGGCTCCACGCACAGGGAGCCCGACGTGGGACTCGATCCCAGGTCTCCAGGATCGCGCCCTGGGCCAAAGGCAGGCGCCAAACCGCTGCGCCACCCAGGGATCCCAATTGTACCCTTTTTAATGAACCAGTAATAAGTGCCTTCCGAGCCATTCTAATAAATTATTGAACCTGAGAAGGAGGTTGTGGGAACCTCTGATTTATAGCTTGTTGGTCAGAGGTGCTGGTGGCCTAGGACTAGAGAGTGGCATCTGAAGGCATGGGGGCAGTCTTGTGGGACTGAACTCTTAACCTGTGGAGTCTGCGCTAATTCTTGGATATCCAGTTGGTGTCCACAGGGAATTAGAGAATTGTTTGATGTAGAAAAGCCAACACTTGATGTCAGAAGCATAGTGAGAGTCAAAACAGCTTTTGGCTTGGATTTTTTTTGTTGGTTTTTATTTTTGTCAGTAAAGCACAAATAAGTAACACTGTGATTGATAATCTTTTCTTTAAAATATTTCTCAGAGGAGGGGCAAGATGGCAGAAGAGTAGGGTCCCCAAATCACCTGTCCCCACCAAATTACCTAGATAACCTTTAAATCATCCTGGAAATCTACGAATTCAGCCTGAGATTTATTTATTTATTTTTTTTTTTTTCAGCCTGAGATTTAAAGAGAGAACAGCTGAAACGCTACAGTGAGAAGAGTTCATGCTTCTATCAAGGTAGGAAGATGGGGGTGGGGTAGAAATAAAAAAACAAAAGGCATCCAAGGGGGAGGGGCCCCGCGAGGAGCCGGGCTAAGGCCGGGGCGAGTGCCCCCAGGACAGGAGAGCCCCGACCCGGAGAAGCAGGAGCTGCACCAATCTTCCTGGGCGGAAAGGGGCCCGCGGGGTGTTAGAGCAGGACCCCAGGGGGGCGGGGATGCCCTTGGGCTCCCTGGGACACTAACAGACACCTGCGTGCCCAGGAGAGTGCGCCGAGCTCCCTAAGGGCTGCAGCGCCCACGGCGGGACCCGGAGCAGCTCGGAGGGGCTCGGAAGGCGGCTCCGCGGAGGGGGCTGCGCGGCTCCGGGGGCAGCTCCAAAGCGGCGGCTCCGGCAGAGGAAGAGGCTCCGTGCAGAGGGGGGGCTGCACGGAGGGGGCTGCCCGGCTCCGGGAGCAGCTTGGAGGGGCTCGGGCGAGGCTAAGCGGAGAGGCGGCTGTGTGGCCGGGAGCACGAATCCAACAGCGCAGACCCGGAGCACAGGGTGCCGGAAACAGCCCAGGATCCGGCCACCCCCCGGGACAGGCAGAGGCCGGGAGGGCCCAGGACAGCAAGGACGCTCCTGCCCCGAGCTGAGAAGATCAGCGGCCCCACCCCCCGGAGCCTCCAGGCCCTGCAGGCTGAGAGCTCTGTAGTTACTGCGGGAGCTGAATCCAGGGCTCTAGAGCTGCCGCAGCCACTGGGGTTGTTCCTCCTGGGGCCTCACGGGGTAAACAACCCCCACTGAGCCCTGCACCAGGTAAGGGGCAGAGCAGCTCCCCCAAGTGCTAACACCTGAAAATCAGCACAACAGGCCCCTCCCTCAGAAGACCAGCTAGATGGACAAGTTCCAGGGGAAGTCAAGGGACTTAAAGCATACAGAATCAGAAGATACTCCCCCGTTTTTTTTTTCTTTTTGATTTCTGATTGCTTCCCCCACCCTTTTTTTCACCTTTCTTTCTTTTTCTTTCTCTTTTTCTTTTTTCTTTCCTTTTCTCTCTTTTTCTCCTTTTCCCAATACAACTTGTTTTTGGCCACTCTGCACTGAGCAAAATGACTAGAAGGAAAACCTCACCTCAAAAGAAAGAATCAGAAACAGTCCTCTCTCCCACAAGAGTTACAAAATCTGGATTACAATTCAATGTCAGAAAGCCAATTCAGGGATCCCTGGGTGGCGCAGTGGATTAGCGCCTGCCTTTGGCCCAGGGCGCGATCCTGGAGACCCGGGATCGAATCCCACGTCAGGCTCCCGGTGCATGGAGCCTGCTTCTCCCTCTGCCTGTGTCTCTGCCTCTCTCTCTCTCTCTCTCTCTGTGACTATCATAAATAAATTAAAAAAAAAAAAAAGAAAGCCAATTCAGAAGCACTATTATACAGCTACTGGTGGCTCTAGAAAAAAGCATAAAGGACTCAAGAGACTTCGTGACTGCAGAATTTAGATCCAATCAGGCAGAAATTAAAAATCAACTGAATGAGATGCAATCCAAACTAGAAGTCCTAACGACGAGGGTTAACGAGGTGGAAGAACGAGTGAGTGACATAGAAGACAAGTTGATGGCAAAGAGGGAAACTGAGGAAAAAAGAGACAGACAATTAAAAGACCATGAAGACAGAGGGAAATAAACGACAGCCTGAGGAAGAAAAACCTACGTTTAATTGGGGTTCCTGAGGGCGCCGAAAGGGACAGAGGGCCAGAATATGTATTTGAACAAATCCTAGCTGAAAACTTTCCTAATCTGGGAAGGGAAACAGGCATTCAGATCCAGGAAATAGAGAGATCCCCCCTAAAATAAATAAAAACCGTTCAACACCTCGACATTTAATAGTGAAGCTTGCAAATTCCAAAGATAAAGAGAAGATCCTTAAAGCAGCAAGAGACAAGAAATCCCTGACTTTTATGGGGAGGAATATTAGGGTAACAGCAGACCTCTCCACAGAGACCTGGCAGGCAAGAAAGGGCTGGCAGGATATATTCGGGTCCTAAATGAGAAGAACATGCAACCAAGAATACTTTATCCAGCAAGGCTCTCATTCAAAATGGAAGGAGAGATAAAGAGCTTCCAAGACAGGCAGGAACTGAAAGAATATGTGACCTCCAAACCAGCTCTGCAAGAAATTTTAAGGGGGACTCTTAAAATTCCACTTTAAGAAGTTCAGTGCAACAATCCACAAAAACAAGGACTGAATAGATATCATGATGACACTAAACTCATATCTGTCAATAGTAACTGAACGTGAATGGGCTTAATGACCCCATCAAAAGGCGCAGGGTTTCAGACTGGATAAAAAAGCAGGACCCATCTATTTGCTGTCTACAAGAGACTCATTTTAGACAGAAGGACACCTACAGCCTGAAAATAAAAGGTTGGAGAACCATTTACCACTCAAATGGTCCTCAAAAGAAAGCAGGGGTAGCCATCCTTATATCAGATAAACTAAAATTTACCCCGAAGACTGTAGTGAGAGATGAAGAGGGACACTATCTCATACTTAAAGGATCTATCCAACAAGAGGACTTAACAATCCTCAATATATATGCCCCGAATGTGGGAGCTGTCAAATATTTAAACCAATTAATAACCAAAGTGAAGAAATATTTAGATAATAATACACTTATACTTGGTGACTTCAATCTAGCTCTTTCTACCCTCGACAGGTCTTCTAAGCACAACATCTCCAAAGAAACGAGAGCTTTTTTTTTTTTTTTTTTTTTTTTTTATTCATGATAGGCACACAGTGAGAGAGAGAGGCAGAGACACAGGCAGAGGGAGAAGCAGGCTCCATGCACTGGGAGCCCGACGTGGGATTCGATCCCGGATCTCCAGGATCGCGCCCTGGGCCAAAGGCAGGCGCCAAACCGCTGCGCCACCCAGGGATCCCAGAAACGAGAGCTTTAAACGATACACTGGACCAGATGGATTTCACAGATATCTACAGAACTTTACATCCAAACTCAACTGAATACACATTCTTCTCAAGCGCACATGGAACTTTCTCCAGAATAGACCACATACTGGGTCACAAATTGGGTCTGAACTGATACCAAAAGATTGGGATCGTCCCCTGCATATTCTCAGACCATAATGCCTTGAAATTAGAACTAAATCACAACAAGAAGTTTGGAAGGACCTCAAACACGTGGAGGTTAAGGACCATCCTGCTAAAAGATGAAAGGGTCAACCAGGAAATTAAGGAAGAATTAAAAAGATTCATGGAAACTAATGAGAATGAAGATACAACCGTTCAAAATCTTTGGGATGCAGCAAAAGCAGTCCTAAGGGGGAAATACATCGCAATACAAGCATCCATTCAAAAACTGGAAAGAACTCAAATACAAAAGCTAACCTTACACATAAAGGAGCTAGAGAATAAACAGCAGATGGACCCTACGCCCAGCAGAAGAAGAGAGAGAGTTAATTAAAATTCGAGCAGAACTCAACAAAATCGAGACCAGAAGAACTGTGGAACAGATCAACAGAACCAGGAGTTGGTTCTTTGAAAGAATTAATTAGATAGATAAACCATTAGCCAACCTTATTAAAAAGAAGAGAGAGAAGATTCAAATTAATAAAGTCATAAATGAGAAAGGAGAGATCACTACCAACACCAAGGAAATACAAACGATTTTAAAAACATATTATGAACAGCTATACGCCCATAAATTAGGCAATCTAGAAGAAATGGACGCATTCCTGGAAAGCCACAAACTACCAAAACTGGAACAGGAGGAAATAGAAAACCTGAACAGGCCAATAACCAGGGAGGAAATTGAAGCAGTCATCAAAAACCTCCCAAGACACAAGAGTCCAGGGCCAGATGGCTTCCCAGGGGAATTCTATCAAATGTTTAAAGAAGAAATCATACCTATTCTACTAAAGCTGTTTGGAAAGATAGAAAGAGATGGAGTACTTCCAAATTCATTCTATGAGGCCAGCATCACCTTAATTCCAAAACCAGACAAAGACCCCACCAAAAAGGAGAATTACAGACCAATATCCCTGATGAACATGGATGCAAAAATTCTCAACAAGATACTAGCCAATAGGATCCAACAGCACATTAAGAAAATTATTCACCATGACCAAGTAGGATTTATCCCCGGGACACAAGGCTGGTTCAACACTCGTAAAACAATCAATGTGATTCATCATATCAGCAAGAGAAAAACCAAGAACCATATGATCCTCTCATTAAATGCTGAGAAAACATTTGACAAAATACAGCATCCATTCCTGATCAAAACTCTTCAGAGTGTAGGGAGAGAGGGAACTTTCCTTGACATCTTAAAAGCCATCTACGAAAAGCCCACAGCAAATATTCTCAATGGGGAAGCACTGGGAGCCTTTCCCCTAAGATCAGGAACAAGACAGGGATGTCCACTCTCACCACTGCTGTTCAACATAGTACTGGAAGTCCTAGCCTCAGCAATCAGACAACAAAAAGACATTAAAGGCATTCAAATTGGCAAAGAAGAAGTCAAACTCTCCCTCTTCGCCGATGACATGATACTCTACATAGAAAACCCAAAAGCCTCCACCCCAAGATTGCTAGAATTCATACAGCAATTTGGTAGCGTGGCAGGATACAAAATCAATGCCCAGAAATCAATGGCATTTCTATACACTAACAATGAGACTGAAGAAAGAGAAATTAAGGAGTCAATCTCATTTACAATTGCACCCAAAAGCATAAGATACCTAGGAATAAACCTAACCAAAGAGGTAAAGGATCCATACCCTAAAAACTATAGAACACTTCTGAAAGAAATTGAGGAAGACACAAAGAGATGGAAAAATATTCCATGCTCATGGATTGGCAGAATTAATATTGTGAAAATGTCAATGTTACCCAGGGCAATATACACGTTTAATGCAATCCCTATCAAAATACCATGGACTTTCTTCAGAGAGTTAGAACAAATTATTTTAAGATTTGTGTGGAATCAGAAAAGACCCCGAATAGCCAGGGGAATTTTAAAAAAGAAAACCATATCTGGGGGCATCACAATGCCAGATTTCAGGTTGTACTACAAAGCTGTGGTCAAGACAGTGTGGTACTGGCACAAAAACAGACACATAGATCAATGGAACAGAATAGAGAATCCAGAAGTGGACCCTCAACTTTATGGTCAACTAATACTCGATAAAGGAGGAAAGACTATCCATTGGAAGAAAGACAGTCTCTTCAATAAATGGTGCTGGGAAAATTGGACATCCACACGCAGAAGAATGAAACTAGACCACTCTCTTTCACCATACACAAAGATAAACTCAAAATGGATGAAAGATCTAAATGTGAGACAAGATTCCATCAAAATCCTAGAGGAGAACACAGGCAACACCCTTTTTGAACTTGGCCACAGTAACTTCTTGCAAGATACATCCACAAAGGCAAAAGAAACAAAAGCAAAAATGAACTATTGGGACTTCATCAAGATAAGAAGCTTTTGCACAGCAAAGGATACAGTCTACAAAACTAAAAGACAACCTACAGAATGGGAGGAGATGCAAATGACATATCAGATAAAGGGCTAGTTTCCAAGATCTATAAAGAACTTCTTAAACTTAACACCAAAGAAACAAACAATCCGGGATCCCTGGGTGGCGCAGCAGTTTGGCGCCTGCCTTTGGCCCGGGGCGCGATCCTGGAGACCCGGGATCGAATCCCACATCGGGCTCCCGGTGCATGGAGCCTGCTTCTCCCTCTGCCTGTGTCTCTGCCCCTCTCTCTCTCTCTGTGACTATCATAAATAAATAAAAATTAAAAAAAAAAGAAACAAACAATCCAATCATGAAATCGGCAAAATACATGAAGAGAAATCTCACAGAGGAAGACAATAGACATGGCCAACATGCACATGAGAAAATGCTCTGCATCACTTGCCATCAGGGAAATACAAATCAAAACCACAATGAGATACCACCTCACACCAGTGAGAATGGGGAAAATTAACAAGGCAGGAAACAACAAATGTTGGAGAGGATGCGGAGAAAAGGGAACCCTCTTACACTGTTGGTGGGAATGTGAATTGGTGCAGCCACTCTGGAAAACTGTGTGGAGGTTCCTCAAAGAGTTAAAAATAGACCTGCCCTACGACCCAGCAATTGCACTGTTGGGGATTTACCCCAAAGATTCAGATGCAATGAAACGCCGGGACACCTGCACCCCGATGTTTCTAGCAGCAATGTCCACAATAGCCAAACTGTGGAAGGAGCCTCAGTGTCCATTGAAAGATGAATGGAGGGATCCCTGGGTGGCGCAGCGGTTTGGCGCCTGCCTTTGGCCCAGGGCGCGATCCTGGAGACCCGGGATCGAATCCCACGTCGGGCTCCCGGTGCATGGAGCCTGCTTCTCCCTCTGCCTATGTCTCTGCCTCTCTCTCTCTCTCTCTCTCTCTCTGTGACTATCATAAAAAAAAAAAAGTCTAAAAAAAAAAAAAGAAAGATGAATGGATAAAGAAGATGTGGTTTATGTATACAATGGAATATTACTCAGCCATTAGAAATGACAAATACCCACCATTTGCTTCTACGTGGATGGAATTATGCTGAGTGAAGTAAGACAATCGGAGGAGGACAAACAGTGTATGTTCTCATTCATTTGGGGAATATAAATAATAGTGAAAGGGAATATAAGGGAAGGGAGAAGAAATGTGTGGGAAATATCAGAAAGGGAGACAGAACATAAAGACTCCTAACTCTGGGAAACGAACTAGGGGTGGTGGAAGGGGAGGAGGGCGGGGGTTGGGGGTGAGTGGGTGACAGGCACTGAGGGGGACACTTGACGGGATGAGCACTGGGTGTTATTCTGTATGTTGGTAAATTGAACACCAATAAAAAATTAATTTATTAAAAAAAAATAAAATAAAAGATTTCTCAGACATGACGATCTCCTTATAAATGATCAGGATTCCTAAAGGTATTTTTAACAACTTTGAGATATAATTCATTTACCATTAATTCATTCATTTGAAGCATACTATTCAATGTTTTTTAGTTTATTCACAAGATTGTACAATCATCACAATATAATTTTAAAACACTTTCATCCCTTAACAAAAACCTCATTAACAGCCAACCCTCATTCCCACCTCCCACACTCCATCCTCAAAGCAACTGCTTATCCATTTTCTATCTCTGTAGATAATTACTATTCTGAATGTCTCATAAAAATGGAATCATACAATATGTGGGGTTTTTTGTGCCGACACCTTTCACTTAGCTTATTATTTCCAAGATTAAGCATGATATAGCATATATCAGTAGAGATGACTTGAGCAATATGAAGAAGGTTAGGGTCATAGACCCAACACAGTAAAAAAATTCATGTATTAACTTTTGACTCTTCAAAAACTTAACTACTAATAGTTTACTGCTGACCAGAAACCTTACCAATAACATAGTCAAATAACACATATTTTGTATGGTATATGTATTATGCACTGCATTCTCACAAAACTAAAAAAAAGTGTTAAAAAATCATGAGAAAATACATTTACAATACTATACTGTATTTATTGAAAAAAAATTCGGCTGTAAGTAAACTCATACACTTCAAACCCATGTTGTTCAAAAGTCAACTGTACTTCATTTCTTTTTAAGGTCAAATAAATATCCCACTGTCAAATATCTACACAGTAGATATATTTATCAGTAGATGGACTTTCGGATTACTTCCACGTTTTGCCTAAAATAGTGTTTTAACTGATGGTTAACAGAGGGGAGGTGGGGGAGGTGGGTTAAGTGAATTTGATGGGGATTAAGGAGTATATTTGTGATGATCATCAGGTGTTATATATATTGAAAGTGTTGAATTGCCATATTGTACACCTGAAGCTAATATGACACACTATGTTAACCAATTGTAACTTACTTTTTTTAAAATGATTTTATTTATTTATTCATAGAGACAGAGAGAGAGAGAGAGAGAGAGAGAGAGAGAGAGGCAGAGGCACAGGCAGAGGGAGAAGCAGGCTCCATGCAGGGAGCCTGATGTGGGACTCGATCCAGGGTCCCCAGGATCAAACCCCGGGCTGCAGGCGGTGTTAAACCACTGTGCCACCAGGCTGCCCTGGAATTTACTTTTTTAAAAAATTTTATTTATTTATTCTCGAGAGACAGAGAGAGAGACAGACAGACAGACAGAGAGGGCTCCATGCAGGGAGCCCAACGTGGGACTCGACCCCAGGTCTCCAGGATCACACCCTGGGCCGAAGTCAGGTGGCTAAACCACTGAGCCACCTGGGCTGCCCAACCAATTGGAATTTAAATTAAAACTCAAGGTGGGTTAGTGAAGTAAGTCAATCGGAGGAGGACAAACATTATATGTTCTCATTCATTTGGGGAATATAAATAATAGTGAAAGGGAATATAAGGGAAGGGAGAAGAAACGTGTGGGAAATATCAGAAAGGGAGACAGAACATAAAGACTCCTAACTCTGGGAAACGAACTAGGGGTGGTGGAAGGGGAGGAGGGCGGGGGTTGGGGGTGAATGGGTGACGGGCACTGAGGGGGGCACTCGACGGGATGAGCACTGGGTGTTATTCTGTATGTTGGTAAATTGAACACCAATAAAAAATTAATTTATTATAAAAAAAAACTCAAGGTGGGGGGTGCACCTGAGTGGCTCAGTTTGTTATGTGTCCGACACTCGATTTTGGCTCAGGTCATGACATCAGAGTTATGAGATTGAGCCCTCTGCTGGGCTCTCCACTGGGCACGGAGCCTCCATTCCTTCCTCTCCTTTGCTTTGTCACATAAAGTACATATTTCTTTTTGTTTTTGTTTTTTGTTTTTTTGTTTGTTTTTTGTTTTGTCACATAAAGTACATATTTATACATCATTAACACAGATTTATAATTATTGCTTTAGTAGTCATCTTTGAACTCACATAAAAAAAATAGTCATACACAAAAACTACCTTTATGCAGTCTTTTATGTTTACCTATACAGTTTACTCATACTGTGCTCTTTAATTTTTTTTTTTTAAATTTTTGTTTATTTATGATAGTCACACAGAGAGAGAGAGAGAGAGAGGCAGAGACACAGGCAGAGGGAGAAGCAGGCTCCATGCACCGGGAGCCCGACGTGGGACTCGATCCTGGGTCTCCAGGATCGCGCCCTGGGCCAAAGGCAGGCGCCAAACCACTGCACCACCCAGGGATCCCTACTGTGCTCTTTATTTCTTCATGTGGGTTTGGGTTACTGACTTCCATTTCCACCTGAAAGATTCACTTTAGTATTTCTTATAGGGCAGATGTGTTAGAGACAAATTCTCTGTTTTTGTTACTTGGTAATGCCTTAATCTCCCCTTCATTATTTGAAGAATAATTTTGCTGGATATGGAATTCTTGCTTGACAGTCTTATTTTTTTTAAAAGCACTTTGATTATATCATACCACTGCCTGGATGGGTTCTATTAAATCAATTGTTGGGATCCCTGGGTGGCGCAGCGGTTTGGCGCCTGCCTTTGGCCCAGGGCGTGATCCTGGAGACCCGGGATCGAATCCCACATAGGGCTCACGGTGCATGGAGCCTGCTTCTCCCTCTGCCTATGTCTCTGCCTCTCTCTCTCTCTCTCTGTGACTACCATAAAAAAAAAAAAGAAATCAATTGTTAATCTGAGAGTCCATTGTGTAAGTTTGCTTCTTTCTTACTGCTGTCAAGATTTTTTGTCTTTTGATAGTTTAATTATGATATATCTGGGTGTAGATTAATGGTTTTCATCAAATTTGCTAAGTTTGGGGCCATTATTTCTTCAAATATTCTTTTCCCCTTTCTTTCTCTCCTGTGGCACTTCCAGTATGTGTACTGACTCACTTGATGTGTTCCACAAATCTATGAGGCTTTTTTAAGTAGACTCTGTGCCCAGCATGGGGGCTTCAACTCACAACCCTGAGGGGCCAAGAGTCATATGCTCTACCAATTGAGCGAGCCAAGCATCCCATAGGCTGTTTTTTTTTTTTTTCAATACCACCTAGTTCTTTATTATTATGATTTATATGGAGAGACACTGTTCTCATAATTTCCTTTAGTTCCCTGGACATACTTTCTATTAGCTCTTTGAACATACTTAAAATAGTTGACTTACAGTCTTTTTGAAAATAACTCCAATGTCTGGGTTTCCTCAAAACAGTCTCTACTGACTAATTTTCCCCTCTTTGAGCATGGGCTATACTTTGTTTCTTTGCCTATTTCATTTTTGGTGCTGTTGTTGAAAGGTGGATATTTTAAATAGCATAAAGTGACAACTCTGGAAATCAGATATTCCACCCCCCACCCCGGGCTTATTGAAGTTGTTTGTTTAACAAATCTCCTGAACTAAGTCCGTAAAGACTGTATTCTTTGCCATATGTGGTCACTGAGGTCTCTATTCAGCTTAGTGGTCAGTTAATGATTTGAAATAGATTCCTTAAATGCCTTGAGTTTCAGCCTTTGCTGAGAGGGTGTGTATGTGTGGAGACATACCTTCAATACTCTGGCAGGCAGCTTACAATACTGCCTTGGCCTTCAACCTTCCTGCTTGTACAGAGCCTCAAGGTCAGCTAAGGGTGAGAGTTTAAGGCCTTGTCAATCCTCTCTTGGTGCACAGCTCTGTGCATGTACATTTCCCAAGAATATGCTGAAACATTTGAAAGCCTCCTATGAACATGCTTTTAATTTTTTTTAGCCAGCTTCTTATTTACCTCAAGTATTACCATCCTACCAGGCAGTTGTGATGTTAAACAATTGCTCCTGATGGTACATCACAACCATCCCAGGAGGTAAGGCCATTTGCACTGAGGAAGAGTGAGTCAAGTCAAATAAAAGGCAAGGTCTGTGAAAGGAGATTTCCAAGAAACTATTACATAAGTCAAATAATGACATTTATCTGGGAAAGGTGCTTTGGGGAGAAGTTCTAAGCCTTTCTTGCCTCCTTCAGAGGCTGTAAGGTTGCTGTATTTCATCAATTGGTGGAACAACATATTGGTTTTTAACACTATCAGAAACCGTACAGAAGGAGATGGGACTGGCACAAGTTAAAATGTCACCAAACTTGCTGTTCTGAGATGTAGCAAATTTTCTTAAATAAGAGTTCTTTGGATTTTTAAGCCTGTGGTTAATTTCTAGAACTCTGAAAAAGTTGATTTTGGAAATTTTTTGCCATTGTTCTCAGTGCTTTTATGGAGGAGCGAATTTTCAAAGGCCTGTATTCCACCAATCCTGCTGATATACTGTGTTTAATATTTTATGTGGATGTATATTTACATTTCTCTTGGGTATATAAATGGGAGTGGAATTCCTAGATCACACAGTAATTCTACATTTAACTTTTTGGGGGATTGCCAAACTATTTTCCATCAACACTCTGTGTTTTACATTCTCACCAACAATGTATGAAGGTTCCAATTTCTCTACATCCTTGACAACATTTGTTATTGGCGATCTTTTTGATTATAGCCATCCTAATACGTGTGAAGTCACATCACATTTTTTTGGGGGGGGGGGTTGTTTCGTTTGTTTTTTAAGTAAGCTCTACACCCAATGCGGGGTTTGAACTCATCACCTTGAGATCAAGAGGGGCATGCTCTTCTGAATCAGCCAGCCAGCTGTCCCTCACACTGAATTTTCAATTTGTATTTCCACAATGACTAAGGATTTTTTTTTATAAAGACTTTTCATTTATTTATTCATGAGAGACACAGAGAGAGGCAGAGACATAGGCAGAAGGAGAACCAGGTTCCCTGCAGGGAGCCTGATGCAGGACTCAGTCTCTGGGATCACGACCCAAGCCAAAGGCAGAGACTCAACCACTGAACCACCCAGATGGTTCAGTAGCCCCAATGACTAATGATGTTAAACAAATTTTCATGTGTTTTTGGAGAAATATCTGTTCAAATCATTTAACGATTTGTAAACTGGATTATTTGCCTTTTTATTATTGAGTTGTAAGAATTCTTTATATATTCTGGATACAAGTCCCTTGTCAGATATATGATCTTGAAATATTTTCTCCAAATGGCGGGTTATTTTTTCACTTTCAAATGGTATCATTTGTAGCACAAAGGATTTTAATTTTGTTTTACCTGTTTTTCTTTTGTTGCTTATGCTTTTGATGTTGTATCTATAAAGGTTCTGCTTAACTCAAGGTCACTAAGATTTGCTATGTTTTCTTCTAAGAGTTTCATAGCTTCAGCTCTTACATTTGGGTTTGATCCATTTTGAGTTAATTTTTAGTATGTTGAGAGGTAGGGGTTCAGTTTCATGCTTTGGTATGTACAGATATCCAGTGTCCCCAAACCATTTGTTAAATGGACTATTATTTCCTGTGTTGAATTGTCTTAGCATCCCTATCAAAAAAATAAACTGATCATAAATGCAAGGATATTATTTCTAGACTCTCAATTTTACCTTATTGATCTATATGTCTACTCTTATCTTGGTACCATACTGTCTCGATGACTGTAGATTTGTAGCAATTTTTGAAATTGGGAAGTATGAGTACTCTAACTTTGTTTTCTTTTCATCAAGACTGTTCTAGCTATTATGAGTTCTCTGCAATTCCATATGAATTTTAGGGTTAGCTTATCAATTTCTACAAAGAATTTATCTGGTATTCTGACAGAGATTATGTTGAATTTGCAGATTAGGGTGTATTAACATCTTTTTAAAAATTTTTATTTATTTATGATAGTCACACAGAGGGGGGGGGCGGGGCAGAGACACAGGCAGAGGGAGAAGCAGGCTCCATCACCCGGGAGCCCGACGTGGGATTCGATCCCGGGTCTCCAGGATCGCGCCCTGGGCCAAAGGCAGGCACTAAACCGCTGCACCACCCAGGGATCCCAGTGTATTAACATCTTAAAAATATTAACTATTATGATACATGAACATGAAATGTTTTCCCATTTATTTAGATCTTTAGTTATTTTCAACAGTGTTTTGTAGTTTTAAGGATAAAAGTATATAACATATATATAGAGAGAGAGAGAGACACTTACAAGTATATAACTTATACATATAAACACATATATAGTTATATAAATTATATACTTCTTTTATTAAATTTATTCCTATTTTATTCATTTTGATGCTATTATGAATGGAATATCATTTTTAATTATTCATTGAAAGTGTATATTATCTTGCATTCTATAACCTTGTACTTGTTAGTTCTAGAATTTTATTGGATGCCTTAAGATTTTCAATATGTAAAATCATGTCATCTGCAAACAGATGTTTTTAATTCTTCCTTTCAAATCAGGATGCCTTTTATTTCTTTTTCTGATTGTTCTGACTAGAATCTCTAGTCCATTGTTGAACAGCAGTGGCAAAAGTGGACATCTCTGCCTTGTCTGATCTTAGGGGTAAACTTTCAGTCTTTCGCTATTAAGTAAGATGCTAGCTGTGTGTTTTTCTCAGATGCCTTTTATCAGGTTAAGGAAGTTCCTTTCTATTCCTAGTTTGTTGAGCATTTTTATCATAAAAGGTGTTGGGTTTTATACTGTGCTTTTTCTATGTCTGCTGAGATGACCATGTGGTTTTTGTATTTTATTCTATTAATACTGTACATTATTTTCATTGGTTTTCAGATATTAAACCCACCTGATATCACCAGGTAAGTCCCACTTGGTTGTGACATACAATTCTTTTATATGTTGCTGGATTCAGTTCACTAGTATGTTGCTGAAGATTTCTGCATCTATATTCAGAGGAGATAGTGGTTTGCAGTTTTTTTGTGATGTCTTTGGTGTCTGGGTACTAATGGCCTCATAGAATGAATTGAGAAGTGTCCCCTCCTCTTCTATGTTTTAGAAAAGTTTGTGAAGGATTAGTACTACCTTTTCTTTGAATATTTGATAGAATTAACCAGTGAAACCATCTGGGTCAGAGTTTTTCTTTGTAAGTAGTTTTTTCATTAGTAATTATCTTAGCTTGTTATATAGGACTATTCATATTTTCTATTTCTTCTTGAGTCATTTTCATAATCTATGTTTTTCTGGGAATTAGTCCTTTCATCTAAGTTATATAGTTTGCTGGTATACAATATTCTTAGTATTCTCTACTAATTTTTTTTATTTCTGTATGGTTTGTCCCACCTGTTTTGAAGCCATGCCCATTCACTTATGTACTGTCTATGGCTGCCCATACTATAATTTCACAGTTGAGTAATTGTGACAGAGACCAAATTTTGGGGGCCCACAAAGCAAAAAAATTTACTATCTGGGTCTTTATAGAAAAAATATGCTGACCTCCAGCTAAGAAGAACAAAGTAACATTTGAAGTATGCAGGTCAAACTGGAGCAAAGGGCTTTTAAGAAAATATTAGAGGCAGTTAAAAAGTGCAGAATGAATTAACTGTTGTCTTAGTTTTATAAGTCTCAGCTCAAATTTCATTCCAACCCCTCAGACATAATCAATCCTGGGGGAACAAACATATTTCCAGACCAGATTCAGTACCAAGACAGAGTTTCATGGAATAAAGAGGAAACTCAAAAACAAAAAGTATTCTGGGCAAGTATTTGGGAAAAGTGATAAAGGCTACCCTGTGAGTAACTTTGTTCCTTGGTTGAGAGTCCTGCAACTCTACGTACCTCTTTCCAAAAGCAACATAAAGGCTCAAAAAGTACAGCTTTCCCACTGACTCTTGAATAGTATGAAGGGCTATGGAAGAGAGATCTTCTGGCTCCCCTGCCTTCACAAAGTAGAGTGAATCAATTTTTTCTTTTCATGCCCATACCACCTTGAAAATTCACCATGACAGCATATGTCATACAGATTTTATCTGTCTGTAACTCTCTCGCAATTCATCCCAGCATCTCCAGGCTCTCCTCAGCCCTAACATCACAAACACTCCTGTCTTCATTTATATTAGCAACACCTGAACCGTCTGCAACCTCTGTCCACCATTAGGGCCAGCAACATCCAAATCCTTTCAGGGGAAAGCCAAAGGTAGAGTTTTCACATGAGAAAAACTTCATAAATAGCATCTAATCTAGGGTTAGTTTCCTTCCAAGAGGAAATCATTCAAGCTAATAGATGATACATCACAGAAAATGTCCTAGGTGTAAAATTATTCCTTTTATGGAAGCCTGGGCAATCAGACCCAAACAAGCTGTTATGGATGAATCATAATATCATGTGTAGGGGCAATGGGATTGCCCATTATTCTAGATATATATTCCTATAAATACACTGTCATTCCAGCTTAACCCTCAGCCCTGACAATAAGTAAGTGAGGCTGAATGGAAGTCATGGACCTATCTATAAAAGGCTCTGTGACTAAGCAAGTCCTTATATTACACAAAAGAACTCCCACATCATCTGAGGATGCAAACTTGTCAGTGTAATACAAAGATGAAGGGTTAGAGCAGATATACTTCAGTTCTCCCTTATCTATATCTCATTCTAAGACAAATGCTGGGCCATCATCCAACTCTCCTCTCCCTGAGAGGAGTCCCATGCATCACCAATTTCTAGCCATTTCTCCTCTAAAATCTAAAGCCTTGCATCGGGGCACCTGGCTGACTCAGTCATTAGAGCATGTGACTCTTGATCTTAGGGTTGTGAGTTTGAGCCCCACATTGAGCATAGAGATTACTAAACAAAATTCTCTCTCTCTCTCTCTCTGTGTCTCAAACCTTGCCTCTACTGTTCATCTCCAATGCCAGTGCTTCCATCTAAATCACACATGGCTTACTTCTCCTGGGAGCTGCAGATTGGAAGAGACTTCTAAAGTGAAGAGAAGTACTCCTTCCATCTTTGCTCGCTCTTTACCTTTCTCATACATGTCTTTATTCCAGAACATGCTATATGGTTTCTTCCTGTATCTGCCTATCAACTAGCTTCCCAGCCTCCAGTCTTCATGGTGGTCCCTCCTCGACATCACTGATAGCATTATTTCTATGCCATCATGCTACAGAGAAAGAAAATAAATCATATCACTTTCACTTTAAAATCTGCTGCAGAATTCCCACTGCCAACAGCATGCACTTCAGTCTTGCCCCCACTGATCTCTCAGCCTCTTATGCATCCTATAGGTATCAGCCAAGGTGATACCTGAGACTCACATAAAGAGCCATTCTCTTCCACTTCCATGCCTTTGCATACAGTTTCCTTCCCAAGTGCACTTTTATAGCTGGCAAAATGCAGCTTAAGAGGCCCTTTCTGGGATCCCTGGGTGGTGCAGCGGTTTGGCGCCTGTCTTTGGCCCAGGGCTCGATCCTAGAGACCCGGGATCGAATCCCACATCGGGCTCCCGGTGCATGGAGCCTGCTTCTCTCTCTCTCTCTCTCTCTCTCTCTCTATCATAAATAAATAAAAATTAAAAAACAAACAAACAAACAAAAAAGAGGCCTTTTCTGTTGTGGTCCCTCTCTGACTTAAGGTATTTTCTTACAGCTTCCACAGCACTGTCTTGAAATGTTTGACAGTTTTATAAGTGCTAGAATTCTGTATTTATACTCTTCCCACTAGGCTATGGAAGACCATTCAATGGCCAGAATTAGCTAATAAAGATCTAAAACCAAAAATCCTGTAGTCAAGTATCTGGTGACTAGATTAGCCACCAGGAATGAAAAAAAAGAAGCACAGCAGAAAGTTACTGCTTCTATCATAAAAATAAACAAATTAGTAAGGGCACCTGGGTTGCACTGTCAGTTAAGTGTCTGACTCTTGGTTTCAGCTCAGGTCATGATCTTAGGGTTCTGAGATGGAGCCATATGTCAATCAGGCTCTGTACTGAAAGAGGAGTCTGCTTAAGACTTTCCTTCTCCCTATGCCCTTCCACTCTTGTACTTGCTCACTCTCTCTCCCTCTATTAAAATACATAAATGAATCTTTAAAAAAAGTATATGAATTAGTAACATTCAATTAAAGCCCTTAAAATAGAGCCCCCAAACTACTTTCCATAAACCTATAGGTTCCAAGTGGCTTTACAAAATTCCTCAACAATTAACTTCTCAAAACTATGCCAGAAATAGTTTACAGAATGAGTATCAGTAATCTGATGGAATACAGAGTTAAACTACAATTCTTATACAATCCAAAGTTTGAATTTCTTGTAACCTCTATTTCTTTTAGGCCTGGACCTATTTCTTCTGCCTCAACCCTAATACTAACTTCAGTATTATACCTCTACATTCCATCAGACCAGTCCCTGAAGGCAGCCAAAAGCTTACCTGAGCTGAGATGCCAATGAGGAGCAACCACTTCTGGTACTCATCAGTCCGGTAGTGGATCATCTGGCACCCTGACAGACTGGCATGTCTATCAAACATCTTCACGGGTTGAGAGTCACCTTCCATGCTCCAGTGGTAGACTGTGGTCTCAGTCACCAGGGCAACAGTGTTCACAGAGACCCATTTCCAGAAAATCACCTCTTCTGCCATTGTATGAGACTTCATTTTACTCTTCATTTCAATATTAAAGATCTGAAGTGTCTTCCCAGCTAGTATTTGATGTGATGGAGATTAGAGAAAGATAAATTAAAAATGTGAAAGACAAATTCTTACACTCCTAATTCTGAATCGTTTTAATGTTACTTTAAGTTGTACTACTTACAGGCAATCTGATTAAGAAGGGAAAAAAGCTGCCTCAGTAGTAATTAACCACACTTTGATGTCTCAATATTGAGAAGAGCCTTCTTCAAAAGAAGAATGTAAAAGTGTGTGAATATATAATGTATGAGTAACAGTCAGAAATTAGTTCTTTTGAAGCAACTATCAGGAGAATCAGTTTTAAATTGTTATCTTCTAGTTTTAAAATGTTTCTGGATAAGTCAGCAAAAACAAGACTCAAAGATTTCAGTTTTACAAAAGGAAAATCATTCTGAAGGTGGATGGTCCTGATAGGTGTACAACAACATAAATGTACTTAAGACCACTGAACAATACACTAAAAATGGTTAAGATAATAGACTCCATGATATATATTTAGCTGCAACTCTTAAAAATTGAAAAAACTTGGAGATTTCAATACCCCACTCTAAATAATAAAACAACTAGACAGAAAAATATACTTGAACATTACTGACCAATTCAACCTAACATCTTTAGAACACATTACCCAATAAGAAAATACAATACATTCTTTCCAAGTATACCTGAAACATATTCTAGGATAGATCTTATGCTTGGCTATTAAAAAAGTATCAAGAAATTTTAAAATTTAAAGTCATATAAGTTATCTGATTACAACAAAATTATTAAAAAGCAACAGAAAAAAAGTGTGAGATATTCCCAAATTTTGGAATTCAACCACATACCACATGCTTCTATATAGCCCATGCATCAAAGAAGAAATTACAAAGAAAATTAGAAAATATGTTGAACTGAATAAAATAACAAGTACAACATATCAATTTTGGGGTTGCAGCTAAGGCACTACTTAAAGAAAAAATATCATTTTAAACATCAAGATCATAAAAGAATATCTCAAACCAATAAAGTTTCCAACTTAATAAACTATAAAAAGAGTAAACTAAACCCAAAGCAACAAAAAACAGAAATTAAGAATAGAGTAAAAATCAAGGAAGGAAACAAAAAATAATAAAGAAAAATCAATAAAATAAAAAGTTGACTCTTCACAACAATCAAGAAAATTGACAAAATGATCAAGAAAAAAAAGGTAAGATCCAAATTACCAAAATTAGGAATAAAAGAGAGGACATCAGAGGTGATCTTGGAGAAATTAAAAGGACTATGAGTGAATAGTATGAACAATTTTATGTCAACCCAGTAGAGGACTTAAATAGAGAACTTGGATATAAATTCCTAGAAAGAGAAATTACCAAAACTGACACAAGAAAGAAAAATCTGAACAAATTTACAGCAAGTAAAGAAGCTGAACTCTCAGTTTAAAATCATCTCACAAAGGAAAACCCAAGCTCAAAAGGCTTTCACTGATGAATTCTATCAAGTACTCAAAGATGACTCAAGTAACAAGTCTCTCACAAACTTCAGGAAGCAGAAAAGGGACCACTTCCCACCTCATTCTGTAAGGCCAATACTAACCTAATTCCAAAGTTAAAGACATCACAAGAAAACACAGACCAATCATCATAAAAACAGACAGAAAAGTCCTTAAAACAGGAGTGAACCAAATCCAGCCACATATAAAAACAATCATGGGGCACATAGGTGGCTAAGTTGGTTACATGTACAACTCTTGGTTTCAGCTCAGATCATGATCTCGGGGTTGTGAGATCAAGCCAAGCTCTGCGTTGGGCTCCATACTCAGTGCAGAGTCTGCTGGAGAGTCTCTCCTTCTTCCTCTTTCTCCCCTACCTCTTCCCCCTACTCTTGCACATGCTATCTAAACAAACAAACAAAAAATCTTTTAAAAAATACTTTGAAAAATATGAAGTTGGAGTACCAACACTGATTTCAAACTTACTATAAAGCCATAGTAATCAAGTAATTGGCACAAGGTTGAGGATATGGATCAATGAAACAGAATGAGTGTCTAGAAGTTGATCTTTCTATTTATGGTCAATTGACTTTAACCAAAGGTGCTAGATAATTCAATGGGATATTCATTCTCAACAAATGGTGCTTGGACAAGTGAATGCCCTTACCCCACCAAAAAAATGATGATGATGATGATGATGACAAAAAGGAGGAAGAAGGGGCAGCCCGGGTGGCTCAGCGATTTACTGCCATCTTCAGCCCAGGGCGTGATCCTGGAGACCCGGGATTGAGTCCCATGTTGGGCTCCCTGCATGGAGCCTGCTTCTCCCTCTGCCTACTTCTCCCTCTGCCTGTGTCTCTGCCTCTCTCTGTGTCTCATGAATAAATAAAATATTTAAAAAAAAAGAAAGAAAAAGAAAAGGAGGAAGAGGAAGAAGAAGAAAAACCTTACACCCTTACCACACACAAAAACTAATCCCAAATAGACTATGAACTTAAGTGTAAGAGTTAAAACTTAAAAAAAAACATTAGAAGAAATGCAAAACATCATCATGACCTTGGGCTAGGCTAAGCATTCTCAGGTAGGACTCCAAAATCATGATCCATTAAAGAAAAAAACTGGTAAGCTGGACTTTAACAAAATTAAATTTTTTCTTCAAAAGATACATCAAGAAAATAAAATGATGAGCTACAAAATGGGAGAAAATATGTAGATCACATATTTGATAAATGATTTATATCCAGGATATATAAAGAACCCTTAAAATTCAGTAAGACAAATAAGCCAATTAAGAAATAAGCAAAAGATTGTAGATACTTCTCTAACAAGATATGAGTGGCAAATAAAATAAAACAAAAAAGATATATAAATGGAATTGCTATGATTAAAAAAAAAGACAATATTATAAAGCTTTCATATATGTTGCAAAAACTAGAATCCCCATACATTATTGACAGGAACACAAAATGTACAGCCATTAAGAAACAGGCAGTATCTTAAAAAGCTAAAAAAATTTATCATATGACCCAGCAATTCTACTCCTAGGTATTTATCTAAGAAAAATGGAAACATACATCCACGCAAAGACTTGTCAGCAAGTGTTCATAGCAGCAATATACTTAATGGCCAAAAACTGTAACCAATCCAAATGTCCACAAACTGATAAACAGAGAAACAAAATGTGATATATCTATAGAGTAATGGAGTACTGGAATCTTACTCAACTATAAAAAGGAACTAACTACTGATACAAGCTACAACATGGATGAATCTCAAACATGCTATGCTAATTGAAGGAACCCAGATGTAAAAGACTGTATGTTGTATGATTTCTTTATTTGAAATGTCCAGAAATGGCAAATCTATAGAGTCAGAAAACAGATCAGTAGCTACCTAGGGCTGAGGGTGGGAGTGGGGAACAACTGCAAATGGGAATAAAGGAACTTTCTGTAGTAGTAGAAATGTTCTAAAACAGAGCATGTTGGTGGTTCCGCAACTCAATAAATTTACTAAAAATCACTGAATAGTACACTTAGAATAAATGAATTTTATGGCATATAAATTATACCTGAATAAAGTGGTTAAGAAAGAAAAGACTAGACTAGCAGTTCAACTGTAGGATGGGGGTACCTTTTAGTTTCCAATAGCCTGGGATCACAGAGGGAATTTCCACTAGTTCAAAAACTTGTCAGGTTGTCCTTAGACTGGTTAAGAAGAACTTGTTTTACACGACGTACTAGATATTTAGTGTCACAAAGAGAATAAAACAAAACAAAAACCCTACCAATCTCCTTTGGGAATCAACCTGCTGTTAGACTCTAGTTGCCAGGGTGAAGAATGTGCTACCACAAGGGGGCTCCATCCCACCACCTTTCCTCTCCCCAACTGGGCTAAGAGCTAACTACTAAGCTGGCACCACCCTAGCCTATACACAATCCACTTCTAAAAATTAAGAAAAAAGGGAGAGTTTGCAAAAAGAAACACACATGACTACTCAAAAAGCTATGTTTCTTTATTTTTTTTAAGATTTTATTTATTCATGAGAGACACACAGAGAGAGAGGCAGAGACAGAGGCAGAGGTTAGAAGCAGGCTCCATGCAGGGAGCCCAACGTGGGACTCGATCCCAGGTCTCCAGGATCATGCCCTGGGCTGAAGGAGGCACTAAACCACTGAGCCACCTGGGCTGCCCAAAAGGCTATGTTTCATAATAAAAGTAAAAAATATACTTGGGCCAGTAATGCAAGTAGTCAGTCAACTTTTTCTATATAGGGACATATATGATCTTTGTCACATATTTGTCTGTTTTTACAACTCTTTAAAAATATAAAAACCATTCTTAGCTTGGTGATGTACAAAAACCAACAGTTTACTGACCCCTCACTTGGAGCATTAATGTTCCACTAAGATGATGAGCAACTAATGAGGAATTCTACTCCTCACTTCCTCCTCCTTTAGTCAAAGGTAAAAATTTATCTCTGGTTTTATTTATTCTTTTTTTAAGATTTTATTTACTTATTTATGAGAGACACAGAGAAAGAAAGGGGCAGAGATGCAGGTAGAGGGAGAAGCAGGCTCCCCACAGGGAGCCTGATGTAGGACTTGACCCCAAAACCCTGGGACCCTGACCTGAGCCAAAGGCAGATGCTCAACCACTGAGCCACCTGGGCATTCTGTATCTCTGATTTTAAAATATTCACCACAAAAGCACCAGTACAGAGTTTCCAGAGAGACTGGGGTGAGTGAATCTGCTCCAGGCTTCTCCAGAAGGATGGGCAGTGATATGGGCTGAGAACCTCAGGAGGTCTCAGCCAGATAAAAGGACAGACTGTGAAGGAAGACCTTTTTTAAAAAGAGGTTCATCTCATCACAAACCTCTTTCCAATCACAAGACTTCACCAGTCAAAATGGGGTATCTGTGAGATTCAAGACCAGGCCCCTTCACTTCACTTTCATGCTTTCACAATGGGACCTATGGAACAGCTAAGTCATACGACGCAATAAAAGTATAATTAAATTATCTCTGTAATACAGCCACTGTTCAAATACCATTTTTTTTTTAATTCTTAAAGACAGTTTTCCTCATTTTGGTCTAGGGTCTTTGAATCACACTGTGATACTTGCCCACAATTTGTAGTATAAGAGTCCAAGATCATTCTAATGGTCACAAGATTGCCGTAAAAATAGGATACTTGAAATTATATCACTTTGGTTCCACAGCTCACACTTACTCATGTAAAAGAAAACAACACTCAATTACTATAGCTGAAGCAATTCATATGAACACTAAGAATGGAAAGAAAAAAAAAAAATAAAGAACAGCCCCCGCCATTAGAAAGCTGGCCTGGTCTTCACAGCCAGGCCATGTTGCTCTCCTAGCAGACATAAACCATCTTAGACAAGTCCAAGACCATGATAAAGTGAGACAAAGCAAGGTCGCTTCAGAATTTTATCTAAGTACAGACAAAAACAAGGTAAATGTGCAACCCACAAAATATGAAACAGCCCCTCTCGTAGCTGAAATGAGTGCCTGCTACTTCTTTAACCAATGCCAGTTTTATCCTCGCTCTAGTCTGTCCTTCTCTATAGATAAGATTAAGATAACCTAATAAAATTACTCCCATTTTCTAGCAGCAATCTACAACAAACTCCTATTTCCTTAGACCATCCCCCAAATCCCTCAACCAAACCCCAAATCCTACAAAAGGCAAAAGGTTCTTTCTAACACCCTCAAATAGTAGTATGATACATCCCAGCTCCCCATGGTGTTTTGTCCTCGCTGAAACAAGTAATAAACCCAACTTATTCAACTTCAGGTGTGTTGCCAGTGGCCTTTGGTTGAAGAGGACTGACAGCATGTAAATACGAGTTCTCTCCATTCCCTTACCACACTCCAACAACCTCTTCCAGGAGATCCATAGTGCACAATGGTAAAGAGAACTGTATTAGAGGACCAGGAAGACTAAAATGCTGGTCATCTGTGAGACCTGCAGAGAACATCAAACAGCAAACGACATGATAGATAAGGGCTCTCAAAAGTAATGAAAAATAGAAAATGCAGAAAAGCCAAAAGGTCATGAAGAATCCATAAAGGTTAGCAATTTCTTCAATTAAAATTAGTTTACACTGCTTACACTACATGGTCATAAGTTTCAGATGTCTATTTACCTACTGAAAGGACAAAGTAGACCCTATTTCTGTAACAAAAAAGAAGCACAGGCAAAGCTAATATTTGGCATTCACTAATTTTAGCTCCAGAAAAAACTCTCACTTTTCAAGGTAGGTGGCAATACACTTTGCATAAAATACTAACAAGTCCAGTATATACATAATCCTTTCAATTTCCCAAATCATGATAATATGAAAAGATTTTATACTCTCAAAGTAACTAGGATGTTTCAAGCACCCAATATTCCCTGATTTCAGGGAGGTAAAATTCTATTAATCAACAGCTATACTGTCATTGATGTGCTTCACAGGAGAAGTAGTACCTTGGCTCATATTCCGGGATGCCTGGAGCACCACCGTAAAGCAGCCCATCATGAGGTCCAGGGTACCACATGGCCCTCCTGGGGAACATATGCAGTGTGGTGTTAGCTTTTCCAGATGTGTCAGTCATGAGGATGAGGCCTGGGCACTCTCTCCTGTATTTGGTAGTGTGCATGATGTCTCAAAAAGCTGGGGTGCTCAGGGGCCTCTGGTTAAATAAGGTATGTAAAACAGAGCTTTGGCTAAAACTTTTGGAGTTTAATTTAACATTACCGATGACACTTCCCTGTGAATTTGCTGACAGTTGTCTGATATTTAAGGTAACACAGCAGGTAAAGTGAAGTAAAATTCCTTTCTGAAAATCCCATCAGGCTTACCTTTCAGAGCTATCACCTTAGAGGCTGGATTCATGATGGCACTCTCAGCAGAGATGGGCCGTCTGATTGGCACCATTGGCTCACTCATGTCAATAATCACTACTTGCGCCTGTTCGCCAACCTTCTCTCGGACACATATAAACTTATCAGATTCCATGGTCAGTGTGCTAAATCCAATGTTGGCTGGATTAATTCCCAGGTTCTGGAGCTAAATAGAAAAGAAACATTTGATTAAAAGCAAGTCTTTCCTCTCTGAAATAGATTAAATCTAGCCTATCATTTCCCAAAGCCTAACAGAAGGAGGAAGAAAAGTTAAACAAGAGTTTAGAAAAAACTTAACATTGACTATTTGAGGCAAACACTGACTTGTGTTTCTATACCTTTAAAGGCACAGGCAATGCATCAACAGTAGGCTGTGAATCAACTCTCAAGGAACTTTTTTTTTTTAATTTTTATTTATTTATGATAGTCACAGAGAGAGAGAGAGAGAGGCAGAGACACAGGCAGAGGGAGAAGCAGGCTCCATGCACCGGGAGCCTGACGTGGGATTCGATCCCGGGTCTCCAGGATCGCGCCCTGGGCCAAAGGCAGGCGCCAAACCGCTGCGCCACCCAGGGATCCCTCAAGGAACTTTTGATCCTGCAGGCTGATGAGAACATACAAGAATAAGGATAATACCAAGAAGAGAGAAGGATGCCACGAGTGATACAGATGGGAAAACATCTGGTTGAGTGTTGGGGGGGTGGAGGAGCCCACAAAGAATACCTCACAGATAAGCCCATAGTTGAGGAGAGCCCATAGTTTGGAGAGGTGAAGGTGGAGGAAGAGAGGAGAAAGGAAGAAAAGACAAAAACTGATTTCTCTGAAAGCAAGCAATAACAAAGAACCAGCCAAGAGTTTTTCCTTAAAGCAACCCCACATATCATAAAATCTGATTTAATTTCTCAGTTTACTTTCATTTTTAAATTTCTTTTAAATGTATTTATTCATGATAGACATAGAGAGAGAAAGAGGCAGAGACACAGGCAGAGGGAGAAGCAGGCTCCATGCAGGAAGCCTGACGCGGGACTTGATCCCGGGTCTCCAGGATCACGCCCTGGGCCAAAGGCAGGCGCTAAACTGCTGAGCCACCCTGGGATCCCCTCTCAGTCGGTTTAAATATTTCTTGGCAAGTCCAAGGTTAACAAAAAGTCAACACATTTGGTACATCTTTGGAGGCAGACTGCTTGAACTTGTGTAAAACTTAAATCAGGTGCCTTTCTCCAAAGGTCACTTTACATAGTGCCTATTTTAAATAAAAACCTATGGATGAGGGATCCCTGGGTGGTGCAGCGGTTTGGCGCCTGCCTTTGGCCTAGGGCGTGATCCTGGAGACCCGGGATCGAATCCCACATCGGGCTCCCGGTGCATGGAGCCTGCTTCTCCCTCTGCCTGTGTCTCTGCCTCTCTCTCTCTCTCTCTCTCTCTCTCTGTGACTATCATAAAAAAACAAAAAAACAAAAAACCTCTGGATGAGATAAGCTTCAATGAAATACTCTGGGAAAACACACACTCAAGAAATTTCTATCACCCTTATAAAGAATGGTGCTTATTTCTATAAAACTCCCCTGCTCCAACCTATCTACAAGGTATCTTTGTTTCTAAACATTGTTCTGCTCAACCCAAACCCTACTGCTACTGACTTAACCCTTTAGTACCTGTTACTCTGTGTGAACTTGTATAAAAGAGTATGCTAGCAACAAAGATTAGGGACCATTTGTTAAAAATAACTACCAGCCTTTGGAAGAAGCACAAACAAGGCTGTTCAAACTGCTAGTGTAATTCTTTACTCTATCTTTTTTTTTTCTATGAACTCCTCAAAAGCAGGGATTGTATCTTATTTGTTTCTTGTGGTACAGAGTCTAGCATATATTGAACATTCCAGCTGCTGAGTGGAACAGACTACAGGACAACAGGTCACCTCATCTTATCTTTCTGCTAACTCAGGAGACAAGTATGCCATGCACAATTTACACAACACAGGGTTTTCAGATTATCTTCCCAAAGCCACCATGCTTATTAATGATGGAGATAGTTGTGAATAAAGCTTGTGCTCTGGACCACAAAATTGAGTTGAAATTCACATTTTATTTTCACACATCTGAAATAGCAGCTTAATGCAATTGTAAATGTAGTGTAGTGAATGAAAGCTGAGACTTTCTCATAGAAAGTAATTTTCATACATTCGTTCCATAAATAAGTACTGAATACACAGTACCTGCTAGCCACTAATTAGACTCTGAAAGCAGTAAGATACATAAGATATAGTTAGTCACAATATCCAGAGCCCACAGGCTGCGGAGACTAACGATCACTATTTGGTTGAACTATATGAAGATGCTGATAGGAGGGCACTGAAAAGTTCCCTTGGGGGCAGAGGGAGGGGGAGAAGCAAAAGGGTGAAAGAAAGTTCCCAGGAGACCTACACAGTCTTCCTTTCTCATTATGAATTATTGTAAGCGTTATACTATATTAACATATAGTAACATTTCGCGAGCACCCTAACACTCAAGCACCCAACACCCAACACTGTCAAATCTTTACATTTCAGAGCCATATATTTAAGTGGACCTAGATTTTCTAAATTTTCATTTTATTCTTAGCTTGGGATTATATGGCTACATTCTGATTTCAACTCCAAATATCAAGAAATATTTGTACTCAACCTCTTGAGCACAGTAGGTTCTTAAGTATTAGTGACTGAGTCCAGTTCCTCACACAAGAGCATATACACATATTCATGGCATTCTGAAAAGGTAAAATCACTTCACAAATCAAGACACTGTTTTAATAGCTGAGAACAGTGTATCCAAAAATAAGAGACTATTAGAACTAGAAGAAAGGAAGACAGTGGTTCTCAAGGGGCGCTAGTATCCTGTAATCTCTGGAAATGGGCAATTCGAATTGTACAATGACTAGAGAACACTAATTAGCTAGCATTTACTGGGGCCAGGGATGTCAAACACAGGACAATTCCACAAAAAGAACTTTTACATCTAAAATATCAAATACCGGCGTGCCTGGGTGCTCAGTCAGTTGAGCTTCCAACTCCTGATTTTGGCTTGCGTCATGATCTCGGGTCGTGCAATCAAGCCCCGAGGCAGGCTACATGCTCTCCTGGGGGGCGGGAGGGGGCTTTAGATTCTCCCTCCCACCCCTGCACACCCTCTCTCTATTTCTCTCTCTAAATAAACAAATCATAAATATGTAAATAAATAAAATGTCAAATACTATGTTTTCTCATTAGTAGCTATAACTAAGGACTCCTGATTCCTATAATAATTATTCTGAAAGGTAACACAGATACACATTTAAACAGCCAATATATATGAGTTAAGCAAAAGTACACAAGATACTATCTAATAATCCTTTTCTGTTCTCAAGACCCGCAATTAAATGAATCCAAATTCAAATCTGACACTGGGGAAAACATAAAAAGAAATTACTCATCCAACAGTCCTGTTGCTTCTATATTTAAAGGGCTTAGGGACAGTAGTCTGACTGGGAGGGAAGGTTGCAGCTGTGTTTACATAGGGCTGTTAGTGAAAACACAAACTGCCAGTATCAAAGAGCCAGAACGTTCCAGTTACACTGAACATCCAGGTTTTTATGCCTCTCTTTGAAAAACCTAGTCCTTTTTCCTTTGTATAAGTCTCTGCAGGCTCACTTACTTCTGCCTTATCCCTATGCCCAGCACATGGTCGTTCAATAATTAATTAGTAAAGAAGTTAACAAGTTTTAGGCAGTCAAGAAAATAATTTGAAGTAACTTAGAAATCTTTTATATCTCAAACTTATCAGCAAGCTTTTTCCTACCTTAAAGAGGGAGCTCTGTAATTGAGGACCTAGGAAGAATAATGATACTGAGGTCCTTCCTAGGAGTAACCTAAAATTCTAGGACTAGGTTAGCTCAGAGTAGTTTAAAAACAACATTTGTAGAGTGCTTTATAGAACCTCTCTCAAATTACACCAATGTAGGTTTTCTGTATTTTAAAACCAACGCACAAGACCCTATATTTATACCTGTTAAATGTCAACTAGTTGGATCCTAGCCTGTCAAGATCTGCCTGGATTCTAATTTTGTCATTGAACTTTGCTAGGGCAGCTCTGCGGCATCCTTCTTCAGCCAGCCAAGAGATGGTAATCTTTCCCTGGCATGGAGACCGCCAGCAGGTCCCAAGCAAGAGAAACAAAAGAAAATACAGAATAGACTGAAAGCAATAGATTTATTGAAGCAGGAAGGGAAAGCAAAGAAATACAGGATGGGGTGACAGGTGTCAACAACTACAGAAGGATATTAGTAAGCAATACTGTCAAATACATGCTGCAATCTGTGTGTAATCTTTTTTTTTTTTTTTTAAGATTTTAGTTATTTATTCATGAGAGACACAGAGAGAGGCAGAGACATAGGCAGAGGAAGAAGCAGGCTCCTTGCAGGGAGCCTGACGTGGGACTTGATCGCTAGACTCCAGGATCACGACCTAAGCCAAACTGAGCCACCCAAGCGTCCCAATCTCTAGGTAATCTTTTATTTTTTTATTTTTATTATTTATTTATTTTTATCTGTAGGTAATCTTGAAAGAGCTTCAAACTCTGTTAACTTACAAAAGCAAAAGGAGGGGAATTTTAAAAAAAAGATTTTATTTATTTGACTGACAGAGCACAAGCAGGGGAGTGGCAGGCAGGAGATGAGAAGCATGCTCCCCACTAAGCAAGGAGCCCAATGAGGGGCTTGATCCCAGGACCCCAGCCAGGATCATGACCTGAGCCAAAGGCAGCAGCTCAATTGACTGAGCCACCCACGCGCCCCAAGGTGGGGAATTTTATAGCAGGATTCTTTAAATTATTTTTTGAAAGATATAATGATTTTTAATAGTAGTTTCTTTTGGGAAAAGACCCAGTGTTTGAACAGAAAGGTTTACTTTTCATTTATACTTTCTATTTAGGGCTATTCTTCCCATGTATACGTATTACTTTAAAGCTTGTTCCAGGCAGACTTTGCCCCAGCTATGGACTTTGCTCAAGAACCTTGTGGAGAGGGACCTTGACTAAGATCTTCCTAGTACATGGTAACTCTTTTAACCCAATAAATTCAAAAAGTACTTATGTAGTTTGGGGATTTTGAACATTTAAAATATGCTCAATAGTAATAATTTATTCTTCCAAAGAGGACCTGTCCAAATACATTTAATATTTGCTCACTTAACATGCCACTGTTGTGGACACACTCACAAAGGCTGACCCTTCCACATTCTCTGGTTACTTTCTTCACTTTGTAAATAAGAAAGTCAGAAGGTAATGACTGACCCAGTATCTCCTTCCAATACAAGAATCATCAGTCCACCAAGAAGCAAAATTTAACAGCTTATACAAGACCATAAAAACATTTTACATGGGTGCACAACAATTTCAGGACACAAGCAGCCTACCGCTGTTTGTCTTAGTATATCAAAAACCATTTCACAAAATAAGATGGCTACATAATGGCAACTTAAACTAAACACATACTAGGCTGTGAGTACAGCATCCCTTTCAGAGTGACTCCCCGCTTCTTCACCAGCAGCCACAGATACACATGAACTGTTTTCAATTCACGCTCAATCTACTCCTCAAAGTGCTGCCTTCCCTACTCATGTGCAAAAGGCTTCAAATATCAACCTCTTTCTTTAATTATGAATGACTAGAAGATTGATTCAATACAGTCGCATGTGAGACTCACCTGGAAAGAAAGGCCAAAGTCCTTACCTCTCAGAGATCCTGATTTAATGTTTAAGGTGCGCACTTATGTGTTTCTCAGCCTGGGCTAGGAAGCACTGATTAAGACTAGTGACCACCTTGCTCCTATAATTTACATAGATCACCTTGGCAGACTCTGTAAGAACATCACCTCAAAGATATGCTACATAACCAAAACTCTAAGGGAATGCATTTATATGTTCTTTGTGTATTGAGCTGTGTCACACTTCAAAACTCTTTCAAATAACTATTCCTCTTCTGAATTAAGGTGTCATTGTTTCTTAGCTCTTTTGCTTTTTTCCATTCTAGCATAAAGAGCAACAACTTTCAAACTTAGATATTGGAATATAAAAAAGTTAAAATAGTACATATAAGAAAAATATTTCTGCAGGATAAGTACTCCTCTCAAAATCAGGGTGACAGGATAAATAAATTCATATAAATTGTAACATCCCAAGCTGAAGTTGAAGGATGCTTTATTACAATGCATTAGATCTAGAAGTGCAGCTTCTGCTCTTGGTACATTTCTGAAAGGTTCTTTGTAGAATAAAAGTTCCTATACACTAATTTTTTTCTTTTTTTTTTAAAAAAAGATTTTATTTATTTATTCATGAGAGACACAGAGAGAGAAGCAGAGACACAGAGGGAGAAGCAGGCTCTATGTGGGGAGCCCAATGTGGGACTCGATCCTGGGACTCCAGGATCACGCCCTGAGCCAAAGGCAGACGCTCAACCACTGAGCCACCCAGGCACCCATTTTTTTCTTTTTTAAAGATTTATCTTAGAGAGACAGAGAGAGGGGGTGAATGCACGAGGGGGCGGGGGGAGGAGGAGAGGGAGAATCCCAAGCAGATTCTCCCACCTACTTTGCATGAAGCCTCTCGTGGGGCTTGATCCCATGACCCTGAGATCACGACCCCCAGCTGAAATCAAGAGTTGGAGACCCAATTGACTGAGCCATCTAGGTGCCCTGCTATACACTGATTTCTATTTTCCAACTGACCATTATAAAACTATTGTTTTTCCTCTAGGGAAAATCTGGCCCAAGAATTTTCATATGAAAGAAACCAAAATTAAAAACAGAAAAAAATAATAAGATTCATAAAATGTAAAGTGATAATATGGTAGACACAGGGTAGGGGCAGAAAAAAAAATGTCAGTGATATAAGCAGGAGTATATTTTTTAAGATTTTATTTATTTATCTATTTATTTATTTAGAAAGAGCAACAACCAGGGTTGGGGGGTAGGAGCAGAGGGAGAGGGAAAAGCAGACCCCCCCCCAAAGCAGGAAGCCCGATGCAGGGCTTGATGCCAGGATCCTGAGATCACAACCTGAGCTGAAGGCAGATGCTTAACCAACTGAACCACCCAGGCACCCCTAGCAGGAGTATTCTTTTTTTTTTTTTAATTAATTAATTTATTCATGACACACACACACAGGCAGAGACAGAAGCAGGCTCCATGCAGGGAGCCCGACATGGGACTCGACCCTGGGCCTCCAGGATCACACACCCTGGGCTGAAGGCGGCACTGAACGGCTGAGCCACCCGGGCTGCCTGTAGCAGGAGTATTCTTAATAAAATAGACTTAAGAATAAATTGGTCACAGGTGAGCTATATGGAGGGCCTGGAAAAGCCTACAAACTGTATCATTAGACAATCTACATTATAATTAGTTATTGATTATACATTTTAATATGAGATTGGGTTCCATTCCTTCAAAGATCTCAAGCCTGTTATATACCAGGCAGTGGGAATACAACTGCAGATAGGAGGAGATCCTGAGCTTACAGTACAGTAGGGACCTATATACCATATGGTTAGGGCCATCATGAGGGAAGCCCTAAAGCTATGGGGGCACTCAGGAAGGACTCCTAATTCTGACATGTCACGGACACCTTCCTGTCATTTAAGCAGATAGATACCAGAAGGCTAAGTAGTACTTGGCTGGGTAATAAGAGTGAAGGGAGGAATGTTCTGGAAAGAGGCAATAACCTGCAAAAGCCCAGAGGTAAGAAAAGGTCCTGAAGGACAAGATGGGGAGCAGCAAAAACCTGAGCAGGTGCTGGATTAGGCACAGCTTTACAGGGCATTGGAGAGTCTGGCATTTTCATCCTGGAAGCAAGAGGGAAGCATTCACTGACGAACTTTAAGCAGATGTTTAGCCTTTGAGAAGATCTCTTTGCCTGTGTGCTAGACTGGAGGTAGAGGACCAGAGACAAAGTTAGTGCAGCCATCTAGGTGAGGAATGCTGGCATAGTCCAGGGTCATGTCAGTCATGCTCAAAGTGGCAGAATAATGCCCAAAATACACAGGAGGAAGAATCAACAAGTTAGGGAGAAGTCATGGCTGTCTCCTAGGTTCCTGGCTGGAAACTGGAGAAGATACACATTTAGAGAAAAAGAGGAACCCTATTTGGAACGTGATGTGTTTGAAGAACCTATGGATCCAATGCCCTTCTCCAACAGACAGCTGTCATCATGGTAGTAACAAATAACAAGAATAGAGTGTTTTATTATGTACCAGACATAATAAAAATTTTACAAACTTTTTGTAAAATTATGTCCCACACCTTACATTTACCACATTTATTTTTTTTCATTTACCACATTTATTAACTCAAAACCTCACAACAGCTCTATGAGGTAAAAACTGTACCTTTTACCTTTATATTATAGATGTAGAAATGTACTTACAAAAAGGTTACAAAAATTGCCCAAATGCACTTGTATGTGCCTGAGTCCAGATTTAAACAAACCCTTCCATTGGTCTTCAGTCTGTGCTCTTAACCAGAGCCTTTTATTGTCTCTCCTTCATGTATCTCTGAGGATCAGCAAAAGTATGTAGCCTGCCTATGAACACTGAGCATATGGATATACATATAAATCACCCAGTAGAGCATACAGAATGAAGAGATAAAGGGTAGGGCAGCCCAAGTGGCTCGACGGTTTAGCATCGCCTTCGGCGCAGGGCCTGATCCTGGAGTCCTGGGATCAAGTTCCGCGTGGGCTCCCTGCACAGAGCCTGCTTCTCCCTCTGCCTGTGTCTCTGCCTCTCTCTCTCTCTGTGTCTCTCATGAATGAATAAATAAAATCTTAAAAAAAAAGAGAGATAAAGGGACTCAAGACAGACCCCAGGCTTATGCCTAAGAGAAGCTCACAAAGAAAACTGGGTTGTGGGCAGAGAGATAGGAGAAACCCTGGGAGACTGTGGTACTAGCAAAAGCAACAGAAAAAGGGTCATAAGGCGGCAGTAAAGCACATTGTCAACTGTAGATGTTTGTAATGCTGGGATTTGAGTTCTTTTCTTTTTTTTTTTTTTGAGCAGGGCTTAGCAAACTACAAACTTTTTGTATAGCCCAACTAAAAGTGGATTTTGCACTTTTTACAAGATTTTTTTAAAGGGGAGGATGGGAAATATGTGACAAGAGACACAATGTGGCCCTCAAAGGCCTAACCTATATACCTGGTCCTTTACAAAAAAAGTCTACATTTCAACTTGTGACCTTGGCAACAACAGATGCAGGGGAAGAGTGGATGCAAAAACCAGACTGCAGATTATTGAGGAATATAAGGGAAGGGATGGAGTCATAAGGTGATTCTTTCATGTCTAGCTGTGAAGTAAGAGCTTCAAGGGGACAGGGGAGAGGGAGAAGTTTGTTTGCTGTAAAGACAGAAGAGATATGAGCATGGTTAAACACAAACATGGAAGAAGCCACCACAAGGGAATGGATGAAATCAAAGGAAAGAGAAGATGCTACTGAGTAAGGCCCTGTTAAAAGGGGGAAGAATGTAGGATCCAGAACACAAAGGAAAAAATGGGAAAAACCCACTTCTAAGATAACAGGAAAGCAGAAAAGGGCAACTACAGACAAGTTTTCAAGACTGCAGGCATGAAGGTGAGGAATATCCCATTTATGGCTTCTGTTTCTCCAACCATCTGCTACCAGCAAGGGGGAGTAGTGGGATCAGAGATTTAAGGAACAAGCGGAAATTTTGAAATGTGTGCAGCTAAGGGAGAGTGTACAAACTAGAAAAACAAGGAGTGCAGAGTAACCTCAACAGCTGGTTAATGCTGGAGACCACAAACCATATTTACATAGCCTGTATGCTAACAAGGCACAAGTAGTTTCCAGATAATAGAATATATCTCTTCAAGGCATTATGAACTTCAATAGGAATTTAAAATGCGTTACTGCTTCCTTGCCTTCTGAAGAAAACATATTTAGTGGCTAAAGCACAGGCTTTGGAGTCAGAGATCAGGATTAGAACCCAAGCTGTCACTTTCTAGCTGTGTAATTTTACCTTTATTACTTACCCTCTCTGTGCCCCAGTTAGATAAACACTAAGTTAAATGAGGTTTATAAAATACACAATATAGTGACTAGCAGCAGAAATGGCTCAATAAATGGCACATATTATTACATTGTTCTAATTAACAGCAGCAGTAGTATTTTGCTATTTCACATTACTGTCAAGAGATGGGCGTTCAGGATACCTTCTACCTCCACACAACTACAGCTGCTGTTATCACTAACCAAGTGACAATGGAGGAATACTCAGGGATCAAGTTTTCAATCTGTATAATAGGTGGATCTAGCCAGTCACTATACTCCCAGGGCCTTTCCCATTTGGATACAGAGTAAGAAGTGCTCTATGCTGTGAAAAAAGAAAGAAAGAAAGAAAAAAAAAGACCTTCCGATCCACCACATTCCTTGCAATACCACAATTTAGCCACAAAGACCTGAGTCTAGGGATGCATGTGTGGCTCAGCGGTTTAGCGCCTGCCTTCCACCCATGATCCTGGGGTACCGGGATCAGTTCCCACATCGGGCTCCCTGCATGGAGCCTGCTTCTCCTTCTGCCTGTGTCTCTGCCTCTCTGTGTGCCTTTCATGAATAAATAAATAAAACCTTAAAAAAAAAAGACCTGAGTCTGAATCCTGCTCTTATTTGCCAAATGACTAGACAAGTTATTTAAATTTTTAATTTATTTATTCATGATAGACACAGAGAGAGGGAGGCAGAGACACAGGCAGAGGGAGAGGCAGGCTCCACGCCGGCCCACGCGGGACTCGATCCCGGGTCTCCAGGATGGCGCCCTGGGCTAAAGGCAGGCGCCAAGCCGCTGAGCCACCCAGGGATCCCCTTGACAACTTATTTAACATCTTTGTGCCTTGGTTTCCTCAACTAGAAAACAGGGATCTTATGGGATTGTGATGATTTTTTTTTTTTTAAGTCGGCTCTATGCCCAGCAACAGGGAACTCCAACTCACAAGGGTGAGATCCAGACCTGAGCTGAGATCAAGAGTCAGACGCTTAACAGACTGAGCCACCCAGGAGCCCAGGATTGCGATGATTTTACATAAAGCACAGCGCCAATGGCAAGTATTCATGTAGCCCTGCCTCCTCACCTGTAAAAAGGGAATCACATCACCGCTCAGGTGACACAGGCTTGTCATGGAGTAGAGCACTGCGCACCGTGCCAGTCCACGATCCTCGGTCACACACAGGCAGCCCAATCTGTATTTCCCTGAGACACAACTCTACTGGGACAGTAGGAGATATAACAAACTGCGACCTCACTAAACAGCTAAACTTTTGGGGTGTCACTGCATATTGAAGGGTGCCTCTTCCTCCCTGATCACACGGCTTGACGACCCTCCCCCCACGAAGCCGCCCCAGTGACAGGGAGCCAACAGACGCAGAGTCAGATGGAAGGATGGAGGGGCGGAGAGAGAGCATCAGGCTCAGGCACGGGCTCTAGAGTCGCAGAGCTCGCGCTGCAGTCCGGGTGCCCCGCTCGCCGGTCTGGGGGCGCACCCACCCCGCGCTCCCAGCACGCCCTCCGGCTCCGGGGTCGGGGTCCCAACGCCCGCAGGGCTCTACCGTCGCCGCCGGACAACGGGTCTCGGCGGCCAGCACCCCCGGCGAGCCGCTCGCGCCGGCCGCCCGCCCCCGCCCTGGCCCGGCCGCGTCTGCGTCCGCGGGAGTCGGGGTCCGGGTCCAGGGCCTGGGCCGGGGTCTGGGCGGCCGGCCGGGCGGCGTCTCCAGCCCGGTCCCCCGGGAGGCGGGGCGGCGGGGCCGCGGGGCGGCGGGGGGCGCGGCTGACAGGACGGAGCGCGCGACCCGCCCCCTGAAGCCCGCCCAGCCTCGGCGCCGGAGCCCGGGCCTCACCTGGAAGTGCTCCTGGAAGCGGATGGGGAGGATCTGCGCCATGGCGGGCGCGGGGCCGAGACGGCGGCGGAGACACAAACCGAGGCGGCGGCGGCGGCGGCTCCCCTCACGCGGGCAGACGGGCGGCGGCGGCGGCGGCGGCGGCCGCGCAGGCGCAGTGCCCCATCCCGCGTCCCGCACGCGCCTGCCTCCGCATGGACCCTACGCGGGATCCCTCCGCCCGCCTCCAGAGGGTCCGCGAAAAGTAGTCCCTCGCGTAGCCGCACTTCCAGCTCTCCGGGGCAGGAACCCGTCTGCGCTGGGGAGGCAGGTGTGCGCGGGAAGGTGCAGGGGGCCCGGGCCAACCCCCAGCTGGTGTCCCGGGCAGGTGTGCGCGGGAAGGTGCAGGGTCCCGGGCAGGTGTGCGCGAGAAGGTGCAAGGGTCCCGGGCAGGTGTGCGCGAGAAGGTGCAAGGGTCCCGGGCAGGTGTGCGCGGGAAGGTGCAAGGGTCCCGGGCAGGTGTGCGCGAGAAGGTGCAAGGGTCCCGGGCCAACTCCCAGTTGGTGTCCCGGACAGTTGTGCGCGGGAAGATTCAAGGGTCCCGGGCAGGTGTGCGCGGGAAGGTGCAGGGGGCCCGGGCCAACTCCCAGCTGGTGGTGTCCCAGGCAGGTGTGCGGGGAAGGTGCAGAGGTCCGGGGCCAGCCCGCAGCTGGTGTCCTGGGCAGTTGTGCACAAGAAGGTGGAGGGGTTCCGGACCAACTCCCAGCTGGTTCCCTAGGCAGTTGTGCACGAGAAAGTGGCAGGGTCCCGGGCCAATCCCCAGCTGGTGTCCCGGGCAGGTGTGCACGGGAAGGTGCAGGGGTCCCGGACCAACCCCCAGCTGGTGACCCAGGCAGGTGTGCACGGGAAGGTGCAGAGGTCTTGGGCCAATTCTCAGCTGGTGCCCTGCGCAGGTGTGTGGGAGAAGGTGCAGGGGTCTCAGGCCAGCCCCCAGCTGGTGCCCTGAGCAGTTGTGCAGGAGAAGATGGAGGGGTTCCGGGCCAACTCCCAGCTGGTACCCCCCGCAAATGTGCAGGAGAAGGTGGAGGGGTTCTGGGCCAACCCTCAGGCCAGTGCCTGGGGCAGGTGTGCATGGAACAGGCAGGGGCTGCTCCCCGCAGCTGCCCAGAACTGGTGTGCTCCTGAAGGTGGATGGAGTCTCTGGTCCCAGTGAGCCAGTGCTCAGAGCGGGTGTGTGAGGACAGGGACCAGGCGCTGGCTGCCCTCCGCAAGTTCCGAGGTATGGGGTTTTCAGAAGAGGTAAACCAAGTTCCTGGACTGCCCTTGCCTAGAGCCTCCTGTGTGTAGGGTGGCGGGCAGTGGGGAAAGTTCTACCTCAAACTCTGGACAGTTGAATTCAGGAATACTCTTTTTTTTTTTTCCTCTAGGTACAGATGTGCCTAAAACACTGTGAAAGGAGTCTGGGAAGTATGGGTGCAGATGAGTGTGTCTGCTCGAGGCTCAGCCCTCACTTCTGTAGGGAGCGTCTTTCCTGCCTCATGCAATCTCCATAGAATGTGCTGTATGGGAATTTCAGGGCAAAGAGCCTGCCAAAATCACATCTAGCATTAGATGAACAACCAAAGGCCACTGAGGGTCACCTGGGCTGTCTGTGGTAGCACAATAGTAGTAGCAGATCCGGAACTAGAGCCCACACCTGCTTTGCCCAGCGGTTAGTTGTTTTCTGAGGCACCATTTGAAGACGTGTTTTGCATGCAGATGGCTCAGCTGCATAAAGGAGGTTTGTCAGGGAAGGGAAAGCCTTTGGCATTCTGTGTATGCATTCCCACACTGTAATCGATACCCTGTATGCTTCACGTTGCTCACTGGTAATTTTAAGAAATTAATACTCTACCGTGAATAATACGGTGATTGTGCAATTATTTGCAAAATAGCTTCATAATCTAGTCATCCAAGAATATGTTAAAGAATAAAGACTGCTCTCTTTCAAATTAAATCTCTTTTTCAGTATTAGGCAAGACCTTTGCAGACTGCTGTTTTCAACATCTGTCTGGCCTCACCATCTAACACTGCAGCCAGCTTTTGCTATGGGTAATAACACTCAAATCTCTCCATTTTGGCAATTATGCCTGTGACTCTAAGTACCCTTTAGACCAAACATATAAATTCTTTACTATTAATAGTATTGCTCCCTAAATCATCATCCCCTTATAAGGGAGGGGGCATTTTGGGGGTCAAAACTAAAAATTTACATCCTAGAAGAAAGAATTTCAAAAAATTGTGGTTATGCAAAATAATAGGATTTTTAATAAGTTTAGACCTCGCTGTGTGTCTATACTTATAAAGGAACTGAAAATTCTTGATTTAAGGATTTGAGGGGGTCCCTGGGTGGCTCAGCGGTTGACTGCCTGCCTTCAGCCCCGGGTGTGATCCTGGAGTCCCCGGATCGAGTCCCACATCGGGCTCTCTGCATGGAGCCTGCTTCTTCCTCTGCCTGTGTCTCTGCCTCTCTCTCTTTCTCTGTGTCTCTCATGAATAAATAAATAAATAAAATATTTTAAAAAAAGAAGGGTTCTAGTTTTCTCACCACTGTTCAGTGACTTGCATATATATATTTGTAAATTTACATATTTTTGTATATTAATGTTGTACCTATCCACAGGGCAAAAACTTGGGTAATGTGGCAGAGGGATATGAAGAGAGTAATTTAGTGATATTGATGCATGTGCACTTTCGTGTTCTATCTAGGGTATCTATTCTGCGGTTGTTCTTGCAGACCTTCATCCTACAAATAAAATCCAAGGAAGGTTAGCAGTTCATGGTAAAAATAAATAGCCAGCCAGCCAGCCAGCCAGACACTCAGAGAAACAAGGCACCACAAGAAAGAACCAGGAAGACCAAGAAGCAGATACAGACTCAAAGAGGTTGAGAAAATGAGATTATTACAAACAACTTTTAAATTACTATACTCAATATGTAAAGAGACCTAAACAACAGCTTTAAAATACTTGTGGGTGGGATCCCTGGGTGGCTCAGTGGTTTGGCGCCTGCTTTCGGCCCAGGACATGATCCTGGAGTCCCAGGATCGAGTCCCACATCGGGCTCCCTGCATGGACCCTGTTTCTCCCTCTGCCTGTATCTCTGCCTCTCTCTCTCATGAATAAATAAATAAAGTCTTTAAAAAATAAACTACTTGTGGGAAAATACATCCAGGAAACCTCAAACTATAAAGAATGACCAAGCAGATTTGAAAAAGAAATAAATGAAATTTCTAGAAATGCAAAATGTAGTAGAGGACAGCAAAGCCTTGCCACAATATTGTAAGTGGGCCCAGAATTATCTAATCATGTTGTGAGGTAAATAAAATTAGAATAAAGGAAGGACAAGGATGGGAACAGTCAGAATTCAATCAGGAGACAGAAACCACACTCGTTATTTGAACAGAGGGAAATGAATATAAACAACAGTTGACATGAAATTAACCTTATTAACTAAATAGCTAGAAGGGTAAAACAAGGACTCCAAGTTACTATGGAGGTACAAGTGCAGGAAGGAATTAGCTACCACTCGTAGAGCTCAAGGATAAACAGAAAGAACCTGAAAATATTCCAACTTAGAGGAAGGCCACTGGAGATCTGGAACTCAGGCTTCTGGGGAGAGGGGTCGGCCAGCTAGAGCCAAGGTTTCTAAACCTAGAGGAGGGTCTCTCCAGGACTCATGTACATGGCTAGTGAGGGGCAGTGGGGCCAGGAGGCAAAGTTCCAAGGAAGAGGGGCACTGAGGTTGATTCTGCAAGTCTTTGAAAAACTTCAGACTGGATTCAGCCTCTGCTGTGGGAAGAATTTGCCCTGTCTGGTTGAAGTGTAGCTGAGACGATGTTCACAGGAACAGGTCCTGTAGTCATTCACCAGTGTCCTTACAGGCAGAGTCTAATGAAATATCTGCCAGCACAAAAATACTTGTTTCCAGAGTCTCAGCCCCAGCACCACAATACAGTTTATATAAGGGGAAGGGAAGATGGAACTGAAAGACAAAACTTAATAACTGGCACAGAAAACATGTTATATCCAAATTGAAATTCCCGTGTGGCTTTCAGATAAATGAAATTAAAAAGCCCATGGAGGACTTCTGTTTCCAGAGAGCACCAGAGAACTAACAAGGGAATGAATAATTATGAAGCCAATATCCAAGAGAAAAAGGAAATGAGAGGTCAGCCTCTCATTTGGGATGATCTTTCTTGAGAGGCATCTGCCAAATCCAGAGGAATGGTTGAAAAGCTAGGACCCTGAGCAGCATTTTTATCACATTTATGCCCTAGATGGAGAAAGTTTAAGTCTGGGAACCACCAAGGAGGTACCCTAATGTATTGCTGGGGATCATGAATTGTTTGGGATGCCATTCAGATCATACCTGTCCTTGCCAGCAGTAAACATAAATTCTCTTGGGAGAGAGATAGCCTCATGATAGGCCTCACATCATTTCTACTATTGTTCATATGCAGTGATCGTGCTCAATAAGAAGTAGGCATCCAAGGAGATAAGACAAATGATTGTAAAACAAGAGAAATAACAGAAAAACATATCTGTAGAGGATTGAAGTAATTCAGGTTTCCCAAAGACTTTTAAGGGCTGTGCTTAATATGGTTAAGAGGATGAAAGACAAGAATGAGCATTTTTTTAAAAATATTTATTTATTTATTTATTTATTTATTCATAATAGACAGAGAGAGAGAGAGGCAGAGACACAGGCAGAGGGAGAAGCAGGCTCCACGTCGGGAGCCCGATGGGGGACTCGATCCCAGGATCTCAGGATCGGGCCCCAGGCCAAAGGTAGGCACCAAACCGCTGAGCCACCCAGGGATTCCCAATATTGAGAATTTTATCAGACCTGTGAACTGTAAGAACCAAATGAAAATTCTATAACTGAAAAATATAACTGAAGTAAAAAAAATTCAGTGGATAGTGTTTGTTAGCAAGTTATACATTGCTGAAACGAGGAAACTAATAAAGCTAGACTTAGCAATAGGAGAAGGACAAACATATGGTCTCATTTATTTGGGGAATATAAAAATAGTGAAAGGGAATAAAGGGGAAAGGAGAGAAAATGAGTGGGAAATATCAGTGAGGGTGACAGCACATGTAAGACTCCTAACTCTGGGAAATGAACAAGGGGTAGTGGAAGGGGAGGTGGGTGGGCGGATGAGATGACTGGGTGATGGGCACTGAGGGAGGGACTTTACTGGATGAGCACTGGGTGTTATGTTATATGTTGTTAAATTGAACTCCAATAAAAAATTTTTTTAAGAATTACTTAAAAATAAATAAATAAATAAAGTTAGACTTAGGTCAGAGGAATATATCCAAATTAAAGCACAGAGAGAATAGGATAGAAAATACAGAATATAGATGAATATGGAGGCTACAGTACCAAGGTCTAACATATGTGAAATTGGAGTCTTTGAAGTGGAGAGAATGAAGCAGAAGCAATGTCTGAAGAAATAACGGCTTAGGGTTTTTAAATTGTTGCAATCCATGAAGCCTCAGGTTCCAGAAGCATTATGACTTCAGTCAGAATTGGTACAAAGCAAACCACACTTAGGCATGTCATAGTAAAACTGCTGAAAACTTCAGACAAACAAATCTAGAAACAGCCGGAGTGAAAAGACAGATTACTTTCTAAGGAGCAGTAACTAAGCTGAGAACTGACTTCTCAAACAATAGAAGCCAGAACACAGAAGAATCATACCTTCAAAGTGTGAAGAAAAAAAAAGTCCTGCTAACCTAGATTTTATATTTGAAAAAAAAGCCCTTTAGGAATATAAAGGAAATGATATTTGCAGACAAATGAGATCTGGGGAAATTCATTACCAGTAGACCTGACCCCCCCCTCCCAAAACACTACTAGATTTTCTCCAGGCAAAAAAAAAAAAAAAATTATCTCAAATGGTGAATCAGAAATATAGGAAGAATAAAATTCAAGAAGAAAATGTGTAATCTAAATGAAAGTTACCTGTATAGTACAAAATAATAATGCCTTCTGGGATTAAAAATATCAGAATTATTAAAAAAATCAAAATTAAAATATATGAGAATCATAGTATGTAATTTAGGAGTGGAATAAATGGATTTAAGGTATTATCAGGTCAAAATTCAAGCATCATCTGAGAAACGTGTACAAAGAGGTTAGATTTATAGTAGATTGAATGGTCCCATGTCTTAATTCTCTGCAATAGGACTCATCCATAGTCTTGCCATGGTTTTCTCATGAACTGAAAGTGCCTCTTCATCCCTTGGTTTCAGATTTGCCCCTGTGACTTTCTTCAGCTCATTGGGGGTTAGCAGGCATGATAGAAACAGAGGTTTTTAATGTCCTGCATTGTTTGGTGTGCACTCTTGCACTTCTGCTGCATCCATGAGTCCCAGCCTTTTCAGCTTGAAGCTCAGAATGGAGCATGTAGAGAAGAATCAACCCCAATCTGAAGCCTGAAGCAAGATTAGCCAAGATCATCCAAACCCCAACCAAGCCACAGATCTACAGTGAGATTTAATTTTTTTTTTTTTTGAAGTAGGGCAGCCCAGGTGGCTCAGCAGTTTAGCACTGCCTTCAGCCCAGGGCATGATCCTGGAGACCTGGGATCTAGTCCCACGTCGGGCTCCCTGCATAGAGCCTGTTTCTCCCTCTGCCTGTATCTCTGCTCTCTCTCTCTCTCTCTCTTTCTCTCTGTGTGTGTCTCATGAATAAATGAATAAAATCTTTTAAACAAAAGTAAATGTAGTTTTTTTTGTTTTGTTTTGTTTTTTAGTAAATGTAGTTTTAAGCATAAGTCACAGAGAGGTTGAGATTGTTACATTGTTGTGACAATGTGGTAATTGCCTTATTCTGGTAATACTGATGGATACAGAAATTGGTTCTTTTTTTTAAGATTTTATTTATTTATTCATGAGACAGAGAGAGAGAGAGAGAGAGGCAGAGGGAGAAGCAGGCTCCATGCAGGGAGCCCGACATGGGACTCGATCCCGGTTCTCCAGGATCAGACCCTGGGCCGAAGGCGGCGCTAAACCACTGAGCCACCCGGGCTTCCCCAGAAATTGGTTCTTAGAAGTGATGTACTTATATGACAAAACCTACAAATATATGGCATTGGTTTGGGACCAGGCAGTGGGGTAGTAAGAACCTGTTTAAAACAAAGTTGAAAAAATGGAGATCTATATTATTAATTGACAAAATAGCCTCTGGTAAATATTATGGGCTAAATTATGTCCCCCCAAAATTCATATGTTGAAGTCCTAACCTCTAATATCTCAGAATGCATCTGTATTTGGACACAGGGTTTTTAAAGAGGTGATTAAATTAAATGATGTTGTTTGGATGGGCCTAACCCAATCTGACTGGTCCTTAAGAGATTAGGAAACAGATGCAGAAATGGCCATGTGACGACATAGGGAAATGAAGGCCATTTATAATCCAAGGAGAAGGACCTCAGGAGAAACAATGCTGCTGACATGCTTGTTTTTTTTTTTTTAACTTCTAGCCTCCAGAACTGTGAGAAAATAAATTTCTGATGTTTCAGCCTCCCAGTCTTTGGTACTTTGTTTTGGCAACCCTAGTAAACTTACAAGTAATTTATGAGAAAAAAACTATCTAATGAACTTTGCATCATTGAGCGAAAAGAATAAGGCAAATGTTGAAAACATGGGCTGGTTGCTTCTAGCTTCACTTGATAGGGTTCTACCGCATGCACACAAAAATGCACTCACAAAATGACCAGTTTGTGGGGCACCTAAATGGCTCAGTCAGTTAAGTGTCTGCCTTCGACTAAGGTCATGATGCCAGGGTCCTGGGATCAGAGCTCCATATCAGGTTCCCTGTTCAACAGGAAGCCTGCTTCTCCCTTTTCCTCTGTCCCTCCCCACTACTAATGCACAATTGTGTACACACACACACACACACTCTCTCTCTCTCTCTTTCAAATACATAAATAAAATATTTATTGAAAATTCTCTGAAATAAAATCTTTTGGGCACTGGGTGGCTCAAAGGTTGAGCATCTGCCTTCAGCTCAGGTCATGATCCTGGAGTCCTGGGATTGAGTCCCGCATCAGGCTCCCCGCAGGGAGCCTGCTTCTCCCTCTGCCTATGTCTCTGTCTCTCTCTTTCTGTCTCTCATAAATAAATAAATAAAATCTTTTAAAAAATAAAAACCAAAAAATATTAAAAAAATAAAAACCTCTTTAAAAATCTTTATTAAAAAATAAAATGACCAATTTGCAAGCTGAATTTAGAATCAATGGTGAGAGTGAAAAAGTTACAGCATTGGAAGATAAGACTGTTTCTAAATCAATCAAGTGTGAGGCCAGTCCCCACATAACCTCAGGAAGAAGCCCATGTCTAAAACTTGGCAGTAAGACATGGGCTGAGGGTAAATATCAACTGAAGATGTAGGTGTGACGTACTTTGTTAGGGTGGCACCTCGTAGATCCTTGCAGCTGGATAGGGGATCCCTGGGTGGCTCAGCGATTTAGCACCTGCCTTCGGCCCAGGGCATGATCCTGGAGTCCCAGGGTCAAGTCCCACATTGGGCTCCCTGCGTGGAGCCTGCTTCTTCCTCTGCCTATGTCTCTGCCTCTCTCTCTCTCTCTCTCTCTTTGTCTCTCATGAATAAATAAATAAAATCTTTTTAAAAATGGGTGCTCCTATAAAGGTTCAGAGTATGTTTCTGTAGAAGCCTAATGTGCCCAAAGTAAATCCAGAGACATGTCTTGAAAAGAATTTTGGGTGTGGTTCTGGCACATAGAGTTTTTGGCACATGGAATCAAATACAGGGAAAACCCACTGCTAAGGTGTGAATGTTTGTTCCCCTCTACCCAACCAAACTCATATGTTCAAATCCTAATCCCAAGATAATGGTATTTGGAGGTAGGTCTTTGGGGGTGATTAGGTCATGAGGGTGAAGCCATTATGAATAGTAAGATTAGCACTCATAAAAGAGGAATGAAAAACCTCCCTTGCCCTTTCTACCTTGTGAGGACACAGTGAGAAGTTGGCAGGGCCAACTAACCTGAAGGAGGGCCATCACCAGAACCAACCATGCTGGCACCTTGTCTTGGACTTCCATCCTCTAGAACTGTGGGAATAAATTTCTGTTGTTTATAAGCCACCCAGTCTGTGGTATTCTATTGCAATAGCCCAAAGGACTAAGATATCCACAAAAATTTTGAGAGTGGTATTGACAAAAGCACCAACACAGTAGACTGAAAGACAGTGATGCTGGGTCCTGAACTTTCTGCAGGCGGAGCATGCTGAGAAAGCTATCAGTCACTATAAAGGCATTTTGTTTGATGTCTTCTTCAAAAGTGGCCAAGGAGAATGATGGAAAAGCATGATCTCCCTGAGGGTGGAGCTAAAAACAATGGTCAATAGTGAGCTGGGGAATGGTTCACAAAGAATATTTCCTACTCACTGGGTAGGGATGCCTGGCAACTTGTGCCCAGAGAGATTTTGTAATTACTAAGAGGCAGTGACTTCAGGATTCCTCTCATTCTTCCACTTTACCACCCCCATTCTTTGCCACTGGGAGTATTTATTGTAGTTTTCTTGTTTCTTTTCCACCGTTGTACATTAGGTGGTTGGGACAGGGAGAGGGAGCAAGTAACTTGTATATTTAGTGTGTACATCTATATCCCAGCTGATATGGATCTTGAAATCCTGGACTCCAAGCCTGATGCTGTGATTCATGGAAGTTTTGAGACCTTAGAATAGGATGAGAATATTTTTCATGCAGAATTATAATGAATATTTGAGAACAAAGGTGTGGGTTAAGATAGTTTGGATTAGGGCAGCCCAGGTGGCTCAGCGGTTTAGCGCCACCTTGAGCTCAGGGCCTGATCTTGGAGACCTGGGATCGAGTTCCACGTCGGGCTCCCTGCATGGAGCCTGCTTCTCCCTCTGCCTGTGTCTCTGCCTCTCTGTGTCTCTCATGAACAAATAAATAAAATCTTAAAAAAAAAAGATAGTTTGGTTTATTATTCAAGTAATATTTACTTTCTACGCATTCCCACTATTGAGACAGTATATTTTTCCATGGTATTTTTAGGCCTAACCATATGACTTGTTTGGGCCAATGGAATATAGATGGAAATGACATGGCATGAGTTCTTATAACCCATCCTTCAAGACATCAGTTACTCTTCTGAGAACTTCCTGCTCCATCATAAGCAAAACAAGCCCCAGGTAGCCAATGTGTCTCATGTCTGAGCCCCCAATAGAGGTACATGGACAAAAGACAAAATACAGAGTCTGCTCAAGATTAGGAATCTAACAGGAGATCTTCCTCACATAAAAATGGGATCCCAGATATTGCCTTCAGGGTCAGGATGACTCAACATCAAGCCAGTCCCACCCTGAGGAGACATCAAAGAAAGTTGCTTGGGTGGGGAGGCAGACGTCCTTCTAAGATGTATACACTGGCAGGCCAAATTTGTATCTTTTAGTTTGTCTATAAAACCCCAAGCTATGAATGAATTTAGTCTGTGGTGCTCTAACTGGTAGTGCCACCTAGGGGCCTGGCTAAAGCAATTCTAGTGACCTTCAGAAAAAGGCACCTTTGTCCAAAACCTCAAGAATGTCTCATCAATAATATTCCAAGGAAATTAGTAGCTCACAATCAACTAATAACACAAGGAAATAATGTGCAATGAGGTAGAACAAAAAGAAATAAAGACAGCAGAAACAGACCCACAAATAATTCAGGTATTGGAATGATCGTTCAAATCGAAAAAAAATTACAGTACCTCAAGAATTAAAAAGAAAGAAGACTGCTCTGTGATTCATCTACTTCTAGATGCGTGCCCAACAAAAATACATAAATACATCCATCAGAAGATATGTATTAAAACCCATTCACTTTAGTACGGTTTATAACAAATTGAAGCTGTCCAAATGGTCACTGACAGCAGAACGGATGAATGAAGTGTAGTGTGGTCTCATAACACAATATTATAAAGTAACAAAAGAAAATCCCAAAGCCTTTTAAAAAAAGTACACATAATGTTATGGCAGATGCTCACAAACATAATGTTGAACAAAAAAATCAGACACAAAAGAGGACATATTACATGATGCCATTCATTTAAAGAACAAAAATAGGCAAGAGTTATGTATAAAAAGTAGGTTGGTACTTCTGTTTGGGGGGTTTTGTGACGGGGGGGGATGGCAGAGTATGTCAGGGATGCTGTTCTGTTTCTTGTTCTGAGTGTTGACTATATGAGTGTTTTCCTTTTGTGAAAATTCAGTGAGTGACTCAATTGTATTTTGTTTAGCTGCATAACAAAGTTGCCCAACTTAGCACCTTAAAACAACAAATATCTATTATTTCAGACAATTTTTGTATAAAGATCTTAGTTTTGTACAAGAATCTTGAATTTTGTGCAAGAATCTGAGTGAGGCTACCACAGGATGTCTCATGAGGTTATAGTCCAACTGTCAGCAGGAACTGGGTGAGTGTGGAGAACAAAGGCAAGAGAGAAGAAATTAAACCTCCTCAAAACTGACAGCCCATTGACAAGTACTTGGGTCAGGCAGGGTGACCTTCCTCCAGGAACTCTCTACTGCCTCACTGTTAATGGTTTGCTAAAAGCAAAAGGCAACCTTAGCTTGACATGAGACTGACCTCCAGGATCCCATAAGTCATGGTGACATATGAAAATTCCTTTGGAAAATTCCTTTATTTTACCCCTCCGCCTCCACCAAAAACACATTGCCAACCATCCTTCAAGCATATGGCCTTCTGATATACATCTGAAGGGTCTCATGATAAAGGTTTTACTAGGCCTTAAATGACCTTATCCTAACAACAGCTAGCCCCCCTCAAGGTCCTAGAAACCTTGCTTCCAAATTCCTCAGAGACTTATCCTTAACCCCCTTCCAACTTGACAGTATGTAATTGGCCACTCCTCACAACCCCAGTGCAGCTCTTTCTGCCCATAGGTCCTGTTCCTGTGCTTTAATTAAACCACCCTTTTTGCATCAAAGATGCCTCAAGAATTTGTTCTTGACTATTTGCTCCTGAACTCAAACATTTTCATATCAAAATGATTAGAAGTCTCAACAGGAGCTGAAAGATTCACTTCTATATTAATTCATGGACGTGTTAGAAGGCCTCAGTTCCTCACTAGCTGTTGGCTAGAAGCCTCAGTTTCTCCACATGGGCCCCTCCAAAGTTGCCTAAGTGTCCCCATGACTTGGTAGCTGTATTGCTGCAGAGTGAGTGATGAGAGGGAGTAGGTGAAAGTGAAGGAGAGGAAGAAGGGGAAAGGGTGAGGGAGGAGGAGAAAATCCCAAAGTCTTTTTAAAAAAGATTTTATTTATTTATTTGAGAGAGAGAGAGAGAGCGTGTGTGAGCAGGATGAAGAGCAGAGGGAGATACAGAATCCCTGCTGAGTAGGGAGCCCAACATGGGGCTCCATCCCAGGACCCCAGGATCTGACCTGAGCCGAAAGCAGATGCTTAACAGACTGAGCCATCCAGGCGGCCCCAAAGTCTTTTTTAATGAGGTATCAGAGTGACACTCTATTATTCTATCTTATTATAAGAAGTGAATTACTAAGTCTAATAATTTGGACTTAGGTTAGTAGTCATGGACTGGGGAACTAAGCTCCAGTATTTGAAGGGAGGAGTATTGTATTAGTCAGCTTGGGCTGTCACAACAAAATACTGTAGATTGGGTAGGTGGTTTTTATTTTTATTTATTTATTTTTTATTTTTATTTTTTAAGATTTTATTTATTTATTAGAGACAGAAAGAGAGAGAGGAGATAGACACAGGCAGAGGGAGAAGCAGGTCTCGATCCCAGGTCTCCAGGATCACGCCCTGGGCTGAAGGCGGTGCTAAACCGCTGAGCCACCCGGGCTGCCCGGGTAGGTGGTTTTTAAACAATAGAAAATTATTTCTTATGGTTATGGAGGCTGGAAACTGAGCTCTAGATGCCACCCGATTCAGTTCCTGGTTAGGGCTCTCTTCCTGGCTTGCAGATGGTTGTCCTTCTGCGTGTCTTCACCTGGGAGAGGTAGGTGTTGGGGAGAAGGAGAGGGAAAGCAAGTGGGAGAGTAAGAGACCATGTACTCTCTGGTCCCCCCACCTTTTTTAAAAAAAGATTTTATTTATTTATTCACGAGAGACACACAGAGAGAGGCAGAGACACAGGCAGAGGAAGAAGCAGGGATCCTGATGCAAGACTCGATCCCAGGACCCCAGGATCATGACCTGAGCCGAAGGCAGACGCTCAACCACTGAGTCACCCAGGTGTCCCTCTGGTCCCCTCTTATAAGGGCACTAATAAGAGGCTCCCATCATGAGGAGCTCACCCTTATGACTTCATCTAAACCTAATTGCCTCCCCAGGGCTCGTACCACCAAATGCCATCACATACACACACCCACACACACGCGCGCGCGCGCGCACACACACACACACGAATTATTTCACACAATTATGGAGGCTGAGATCTTAAGATCTCAGATCTTTAGTCTTAGGACTAAAGTCCTAAGATCTTTAGTCTGAAGGCCTGAGACCCAGGACAGCCAATTGTGTAAATTCCTGTCTGGGCCCAAAGGCAGAAGGAGATTGGTATCCTAGCTCAAGACAGTCAGGTGGAGAGAAAATTCTCTTGCACTGCCTTTTTTTTTCTGTTCAGGCCTTCAATGGTTTGGAGGAGGACTGCTCACATTGGGGAGGGCAATCTGCTTTATTCAGTCTGTCAATTTGAATGTTAATCTCATCCAGAAACACCCTCACAGACACACCCAGAATAATGTTTAATCAGATATCTGGCCACTTTGAGATCCAGTCAAGTTGACACATAAAATTAACCATCACAAAAATCAAAAAATTTCTGAATATATTTTTAGGAGCACTACACTATGTTTATATGTATCTTCCCATACATATATTATACTTCATTAAAAGTTGTAATAAAAGAAGCTAGAAAATATCTGCACAGGACAATAAGCCATAAGAAACAACCCAACCATTTTTTTATAGCTTTATTGAAATTTCTCAAATTGAACATATTTTAAGTACAATTTGGTAGGTTTAGAATATAAATATACCCATGAAACCCACAGCACAGTCAAGATGATGAATATTTCTATCACTCCCAGAAGTTTCCTTGTGACCTTTATAATCTGTCCCATTCCGTCTCACCCCCAGATGATCCTTCTTTCACTGTAAGTTTAGCTTGCATTTACTAGGGCTTTATATAAATGGAAGCATATACTATATATTATATTTTGTCTGGCTTCTTTCACTCAGAATAATTATTTTTAGATTCACCCATTTTTATGCCTGTATCAACAGTATATTATTTTTATTGCTGAATAACATTCTATTTTCCATTGTATGGATATGCCATAGTGTATGTAACCACTCATTTTTTTAAAGATTTTTATTTATTTATTCATGAGAGACACAGAGAGAGAGAGAGAGAGAGAGAGAGAGACAGGCAGAGGGAGAAGCAGGCTCCATGCAGGGAGCCCTATGTGGGAGTCCATCCGGGGTCTCCAGGATCATGCCCTGGGCTGCAGGCGGTGCTAAACCACTGCACCACCCAGGGCTGCCCAATCCACTCATTTGTTGAGGGACATTGTGGTTGTTTCCAGTTTTTGACTACTACAAATGAAACTGCTGTGGGATATTTCTATACAGGTGTTTGGACATACGCTTTCATCGCTCTTGGGTAAAAACCTAGAAATGGAATGGATAGGTCATAGGTAGTTGTATCTTCTAAGTTTTAAGAAACTTCCAAGCCCAACCTGTTTTCCAAAGGGTTTTAATCATTTACATCCCATCAGCAGTGTACGAGTTTCATTTTCCCTGCATGCATATCAACATCAACACTTGGTACGGTCACTCTTTATTTTTTATTTTTTTTATTTATTTATGATAGTCACAGAGAGAGAGAGAGAGAGAGAGAGAGGCAGAGACATAGGCAGAGGGAGAAGCAGGCTCCATGCACCGGGAGCCCGATGTGGGATTCGATCCCGGGTCTCCAGGATCGCGCCCTGGGCCAAAGGCAGGCGCCAAACCGCTGCGCCACCCAAGGATCCCGGTACGGTCACTCTTTAATTTTAACCATTTTAGGAGGTGTGTGAAAATATCTTATTGTGGTTTTAATTTTAATAATCTTCATTTCCATACTAATTAAAGATGCTGAACATCTTTTCAGATACTCATTTACCGTCTATGTATGTTCTTTGGTGAAGTATCTTCTCAACTCATTGCCCATTTTTATTTTTTTATTTTTTTAAGGATTTCATTTATTTATTCATGAGAAACAGAGAGAGATAGAGAAAGAGAGAGAGAGAGGCAGAGACATAGGCAGGGGGAAAAGCAGGCTCCCCACTGGGAGACTGATATAATACTCCATCCCAGAACCCCGGCATCACGACTTGAGCCTCTCAACCACTGAGCCACTCAGGTGCCCCTCCTCATTCCCCATTTTATTTATTTTAAAAGATCTATTGAGGAACTCTTGGGTGGCTCAGCGGTTGAGCATCTGTCTTTATTTATTTTCTTTATTTATCTGTCTTTATTTATTTTCTAAAGATATTTATTTATTCATAGAGACACACAGAGACAGAGAGACGCAGAGACACAGGCAGAGGGAGAAGCAGGCTCCATGCAGGGAGCTCCACGTGGGACTCAATCCCAGGACTCCAGGATCACACCCCAGGCTGCAGGCGGCGCTAAACCGCTGCGCCAAAGGGGCTGCCCTCAGTCCCCATTTTAAATTGGCTGGTTGAAGAAATTCTTCAATTGAGAATTGTTGAAGAAATTCTAAAATATACAAAGATATTTTATTCTTTGTATATTCTAGATATCTTTGTATATTCTAGATATAAGTCTTTTATTGGTTATCTTTGTATATTCTAGATATAAGTCTTTTGTTGGTTATATATTTTATAAATATTTTCTTCCCAGCTGGGGTTTTCCTTTTTCATTTTCTTTACAATGTTGTAAAAAAACAAAATGTCTTAGTTTCTTTTGTGGCAAAACATATATAGCATAATACTTATCATTTAATCATTTAAGTATTTAATTCAGTGGCATTAAATATATTCACAATGTTGTATAACACAACTATGTATCATTACTATGTATAACCAAGATTTTTTATCATCTACAACATAAACTCTGTACCCATTAAAAAATAACTTCATATTCTTTTTTTAAGTTTGTTTGTTTGTTTATTTATTTATTTATTTATTTATTTATGAGAGACATATAGAGGCAGAGACTCAGGCAGAGGGAGAAGCAGGCCCCATGCAGGGAGCCCGATGTGGGACTCGATCCAAGGTCTTCAGGATCAGGCCCCGGACTGAAGGAGGCGCTAAACCACTGAGCCACCAGGGCTGCCCAATAACTTCATATTCTCTTCTCCCCCAGCCTCAGCAACCACTATTTTACTTTCTGTCTTTATGAATTCGCCAATTCTAGGTAACTCACGCAAATGGAATACATTTTATTTGCCTTCGGTGTCTGACTTTTTAAATTTAGCATAGTTGGGGCACCTGGATGACTCAGTTAGTTAGTTAAGCCTCTGGTTTCAGCTCAGGTCATAATCTAAGGGTCATGAGATTGAGCCCTGAGTCAGGCTAGCGCTCAGTGTGGAGTCTGCTTGAGATTCTCTTTATCTCCCTCTGTTCCTCCCCCTGCTTCTGTGCACTCTTCTCTCTCTCTAAAATAAATAAACAAACAAACAAACAAATAAATGAATGAATAAATATTTAAAAATTTAGCATAGTGTCTTGAAGCATATTTCAGTTTCATTCCTTTCATGGTTGAATAATATTCTATTGTATCCAAATTAGAAAGAAAGAAATAGGGGCAGCCCGGGTGGCTCAGCGGTTTAGCGCCGCCTTCAGCCCAGGGTCTGATCCTGGAGACCCCAGATGAGTCCCACGTCAGGCTCCCTGCATGGAGCCTGCTTCTGTCTCTGCATCTCTCACTCTCGCTCTCACTGCGTGTGTGTGTGTGTCTAATAAATAAAATCTTTTAGAAAGAAATAAAATTATCTATGTAAGTGACATGATCTTAAATATAGAAAATCCTAAAGATTGGACAAAAACTGGGGCGCCTGAGTGACTCAGTGGTTGCACGTCTGCCTTTGGCTTAAGTTGTAATTCCAGGGTCCTTGCATCGAGTCCCACATCAGGCTTGCTTCTCCCTCTACCTATGTCTCTGCCTCTCAATTTGTGTCTCTAATGAATAAATAATAAAGTCTTTTAAAAAATCATACAAAAATTATTATAACTAATAAATAAATTCATTAAAGAAGCAGGATATAAAATCAAAAAACAAATTAATTAACATTTCTATTCACTAACACTGAACAATCTGAAAAAGAAATTAAGAAAACAATTCCAGGGGCACCTGCATGGCTCAGTTGGCCTGATTTTTGAAATTTTGGTTTGGGTCATGATCTCAGGGTTGTAAGAGTGAGACCTGCATTAGGCTTCATGCTCAGCAGGGTGTGTGCTTGAGATTCTCTCTCTCCTCCCTCTGTCCCTCTCCCCATGCTCTCTAATTATTTTTTTTAAAGATAGATTTATTTATTTATTTATTTATTTATTTATTTATTTATTTATGATAGACATAGAGAGAGAGAGAGGCAGAGACACAGGCAGAGGGAGAAGCAGGCTCCTTGCCGGGAGCCTGACATTGGACTTGGTCCCGGGACTCCAGGATGGCGCCCCGGGCCAAAGGCAGGCACCAAACCGCTGAGCCACCCAGGGATCCCCTCTAATTATTATTTTTTAATATTTTAATTATTTGATGGAGAGAGAGAGAGTTCACACAAGCAGGTAGGGGGAGAAGCAGGCTTCTCAATGAGCAGGGAGCCAGATGTGGGGCCTGTTCCCAGGACATCTGGAACACAACCTGAGCCCAAGGCAGATGAAGTAGATATTTACAACTATAAATGTCCTTTGAGCACTGCTTTTGTAGCATACCATACGTTTTGGTATGTTGTGTTTTCTTTTCCATTTGACTCTAAGTATGCTTTTTATTCCCTCATGAGTTTTTTCTTTGACTTATTTATTGTTTAATTTCCACATATATGTGAAGTTTTCTCTTTTCCTTCTGTCATTGATTTGTAACTTCATCCTCTTGTTGTTAAGTGAAAATACATTGTATGATATATATTTTAAAAGATCTATTGAGGAACTCTTGGGTGGCTCAGCGGTTGAGCATCTGTCTTTGGCTCAGGGCAGGATTCTGGGGTCCAGGATCAAGTCCCGCATTGGGCTCCTTGCAGGGAGCTTGTTTCTCCCTCTGCTTTTGTCTCTGCCTCTCTCTCTGTGTCTCTTATGAATAAAATAAAAAATAAATAATAATAAAATCTTTAAAAAAAAACTATTGAGACCTGTTTTGTGACCTATTTTATGGTCTGCCCTAGAGAATTTCCCATGTGCTCTTCAGAAGAAATGTATATTCTGCTGTTTCGGGTAGAGTGTTGTGTTTATGTCTGTTAGGTCTAGTTGGATTCTTGTGTTGTTCAACTGTTTTACTTCCTTATTATCAATATGTCTGGTAATTCTATCTATTTTGAAAGTTAGCTATTGAAGTTTCCAACCATTATTGTAGAACTATTTCCCCCTTTAATACTGTCAGTTTTTTGCTTCATATATTTTGAGGGCTTGTCATTAGGTTTGTAAATGGTATTATATTCTTTCTGTAAACCTTTTATTACCATACAATATATTTGTCTATTGTAATATTTTTTATTTAAATCTATTGGTCTGATATTAGAATAATCATTCCAGATCTCTTTTATTTACCATTTGCATGGAATATCCTTTTCTGTCCTTTCACTTACAACCTATTTGAGTTTTTGGATCAAAAGTGAGCCACTTACAGGAAGTATATAGCTGGATCATGTGTTTTAATCCATTCTGTTAGTTACTATCATTTGACTGGTAAGTTTAATTTAGTTACATAAAGTAGTAACTAATAAGGAAGGAATTCTACTATTTTCCTATTGCTTTCTTACATGACTTATGGGCTTTTTTTGTACCTCGGTCTCTCCATTACTGTCTTTTTTATGTTTAGTTGATAAGTTCTGTAGTAAAGTTTCTATTCCATTATTTCCTTTTGTGTATGTTGTATATATCTTTTGTCATTACCATGGGGATTAAATTTAATATCCTAAAGTTATAACTATCTAATTTGAATTTACACCAACTTAACTTCAGTATCATACAAAAACTCTATTCTTATACAGCTAGTTCTCCTTCTTTTCAGTTACTGATGTCGCAAATTACATATTTATATTTTTGGTGCTCAATGCCATAGATGAGTAACTTTTTAGCACTTGTCTTTTAAATAATGGGGAAAATAAAAAATGGAATTACAAGGCGAAATTACAATAACAATAGCTTTTATAATTTCCACATTTACCAATTTTTATTTCTTCATATAGTTTTGAGTTGCTGTCTAGCATGCTTTCATTTCAACTTGAAGGATCCCCTTTAGCATTTCTTGTAGAACAGCTCTAGTGGTAACATATATGGTCAGCTTTTGTTTATCTGAGAATGTCTTAATTTCTGCCTTATATTTTTGAAGGACAGTTTTGCTAGATATAGAAATCATAGTGGCCTTTTTTTTTCTTTCAGCACTTTGAATATATCACCCAACTATATTCTGGCCTCCAAGATTTCTCATGAGAAATCAGTTGATAATCTTATTAAGGATTCCTTCCTGTAAGAAACTGCTTCTTTCTTGCTGCTTTCAAGATTGTTTTTGGATTTTCATATAGTTTGACTATAATGTATCTTGGTGTGAGTTTTTTTGTTGGTTTGTTTATCCTACTTGGGATTTGTTGAGTTTCTTGGATTTGTAGATTCATATCTTACAGCAAATTTGGGGAGTTCTAAGCCATTATTTCCTCAAATATTCTTTCTACTTCTTTCTCACTCTCCTATATTTATGTGATTTTGACAAGATATATTTAGATCATTTTATAGTGTCCCACAGGTCATTTAGGCTCTGTTCATTTTTCTTCTTTTCTTTTTCTCAGACTAAATAATTTCAATGGTCTTATCTTAAAGTTTGCTGATTCTTTCCTCTGCTTCTTCCAATCTGCTTTTAAAGCATTCCAGTGAATTTGTTATTTCACTTAATGTACTTTTCAGTTTGAGAGTTTATTTTTGGTTTCCTTTTTTAAAAAAATATGATTTCTATCTCTTTATTGATATTCTCATTTTGTTCATATATCATTTTCCTGTCTTTTTCCATGTTTTCCTTTAGCTCTTTGAGTATCTTTAAGAAAGTTATTTTTTTAATGTTTTATCTAGTAAGTCTGATGTCTGGGATTCCTCAGAGATAGTTCATGGCAATTTATTCTGTTCCTTTAAATGAGCTATACTTTCTTCTTTGTTTTTGTATGTTTGTAATTTTTTGTTGTTGTTGAAAACTAGACATTTGAATTTCATAATGTGGTAACTCTGGAATCATATTTTTTCACCTTCCGCAGAATTTGCTCTTTTTTATTTTTATTTATTTATTTATTTTTATTTATTTTTAAAATATGGAACACTTCACAAATTTGCGTGTCATCCTTGCGCAGGGGCCATGCTAATCTTCTCTGTATTGTTCCAATTTTAGTATATGTGCTGCCAAAGTGAGCACAGAATTTGCTCTTTTTTAAAGTTGTTTAAGGGAGTCGCTGTTTGGGACCAGCAAGAGATATTCTCTTGTCTTTTCTGATACTTTGTTTGCTTGGGCATGCATAGGGGCTTTCTGAATTCCCTGGCATACATGTTAGATTTTGAATGTCATAATCCTTTACTGTCTGATTTTCAAAGGGGGAAAAAGGTAAAAAGAAAAACAGAAAAAAAAAATACCTCAAGGAATGTTACTTTAAATCCCCTGGAAGCAATTTCAACTGGTGCAAGTTAAAACAACAATGGCTAGCCTCTGGGCCTGCATCTCAGTGGTCAAGAGCATCAGTCAAAAATCAGAATACCAGACACCAATATTTGAGGACAAAGTCCTTATTGCTCATAGTGAGAAAACCAAACATTAATATTTGTGACAAGGTCCTTATTGCTCATGTGGTTCCAGAAAGCCACACCAGGAACCAAGATTATGATTGCTTGCCACAGGCCTGGTGGATGGAGGATGGGTAGCCATTACTGTACTGAAATGGAAATTAATAAAAATGAGCTGTAATTTATGACCCAACCTTTTCCCAGAAAACTAATCATTCAAATAGACTTGAATTCCAATATACTTACATCAGACAGTTTCTGCTAGTACAATTTTTATGTAGGTGGAAAGATAGATTCCTGATTCTTCTTACTCTTCTATCTTCCTTTACTTCACTCCAATGTTTTAATGTTAATGACATATGCTTTATATTTCTCTTTTATATTTCATGACTTTATGTTATCATTAAGAACCCCCAGTTACTAAGATTTCCTCATATGTTTTCTTTTATAAGCTTTATAGTTCTTACATTTAGGTCTTTACTCCATTTTGAGATCTTTAAAAAATATGTGGTATGAACTGAAGTTCATTATTTAAACAAATGGATGGCAAATTGTTCCAGCACATTTGTTGAAAATATTGATTTTCTTTAGGGGCACTTAAAGAAAATCAGTGGCTGGGTGGCTGATGGCTCAGCCATCAGTGGGTGGCTGATGGTTGAGTGTCTGCCTTTGGCTCAGGGTGTGATCCCAGGGTCCTGGGATCAAGTCCCATGTCAGACTCCTTGCAGGGAGTCTGCTTCTCTCTCTGCCTATGTCTCTGCCTCTCTCTCTGTGTCTCTCATGAATAAATAAAATTTTTTTAAAAAAGAAAAAAATTTTCTTTATTAAGTTACTTTGACAACTTTGTTGAAAATAGATTTACTGTATATCTTTGAGTTTACTTCTGGATGCCCTATTCTATTCCATTCATCTATTTATACATTTTTGTATAAATATCATACTGTCTTAATGACTGAGCTTTAAAATAACTCAAAATCATTGTAGGTCTTCCAATTTTTTTCCTTTTTAAATATCCTTTTGGTTATTATAGTTCCTTTGCATTTTCATATAAATTACAGAATCAGATTGGCAGGGATCCCTGGGTGGCGCAGCGGTTTAGCGCCTGCCTTTGGCCCAGGGCGCGATCCTGGAGACCCGGGATCGAATCCCACGTCAGGCTCCCGGAATGGAGCCTGCTTCTCCCTCTGCCTGTGTCTCTGCTTCTCTCTCTCTCTCTGTCTATCATAAATAAATAAATAAATCTTTAAAAAAAAAAAAAAAGGATCAGATTGGCAGTTTCTCAAAAAGAGCTGATTGGATTTTGGTTAGGAATTAATTTAACCTATAAATCAAATGCATGGGCTGAATTCAGGGGAAACTATGTGCAGAGTTCTAGGGTCTTTTCCTAGTGGAGTCACACATGCTGAGTTACCCCAACAAAAGATGTCACGACATGTGTGAAATGTCATCCAGATAGGTTATTAGAGACTAAATATGCATGGTTTTGATGGAGGGATGATCACAAAGACAATATTTTTCTGGTATATAACCAAATCCCAGGCTGCCAGAAGGAAAGCAAGTGTTTAGCATAAACCATATTGTTTGTACAAAATTTAGGCATAATAGTCCTCTATTACCAGTTAATGATAGAAACTCTCCTGAAATCCATTTCCAGACAATAGTCAAGGGCCAACCTTATAAGATGCCATCAGAGCATCGCAGTCAGGCCAAATATTTTAATCCTTTTCTACGCTGTTACCATCATTTATTTTCCCATCTTTTACCTTTTAACTGTTCTATTTTATTGTGTTAAAATACATATAACATACTTTTCATCCATTTTAAGTGCACAATTCAGTGGCACTAATTATGTTCACAGTGTTGTGTACCATCCATTCACTTTTAACCTATCTATTTTATGTATAAAATAAGTTTCTTCTAGACAATATCTATAGCAGTTTGTTGCTTTTTATCCAACCTAAAAACCTATGCCTTTTAATTGGGAATGTTTAGACTATTTATATGTAATGTAATCATGGATTAGCTTGGGTTTAGGTCTTCTGCCTTGCTATTTTTAATTTGTCCTATCTGCATTTTTCTTATTTTTTTCTGCCTTGTTTTGCTATTTTTGTTCTGCTTGTTTGAAATGAACGGTGTATTTTTTATAGTCCCATTTATCTCCATTGTGCCTTTAGTAACTATAACTACTTGTGTTATTTTTAGTGGTTGCACTAGAGTTTACAATACACATATTTAATTTGTCACTGTCTACCTTTAAGTAATATGATAGCATTTCACATATAGCATAAGAATTTAAAACATACTTCAGTTTATCCCCTTGCAGTCTGTGCTATTGTTGTCATACATTTTACTTCTTCTTCCTACATGTTATTAAACCCCACAATATATTGATATTTTTGCTGTCAACCATAAGCAAGAAAATTATGATTCACTATCCAGTTTTACCCATACCATTTGATGAAAAAAAATTTCCTTCATTAAAATGTTTTTGTTTTCTTTTTCTTTTTCTTTTTTTTAAGCAGGAGTAGGAGGCATAGGCAGGGTGGGGGGAGGGGGTCTTAAGCAGGCTCCACCTCCAGCATGGAGCCTGATGTGGGGCTCCATCTTACAACCCTGAGATCATGACCTGGGCTGAAATCAAGAGTCAGATGCTTAACTGACTGAGCCACTCAGGCACCTCTCCATTCAATTGTCTTGATACCTTGATGAAATGTTGTGATGTCTTTGTCTGTTTTTTTCCCTAAAGATTTTATTTATTTATTCATGAGAGACAGAGAGAGAGAGAGAGGCAGAGACACAGGCAGAGGGAGAATCAGGCTCCATGCAGGGAGCCTGACGTGGGACTCAATCCTGGGTCTCCAGGATCAGGCCCTGGACTGAAGGCAACACTAAACCACTGAGCCATCCGGGCTGTCCTTTTGTCTGTTTTTTTTTGTATCAGAATGATACTGGCTATATATTCCATTCTTTGTATATGCCACATTTTAAGAAATCTATTAATAACAACATGACTCTAGCCCCTCTTGTCCAGAAACCCCTGGAGTACATTGTCTTCGATAGTCACTCACAGGCAAGAGTCTTTGTGGAAGTCCAGGTTTCTGGTGGAGAAGTTCCAGCATACAATTGAAGCAAAAAAAAGAATTTGAATGCATTGGAGATGGTAAGAGGAATGGTTTGGTTTACCTGAATCACCATTTCTCCAAGGTGCCACAGTTCAGGACCAAGATATCTTATCTCAGTAGATCCTTTTTTAAAAAAGATTTTTATTTATTTATCCATGAGAGACACACAGAAAGAGAGAGAGGCAGAGACACAGGCAGAGGGAGAAACAGGCTGCATGCAGGCAGCCAGATGTGGGACTCAATCCCGGGTCTCCAGGATCAGGCCCTGGACTGAAGGTGGCACTAAATTACTGAGCCACCCAGGCTGCCCTCAATAGATCCCTATTAACCACATTGCAGACTCCTTCAAAATCCTACCCACAAGCTACTAAGGATGCCTGCCTCACCTGAAGATGCCACCAACTGGTCCATAGGCACCCCCAGCATTCCATGTACCTCACCTACATGCCACATCTGTGGCTGGCTCCCTATGTGTGTTCCCAATAGTGATGGTGAGAGTAAGTTCTGGTAAATGGCTTGTGAGCATGCAAAGAAAACCAGCCCCAAACTGCAGGTTAGGGTGAGACAATAAACATAAACTTTTCCACCATGCTTGGGAAAGAAAAAGGGAGAATATAAGCACCCACCATGGTGCATTGAAGGATTGAGAAAAGATGTCAAGCTTAAGAATCATGCCACCAGAGAGAGCAAAAAGTGTACACTAAGTATATCCATGGAAGGACTGAGAAAACCTCAGAATCACTAGCAGAGCTGACAGAAGGTTATTTCTCTCCTGAGTGCAGTTAGTAAGATTGGAGGAAGTGACTGCTACTTCAATGCAAAGACATCAATGCAAAATTTCAGGAACTATGAAAAATCAAGGAAACATGACACCCCAAAAGATCACTATAATCTACTAGTAACCAGTCCCAAAGACATGCAGATCTGAGATTTACCAATGAAGATTTTTCAATGAAGAATTGAAAATAGGTGTTTTAAGGTAGTTCAATGAGCTACAAGAAAACATAAAGAAATTAAAAATTCAATGAATAATTCAATGAAATTCAATGAAAATCAGAAAAATATACACAAACAAAATGAGAAATTCAAAAAAGAGATAGAGATTGGGGTGCCTGGCAGGCTCAGCCAAAAGAGCATGCAACTCTTGATCTCAGTACTATGAGTTTAAACCCATGTTGGGTGTAGAGATTACTTTAAAAAATAAGACCTAAAAGGGATCCCTGGGTGGCGCAGCGGTTTGGCGTCTGCCTTTGGCCCAGGGCACGATCCTGGAGACCCGGGATCGAATCCCACATCGGGCTCCCGGTGCATGGAGCCTGCTTCTCCCTCTGCCTGTGTCTCTGCCTCTCTCTCTCTCTCTCTCTCTCTCTCTCTGTGACTATCATAAATAAATAAATTAAAAAAAATAAGACCTAAAAAAGAGATAGAAATAATAAAAAGTATCCAAATAGAAATTCTGGAGCTAAAGAATATAATAAATGAAATAAAAAATGAAATAGAGAACATCAACAGCAGAATGGATCAAGTGGAAGAAAGAATATGCAAGTTAAAGACAGGAATTTTGAAATCATCCAGTCAGAATAGAATTTTCAAAAATTGAAAAAGAGTGAAGAAAGCCTACATGTTATTTGGGATACCACCAAAAGAAACAAATTGTAAATGATTGGAGTTCCAGAAGGAGAAGAAAGGGAGAAGAGGACATAAAGTTTATTTGAAGAAATATTGGCTGAGAACATCTCAAATCTGGGGAGAGATTTAGATTACCAAACTAATGAAGCTCATAGGTCACCAATCAAACTCAACCTAAAGAGATCTTTTCCAAGACACATTACAATAAAAATGACAAAAATCAAATTCTAAGGGAGAATCTTAAAAGCAGGAAAAGAAATGAAGCTTGTAACCTACAAGGGAACTCCCATAAGACTATCAGTGGATTTCTCAGCAGAAACCATATAGGGCAGGACAAAGTGGGATGATATACTCAAAGTGCTGAAAGAAAAAAATGTCAGCCAAGAACACTGTATTTAGCAAATCTGTCCTTCAGAAATGATGGGAAGATAAAGATGTTCCTACACAAACAAAAGCTGAGGAAGATCATCATCACTAGACATGCCTTATAAGAAATGCTGAAAGGAGTTTTCCAAGCTGAAATAAAAGGATACTAATTAATAACATGAAAACATTTGAAAATGTACAACACATCAGTAAAGGTAAGTACATAGTCAAGTTCAAAAAACTCTAATACTATAATATAGTGGTGTGTGTTAACCAGTTACTCTAGTATAAAGGTTAAAGGACAAGAGCATTTAAAATAACTATAGCTAAAATATTTGTTAATATAAAAAGAGGTAAATTGTGACATCAAAAATATATAAGGAGGGCAGTAAAACAGTTGAATTTTTGTATGTGATCAATGTCAAGTTGTTATCAACATCAAAATAGACCTATAAATGTTTTATGTAATCCTCGTGATATCAACAATGGAAAAACTTACAGTAGAATCACAAAATATATATCTATAAATATTTCACAGAAGCCTCCACAATGGAAAAATCTATAGTAGGTTCACAAAAGATAAAGAGAAGGGAATCAAAGAATTATCATTAAGGAAAACTATCAGTTCACAAAGGAAGGCAACAAGAGGGGGAGAAAGAACAAGGAACTACAAAACAGCTAGAAAAAAATTAATAAGATGACATTACTTATAACTATCTAAAACTCCTATTACCTGGTAAGACTTCACCTATCAATGATTATTATAAATATAAATGGATTAAATTCTCCAGTCAAAGTCATAGAGTGGCTAAATGGTTTAAAATAAAAATAAATAAATAAATAAATAAATAAATAAATAAATAAATAAATAAATAAAAAAACAAGACCCAGGTATATGCTGCCTACAAGAGACTCACTTCAGCTTTAAGGGCACACATAGATTAAAAGTAAAGGAATGGGAAAAGATATCCCATGTGAGCAGAAACCAAAAGACAGCAGGGATAACTATGCTTATGTCAGAAAATATATACTTTAATCTAAAAACTGTAACAAGAGGGCAGCCTGGGTGGCTCAGCAGTTTGGCAGGCGGGATCCTGGAGACCAGGGATTGAGTCCTATGTTGGGCTCCCTGCATGGGGCCTGCTTCTCCCTCTGCCTGTGTCTCTGCCTCTCTGTGTGTCTCTCATGACTAAATAAATAAAATCCTTAAAAATAAATAAATAAATACATACATACTGTAATAACAGAGAAAGAAGGTCATTGTATAATAACTAAGGAGTCAATTCATGAAGAGAATATAATAATCACAAATATAATATGCACCCAACATTGGAGGATCTAAATATAGTAGGCAAACACTAATAGATCTGCAGGGAGAAATAGACTACTGTATAATATAGTAGGGGACTTCAATACCTTACTTTCAATAATGGATAGATAATCCAGATAGAAAATCAATAAGTAAATCTTGGACTTGAAATATAGTTTAGACCAAATGGACTTAACAGACATATACAGAACATTCCATCAGGTAGCAGGAGAATACACATTCTTCTCATACACAGAACATCTTTCAGGATAAATTATATGATAAGTCAAAAACCAAATATTAGCAAATTTAAGAAGATTGAAATCATACCAAGTATCTTTTCTGATCACAATGGTATAAACATAGAAATCAAGCAGTCTTAACAGGGGAGTTTATAGCAATAAATGGCTATAGTAAGAAGAAAATCTCAAATAAACAACCTAAATTTATATCTCAAGTTACTAGATAAAGAGCTATAAACCAAGCCCAAAGCTAGCAAAAGGAAATTAAAAAGATGGCAGAAATAAATTAATTAGGGCAGCCCGGGTGGCTCAGCATTTTAGCGCCACCTTTGGCCCAGGGTGTGATCCTGGAGACCTGGGATCGAGTCCCACGTCGGGCTCTCTGCAGGGAGCCTGCTTCTCCAGCTGCCTGTGTCTCTGCCTCTCTCTCTGTGTCTCTCAAGAATAAATAAATAAAATCTTAAAAAAGAAATTAACTAGAGACCAAAAAAATAATAGAAAATGTCAAGAAGAGCTGTCTTTTTAACTGTAAAAAAGTTGACAAATCTTCAGCGAGACTAAGAAAAAAACACTCAAATTAAATCAGAAATTAAAGAGACATTACAACTGATACTACAGAAACACAAAGGACCATAAAAGACTACTAAGAACAATTATATACCAACAAATTAAATAACCTATAAGAGATTATTGATTCCTATGCTACCTAGGACTGAATCATGAAGATTAAATATGAAGAGACAAATAATGAGTAAGGATACTGAATTAGTAATAAAACAAATCTCCAAATAAAGAAAAACCTAGGACCAGATGGTTTCAATGGTGAATTCTGCCAAACATTTTAAAGAAGAATTAATCCCATTCATCAAACTCTTCCAAATAATTAGAGGAGTAAATACTCTCAAACTTTTGCAAGGCTAGTATTACCCTGACACCAAATCCAGATAACAAAAGAAAACTATAGGCTAACCTCCTTGATTATCATAGTATAGATGCAAAACTTCTCAACAAAATATTAACAAATTAAATTCAATAGTACATTAAAAAGATCATCCATTATGATCAAATGGAATTTATCTCTGGGATGCAGAAATGGTTCAACATATGCAAGTCAATAATATGATACACTGTAATAAAATGAAATATAAAAATCATATGACTGTGTCAATACATGTAGAAAAATTATTTGACAAAAAACAACATTGTTTTATGATGAAAATTCTCATCAAATTGGGTATAGAATAAAGGTCATCTATGACAAGCCCACAGCTAACATACTTAATTGTGGAAAATTGAAAGTCTTTCCTCTAAGATAAGGACAAGACAAGGGGGTAGCCCCGGTGGCACAGTGGTTTAGCACCGCCTGCAGCCCAGGGCGTGATCCTGGAGACCCTGGATCAAGTCCCACATCAGGCTCTCTGCGTGGAGCCTGCTTCTCCCTCTGCCTGTATCTCTGCCTCTCTCTCTGTGTGTCTCTATGAATAAATAAATAAAGTTTTTTTTTTTTTAAAAAGAACAAGACAAGGATGTCTACTTTCACCACTCTAATTTAATATAGTACTGGAAGTCCTAGCCAGAGCAGGTAGGTAAGAAAAATAAAGACAAGACATCCTGGGGCACCTAGGTGGCTCAGTTGGTTGAGCATTTCCCTTCACCTAAGGTCATGATCCCAGAGTCCTGGAATTGAGCCCCATGTTGGGCTCCCTGCTCAGAGGGGATCCTGTTTCTCCCTCTCCTTCTGTACCCGCCCTGCCCCCTGCTCATGCTTTCTTTCTCTCAAGTACACAAAATACTATGTACTATGTTGAACAACAACAGTAATAGTGAAAAGTAAGGAATAATTAAAAGTAAAAAATAATTAAAAAAAGAAAAGGCATTCCAATGAGAAAGGAAGAATAAAATTGTCTGTTCGCAGATAATATGATTTTATATATAGAAAATCCTAAAGACTAGGGGTGACTGGGTGGCACAGTCAGTTGAGCTACTGAGTTGAGTGACTGACTCTTGGTTTTGACCCAGGTTGTGATCTTATGGATCCTGAGATTGAGCCCCACATAGGGCTCCATGCTCAGCACGGAGTCTGCTTCAGATTCTCTCTCCTGTTGCCCCTCCCCCTGCAAATAAATAAATAAATCTTAAAAAAAGGAAAAGAAAATCCTAAAGACTCTAACAAAAACTATTAGAGCTAATCAACAAATTCAATAGTTGCAGTATACAAAATCAACATACAGATATTAGTTGCATTTCTATACACTAACAATAAACTATCTGAAAGAGAAAGAATGAAAATCATCCCAATCATATAGCTTCAAAAACAATGAGGTACTTAGGAATAAATTTAACTGAGGAGGTAAAAGACCTATATACTAAGAACCATGACTTTGATGAAAGAAACTGAAGAGGACATAAATGGAAAATCATCTGTGTTTATGATTTAGGAAAATTGATATTGTTAAAATGTCCACACTACCTAAGGGTCACCTATCTACTTGAAAATTGGTAAGAAACTAGATCTTAAACGTTTTCACCACAAAAAAGAAATGGTAATTATGTGAGGTGAGAGAGGTCTTAACTAACCCTACTGTGGTAGTCATTTTGCAATATGTAAGTATCAAAACATCACATTGTACACTTGAAATTTACACAATGTTATATGTCAATTATATCTCAATAAAGCTGGGAAGGAGAAATGTCTCAAATCAATAATATAAGGTCCTACTTCATAAACCTGTAAAAAGAAAAGCAGGAGCACCGGGTGGCTCAGTTGGTTAAGTGCCTGCCTTGGGCTCAGATCACGATCCCAGGGCCCTAGGATCTAGCCCTGAGTCAGGCTCCCTGCTCAACAGGGAGTCTGCTTCTCCTTCTCCCTCTGTCCCTCCCTCCTAGTTGTGTTTCGTTCTCTCTCAAATAAATAAATAAAATCTTAAAAAAAAAAACCAAAATAAAACCCAAACAAGCAGAAGCAAATAAATGGGAGCATGAATCAATTAAATTGAAAGCAGAAAAATAGAGAAAAATCAATTCAACTAAAACTTCTGAAAGATAAATAAAACTTTTGTTTCTCTAGCCTTCATGGATGTATCTTGCAAGAAGTTACTGTGGCCAAGTTCAAAAAGGGTGTTGCCTGTGTTGTCCTCTAGGATTTGGATGGAATCTTGTCTCACATTTAGATCTTTCATTCATTTTGAGTTTATTTTTGTGTATGGTGCAAGAGAGTGGTCTAGTTTCATTCTTTATTGGGACTTCATCAAGATAAGAAGCTTTTGCACAGCAAAAGAAACAGTCCACAAAACTAAAAGACAACCGACAGAATGGGAGAAGAAATTTGCAAATGACGTATCAGATAAAGGGCTAGTTTCCAAGATCTATAAAGAACTTATTAAACTCAGCAGCAAAGAAACAAACAATCCAATCATGAAATGGGCAAAAGACATGAACAGAAATGTCACAGAGGAAGACACAGACATGGCCAACAAGCACATGAGAAAATGCTCTGCATCACTTGCCATCAGGGAAATACAAATCAAAACCACAATGAGATACCACCTCACACCAGTGAGAATGGGGAAAATTAACAAGGCAGGAAACAACAAATGTTGGAGAGGATGTGGAGAAAGGGGAACCCTCTTGCGCTGTTGGTGGGAATGGGAACTGGTGCAGCCACTCTGGAAAACTGTGTGGAGGTTCCTCAAAGAGGTAAAAATAGATCTGCCCTGCGACCCAGCAATTGCACTGTTGGGAATTTACCCCAAAGATACAGATGCAATGAAACGCTGAGACACCTGCACCCCAATGTTTCTAGCAGCAATGTCCACAATAGCCAAACTGTGGAAGGAGCCTCAGTGTCCATCAAAAGATGAATGGATAAAGAAGATGTGGTCTATACAATGGAATATTCCTCAGCCATTAGACACGACAAATACCCACCATTTGCTTCGACGTGGATGGACCTGGAGGGTATTATGCTGAGTGAAATAAGTCAATCGGAGAAGGATAAACATTATATGGTCTCATTCATTTGGGGAATATAAAAAATAGTGAAAGGGAATAAAGGGGAAAGGAGAAAAAATGAGTGGGAAGTATCAGAAAGGGAGACAGAACATGAGGACTCCTAACTCTGGGAAACGAACTAGGGGTGGTGGAAGGGGAGGTGGGCGGAGGGTGGGGGTGACTGGGAGACGGGCATTGAGGGGGGCACTTGATGGGATGAGCACTGGGTGTTATTCTATATGTTGGCAAATTGAACATCAATAAAAAATAAATATAATAAATAAATAAGTAAATAAATAAATAAATAAATAAAACCTATTCTCAAACTGTCCAAAAAATAAAAATAGAAGGAAAACTTCCAAACTCAAAAAAAAAAAGGATAAATAAAACTGATAAATCTGTAGCAAACTGGACAAAGGGGAAAATGAAGCCACAAATGACCAATATTAGGAATGGAATAGGGGATTAAATATGAATTATCATTACAAACTCTGCAGACATAAAAAGGACAAGGGACTAGTAGGTACAACTACATAAACATAATTTTGTTGAAATGGATCAGTTCCTCAAAAAACACAAACTACCACACATATAATATGAAGTAATCTGGATAGTCATGCAAATATTAAAGATATTAGATTTGTAAATAAATATCAAAATAGAAGTCTCCATTGCTAGATGATTTCATTAAAAAGTTCTACTAATCTGTTTAAATAATTGATACTAATTCTATACATTGTCTTCCAGGAAATAGAAGAGGAGGGAATGCTTCTAAATATATTTTATGGGGGATCCCTGGGTGGCTCAGCGGTTTAGCGCCTGCCTTTGGCCCAGGGCGCCATCCTAGGGTCCAGGGATCGGGTCCCGCATTGGGCTCCCGGCATGGAGCCTACTTCTCCCTTCTCCTGTGCCTCTGCCATTCTCTCTCTCTCTGTCTATCATAAATAAATAAATAAATCTTTAAAAAATTACATATTTTATGAAGTTAGTGTTACCCTGATACAAAAGCAAGACAAATTGTATAAGAAGGGAAAGTACAGGCATGAATGCACATTACAAAGACACACACACACACACACACACACACAGAGGCAGAGACATAGGAAGAGGGAGAAGCGGGCTCTATGCAGGGAGCCCAATGTAGGACTGGATCCCGCGACTCCAGGATCGCCTTGGGCGGAAGGCAAGCGCTAAACCACTGAGCCACCAGGGATCCTGCATTATAAAAATTCCTAAAAGGATACACACACACACACACACACACACACAGATACACATATAAATAAATTTATATAATATATATAAATATATATATCCCTATATATATCCCTATTATATCACATACACATGTCCTATTATATCCTATTATATATATATATATATCCTATTGAGGATATACATATATATTTTATATATGTATATGGAACTATATACCATAATCAAGTGGGATTTATTCCAGACATGGAAGGCTGGTTCAATGTTCAAGTATCAATCAATGTAATCCACTGTATTAACTGGCTAAGAAAAATTATACCATCTTATTGACTGAATTATTGCAGAAAAAGCATTTGGCAAAGTACAGCATCTTTTCTTAAAACTCTTCACAGTGTAGGGATAAAGAGAGCATATCTCAATATTATAAAAGCCATATACAAAAAGTCTACAGTGAATATCATTCTCAATGGGTAAAAACTGAGAGCTTTTCCCTCAAGGTCAGGAACATGACAGAGATGTTCACTATTACCACTGTTGTTCAACATAGTACTAGAAGTCCTAGCCCCAGCAATCAGACAACAACAAAATTTAAAAACATCTGAATCAGCAAAGAAGTCAAACTCTCACTTTTCACAGATGACGTGACATCATACGTGGAAAACCCAAAAGACTTCAACCCAAATTCCTAGAACTCATACAGGAATTCAGCAAAGTGGCAGGATGTAAAAATCAATGCACAGAAATCAGTTGCATTTCTATACACTAACAATGAGACAGAAGAAAGATAAATTAAGGATTCGATCCCATTTACAACTGCACTAAAACCCGTAAGATACCTAGGAGTAAACCTAACCAAAGAGGCAAAAGATCCATACTCAGAAAACTACAGAGCACTCATGGGAGAATTGAGGAAGACACAAAGAAATGGAAAAACATCCCATGTTCATGGATTAGAAGAACAAATATTGTTAAAATGTCTATGCTACCCAGAGCAATCCACACATTCAATGCAGTCCTTACCAAAATATCATAGAGATTTTTCACAGAGCTGGAACAAATAATCCTAAAATTTGTATGGAACTAGGAAAGACCCCAAATAGCCAAAGGAATGTTGAAAGAGAAAACCAAAGATGGTGGCATCACAATTCTGGAGTTCGTGCTATATTATAAAGCTGTAATCATCAAGATACTATAGTATTGGCACAAGAACAGACATAGAGATCAGTGGAACATAATAGAGAACTCAGTAATGGACCTTCAACTCCATGGTCAACTAATCTTCAACAAAGTAGGAAAGAATATCTCTTCAACAAAGAATAGTCTCTTCAACAAATGGTGCTGGGAAAATTGGACATGCAGAAGAATGAAACTGGATCACTTTTTTACACCATACACAAAAATAGACTCAAGTGGATGAAAGACCTGAATGGAATTCAGGAATTCATCAAAATCCTGGAGAACAGAAGCAGCAACCTCTTTGACCTCAGCCACAGTAAATTCTAGCTAGACATGTCTCCAAAGGCAAGGGAAACAAAGGCAAAAATGAACTATTGAGACTTTATCAAGGTAAAAAGCTTCTGCATAGCAAAGGAAACAGTCGACAAAACCAAAAGACAACCAACAGAATGGGAGAAGGTATTTCCAAATGACATATCAGATAAAGGGCTAGTATCCAAAATCTATTAAGAACTCATCAAACTCAACACCCAAAGAGCAAATAATCCAATTGAGAAATTGGCAGAAAATATGAACAGACATTTCTCCAAGGAAGACATACAAATGGCCAACAGACACATGAGAAAATGCCCCACATCACTTGACATCAGGGAAATACAAATTGAAGCCACAATGAAATACCCGCCCCGGGGATCCCTGGGTGGCTCAGCGGTTTAGTGCCTGCCTTTGGCCCAGGGCGCAATCCTGGAGTCCTGGGATCGAGTCCCGCGTCAGACTCCTGGCATAGAGCCTGCTTATTCCTCTGCCTCTCTCTCTCTCATAAATAAATAAATAAATAAATAAATAAATAAATAAATCTTAAAAAAAAAATACCATCCCCAAGTCAGCCAGAATGGCTAAAATTAACAAGTAGAACTTAAAATGTCACCTCTGCACCTAGCCTTTTACTGACTGTGAAATAAAAGCTGTTAACATTGAAAAAAAAATTAACAAGTAGGGAACGACAGATGTTGCGAGGATGCAGAGGAAGGATAACCCTCTTACACTCTTGGTGGGAATGCAAGCTGGTGCAGCCACTCTAGAAAACAGTATGGAGGTTCCTCAAGAAGATGAATGGATAAAGAAGATGTGACACACACACACACACACTGGAATACCACTCAGCCACCAAAAAAATGAAATCTTGCCATTTGCAATAACATGGATAGAACTGGAGGGTATTATGTTGAGTGAAATAAGTCAACCAGAAAAAGAGAATTATATGATCTCACTCATATGTGGAATTTAAGAAACAAAACAGGATCATAGGGAAGGGAGGGAAAAATAAAACCATGAAATCAGAGAGAGACAAACCATAAGAGACTCTTAATCATAGGAAAGAAACTGAGGGTTGCTGGAGAAGAGGGCTGGGGGGATGAGATAACTGTGTGAGGGACATTAAGGAGAGCATGTGATGTAATGAGGACCGGGTATTATATAAGACTGATGAATCACTGAACTCTACCTATGACACTAATAATACATTATATGTTAATTAATTGAATTTAAAAAGTCACAGAATGGGTAATATAAAAAAATGGATCAAAGTCCTAAATATAAGAGCCAAAACTATAAAATTCTTAGTAAGAAACACAGGGGTAAGTTTACATAACCTCAGATTTATCAATGGTTTCTTAGATATGAAACTGGAAGAATAAGCAACAATTGAAAAAAACTGGACTTCATCAAAACTGAAAGCTTCAGAGACATTATCAAGAATGTAAAGAGCAACCTGCAGAATGGGAGGAAATATTTGTAAATCATACCCAATAAGGAACTTGTATTAGAATGCATAAAAAACCCTTACAACTCAATAATAAAGACAAATAATCCACTTTAAAAATTGGCAAAATCTGAAAAGACATTTCTCTAAATAAGATATTTAAATGACCAATAAGTACATTAAAAAATGCTCATCATATTTAGTCACTATGGAAATGAAAATGAAAACCACATTGAAATACCTTTCCACACTCAGTTGGACAGCTATAATAAAGAAGTTAGATAGTTGGTGAGAATGTGTATAAATCGGAACCCTAATATACTACTGGCAACAAATGTAAAATGGTAGAGTCATTTGGAAGGTAATCTAGAAGTTCCTCAGTTAATTGAGTCACCATATGACCTAGCAGTTCTACTCCTATGTATGTATTCATGAGAAATAAAAACATGTCCATACAAAAACTTGCACACAAATGCTGATGGCATTACACATAATTGTAATTTCACAAAATGTGAAACTGACACAAATGTCCATCAGTGGATGAATAGATAAGCCAAATGCTGTAATCCAAACAATGGAATATTACTTGACCATAGGAAGGAATTAAATATTAATACAGGCTACAACATGGTTGAACCTTGATAACATTATACTAAGTGCAAGAAGCCAATCACAAAATACTACATATTCTATGATTCCATTTATATGAAATATCCAGAATTGGAAATTATAGAGGCAGAAAGTAGATTGATGGTTGTTTAGGGATGTTGGGAATGGGTCATAATAAAGCCTATGGAGTTTCTTTTTGAGGTGATGAAAATGTGACAATGGTGATGGTTGCACATATGTGTGACTCTACTAAAAACCATTGAATTGTACATTTTAGATAGGTGAACAGCATGTTGTGTGAATTATATTTCAGTAAATTTTTTAAGGGCAACACGAGGCATTCTTGTATTGATGAAAATGTTTTATATCTTTAAAAGCAAACAGAAACAAAACCTAGGAATGGTTCCTATGGTAAGCGTATATATTTAACTTTATAAGGACCATCAAACTTTATCAAAGTGACTATGTTGCTTTCCTGCTAGCAATTTATAAAAGTTCCAGTTGCTGTACATTTCATCAATATTCAGTATTACATATAATTTTTAAAAATTTAAGTCATTCTAATAGGTATGTCTTGTTATGTCATTGTGGTTTTATCATCATTTGCACTTTCTTTTTTTTTAAGATTTATTTATTCATGAGAGACACAGAGAGAAGGCAGAGACACAGAGGGAGAAGTAGACACCTTGCAGGAGCTGGATGCCAAATCCCGGATCCCGGGATCATGACCTGAGCTGAAGGCAGATGCCCAACTGCTGAGCCACCCAAGCGTCCCTCATTTGCAATTTCTGAATGACTAATGTTGAACATCTTTTTGTGTACTTATTTAGTTGTCTTCCATGTATCTTTGGTGAAGTGTTCTAAGTTTAAAATAATTAATTGCAAAAGTAGTTGAATTTTAATTAAATTTAAGTTACAACAGAACAATAATTAAATTTCACAAAATTATAAACTAAAACCAAAACACAAATAACCTTTAAAGATGAAGAACAATCAGGAGAAAATATTTGCCATGTATGTGAAAGGACAGGGATGAGGTCTAGTATGGGAAGAGATGATGGGTTTTGCTTTCTCTTGGTGTACCTGCTGTGGATATATACAATCTCTCACTGCACCAACCTAACTGTAAAGGGTTCTGACTTTTCATGTGATCTGGAGGCTAAAGTGAGGCTAAAGTTGGGAAGTGCCCAAGACAATTAGGTCAGAATTTTGAGAGATAAGGAGTGCAGCCCTGGGAGATACAGGCCCCCAGTGTTTCCGCTTGCAAATGAGGTCAGCAGGCAGAGGTAGTGGGAAGGTGTGAGCATCAGTGGACAGAGTAGGGAGGTCAATAGGCATTAGGGGTAGGATGAGGAGAAAGGGGACAGTGGCATAGGAGTCACCAGCAGAAGCACAAAGAATAAGGGTGGAGCAATTTTTTTGCCATGATTTCTCCAAACACTTTTGTCATCCCCTTTTCTCTTTTCCCCTGTCTTTTGAGGACTTCTATTGCTTGTATATTACATTACCTGATGCTGTCCCATGGATTATTGACACTATTTTTTTTCTTTCTTCTTACAGATTTTTTTTACATCTGTTTTGGAACATTTTTATTGCTATGGCTTTACATTCACAAATCTTTTCAAAAAAAAAAACAAAACAGATCTTTTCTTCCACAAGGCTTCATCTTTTTCATCTCTAAAGGTTTGTGACTTTTTTATTTTTTTATTTTATTATTTTTTTTAATATATATATTTTTTATTTATTTATGATAGTTACAGAGAGAGAGAGAGGGAGGCAGAGACACAGGCAGAGGGAGAAGCAGGTTCCATGCACCGGAAGCCCGATGTGGGATTCGATCCCGGGTCTCCGGGATCACGCCCTGGGCCAAAGGCAGGCGCCAAACCGCTGCGCCACCCAGGGATCCCTACTTTTTTATAGTCTTCTATGTTTGTACTTAATTTTTTGAACACAATGGATCGTATTAACCATTTTAATGTCCTCTGCTAGTTATAATCTCTGTGTAAGTTCAGGGTCAGTTTTGATTGATCAGTCAAGATTGATTATTCTCATTTTGGATTGTGTCCTTGCTTCATGTGCCTGGTAGTCATTGTGAACTTTACTGTTGGATGTTGCATACTTTTGTTTTGTTATAAAGCCTCTTGAAATTTGCTTTGCAATGTAATTAATTAGTTGGAACCAGTTTGATCCTTTTTGGGTCTTGCTTTTATTTTACTTAGATGAATCTGGAGCAGTATTCTAATTATTTTTCAATATTTAGGCAATATTTCCTGAGTACTCTACCCCAAGCCTATAAATTACAAGTTTTTCTAGTCCGGTTGGTAGGAACAATACTTTTCTTAGCCCTGAGTAATACGTAGGCAATTTTCACTTTAATCATTTCAGGTGGTTCTCTGCCTACCATGGGCTGTCTCATTTGCACAGCCTTACAGTGGTCAGTTGAGTATGCATTGATAGGGTAGGGCTCCCTCTACTGAGCTCCAGGGTTCTCTATGGAGCTTCTCCTATCTGGTATTCTGTCCTGTGAACTCTGGCTGCCTCGGTCTCCCTGGGCTCTCAGCTTTATTTCTTTAACTCACGTAGTTGGCTGGGTTCTACCTCAGTTTCCCCTTCCTTTGCTGCAGCCTGGAAACTCTGAGTAGTAAGCTACCGCATTCATAGAGCTCATCTTGTTTGTTTTTTCCATCTCCCAGAGTTACTGTCTTTTGTTTTCGGATATTCAGTGTCTTGAGATCATTGTTTCATGTATGTTGACTGGCTTTTTTGGTTGGTTCAGGTAGGAGGGTCAATTTGGTCTGTTATTCTGTTTTGGCTGGAAGAAGTCCCTGACATCTTTCTGCTTATTTTCCTATCCTCTCCAAATAATAGCATCAGGTGGCTCAGTCAGTTGGGGGTCTGACTCTTGATCTCGGGGCAGAAGCCTACTTAAAAAAACAGACAAAAAATTCACAAATAATAGTGTAAAAACACTGACTGTTAAAGTTTTCTTCTAGGAGGCATTTGTAAAGCACCAGGACTTTGCCTATATGATCCTAGTTAGTCCTCACAACTATGCAGGTTTCCTTAACTTCCATTTGACAGTTGAAAAGCAAGGCCCAGATTTTTGCTGGTTTGGATTCCGGACAAGCCTGTCAGTCCTGAGGCCATCTGCATCTTGTGGTCCACAAAGTTCTCCATGCCATGCTGCAGAATTGCCAGGGGAGCTGCCTGACCCACATCGCATCTCTGGCTCCTCATTCCTTAAAGAAAAGCTTATACTTGCAGCCTGGCTTTTGAAGTGTTCATACCCACAGGTACTCTGTACACTCCAGCTTTTTCAGGCATGCATGTATGCCTGTGTCTCATCCAGCTACTTGACATGAATGAGAAGGCAGTAAGATGGCCACTAGGTAAGAAAGCTTCCAGAGAGGAGAAATTAGTGGCCAGAGTCCAAATCCAGGCCTCTGTCTTGAGACTCAGGATCCCACATAGCTGGCAGGGAGGCAACCCTCAGGTACGTAACACAGAGGTAAAGATGTTCCATTCTCACCATGCTTGAAGATTTTGTGATTCCGGCTATTTCCTCTCCCGTGGGTCAGCTTCTGGACCACTTTCTAGGAAAATCACAGCTTTCAGATAATTCTTCAGAAAACACAAGTCTGTACTTGCTGATTTCCTTCCATGAAATTGACAAGCCTTTGGTGCCCAGCATGATCAGGGACCAAGAGGCACAGCAGAGCTGGAAGCAAAGACCTTAATGCCTGGTTTGGGAAGAGACTCATGGGAGGTGGCCTACCTGCTAGCCCCAGAAGCCTGAGATGCTTCATGGTCAAGGAAATGACCTCCATGCTGGGAAATGAGTTTCTCCACAGAGAGGTTGAGGTCATTAGATGACATCAAAGATCCTTCTGGTTTTGATGTTCCATAACTGCCCATTTTGGGATAGGGATCAATAGTAGGGGTAGGAAGATAGAAATTAGAAGGAAAAGGCAGGGGAAGCCAGGATGATTTGGTATCCAATGCGTGTTCATTTATTTTACACTTACAAAAGAAATCGCCCACCCCTCTGCCCCATTCCCCAAAAAACAGTCTCTTTTTACAAACATTTAAAAATTAAAACCAAATGAAGATAGACAAGTTAATTTCAGTACAATTATTTTTCAATGTAGCTGTCATAATTAGAGTTTAAATTTCCTACAAGTGACCAATGTCCAAGTGACTTATAGGGAAATCCTGATTATTGGCCAAAAGGAAAATTCCATATTACAAGTTAGCAAATTCTAGTACAAAAATAGTCCGTGTTGGAATAGCCTTTCCTTTTACATAGGTCTCAGGTCAGTCTACTGACTGCATAATACACTAACATTTCAGGGTTCTCTCTTTCACAAATGGCTCATTCGTCATAGCTGAAGCAGCACGGTGCCTGCAGTGGCAGGGACTAGTGTCCACCTCGGGACCGTGCTGGAGACGGCAGGCCTGGGAGTGCCTCAGTGACTCCAGGGCAGCAGGGCAGGGCTCCAGCCCCTGCTCTATACGGGGATCCTGGAGGGAGGGATGAGTGGCTGGCAGAGCTGCCCCGTTCTGAGGGAGCAAGAGGCCCAGGACATAGGGGAAGTCTGCCCAGGTTGCTGGGCCAGCGCTGGCACAGGACAACCCACCTCCTGCCAGTGTCTCCTCGTCCTTCTGTAGCCTGACGAGGTGAGAGGGGGCCCTGCACGTTGTTAGTGGCGAGAGTGTGGCCCTGCCCTTGCTGCAGCCAGGGAAGGCCTGGGCAGGCTACTTGTCCCTCAGGATGTCGAGCTGTTCTTGACACTCGGTAAAGAGGCGCTGAAAGCGGAGATTCTGCCCAATGACTGGCAGCAGCTCCTTCAGTAGCTCCCTCTTCCGCAGACCCTGTGGACACAAAAGTGACAATTGAGTGCAAGTGTCAATGAGGAGACCTGGACTGTGCTGGGCTTCCCTGGTCAGGCAGAGGCCCTTGTGCCCATCTGACCCCCAGACATCCCCTGGAGAAACTACAGATGGTGAGAACAATTTCTCTACATGCTGGGAAGTACCAGGCAAGCTAAAAGCCTGAGCTGGCGCGTGTGAGGTAGGGTGGCAGGGAGCAAGGGAGGGACACAGTGCAAGGATACAGCAAAGAAAACTAGGGTACGTTCTGCTCCTCTGTGTCCCCTAAGTCTGCTAGCACAGTCATTGCTGGCCTTCAACTACACTGATTAGTGGCCACAGTAGCTTGGTCTTTCAGAGCAGGATGGAAGTAGAATATTAGGGGTAGAGGGGCAGGTGGCTGGCCATCCAGGAGGAGTTGTTCCCTCATGTGGATGCTCTCTGGGGGCGTGAGGTCAAGTCTAAGGGGGGAAGAGGCACCTGGGAGGCAGTGGCTGGCCTTAGTTTTACAATCCTGGGGCATCTGTCTTTGGGCCTTGCCCAAGACTCTTTCATGCCTGGGTGGATACACTGGCACCATGGTCTGCCTGGGCTCCTCTGCAACATGTACTGCAAGGAGGGATCTCCACTGCACAGAACCCTGACTGAGGAACACAGCTGCTGCTGCAAAAAATAAAAATAAAAACCACCAAACGACAATACTGACTGCTGGAAGAGAAGGAAGGCCTAAGATATTAAAATAAGTATGGTATCAAGACAAGGAATTATAGAAAAGAACCAAGTATAGATATTAATTTTGAGCAACACAGTGGTTAAGGGATGGGATCTGCAGGAGAATGGGTACTGCTGAAAACCAAGTCTGAGTGGAGTTGGATGGAGGACCAGGCCATGCCCGAGGAAGAAAATGTAAGAGGAGAAACCATATAGGAAAAGTAAAGGCAGATGGAGGATGACAGATGGGCCTAATATCTACAAAATGAGTCCCTCAGGAGAGAGAGAAAGGAGAGAGAAGGAAATATTTAAGGAAATAATACAGTTATTTCATGGAATTAAAGAAAATCAAATGGCCTTAGGTTGAAAGCCTCCATGAGTGCTGATCATGTAAGACACAAAAACATAATTAAGGCCATATATGAAAAAGCCACAGCTAACATGCTCAAGGTGAAAAACTGAGAGCTTTTCCTCTAAGATCAGTTATAAGACAAGTGTGTCCATTCTCTACTACTTAGTTTTTCAACATAATACTGGGAGTCCTAGCCACAGTAGTCAGATAAGAAAAAGAAACAGGAAAAAAAAAAAAAAGAAAAAAGAAAAAAGAAAAAGAAACAGGAATCTAAATTGTTAAGGAGTAAGTAGTACTTTTGCTATTTGCAGGTGACATGATACTACTATACATTACTACATAGAAAATCCTAAAGACTCCAAAAAATTACTAGAACTGATAAATGAATTCAGCAAAATCAAAGGACAGAAAATTAATATACAGAAATCTGTTGCATGTCTTCACACTAATAATAACAAAGTGGCAGAAGAGAAATTAAGAAAACAACCCTATTTACAATTGTACAAAGAATAATAAAATACCTAGGAGTAAACCTAACCAAGGACATGAAAGACCTTTACTCCAAAAACTATAAAACACTGATCAAAGAAATTAAAGATGACACAAATAAATGGGAAGATATTCCATGGTCACATATTAGAACAACCAATATTGTGAAAATGTCTGTATTATCCAAGCAGTCTATAGACTTAATGCAATCCCTATCAAAATACCAACATTTTTCATAGAACTAAGGAAAAAAAAAAGATATGGAAAGACTGATATTTAGATACTTTAGGATGAAACATAGAGTTTGAAAATATCAAAGATAGAAAAAACCTGGAAGTTTCTTAAAAAAACAAAAGCATATTTATCACCTACAAAAGAGGGACCAAGATATACAATAAAGTAGTATTTTTAATATATTAGAAAAAAACCTCGTTAACTTAAACTTTTTTTTTTTTAATTTTTTTTATTTATTTATAATAGTCACAGAGAGAGAGAGAGAGAGGCAGAGACACAGGCAGAGGGAGAAGCAGGCTCCATGCACCGGGAGCCCGACGTGGGATTCGATCCCGGGTCTCCAGGATCGCACCCTGGGCCAAAGGCAGGCGCCAAACCACTGCGCCACCCAGGGATCCCAACTTAAACTTTTTTACTCAAACAGATATTCATATAAGAGTATAATAAAAAATATTCTTAGGCTTTTAAGACCTCTAAAGGTTTGCCACAAGAAATATCCACCATGAAAATGTTTTGGAGGAAATATTCAAAGAAGACATAAATCCAGACAATGCTAAAAGAGATACGAAAAAAATACAGTCAACTCTGGCTAAAAAATTAAAGCTAAGAAGGAGATACCATGACACACCTATCAGAATGGCTAAAATAAAAATACCGACAATACTGGGACGCCTGGGTGACTCAGGTCATGATCCCAGAGCTATGGGATCAAGTCCCACATCCGGCTCCTGCAGGGAGCCTGCTTCTCCCTCTGCCTGTGTCTCTGCCTCTCTCTCTCTCTCTGTGTCTCTCATGAATATGTAAAATAAAATCTTTAAAAATAAAAAGTAAAACAAAACAAAACAAAAAAACAAAACAAAACAAAAAAAACAACTCTGGCTAAAGTTTATATTGGCCTTAAGAAAACCAAGAAAACAAAAAATACAAAAGGCTTAAGCTTGGTGATAAAAGATAGAGAAAGATACATTAGAAAAGAATAAAAAAAGAGCTACTAGTATTATATAAATACCAAAGTAGATTTTGTGACAGAAACATCACTGGGGAAAGAGCAAGTCAAAAGAGAGGGACAAAACCACCCTCGGGGATATTTTAATACACATTCAAATAATGATGAGTCATAGCAAGGCAGAAATCTGCAGATTCAGGTGGTCTGAACTGAACAGTTAGTAAACATGACTTAATGGCATATACAAAATGAAAACAAACATTCTTTGGTACACATGGACACATAAAAAATTGCTCTAAAAGCAAACCTCAACAAAATAGCAGGTATTATGTAGACTGCAGATTGGCATGCCAAATACAGCCTACTATCTATTTTTGTAAGTAATTTTATCAAAATGCAGCCATACCTGCCTATTTGTTTACACAAATACAGCAGAGTGGAGTAGTTGCAACAGAGACTAGATTTACAAAGCCTGAAATGTTTACTCTCTAATTCCTGACAGAGGAAGTTTGCCAACTCCTGATATAAATCCTGTTCTCTAACCAAAATACAACTGAGTAGAACTTATGACTAATTAATCAATTAATTCATTAAATTAATGTTAGTTAACTGAAATTAAAAATGGTTCATACAAGTAAATGGTAATAAAAACACTAACTGCTGTCAAGTTGGTGAAATGCCACAGAAGTGAGGCTTTCATGAGGATACTCAGACACAATAAAATCTTTGAAAAAAGAAAAAAATAAAATGGGATGCCTTGGAGGCTCAGCGGTTGTGTCCGCCTTCAGCTCAGGGCATGATCCCATGGTCCCAGGACCAAGTCCCACATCGGGCTCACTGAGGGCAGCCTGCTTCTCGCTCTGCCTGTGTCTCTGTCTCTCTCTGTGTGTCTCTGATGAATAAATAAACAAAATCTTAAAAAAGAAAAAAGAAAAAAAAAGGGATACTTAGAAACATAAAACATCATATATCAGAGAGATATATATCATCATATATCAGAATGATAACCAATTACCTAAGCCCAACCTATGGTATTAGGAAAGAAGGAAGAAAAGAAAGAAAGAAAAAGACATTAGAAAAAAAATTCTTAAAATGAGCCTTTATGACTGGCTAAAGAGGGGAGCCAGTCTGCAAAGACTGGGAAAGGTGGTCATTTTTTTTCAAATGCCTAATATCAAACAAAAGATCAGAGGGCATACAAAGAAACAGAGAAACACAGATATGGTTAGATATGGTACTGACCCATTCAAAATAAATACTTCCAGAAACTGATGCTAAAGAAACACAGCCCTGGAACTTATGTGACAAAGACTTTAAAACAATTGTCTTAAATATGCTCAAAGAGAACACGAACAGATAGACGTATCAGGAAAATGATACGTAAACAGAATAAGAATATCAACAAAGAGGTAAAAATTATAAAGAAGAACCAAACTAAAATTCTAGAGCTTAAAAACATAGTAAAAACTAAATAGAAAAATTCACTCGAGGGGTGCAACAGTAGACTTGAAGAGACAAAAGAAAGAATCAATGAACTGGAATTCAAGTTATTTGAAATTACTGAATACAAACAGCAAAAAGAAAATAGAATGAAGAAAAATGAAAATAGCCTAAGGGACTTACAGGACACCAACAAGCAGACCAATATATGCATTTTTGCAAGTCCCAGAAGAATAACAGAGAGAGCAAGAGAGAGGAAGAGAGCTTATTTGGAGAAATAATGGCTAAAAAGTTCCCATATTTGAGGAAAGACATGGATTTACAAATCCAAGCTCAACAGACACTCCATGTAGGAAAACCCCAAAGGAACCCATATTGTGACAGATTTTAATCAAACTAGGGGTGGTGGAAGGGGAGGGGGCGAGGGGTGGGGATTGAATGGGTGATGGGCACTGAGGGGGGCACTTGACAGGATGAACACTGGGTGTTATTCTGTATGTTGGCAAATTGAACACCAATAAAAACTAAATTTATTAAAAAAAAAAGAAAAAGAAAAAAATACAATAAAAAAAGAAAGAAAGAAAGAAAGAAATACAAGATGGGATACTTGTCCTAAGGGAACTTACAAACCAGTAGAAAGGACTGACCCCATAACACACAACAGTGACCTATCCATGTCAAGACAGAGTGAAGCATTTGTGTCTATGAGATGGGTTGTATGTCTCTCATTAAATATTTAAGGACAAATGGATTTTGCCCTTGAGGTATTACACGGATTGAGAAAAATCAGCAAAAGATAAAGGCCAAACTAGAGATGATTTTTTAAGTGTTGTATTCGGGGGGAAAAAGAAATACTCACAAGAACCATCCCTTGATGTTTTATCAGTTGTCATGTGTACACACAAGGCAGCACAGGGTCAGGATGGACAGCGTTGGCTCTGGAGCCAGCCAGTCTGGCTTCAAACCAGACTCAGGATTCTTGGTCAAAGTCCATAACTTCTCTATGGCTCAGTTTCCCTATCTCTCATGGAGGGATAGTAACAGTACCCACCTCAGAGCATTATTATGAGGACTGAAGGAATGCGTTTGAGGAATGCTCTTAAAATAGAGCCTGACACAAAATACATGCTTGTAAGAATCTGTTAAATGCATTAAATACTTTGAAAGCAGAAACGTGGCTCATTAAGTAAAAAGCATACTCAATAAGGATATTTCTCAGCAGGAACACTGAAGGCCAGAAGGCAGTGGGATGACGTATTTAAGGTGCTAAGAGAAAAACTGACATCTGAGAATACCATATCCAGCAAACTACCCTCCAAAAACAAAAAGACATTTGAGAATACTATATCCAGCAAAACTACCCTTCAAAAACAAAATGAACACATTCTAGATAAACAAAAACCAATGGAATTCATTACCATTAGATCTACCCTACAAGAAATACTAAAGGGAGTCCAAGTTGATATGAAAGGATGCTAGACAATAAAATATAATGTTCTCTGGTAAAGGTAAAAATAAGGACAAATATAAAAACCCATATTATGTAATTTTGTTTGGTAATTCCATTTTTCATTCTAAGATTTAAAAGACAAAAGCATAAAAAACTATGATTCTATGTTAAAGGCTATAGAATATATAAAGATATAATTGTGACTTCAATAACATAAAGTAGGTGGAATGGAACTGTAAAGGAGTAGGCAATGTTTCTATATACAATTGAAATTAAATTGTAATCACTTTAAAATAGATTGCTATAGCTTTAGAATGTTTTTGTTACACCTGGTTATCAAAAAGAAAATATCTATAGAATATATATAAAAGGAAAAGAGAGAATCAAAACATGTCAAAACATGTCACTAAAAAAATAAACACAAAGTAAAATAATAAAGGAGGAAATGAGGTACAAAAAGCTATGAAACATACAGAAAATAACAAAATGGCAATATTAAGTATTTATCTGTCAGTAATTACTTCATTATTTTTTTTTGAGAAGAGAGAGAGAGAGAGAAGGGCCATCAGAAGAAGAGGAGAGAGAAAATCTTAAACAGACTCCATGCATGGTGCAGGGTCAGATGTGGGACTCAGTCTCCCAACTCTGAGATCATGACCTGAGCCAAAATCAAGAATTGGATGCTTAACCGACTGAACCACTGAGGCACCTGCCAGTAATTACTTCAAATGTAAATGGATTAAACTCCTCAATTAAAAAAAAAAAAAAAGGTAAAAATCCAGAATCAAACTATATGCTATCTATAAGAAACTCACTTTATATCTAAGGACACACATAGGTTGAATATGAAAGAATAGAAAAAGATAGTCCATGGAAATACTAACCAAAATGGCTATACTCATATCATAGAAATAGATTTTATTTAAAAAAACATTACAACAGACAAAGAAGGACATTGTAAAATGATAAAAGGGTCAATTCACCAAAGATGATGTAACAATTATAAACATATGCAACAAACATCAGAGCTTCTAAATATACGAAGAAAGCATTGAGTTGAAAGGAAAAATAGTTTTACAATAATTGAAGGAGACTTCAATATCCCACTTTCAATAATGGATACAACTAGATAGGGGATTAATAAGGAACCAGAAGACTTAAAAAAGCAATATAGACCAATTGTACCTTATGTACATATATAGAACATTCCACTTAACAACAGCAGAATATATTGTTTTCAAGTGCATATTGAACATTCTCCAGGAGAGACCACATGTTGGATCACAAAACAAATTTCAATAGGTTTAAAAAGAATGACATCTTAAAGGTATCTTTTCTAATCACAATGGAATGAAACCAGAAATCAAAAGCTAAAGGAAAAGTGGACAATCTGCAAATATGTGGAAATGAAACAACACATTGTTAAGCAATGTGAAGAAATCACAAGGGAAATTAGAGAATATCTTGAGACCAAGGAAAATGAAAACAACATACCAAGAATTATAGGATGTAGCAAAAGCACTTTTTAGACAGAAAAATCATAGCTGTAAGAATCTATATAGCAGGACCTCAAATCAGTAACCTTCCATCCTTTGAAACTAGAAAAATAAAGGCAAGCTAAACCCAAATAAAAAAGAAGCAAGAAAATCATAGATATTTGAGTGAAAATAATAAAGAGAATAAAAAAATAGAGAAAAGAATGAAACCAAAATATACTATTTGAAAAGATCATAAAAATTGATAAACTGTTAGCCAGATGGAAAAAGAGAAAAGAATGGAATGATAATCAAATCAAACAGGAACATTACAACTGATGCCACAAGTCAAAATTATAAATAAGGGAATACTATAAACAATTGTACGCCAACAAATTGGACAATCTACATAAAATGGACAAATGCTTAGAAACACATTGCCTACCAAGACCAAATCATGAAGAAATACAAAATAAGAATGAATGTATAACTAGCAGAAGACTGAATCGGTAATCACAAATTTCCGAACAAAAAAGAGCTTATGACTGACCAAATGGCTTCACTGGTAAATAGCACCAAATATTCAAAGAATTAACAATCTTCAGTTGATGCAAATTTTTTTTTTATCAAGTTCAACACTTTCATTACAAAAAGAGACTAATAATATAAGTCAACTACTTCATAATAAAACTACAAAATATGGCTGAAAGAAATTAAAGAAGACTCAAGTAAATGGAAAGACATCCCCTGTTCATGGACTGGAAGACTTAATATGGCTAAGACGCCAATAACATCAAAACAATCTAAACAGAATAATTCATCCTAAAATTCATATGGAATCTCAAGGGACCCTGAATAACAACAAGACTCTTGAAAATGAATGCTGGAGGCCTCACAGTTTCTGACTTCAAAACTTATTTCTGTTCTTTCCATAAGTGGCCTGAGGTGACCTCTAAAAACGGTTCACTATTCACTTGATCCAGAAAGCCCTACAAAATCATGCAAATCACGAGGTTCAAGCTTTGTGTTCATTTTATGAACATATCAATGGTATGCGTATCTGAAAAGCCACCATGTATCTGAAGGATATTACTTTATAGAAGCAATGTGTGCCATTCTGTTGCTCTAATGGTTGAGTTGGTAGGTGTGCTAAGGCCAAACAGTGGGGCTGGACAGGGTTAGTGATCTGAAAAGAGTGAATTTTTACTACACAGGTTAAAATGCAGAGTAACACTGAACTTAAGGGTTTAGATGTAGATTCTCTAGTCATTGAGCATATCCAGGTGAACAAAACCCCCTGACGTGTGGTGAGAACTCACAGAGCACATGTTCAGGCTAACCTATATATGAGCTCTCCCTGCCACAGATATGAGCCTTACTGAAAAAGAGCAGACTGTTCCTAAACCAGAAGAAGAGGTTGCACAGAAGAAAAAGATATCCCAGAAGGAAATGAAGAGAGAAAAACTTAGGGCCTGGGAGTAAATTCTGCATAAAATAAATGTAAGTAAAACCCACAAAACTTATTTCAAAACTATTGTACCTTTTAATTTTTGACCTATGTGACTATATTACCATCCAAAATAAAATTTTAAATTAAAAAGCTGAAAAATTTAATTAAAAAACTGAAAGGATGAAGTAAATTGCTATAAACGAAGCAGTATATTCTGCTTGTCTGTGTGGCACCAGGGGAAAGCTTCAGGCCAGAGGATCTGCCCTCTGGCCTGAAGGCTGGTGTCAGTATCAACTGCCACCAAGTACCAGCTCCCACTTTGGGCTCTAGTATGTCTCCTTATTGTTTAAGGCAGCGGCCTGGAACATAGCTCATCACCACATTTCTGGCCATTGTTACAGGTCCCACCATGAAGACTGGCAGAGGGAGGTTTCCAAAAGCAGGATCTGGCTGGGGAGACTGTGCATAGGGCTCAGGCACCTGAAGGATAGTTGCTTAGTGGCCCAATCCTTGGTTTCCTGTCTCCCTCCTGTGCACATTGAACCATGATCTTTGAGACAAAGAAGTCTGGACCTTTGGGGTCTCCTGAAGCAAACAGGTAGCTCATATCCCAAAGAATAATTTCCCAGTATATAAAGAGTTCCTACAAACCAGTAAGAAAAACATATGATGACAAAGTATTTCAAGAAATAGTTAAAAAAAAGGAAGTGTAAGTGGCTCTTAAATAAATTATGTTTCTAATAAGCCTCTTGGGAGGGTTGCTGAAGTCAGCAATGTTGGTTGTTAAGTCCATCTTCCATCTACTGCTCCACTTTCCCAGCCACCTTGAGAACTAGTTCCATTTGAATGGCCAATTCTTATCATAAAAGTGTTCACAAAGAAACTCAACAAGAGAGCAGAATACTCATAGTCAAACTTGCTCTCAATATCTAGATAAAGAGATAGTAAAAAAGTTTTTTCTTTTTTTTAAGTTATAAATTCAGCATAGTGCTGATGTCAGGAGGGAATGTGGTAGACATTAGGAGTTGGCTATGTCCACACCTGCTCTAAGACCTCTTTTCTTCTACATACACTTTACTGTTCATTTCCCCAGACTCCCTTGCAACAAGGGTGCTCAAGTGACTTGCCAGTTGACTATAAGGCACAGACTAGCTTTTGGGAGAGCTTTCCTTATTCTGGTAAAGAATGGTAAATATTTCTGGTACTGGCTTCCCCTTGTCCCCTCTTTCCTTGAACTTGGACGATCTCCAAGAAGGAGCATTATTTACCTGCAGCTGGAAGTATCTGTCATAGGCCATGAGCAGGCCAGCTATGTTAGGCAGTTTACAGAAGGTGGAAAGAAGGTAGGACCACACTGATGGTACTCCTGGGAAGGGAGCCCCAGGCTCTTCTGGGCAAAGCTCCAATGAGGTATCCTGCTTGGAGCTGGCAAGAACAAGTCTCAGGAAGGGGTGGGAGAAAAAAGCACATGGCTAATAACTCGTGGCCTGTTTGTGCCTCCTTCCCTCTGCGCCACATTGGCCTAGCACGCTTGCCTTTAGGCTGAGCCAGGAAACTGTTATGCAGAGCTCCAGCTGATGTCTTGGGCTAAGGCTCCCAGAATGGCAGCTGAATCAGAATGAAGCTCTAGAACTTGGCCAGGGGAGAGGTTGATCAGGGACATGCTGACCTATCTCCCATCCAAGATGTCCTGTCAGGGTGTCCTGGAGGTGACATGTGCTAGGGAAACAGCTCTACTCTTACTGTTAATTCAAAACAATGCTTACTGTTGAGAACAGGGGATCAAGCTACAAAAACAGAAATGAGACCTCAGAGAACTAATGTGCTGGCAAAAAAGGGTTGAGCTGGAATGTGAGGAAGACAGAAATCCAGAGAGGGATGCCTTTGCCTTGGAACATCTATTGATGAGAAAGAGGCTGAGGAAGTTTCTACCAGACTTGAGGGCCTAGGGGGATCAAAGCAGGGACCAAAATGAAAAGTGGGGGTCCCTTCTTTTGGCTACCCCAAAGAATAAAGGTAAACTGGAAATAAACCAGCCCCTACACAAATGAATGTCTGGCTTTGAATCCTGAGATAGCCCAGAAAACCTGAACTAGGTTGAGGGGACTTTGTAGTGCTGGTGCCTCAAGAAATGGCAGCAGCAAATAAAAGTACTCTGTGAAAGAAGGTAACATCACAAGGCCTCAAACCATTTCTACAAATAACTTTTCAAATAATACGTCCAGCAGACAGTTAAAAATAATCAGGCATATAAGGAAATAAGATAATATAAATGAAAACCAGTAGAGACATTTATAGGCAATAGAAACAGATCCACAAGGGCTCCTGATAGTTGAACTATTAGACATACAACTTTAAAATACTACTCAGCCATCAAAAAAAAAAAAAAAAGTAATCTTGCCATTTGCAATGACGTGGATGGAACTAGAGGATATTATGCAAAGCGAAATAAGTCAACGGAGAAAGTCAATTATAATATGTAGAATTTAAGAAACAAAACAGAATCATAGGGGAAAAGAGGAAAAAATAAAACAAGATGAAATCAGAGAGGGAGACGAACCATAAGAGATTCATATCATAGGAAAGAAACTGAGGGTTGTAGGAGGGGAACAGGGTAGAGGATGGGGTAACTGGATGATGGGTATGAAGGAGGACATGTAATGTAATGAGTACTGGGTGTTATATAAGATGTAAATCACTGACCCCTGCCTCTAAATCCAATAATACATTATATCTTAATTGAATTTAAATAAAATAATAAATTAAAATTTTATAATCCAAAAAAATAAACTAAAATAATTAAGCTTACTAGGCTCAAGCAGATAAAAGACTAAATTGAAAATCTGGGGGTGGGGGAGAACTGAAACTATAAAAAAATGATAGAGCAAATTTTAAAAAGAGGATGTTACATCTCTCTGATGATGGAGAAAATGGAAGGGAAGATATTGAAGAAGAGAACCAAGGAAAATCCACAGAATGAGTGAAAGAAACACTTTGAGCTTTGTGAAACTTCAAAACAAGAGAGGGTGCCAAAAGAACATACAAAGCAATGGAAATCAGATTTTCAGCAGAGATTTTAGCAACAGGAGATAAGTCTGTGGCACCATACCTTCAAAGATGTAAGGGGAATTGAACTCTGAAGTTAGGATTCTAGTAACCAACCAAATTAGTATCTACTGCAACAAAATAAAAAAAATAAAACACACAGGCCAATCGCACACCAAGGCTTGTAGAGCCTGTGAGGTGTGACCCTCCAACCTCTCACCCTCCGTCTGCTATTCTGCTTGGCTATTCCTTCCACACTGCAAGCCCTTTCACCTCAGGGTCTTTGGCCTTGCTGTTCCCTCTGCCTGGATGTTCATCCCCCAAATATCTGTGGGGCTTTGCCCCTCACCTTTTCTGGTCTCTGCTCAGTTAGTTAGGACTTCCTTGATTACTCAATATAAAATAGCATCCTGCCAGTATCCCCCTGGCCACTTTACTTTATGTTTGTTCACAGCACCCACTCCCACCAAACACAATACATATACTTGCTCAGTTTAGAATCTGCCTCTCTGCACAAGAATGTTGACCTATGAAGGTGGGGCCAGTCAGCTTTGTTTACTGCTCACTGTCGCATGCCTGGACAGAGCAGGTGCTCCATCAGTATTTACTCAGTGACTACATGAAGCAGGGGAGCTAACTTTTATCCATAACCCCCATCCCTCACCAACCTGCTCCTTCCAAGGCACTAGCAGACACATGTGCAAGCCAAAAAAATTGGAGGTAACTGTATGCATGTTGATTATTCTCCATCTCTTAATCTATTCCATAGTCATCCATTCACCCAACAAGCCTTGCTGGGTCTGCCTCCAAAATACAACTCAGATCTGTCTCCTATCCCCTCTCCATGGCCATCACACTGATCCAAGTCACCTTCATCTACTGCCAGGACTGCTGCAGAAAATAAGCCCCAACTGGTTCCTCCATCAATTCACATCACCTCTGCTGACTGATCTAGGTCACGTCATGTTGCAAACTCTTCCAAAAGCTCCAGCTCCTCACAAGATCTCAGGGATCTCCTTCTTGTTCACCTGTCTTGCTTCATCTCATATCACCCTCTCCTTTGCCTACTATGCTCCAGCCACAGTGGCTTTCATTGTACCAAGCCTGGTTTGCATTCGCTATTGCTTCTATGTACCAGGAGACTCCAGGTCTCTGTAGAGCTGGCTCATTCTTATCCCTGGCTTTCATCCTAAAAATCCCCTTCTGTCTTCCCTGGCCACTCATTCCCAGGCACCCTCATCTGATTGTTTTGCTTATTTCTGGGCATAGTATAATCCATAGTCTAAAACTATCTTGGTGACTGAATTGCTTCCTTGCTTCTGTCTGCCTTGCTACCAGCCTGGGAGGTCCATGAAGACAGGGAAGGATCTTTCATCTTCTCCACTGAACAAACCCACAGCCCCTGGCAGGCAGCTCTCCTCAGCACAGGTGTGTGCATGGCTGAGCACTTCCTAGCCCCCTGATGCCAAGGATACAGATGCTGCCTGCAGTACGGTGCTGGCATCTCACCCTCTCACTGATGTTGGGGCCCAAGGCAGTGTGCTCAAGAAGTCTAACGGGGAAGAATTTGAAAGCACTTTGGCTTATTTTTCATCTCCACTTTCACTTTTCAAGACAGAATTCTTGTGGCAAGAATGAAAGCAGCACCTACCACTACCGTTGACTCCCACTGGCTTCCAGTGGAGTAGTGAACCGGACCCAGTAAGTCTTTGCATATTTCTCGGAGTCGGTATTCAAACCCTAATTACAGAAACAAAACAAAACAAAACAAAACAACAAAACAAAACAGAAATAGGAACACATTACAAAAAGAAATAAAAAATCAAGAATATGCTAAGTTGTGTATATCAAACCAGATTGAACAAATGTTTATTTTATTGCCTGCTTTGGGCAAAATGCCTCTTGTATGTCTCAAAGTTTGGGGCACTGAGACCCATAATGACAGACTCACTTATGAACCCACTCCCTTGACAGCATATACAGCAGCCCTTTGTTGTGCTGGGCCCATGGGAAAAATGAGATGTGGCCAGCTCTGGGACAAACTCCCCAAGGTGATGGGAAAACGCAGGAATTGTGGAAGGAGGGGAGTGGGCTGGTCAGATTTGTTTCACAGAAGATATACTGGGAGTGAGAGGAGATCAGCAGGTCAGGAGGCAGCCTTCAGGAAGTAAGAGATGGCAAGGGTATGAATTTAGGCTGAGGAGGTAGTGACGGAGCAAAGACAGGAGAAGCAGTCACAGCCTGTCAACTCCTGGGTTATGGCATAGCCACATGGAGTGCCAGAAATGCTGGTGGCAGAACCTGGGGGCCTGTCAGTCCTGGCGGCAGCTGAAGCCACAGGAAATGATGAAATCACCCAAAGATGAGGGTAGAGAATTAAGAGGGTAATGCTGGAATCTGAGGAATTTTAGAAGTAAGAGGGCTCTCCCTTTATAATTTGAGGCCTTATATGGTCGAGGAAGCAAGAGATAGAGTGGAGGGGACTTGTGTATGAACATACACGTGTGGAAGATGGAGAAAGAGAAGCAAATGGTAGAAGTGACCCCACAAGTGGGTGCAGGCGCCAGAAGAGGCAGCGACTTTGTGCAGAACTTAGGATGAGTCCCAATCAACACCCAGGATGAAGCAAATTAGAGGAGCCTAGAGAAGTCTCCCCAGTGGAATGGGGTATGAGGCCCAGATAGGACAGGAGCACCCCAGCAAAGGTATGGGCTTGGGAAGATTGAGTATTTAGAAGAGTCAGTGACCACGCAGGCTGGGCGACCACACAGGCTGGGCAACCACACAGATTGGGCAGGAAGAGAAAAATTAAACTTATCACTGGAGTCTGCTACGGAGGGGTGAGGGGCTTCAAGTTGGGTCAGCCAGGTTTGTTGTCATCAGAGGTGTACATAGACACACAGTTATGTCATCAGGGGCAATCTGACATGTTTGAGTTCTGGGAGTGACATTTGCAGGGGCTCAGCATGTTTTTTTTTTTCTTTTCTGTACTCTTGTCAAAAAGCAAATCAGGAAGGCCAGGAAAGGCTGTGGTGAAGGCTGTTCTGTGACCAGGCCTAGAGCTGGGTGGTAACACAGGGAGTTTTTGGAGAGCTGGTTCCCAAGCCACAATCCTGGAAGCCAAGCTCAGCGAGGAGGAAGGCTAGTAAGAAACAACCTCACACTTGCCTAGAGGAGAGACGAAAGGTTGCCCTGAGCACAGGATGGCCACCTCTTCCACATACCTAGCTTTCTTCTGGCCAAAAGGGGAAAAGGAGGTAGTGGGGGAGATACTGGGAAGGGGACAGAAGTGCTGGCAGGAAAAGCTGGGCTGGAAGGCCATGAGGAGGTGCTGGACAGGCTGGCCCTTCCAGGGCAGGAAGGGCTTTGAGGGAGAGAAATGCAGGCTCATTGGATGCTACCAGAAGATGCCCTTCCCTGGAGTGACTGGCTGACCCCTGAAGCTCCAGAGTATGAGGGAGGGCAGGAGTATGAACATCTCATCTGCTCCTCTGGAGCATGTCTATCTGAACATCTTGTGTACCCACCCCCTCCCGCTGCCAATCCTCCTGACCCTCAGGGCCTACCTGATTCAGGATCTCAGAGCCTATAATGGGTTGGGTGCCTGCTGAGAGATGGGGGCTGAGGGCCGTCTTGCTAATGGTAGAGCTGAGGGCCAGAGGCTCTGGGGGTGAACATAGGAGACTCAAAGACAGGAGAGTGCAGAAAGCCCTAGGCCACTGCATCTGCCTTGATTCATGGGTTTCCAGGAGGGTAATGTTGGGATAAAAACTCAGTCAGGCTCAGGAAGATGGAAGGGCCACCAGAAACCTTACCTTCGTTCACAAGGTACCGAGCGTAGAGAAGGAGCCAATGGCGGTACTCATGGCTGGACTGCAGGGTGAGTGCTGCTGCAACCTGATTCTCCAGATAGGCCAGGGTGGTCTCCTGCTGCACTACATGAGGCACGGAGAAGAGCCGGGCTGCCTGTCTTCCTGAACTGCAGAGACCGGCAAAGCAAGCATCATGAGGCAGTGGGCACTGCAGGGGTTAGGAGGCTGCTACTGTGAGCCCCTAGGCACCAGTAAGGAGCCAGTAAAGGGGCAGGTGTCAGATTCCATGATAGCTAACCTGTTCCCATGTCCTAGCCACAGGCCTCCTGGCCACTCAGCACCTCAGGTATATCCCACCCCGTACCTCCTATCTATGCCCCTGAGGTGACAGATCAGCAGTTCATTCCTTCCCACCCAACATACTGCCCATCAGAGTGTCCATGACTCATAGCACCTCAGACCGCCATCTGTGCCCTGAAGTGACAAGGCTGGTAACCCAGTACCCTGAGATATTACCTAGTGTGGACTCACAACCCTTGGCACCCTCGAGCCTGCTTGTGCTAAATAGCAGCTAGGCATAGGGGGTGGGTAGTTAGAGAGCAGGCCTGGGTGGGACTGTGCTTCATGACCTGGCCACCTCTCCCAGCACTTGGGTCACCTACGTGGAGGCACGGCCCTGGACTATGGCTAAAGGTCCGGAGCACAGCATGGCGTCCTGGGGAGGCAGGCTGCTCCTGAAGTCCGCACACTGGGCCAAGGAGTCCTGCTTGTCAGAAACCAGGTTCCTGGGGAGGCAACAGCAGGAGCAGAGGTCAGAAAAACCAGGAGGCCTACCAGAAAGGCTGGTGGTGAGGCTGCCAAGAAGCAGGCATCACATGACCCTCTGCCAGAGTGCCAGCAGAGGCTGAGTATCACTGCATTCTCTCCACAGGGCCCTCAGGGACAGGTTTCATAATGAGTCAAAATCAGTGACAGTGAAGGTCATCAACAGGGACCACCTGAGCTCTGTGATCTCAGAACTTGAGGAGAGGGGCCTGTGTATGAAATGAGTGTACGATGCCTAATCTGCCCAGGGGTCCACATGGCCTGGCCCCTGGAAGCTTCTAGGAATGCCAGCATTCCAGACAGTCAGCTCTTCACCTTCTCTGGACCTTTCACATCTTTGTTGAAAACATTCAACCCACACTTTAAAAATAGTTGGGTGTGTAAAAATGTGTCCAAAATACCAAGCCAACATTTTCTTCTTAAATAACCAACCTGTTTCCATTATTATAGCAATCACATATAATACACAAGAGTTTGCAACTTGGAAGAGCTGGGAATGGGGAGTTTTGGGTTGTTTTTTCTTTTAAAAAGATTATTTTATTTTTTATTTTTTAATTAAAAAAATTTTTTTTTTTAAAGATTTTTTAAAGTAACCTCCACCCCCAATGTGGGGCTTGAACTTACAACTAAGAGATCAAGAGTTGGATGTTTTAAAGACTGAGCCAGCCAGGTGCACCACCCCAAACACCAACCTTTTTTTTTTTTTTTTTTTTTTTTTAAACTTAAGAAAGAAATCTCAATGGGAGGATAAACTTGTACCTAGCAACTCTTAACAGAAGACGTCTGGAAGGCAGCTGGTTTGGGTATGTAGGACCAAAGGTGGAGGCAGGAGAAAAGAATTTCCGAGTGGCTGGTACACAATGTATATACTTCATATGTCTGGATTAAAGTCTTAGAGGAGAGGGCACCTGGGTGGCTTAGTTGGTTAAGCATCTGCCATCAACTCAGGTCACGATCTCAGGGTCCTGGGACCAAGCCCCACACTGGGCTCCACGCTCAGCATGGAGTCTCCTTCTTCTCTCCTTCCTCCCTGCTACTCATGCTTTTCTTTCCTATTCTCTCAAATAAATAAATAAAATCTTTAAAAATAAAAATTTTGGAGGAATAGAGATTTTATAAATACAGAAAAGGGCTCCAAGTTCCAAAACGGGCCGAGAAAAGACACAGACCATGACACACGGTGATTATGTTACCTTACTAATTTGCAAAGTCAGCCAGAAGTGCTACTTAGCTTCTGCTAAGATACAAAAATTGAGAAATGGTGGTGAAGCTGCCCATAGGGACAGTGGGGCCTGTACTGGCAGATTTGAGCACTCTCCTCTAGTGGACAGGGGCCCAGCAGGTCTGCCACCACGGTGTTCACTCTAGGGCCTGTCAGGAGAAACTGAGCCAGGCAGGCCTGATCGCTTTTGTTCCAGCTCAGATGGATACTCTCTCAGAGGGGCAGGGCCAGGAGCTGGCTTACTTACCATGTAGAAAGTGACGGATTAAAGCAGTATGCCTTCCCATCGGACAGGTTCATCACTGGGATTCCATGCTGTGTCAACAAGATCTGTGACACCGTCATATCACTTCCTGGGGAGACAGCACAAGAATGGATTCTGGGTGCGTTCTTATCAGCAGGTGCCTGCATATGCACCTAAGGAAAAATGTAAATCACAGCTTCCACAGTCCCAGCAACAGGTGCCTTAACACGGACTCACAACAAGGCAGTCACTGTTCTACTCTGTGCATGCTGGTCTCACTGCCACTCAGGCTGCTTGTCACCTCTCAGGGACCCATTCAACTATGCCCCTGGAGAGAATGCATCTCCCTACAATCTAAGTATACCCCCTACAACATGAAATACCTTGGGCTGGGCCCAGAGCTTGGTTCTCCATCTAGGCTGAATAGGGTGCTTTCAGGTCAGGAACCCAAGCTGCCCTGCCTTGGTATGCCCTGTCCCCACCCCAGGGAACAAGAGGTGGTCTACTACTGAGGTTACCTGCCAAGATGGAGTGTAGAGATTCTTCTTTCACCACAACCACCTGTCTGTGAACATCCCTAGGAGGGAGATAGGGAACAGCTTACTCTGCAGCTGGGGTAAAAGCATCAGAACATGCCTCGGTAATAAGACCCCACTCCATGGTCCCTGGTGCACACCCAGCCCTGCTTCCCTGAAAGGGGCTTCGTGCTACAAATGGCTTCTACTATGTGTCACTAAGTGGCACTATGCTACCTCTGCATAAGTCTATAGCAGAGGGTCTAGGCAACAGAGCTGTGGGGACTGCCACCAACACCATGTCAACTCTGGGAGAAGTGTTGCCATGCTCTGGTAGCTAAGATCACCTTCCTGGCCCCTAGCACATGCAACCAGGCATTGTGATTTGTCATAAGGATGGCAGCAGGATGGCTCAGGGATCCTTAGGCATTAAGATCCCCAGGCCAGGAGGGCCCAAGGACATGTCGACCAAGTGGCTTCCTTTGCTGCCTTCCATATTCCTGCAGTGATGGGGTATCTGCATAGCTCCATCCTATCCTGCTTGGAGCCCACTCCACCCGGGACCTGCCTCTCACCAGACAGACAATGTGGCTGCAGCAGTGAGCGCCATGACGTAGGAGCCCGTGCAGTGCAAAGTAGAGATTGGGGACGGCAGGAGGATGGGAGGGAGGAGGCGGCGACCACAGGCGGAGAACACGGACAGCATCCTCTTTTCACAGGCGACACATACCACGTCACTGGAAAGGCAGAGAGGGAACAGGTGTCACAATCATTGGGAGAGGCTGTGGCAGAGGCAGCAGCCCTGAAATGCAGCAGCTTCCCTCTGTCTGTGCCTGCCCTGTGCCTACTGTAGTCTTCCTCTGAGCAGGTGCAGCCAAGGGACAGAGGCTGTGCAAGGGTTTACTGCAAGGACCACAGAAGCAGGGTGGATGGAGCCTAGCCTAAATAAGACCTCTGATTAAAAAGAATGTGTTCTCTTTCCCTTCAGGGGCTGCTTCAGCTTTTCGGAGCTCACATTAATGCTGATCGAGGGGGAGCCCACAGAACAGCCAGCACACAGGTCTATTTGCCCTTTGTGGGTGCCTGGGATCGGGAAGCTCAGTTTGCTCATCTTGGCAGAGAACGAAAAGGAGATACAAAAATGATGGTTCCTTCTAAGTGTAATATCAGGGTCCCATGGCAACCCTGACCTAAGATGGAAGGCCAAGTACTTACAGACACTATGAAAGCATTTAACATGCAGCCTCATGATAACTGATTAAAGGTCTAAGTAATGTAACTGTATCTAAGCCAATTATCTTTGTAAAATCCTTCTAAGAGTATCAAATACAGGGTCCTGACTGGAGACCCTAAGCCCCAGCAGGCACCTGAGGAAAATGCTGGCCCCTTTTCTAGATTAAGCGCATGTGAAAACCCCTCCAGGGGACTGTGGCCTCGAAGTCCATGGGAAGACTCTGGGGAACTAACCACTGAATTAAGGTGTACCCTCAAAGTGCAGAATATGGAGAGGGCTGGGCTGGGGACTCACAGGACAATTAGAAATCCATCCCGACCTCCCTAGATGAAAATCTGGGGTCCAGAGAAAGAACCATTCCATATCAGTGAGCCTGGAACCTGAAACTAGGAGTCTGTCCAGATAAGATAATCAGAACATCTGGATGGAAATCCTGCCTTGGGTGACCCTCTAAAGTAGTTTTCCCACCTATAATACGGTGATAATTATGCTGACTTTATTAGGTCTTGGGGGACCAAGAAGACAAGCACATGCTTAGCCCAGGGCGAGGGATGTATGTATAGGCCTCTGTGGGAGCTAGCCTACAGGCAGCGCAATGCCTTCTGCCTTGCCACATAGCATAGCACATGGTGCTTGCTTGACATTAAAAGCTGGGCTGGGCAAAGATCCTTCCCCTTACCAGCTGCCGGCAGCAGTGAGAATCCGGCTGGTGAGTACCGTCTCCCACTCCTTCCCTTCCCGGTTACACTTCAAACGACTTAGCTTCACGCCCCCCACGGCAGTCACTTCATTCTCCACCTCGATGTACATGGAGGGGTCAGAGCTCACCTGGGTGGAGGAAAGCAAACACAATGTCTTTTCAGGTGATGGTGGGCCCACTGAGACTTGGGTCATGTGCCAGGTGAGGTGATCAGAGGCCCCAAAGCAGGAGCAGACACAGAGAAACAGACAGAACCGGTTAGTAAAGAGGAGCGTGATGGTGTGTGCAGTAACAGAGTGAGACAAGAAGGCCAGAGGTCTGGATGTGTGGCCCCTAGGGCAAAGAGAGGGCTGAGAGCTGGCTCAGTCTCATCTCTCATGCCTAGGGAGCTGATGGATGGATATCCCCGAATGGAAAACTCAGGCAGAATGACTGAATGGTTTGCACTCATGTAGCCACAAAAGTGGGTGAGCTAGAGCAGAGGGCTGGATGTAGCTGGGAAGACACGCCCTTTCACAGACTCCCGGAAACCAAGAACAGACCAAGCAGCACTCAGTGGTAAAGCCCCTGGATGGGGGGTTGGGAGTCAATGGCTAGAGTTTGGAAGGGGGTTTGTGTACCCTGGCTTTACAAGCAGTAGCAACAAGAACAAACCACGTGGATTCCTATCCTTTGGCCCAGAAGGACTTGTGGTGGGAAGGGCTGACATCGGCTTTCTGGTGTCCTATGAGGACCAACCTGCATGGGGCAGTATGTGGCCAGTGGAAAGTGACCTGCATGTGGGGTACTAGGTTTCCTGAGGATGTGCACCTGAGCTGAGTAACAATAGGCATGAACCTATGGCATGTCCAAAGTCAATTGCTAGATGGAGTGAATGCAAGGCCTCTGGGCATAAAGGATTCTTTGTTCTAGAGCTGTGTTTTCAACAAGCCATGAACCTACGCTTCTACTCCAAGAACTCAAATAGGCCTGATGATGACTCTGCTCGGTCCTAGGAAGTAGACAGGACCAGTGAGCTGATTGGAAGATAGGCCACCATCATGCAGCCCAACTGCACCAAGCCTGAGGCTGCCAGGGCTGAGTGTGGGGCTCAAGGAGGCTTCCAGAGAGGATACCTGAGACAACCCTTGAAGGAGCTAGCCATCTAGAAGATGGCAGCAGGACTGTAAGAGCAAAGCACAGAGGAGAGAAATGTGAGGTGGGGGCAGCAGCAAGGGAGCTCCTGGGGAAGAGGGTATTGAGTTGGCCCTGATTAACTACAACTTGTCCCAGAAAGTAATGGAGAGCCACTGAAAAGCAGCCCTAAGTCAGTGACAATTCAAGGTTTACACAGAGAGGGAGAAAGTATGCATGCTTGTGGGGAGGTAGGAAGCCTGCTCACCTGGAGAGTGAATGCTCTTTGGGGGCCTGGCATGGGCAGTTTCAGTGCAGGTGCTGGTACAGACAAACACACGGCGTCCTTCTCTGCGGTCAGGGCAGCTGGGGACTACAAGAGCAAAAATATTTCTAAGCCCCACCCCACACTATAGGGCAACGTCAGGTAAAGGTGAGTCACCTAGTGGTGAGGTCAGGCCAGTTCCCTAGGCATTTCCGCCTACTCTGTGAGGGTGAAAGTGCAGATGAACACCATAAAGACCCCACTTCCAGATGAGTAGCTGACTCCAGGGAACTGTTCAAGGACTCTGAGTGGGCTGAGGGCAGGTGTGGGGGACTGCATATCTATGCCAACTGTTCCACACTAATGAGGCACACTGGCATGCACGGCCTCTCTCATCCCACTCGGGCATGTGCGGATCCCAGCACTGAGCTCATAAGGTAGGCTGGGGGAGACAGCATGGGCCTGCTGGCCTCACCTGGACAGACAAAGACACAGGCATGAGCCGAGAGTCCTTCCGAGGCCGCCCTTTCTTCTTCTTTTCCACTGTTTCCACCTCAAGCTCCAGTTTTCGCTTGGACAATGAGGAGGGCTTGGTCACAGGGACCTTTTCATCACTATCACTGCTGCTCTCCAGGAGATCCCGGGGCCTCAGCTCTTTCACAAGGTTCTGCTCTTTCAACCTGCGCAAACACAGATACCCGTGGCTTTCTCCATATGACTATTAAGTTTGTAATAATTAATAAAATCCACACTCATCACTAAAAGTTAATAAATAAAAATAGTAAAAAAAAAGATTTCTGGTTTCTGTTCCAAATTCTGTTCCACTTGCAAAGAGCTTGGAAGTTGTCACTCCTAACCTCAAAGTAAGAGGAAAGCTGAAAATCAACTTTTCTTACATTCATCAGAAAAGTAAGGTCACAAGGCAAACTGCCACCCTAGAAACTGGAGCTAGCAGGTGAGGACAGAAAGCCAGAGCTTACCTGGAGTTGGAGCTCCTGGAGCCCTAACTGGTAGAAAGAATTAAAGTAACTGGCATACTGCCGGGGGCTGAGTGAGGACTGACTTATAAGTTAGAACTCTTGGGGGTTCAGTGGCAGGAGGGTACCCATACTTAGGTTTACCTCCAGGAGCTCTAACAGGCTCTCATAGGTGAAGATCAGGGATGGAAAAATCCCGTGTGTTTTGGGCTGGGGAGGGGGAAGAAAAACCTTAACAAAACCCTGCCTTCAAGGGAAACTACTTTACTAGAGCCCCATGTGACTCAGGGGCAGGGCAATTAACCAACTACAGCCTAGGCACCCCCTACAGCCCCCAACCAGGCTAAGGAATTCTTCTGAAGGTCATGGCCCAGGGTCACAGGTCCAACAACAACACAAGATTTAATCATAAGCTAACAGAATGCTTATTTTCCCCCAAACCTTACCACCAGTTCAACAGGGGTCTGGTATAACAGGAGTAGAATAACTAATTTGAAGCTAGCAGAGAGTAGTTCGTGAGTTTTAAGGAAAGAAGCCGGCTCCATAACGAAGACTGCAAGGTAGAAGCTTGAAGTGCTAATGTAGAAGCTGCAGCAAGTTATCCAGAAGATCTAGCTAAGATAATTAGCAAAGGTGGCTATACTAAATGACAGATTTTCAATATACATGAAACAACCTTGTATTAAAAGTAGAAGCTGGGGATCCTTGGGTGGCTCAGCGATTTAGTGCCACCTTCAGCCCAGGGCGTATTCCTGGAGACCCGGGATCGAGTCTCCACGTCGGGCTCCCTGCATGGAGCCTGCTTCTCCCCCTGCCTGTGTCTCTGCCTCTCTCTCTCTCTGTGTCTCTCATGAATAAATAAATAAAATCTTTAAAAAAAAGTAGGAGCTGGGGGTCCCTGGGTGGCTCAGCAGTTTAGCGCTGCCTTTGGCCCAGGGAGTGATCCTGGAGTACTGGGATCGAGTCCCACATTGGGCTCCCTGCATGGAGCCTGCTTCTCCCTCTGCCTGTGTCTCTGGCTCTCTCTCTCTCTCTGTGTATCTCTCATGAATAAATAAAATCTTTTAAACAAACAAACAAACAAACAAACAAACAAACAAACAAGCAAGCTATCTAGTAGGACTTTCATAGCTGGAGAAGAGAAGTCAGTGCCTGGCTTCAAAGGACAGGCTGACTCTCATTAGGGGTAAATGTAGCTAGTGACTTTAAGTGGAAGCCAATGCTCATTTACCATTCCAAAAATCCTAGGGCCTTAAGAATTATGCTAAATTTCCTCTGCCTATACCCTATATAAGCAGAACAAAGTCTAGATGAGAGCATATCTGTTTACAATATGTTTTACTAAGTATTTTAAGCTCACTGTTGAGACCTACTGCTCAGAAGAAAAAAAAAAAAGATTTCTTTAAATATATTACTGTTCATTGCCAATACACCTGGTCACCCAAAACTCTGATAGAGATGCATGAAATTAATGTTGTTTTCATGCCTGCTACCATCACATCTGTTCCGCAAACCATGGATTAAGTAGTTTTGACTTTCAAGTCATATTACTGAAGAAATACATTTTATAAGGCTACAGCTGCCACAGATAGTGATTCCTATGATGGATCTGGACAAAGCAAATGGAAAACCTTCTGGAAAGGATTCATCATCTAGATGCCATTAAGAACATTCAAGATTCATGGGAAGGGGTCAAAATAGCAACATGAAGAGGAATTTGGAAGAAGTAAATTCCAACCCTCATGGATGACTTTCACGGGTTCAAGACTTCAGTGTAGGAAGTAACTGCAGATATGGTGGAAATAGCAAGAAATGTAGAATTAGAGGGGGAACCTCAAGATGTGACTGAACTGCTGCAATCTCATGATAAAACCCGAATGGATGAGAAGTTGCTGCTCATGGAGGAGGAGAGAGAGTAATTTCTTGAGATGGAATCTACTTCTGGAGAAGATGCTGTAAGGATCATTGAAATGAGATCAAAGCATTTAGAATACTACATAAATGTAGCTGATAAAACAGTGGCAGGCTTTGAGAGGACTGACTCTAATTCTGAAAGAAGTTCTGCTGTGTATAAAATCCTATCAAACAGCATCGCATGCTACAGAGAAATTGTTCATAACAGGGAGAGTTAATTGATGAGGCAAACGTAATAGTCTTAAAGAAGCTGCCATAGCCACTCCAACCTTCAGCAACCATCACCCTGAACAGTTAGTAGCCATCAACACTGAGCAAAGACTCTCCACCAGCAAAAGATTATGACTTGCTGAAAGCTCAGATGATGCTTAACATTTTTTAGCAAGGAAGTACTCTTTTCCATTTAGGTATATACATTGCTTCCTTAGATATAATGCTATTATTGCACACTTAATAGACTACAGTAGGTTGTAAACAACTTTTAACATGTACTGGGAAACCAAAAAATTCATTTGACTTGCTTTATTGCAATATTCTATTTATTGTTGTGGTCTGGAACCAAACCTGCAATATCTCCAGCATATGTCTGTATGACATTCTAACTCTAATTAGAAGAAAACTGGAGTAGCTATATTAATTTCAGAGATAGTGGACACCAAAGTAAGGAAAATTACTAAGGATAAAGAGAAACATTACATAATAAAAGGGTCAATTTTCCAAGAAGACATAGCAATCCTTAATGTATACACGCCTAACAACAGATCAAAATACAACTGTCAAAAACTGATAGAACCATAAGGAGAACTAGACAACTCCACAATTATAAGTGGAGATTTCAATTTACCTCTCTCAGTAACTGACAGATCCACCAGACAGAAAATCAATAAGGAAATAATCAGATGAAGAGTACTATAGTTTATTTGAATTTAGTTGATATTTATAAAATACTTCATATAACAAGAGCAGAATATACATTCTTCTCAAGATCACATGGAATATTCACTAAGTTAGATCACATTCTGGGTCAAAATACATATTCTAACAAATTTAAATGAGTAAAAATCATACAAAATATGCTTTAAACACACAACAGAACTAAACTAGACAACAATAACAGAAAGATCCCTGGAGAAACCCCAGAGATTAAACCACACACTTTTGAACAATATATAGTTAAAAAAAAAAAAAAAAAAAAAAAAGCCTCAAGCGAAAAAGTATTTAATTAAATGAAAAAAAAAAAGTAATTTATCAAAACTTGTAGAATACAGTGAAAGCAGTGGTTAGGGAACTTTATAACAGAGAACCTATTTCATTTTTATTATTTTTAAAAGATTTATTTATTTATTTATAGAGGTGGGGAGGGACAGAAGGAGAGAGTCTTAAGCAAACTCTGTACTGAGCATGGACTTCAATGCAGGGCTTGATCTCAGGACCCTGAAATCACCACCTTAGCCAAAACCAAGAGTCAGATGATAACTGACTGTCAAGTATGCACTCCCTTTATTATTATTTTTTAAAGATTTATTTATTTTAGAGAGAGAGTATCCAAGAGTGAGAGTAGGAGGAAGGACAGAGGGAGAGAATCTTCAAGCAAACTCTGCTGAGCGTGAACCCAGACATGGGGCTCAATCTCCTGACCCTGAGATCACAACCAGAGCCAAAATCAATCTGGTTGCCTACCCAACTGAGCCACCCACGCTCCCCAAGAATGCCTATTTTAGGAAAGAAGAAAGACGTGAAATGAAAAACCTAAACTTTACCTTTAGGAACTAGCAAAACTTTAGCAAGCAGAAGGAAATAAATAATAAACAGCAATATAGTAATATAATAATAAGGCCATGATAAGCAAAGTAATATAAAGCAAGTAGAAGAAAATAAATAGTAAAAATTGGAGGAGAAATCCATGAAATTCAAAACAGGAAAACAATAGAGAAAAATTGGGGATCCCTGGGTGGCTCAGCGGTTTGGTGCCTGCCTCTGCCCCAGGGCATGATCCTGGAGTCCCGGGATCGAATCCCACATTGGGGTCCCTGCATAGAGACTGCTTCTCCCTCTGCCTGTGTCTCTGCTTCTCTCTCTCTCTGGGTCTCTCATGAATAAATAAAATCTTTAAAAAAAAATAGAGAAAAATCAATTAAATAAAAGGTTGATTCTTTGAAAATAATAAAATTTATAAACTTTCAGCCAGGCTAATCAAGATAAAAAGAGAACACAAATCACTAATGTCAGAAATGCAAAGGGGCCTTCACTACTGCTCCCACGGACAATAAAATGAACATAAAAGAGTATTATGAATAATTCTAAACCCACAGATTGGATAACTTTGATGAAATGGATCAGTTCCCTGAAAAAAACAAAAAACAACTAAAATTCATATAAGGAAAAATAGCTAATCTGACTAGGCCTAGTAAAGAAAATGAATCAACAATTAATAACCTTCCAAGAAAAAAAAGTACCAGGCCCACATAATTTTACTAGTGAATTCTACCAAGTATTTAAGGAAGAAATTATACCAATTCTCTAAAATACACTCCAGAAAAGAGAAGCAGAGGAAATAAATCTAACACCCATGAGGCAAGCATTACCCAAATATAAAAACCAAATACTGATAAGAAAAAAATAAAACTATTACAAGAAAAAAAAACCTTTTGGACATAGATGTAAAAGTTTTCAACAAAATATTGGCAAATTGAATCCAACAATGTATAACAACTATATACAGTAACCAAATGGGGGATGCCTGGGTGGCTCAGGAGTTGAGCCTCAGCAGTTTGGCTCAGGGCCTGATCCTGGATTCCCGGGACTGAGTCTCGCATAGAGCTCCTTGCATGGAACCTGCTTCTCCTCCCTCTGCCCGTGTCGCTGCCTCTCTTTCTGTATCTCTCATGAATAAATGAAAAAAATCTTAAAAAAAAAAGAAAACAAAACCAAACGATATTTATTCCAGATATGCGCACGAACTCAAAATTCAAAGTGGTTAATGTAATCTATCACATCCAATAAAGCTAAAGAAGAAAAATCTTATAATCATATGATCTGGCATTTGACAAAACCCAACATCCATTCATGATAAAAACTCCTAATAAACCAGGATTAGAGGTGAACTTCCTCAATTTGATAAGGGATATTCACAAAAAACCCTAGAGCTAACATCATACTTAATGGTGAGACACTAAATGCTTTCTCCATAAGACTGAGAGGGCAAGGATGTCCCCTCTCACTGCTTCTATTTAATATGGTACTAGAAATCCTAGCTAATGCAATAAGATAAGAGAAAGAAATAAAAGGCATACAGGTTGGGAAGGAGAAATAAAATTATCTTTATTTGCAGATGACATAATTGTCTTTGTAGAAAATATCAAAGAATCAAAGACAACAACAAAAAATGGAACTAATAAGCAATTATGGCAAGGCTATAGGATATCAAGTTAATATACAAAAGTCAAGGGTGCCTGTGTAGCTCAGTTGGTTAAGTCCTGCTTTCAGTTCAGGTCATGATCCCAGGGTCCTGGGATCAAGTCCCGCATTAGGCTCCTTATTCAGTAGGGAGTCTGCTTCTTCCTCTGCCCTTCCCCCCTGCTCATAATCTCTCTCTCACATAAATAAAATCTTAAAAAAATATATGAAGAAAGTCAATTGCTTTTCCAAATACCAATAATGAATAACTGGTATTTGAAATTCTAAATACAATACTATTTACATTAGCATCAAAAAAATGAATTAGATATAAATCTAACAAAATATGTCTAAATTCCATATGAAGAAAACTATAAAACTCTGATTAAAATAAATCAAAGATCTCCATAAATGGAAATATTCCATGTTCATGGATAAGAAGAGTTAATATTGTTAAGAGGTCAATTTTTCATTATTTGATCTAGAATTTTTTTTTTTTTTTTTTTTTTTTAATTTTTATTTATTTATGATAGTCACAGAGAGAGAAGGAGAGAGAGGCAGAGACAGGCAGAGGGAGAAGCAGGCTCCATGCACCGGGAGCCCGACATGGGATTCGATCCCGGGTCTCCAGGATCACGCCCTGGGCCAAAGGCAGGCGCCAAACCGCTGCGCCACCCAGGGATCCCTAGAATTTTTTTTTTGATCTAGATATTAAATGGAATCCCATTAAAAGCCCCAGGAAATTATATTGTATATACTGATAAACTTATTCTAAAGTTACATGGAAAGATAAAAAAAAAGCCCTAGAAACAGATCCATACAAATATAGTCAAGTGATCTTTGATTAAGACAAAGGCATAGAAAGGATAGTCTTTTCAAAAAATGATGCTGGAACAACTGGACAACCACATGCAAAAACTGAATCTAGACACCTTACATCTCCCACAAAGATTAACTCAAAATGGAACAGATCTACATATAAAATGCAAAACTATAAAAGGAGAACTTAGAAGAAAATATGGCAGGAGGTCTAGATGAATCTGGGTTTGGCAAATTTATTTTTTACACTGCAGTGCTTACCATGGCAGTGTAGTTACCATCTGTCACCATACAAAGTTATTATTGAATAATTATTGAATATTATTATTGAATATATTGGCAATGAGTTTTTGATACAATGCTGAAAGCACGACCCATGACAGAAAAAATCTAATTCAGTTGGACTTAATTAACATTAGATTGAATATGTTGGCAATGAGTTTTTGATATAATGCTGAAAGCATGATCCATGACAGAAAAAAGTCTAGTTCAGTTGAACTTCATTAACATTAGAAATTTCTGCTCTAAGACACTGTTAAAAGAATGAAAAGACAAGCCAAAGACCAAGGGACAATATTTGCAAATCACATTATCTGAGTAAGGATTTGAATCCAAAATATAAAGAATTTGTAGAACTTGCCAGTAAGAAAACAAGCAACTTAATCCAAAAAATAAAAAAATTTAAACGGGCACCTCACCAAAGAAGATCCAGATGGCTAATAAGCATATGAAAATAGTCAACATTAGGAAGTGTAAGTCAGGGAACAGAAAATTAAAACAATAATGAGGGATCATTCAACACTTATTAAAATGGCTAAAACCTAAAAAACTTATAACTGTGGACAAGAATGTGGATCAAAGGATATCATTGTTGGTGGGAATTGCAGTCATTGTAAAAGACAGTCTGGCAGTTTCTTACAAAGCTAAATCTAGTCTTATCACACAATCTAGTGATTGCACTTCTAGGTACTTGCTCAAAACTGACTTGAAAACATGTATTCACAGAAAAAGCTATGCATGAATGTTCACAGCAGCCTTATACAATGTTTATACATACTGCGCCAAATGGAAGCAACTAAAGTGTCCTTCAATGGGGGAATGGATAAACTGTGGTACATCCATACAATGGAATATTACTTGATAATAAATGAACTATTAAACCATAAAAATGCATGTAAGAATATTAAATGGATATTGCTAAGGGAAAGACAAACATTAGAAAAGGGTATATCTGGTATGATTCCAATTATACGACATTCTAGAAAAGGCAAAACTATGGAGGCAGTAAAAAGTTCAGTGATTGGGATGCCTGGGTAGCTCAGTGGTTGAGTGTCCGCCTTTGGCTCAGGGTGTGATCCTGGGGTCCTGGGATTGAGTCCTGCATCGGCTCCCTAGAGGAAGCCTGCTTCTCCCTCTGCCTCTCTCTCTGTTCTCTCAAGAATAAATAAAATCTTTAAAAAAAAAAAAAAAAAAGGTTCAGTGATTGTTCAGTGATTCATGGAGGAGGAAGGATAAACTCCTAAAGTACAAGGATATTCAGGGAGGTGAAATTACTGTACATGGTGATGCTGGACATAAGACATTATGCATTTGTCAAAACACATACAACTGTACAACACAAAGAGAAAACTCTAAATGATGGACAGTACTTCATAAAATTAAAAAAAAATTTTTGAAGTGTAGGACTGACTACCTACTGGAGTGTAATAATGGAATGCAACTGTGTAGGAGAACATTCTTGCTTACGAAGGGACTCTCATACCAGGAAAGAGAGAAGTTTTGTGTTTCTATCATGGGTAGAGTAAAAGTAAAATCAAAACTGGCAAAAGTGACAAAGAATTGGTGAAACTAGGTGAAGGGTACAAAGGCATTTAATGGACTATGTTTCCATGTTGCTGAAGGTTTTCAAGTTTTCAAAACAAAAGTCAATAAAAAACTCCACTTAGAAGTCCTTGGTGCTGCTGATACAGAAACACAGTATCTCATGCATTTTCTTGCAATTCTCCATTGCAATCTGTGTATACGTGTATGTGTACATTGTATGTGTTTAAATAGTGTTTCAGTAGTTCTTGGTGTCTTCACAAAGTTGTACGACAATCACAATAGCAATTTCAGAATATTTTCATCATATTGTACGACAATCACAATAGCAATTTCAGAATATTTTCATCATCCCCAAAAAAAAAAAAACTCCCTATACTTCTTGGTATCATTTCTCAACTCTGGTCCCACCAATTCTCCCATTTGCCACAGCTTAACTTTGTATTTCCATAGATGTCCCCATTCTGGATATTTCTTATAAATGAAATCACAGAACAAGAGGTATCCAGGATTGGTTTCTTTCACTTAGCATGTATTCAAGGTTCATTCATGCTGTAGAATATACTGCTACTTTACTCCTTTTTAATGACTGAATAATATTTCTTTGTATGGATAGCCATACCTTGTTTATCCATACTTTAGCTTATAGACATTTGCTTAGTTTCAAGCTTTGGGCTATTACACATAATGCTGATTTGAACATTCATGTAAAAGTTATTTGTTTAGGCATGTTTTCATTTTTCTTGGGTGTTTTCCCAGCACTGAAATTGTGTCAAATGTTAAGTTACATTTAACTTTTTATTTATTTTATTTTTATTTTTTAAAAAGACTTATTTATTTATTTATGATAGACATAGAGAGAGAGAGAGGCAGAGACACAGGAGGAGGGAGAAGCAGGATCCACGCCGGGAGCCCGATGCGGGACTCGATCCCGGGTCTCCAGGACTGCGCCCTGGGCCAAAGGCAGGTGCTAAACCGCTGAGCCACCCAGGGATCCCCTATGTTTAACTTTTTAAAGAACTGTCAGACTATTTTCCAAAGTGTCTGTACCATTTTATATATCTACCAATTTCTTCACATTGATACCAACACTTAATAATCTATTTTTTGATTTCCCAGCAGTGTGAAGTATAATCTTGTGGCTTTACTTCTATTTCCCCAATAGCTAATAATGTTGAGTATCTTTTCATTTGCTTATTGGCTACTTGTATATCATATTTTTAAAAATGATTTTTATTTATTTATTTTTGAGAGAGAGAAAGAGATTGTGAGTAGGGAGAGAGACAGAGGGAGAGAGAGAGAATCCTAAGCAGACTCTCCAACTGAGCATGGAGCCTGATGTGGGACACGATCCCAGGACCCTGGGATCATGAACTGAGCTGAAATCAAGAGTCAGATGCTCAACTGAATGAGCCATCCAGGCACCCCTTGTATATCATATTTTAAAAATGCCCATTTAAATCCTTGGCCCACTTAAAAACTGCATTAGTCTACTACTGAGTGGTAAGAATATTTGTATTCTAGACATAAGTCCTTCCTTAGATACAGGATTAGCAAATATTTTCTTCAGTTCTACAGTTTTTTTTCCCCATCATCTTGATGGTCTTCTTTAAAGCAGAAAAGATTCAAATTTTAATGAAGTCCAATTTACCTTTCTTCTTTGACTGCTTGTGATTTTGCTGTCATATCTGAGAATTCATGAACAAATCCAAAGTCACAAAGAATTTTGTAGTTTGGCTCTTAAATTTAGTTCTTTGATCAATTTTCAGTTACTTTTTAAAAAAGATTTAATTGATTTATTCGAGAGAGAGAGAGAGGCAGAGACACAAGCAGAGGGAGAAGCAGGCTCCATGCAGGGAGCCTGACGTGGGACTTGATCCTGGGTCTCCAGGATCACGCCCTGGGCTGAAGGCGGTGCTAAACCGCTGAGCCACCCGGACTGCCCTGAGTTAATTTTGCAGTGTGAAGTATGCAGTGTGAAGTAAGGATCTAACTTTATTTTTTTGCATGTGGATATCCTGCTGTCCCAGCACCATTGTTCGCAAGACTCTTCTTTCTCCATTCATTGAATAGTCTTGGCGCCCTTGCTGAGAATCAACTGACCGCAGACATGTGAGTTTATTTCTGGGATTTCAGCTCTAATCTTCTGATCTATGTATCTGTCCTTGGTAGTACCACACTATATTATTGTTCTGTATTAAGGTTTTAACTCAGGAAGTGTGAGTTCTCCAACTCTGCTCTTTCTTCCCAAGACTATTTTGGCTATTTAGGGGCCCTTGAGTTTCCAAATGAACTTTGGGATCAGCTTGTTAATTTCTAAAAAGAAGCCTGTTGGAATTCTGCAAAGGACTGTGTTGAATCTGTAGACCAATTTAGGGGCTACTACCATTTTAACAATATTGTCATCCAGAATGTCTTTCCATTTATTTAGGTCTATCTTTCAACAATGTGTTGTAGTTTCCAAAGTATAGTTTTTATACTGTATTCCTTTTGTTAAATTTAATACTAAACATTTTATTCTTCTCTGTGCTATTGTAATAGAACTATTGTCTTAAGTTCTTTTTTTTTTGGATTGTTCTTTATAAATGTAGGGAAATGTAAGTGATTTTTATATATTGATCTTGTATCTTGCAATCTTGAAGTCATTCAGTCTAGAAATTCTAGTACAATGTTGAACAGAAGTGGCAAGAGCTGACATCCTGTCTCGTTCCTGTTCATTTTCCTTAGGGGGAAAGCATCTGGTGTTCTACCATTAAGTATGATTTTAATTATGTGGGTTTTTCAAAGATGTCCTTTTATCATGTTGATGGAGTTCCATTTATTCCTAGTTTATTTGTTTAGGTCATGAATGAGTGCTAGATTCAATTATATGGTGTCTGTTTTTGCTCTATTGATATAGTATATTATTGTATCAGCTGATTTTCATATGTTGAACCAACCTTGTATTCCTAGGATAAATCCCACTTGGTCATGTATGATTAAAAAAAATATATGTTGTTTTATTTTTGAGGATTTGCGTGTCCTTATGCATAAGAAATATTGTAGTTTTCTCCATCTTTGCTTTTGGTATCCTCATGATACTGGCCTCACAGAATGAGTTGGGAAATGTTCTCTTCTATTTTTTTTAAAGATTTTATTTTTATGTAATCTATGCACCCAATGTGGGGCTTGAACCTACAACCCTGACATCAAGAGTTGCACACTCCGGGGCAGCCCTTGTGGCCCAGTCGTTTAGTGCCGCCTTCGGCCCAGGGTGTAATCCTAGAGACCTGGAATTGAGTCCCATATCAGGCTCCCTGTGTGGAGCCTGCTTCTCCCTCTGCCTGTATCTCTGCCTCTCTCTCTGTCATGAATAAATAAATAAAATCTTAAAAAAAAAAAAGAGTTGCACACTCCATTGACTGAGCCAGCTGAGTTCTGCTCTCCTACTTTTTAAGAGTTTATGAAGAATTGGCATTAATTTTTTTGATTGGTAGAATAAATTAGTAAAGCCACCTGGACCTGGGCTTTTCTTTGTAGGCTATTGTTTGATTACTTATTCAAATTTTTCACTTGTTATAGGTCTCTTCAGATTGTCTATTTCTTTTGTCAGTTTTGGTGGTTCATATCTTTCTAGAAATTTCTCCCATTTTATTTAAATTATCTGATTTATTGGTATGCAATTAAATGTAATACTTTCATCTTTTTTATTTTTGCAAAGTCAGTAGTAACATTCTTATTTCTGATTGTCTTTATATTGCAATTACAACTGAATACAACTTCATGTTGTTGTTTTTTTTTCAAATAACATGCCATGTGAACTATTTTTCCATAGTACTTCAGTTGTCATAGATATTAATTAGGGGCTACAAAATCAATAGCTTATTTCCTCAACACACTTCTTTTTTGAGGCAGTTGGCCAAATGCTCTCTATTATAATCATAATGCTGCAATAGATATCTCTGGACATGACAAAATCCCTGGGTCAGACACCATCACTGGACACCTTTCCTCAAGGAATTCATGGTAAATTACATTCCAGCCTATAGCCTCAGAGCCCTCATACCTACTTGCATTCTCTTTGCTAACCAGAATGTGTGAAAATGGACTCTAGAACTGTTAGCCCCTCCTTTGGGCAACGTCTTCTGCTGTTCTTCCTCTTGGTAGCACCAGGTCATATAAAGGTAGTCAGGCACACCAGTGTACAAATCTTGAACTCTTTCCATCTGTACCCATGTACAGAACTGGGAAAACCAATAAATTCCTAGTTCTGCTCCATGAAACCAAAGAGCCTGCTTCTTATTCTTCTGATGCCCTAGAGCAGGGCAAAACATTCACCGCTGGGGGTGTAGATTCATGTTCTAGAAGCCCTAAGTTAGTGCTTCTCAAAATCCTTCCCAAAATCCTTTCTAAAACTTCTGATTTGTAATTATAGTTTTATAAAATATAATAAGAATGTCAAACTGTTATATAAGCTTCTAAATTATTTGATCACTTTCTGAGCTCAATACCAATGCATGAACCCCACTTGCTTAGCTCTACCCTAGTTCAAGCTACACCACTCCCTAGGGGTAGGACTTCTTTGAGAGCCCTCGGTAGTCTTCCCACCTCCTACCTCTGCCCGACCATCCCATTCAGGGCCCCTAGGCTAGGGACCCACTGAAAATTGCACTTCCTAGCCTATGTGGGCCTGTACCAGAGGTTGCCCAGTACCCTTAGGAGCATAGTCAATGGACCTATAGCAGCTGTTCCCTAGATCCAGATATCTGCTGAGGAAGAGCACAGCTGGCCAGAGCTGCCCCACTTACCCCACTTACAAATGGGCTCCATCCTAGGTTCTGCCGGCACAGGCCACATTGGAAACTGCCTCTGTGCCTTTCACTAACACGTAGCCTTAAGGCAGGATGGAGAGGAGGACCCACAGGTTCAACTAGGACTGCCACCCTGTACCTGGGAGGCTAGCATTAGGCCCCCAGACTCATTCAACACTTTTGGCAAAGAAGTACCAGTAAGGTTACAGAGACCAAATTGCCAAACCACCATGAGGTATAGTGAAGGAGTAACAGAGGAACTGATATGTACTGCTCACTGTGAGACCCGGATCAAGATATGGCTTTAGAGGCACTCCCTTCCTCTTCAGTCTTCAAGATCTATCTCCTAGGAATTAGGTACTCCTCAGAGAGCTATTTTACCTGGGGGAAGATGGGCTGACAAAGATGGTGTCTTGCTTAAGATTACCCACCAGAAAGGGGGTAGTTAGGACTTAACATCAGAGTATGTGGCTCTGAGTGCTGCTCCTAACTATGTATGACACTGTGCTCCCAAAGGAAGACCTCCACTGATGGGTGATTTAAAGGATTCCTCTTGGCTTTTACTGAGAATCAATACAAGAAACGGCCATATCAAGAAAACTGTATTTTCTGTTAAACTTTTATAAAGATACTGTGCTTTATTTTATTCTATCTTTCTTATATGAGGATCCAACCATAACTTCTTAGAATTTAGCACCAGGCTCTTGGGAGCCCCACCAGGTGTTCTTACTGCCTTAAAGGCAGGAAACTCAGCCCAAAGTGAATGCTCACTCACTGCTATTTTCAAGTGAATGACAAACTTGATGCTACCTTGATTCTATAGTTGTTCCTGGAGCTGTACATATGGCTGGCTGACAGGTCTTGTGAGACCCTCAGTGACACAGCTGTTGAGGGACCAATCATGGTGGCATGAGGGCCCAGATCATGCTATCAAGATTGCTTTTCAGCAGCCTAATTCAAGGGGTATGCCATGTGCTCCTCCAATCAGGGTTTGTATTCCCCAAGACAGAAAATAGTACAGCAAAGGTCACAGAAACCTATTAGACAAATGTGGAGTGCCTTTCCCAACTAAAAGACAGTTTCTGTCTATGGTGCTTAGTTTCTCTAAGGTGGGGATTTAGGTTTCCTTATTCTGTTCAGAACTCACTCCATTTCCAAACTGAGTTTTCAACGTTTGAATTAAGCCTGAAAACATTAGCCTCTCCCTCTTGACAATTACCCTATAGCATGCCCTCTTTGAGGGAACTCTTGCTAAGTGCACTGTCCTTTCTATCTGCCCTCATCTCTAGTCTCCCCTCAAGTTCTACTTCCTCGCCTCTGCATCAGCCAGTTCCTCAGATGTAATGCTCTATTTAGCTGGGTCTTATCTGCTGTTGCTATTGCTCTTTGTGGCTTTTCTTTTTTTTAAGATTTTATTTATTTATTCATAGAGACATAGAGAGAGAGAGAGAGAGAGAGAGAGAGAGGCAGAGACACAGGCAGAGGGAGAAGCAGGCATCAGAGAGAGTCAGACGTGGGACTCGATCCAGGGTCTCCAGGATCACACCTGGAGCCGCAGGTGGCGCTAAACTGCTGTGCCACCGGGGCTGCCCCTCTTTGTGGCTTTTCAATTGCAATTTTTTAATTTCTCTTTTCTAAAAGTAATTTTTGAGGGGCACCTGGGTAGCTCAGTTAGTTTGTGTCTGACTCTCAATTTCAGCTCAGGTCATGATCTCAGGGTTGTGAGACTGAGCCCTGTGACACTTAAGATTCTCCCTCTCCCTCTGCCCCTCCCTGCTCCATCTAAATAAACAAAGATAAGTAATTTTTGGTTTATTTCCATATCTATCTGATCTTTTTTGATGGTTCATTATTCCTTTTGAGCCATAATTCACATACTACAAAATTCATCATTTCAAAGTAAAAAATTCAGTAGTTTTTGATATACTTGTACAGTTAAACAACTACCACCATCTAACAGCAGAGCATTTTGATAATCCCAAAAAGAAATTCTGTATCTACTAGCAATCATCCCAACCTACTCTTCCTTCATCCCTGGCAACCACTAACCTACTTTCTGTCTCTGTAGATTTGTCTATTTGTCTATATTGGACATTTCATAGCAATGGAATTAAACAACATGTGGTCCTTTGTGACTGGCTTTCATTTAGCATAATGTTTTCAAAGTTTGTATGTGTGGCAGCATGTGTTAAGTCCTCTAATCCTTTTTATTGCTAAATATATTGAATGGGTATACCACATTTTGTTTATCCATTCATCAGCTGATAGACATTTGAGTTGTTTCTACTTTGTGGTTATTATGAGTAATACTGATATGAACATTTGTGTATAAATTTTTACATGAATATGCTTTCAGTTCTCTTGGGTATATATATAGGTATGAAATTGCTGGGTCATATGGTAAATCTATGTTTAACCATTTCAGACACTGCCAGATTGTGTTCTAAAGCAGTTGAACCATTTTAGAATTCCATCAGCAACTTATGAGGGTTCTGATTTCTTCCCACCCTTGTCAACACTTATTGTCTGATTTTTTGATTATAGCCATCCTAGCGTGTATAAAGCAGTATCTCACTGTAGTTTCCAATTTGTATTCCCTGATGACTAATGACTTTATGTGCTTATTGGTCATTTGTAATTTTTGGAAATATTTCTATTCAAACCTTTTGTTCATTTTTAAATTGGGTTTTATTGTTGAGTTGTAAGTTCTTTATACATTTTGGATCCTAGAATCAGATGTAAGTTACAAATATTTTCTTCCATTCTGTAGGCTGTCTTATCACTCTGTTGATAGAGCTTTCTTTAAAGCACAAAAGTTTTAAATTTTGATGAAGTCCAATCTATTTTTTCTTTAGTTGCTTGTATTTTGGGTATTATATCTAAGAAATGGTTTCCTAATCCAAGGTCATATAGCTCTACATCTATTTTCTTCTAAGAGCTTTAAATTTTTAGCTCTTACATTTAGTTCTTTGACCCACTTTGAGTTAATTTTTGTATATAAGATGGTATATTAATCTTTCGCCTCACATTTTATCTTTCATGTCTCTGTGATTAAGCATATTTATCTTATAGTCTTTATCTGGCAATTCTCTATGATAATTTCTATGATCAAATTTATAAAAAGTTCTAAAGCTACTCATTATGTCTTTGTAATGCATTGTTTCTTTATGTGGTTTGCTACTCTGGATTTTGAGTCCCTTTTTGTCAGTACTTCATCAGTGGGAATGCTGTATATTCTGGGGTCAGGGAAATGTCGCTGGCAGAGGGGGGGTTTGCATGGGTTTTGCCAAGTGCCTCTGGGTGTTAATCAAGTCCAAATTTCCTTTTTGTGTTCATTTCTTTGCTTGATTTCCAGATGACCTGGGTAGTGTTAATCACCCCCAACTCACAGGAGGGAAGGTATATGGCTATACAGTCTATTTTCCTAACCCTGAGGACTGGCTGAGACATTTCAACTTTTTGGTGTTGTTCTCACGCTGCCCTTCAGGTTTTTTCTGTCTTCTCCCTCACTGAAGTGTACTTTCTCAAGCAGCTTGACTTAATGCTAGTGTCTTAGTTCCAACCCTGTACATGGCTCAGGCTTAACATCCTCTCTTGAATCTGTATGGCCATCAAAACTTAAAGTCACCATGTCAGTAATCCCCAGCCCAACATCCACAGCGTGGTCCTACCCTGGGTTTGGCTCCTGCGGACCTCCCTTACTTTCTCATGAACTGGTTACATGTTTTAGGGATATGTATTGTAGTTCATCCACCATTTCAAAATACTGAGCAGCAAGAAGATTTTCAGATCCTCCATACTGCTGGACAGAGGAACTGCTAGATCACGGAGATCACATGGACCACCTGTATATGAAACAGGTACAATCACACTACAGAGTAGAATATGAGGCTCTACATCAAGATCATAGATGCAGCAGCTGACTTGGAGAGTCCTCCCATGCTGGTTTCCAAAGGCTATTCTCCAAGGAGAACAAATCCTGATCAGATAAGCAATTTTGAGATCATGAGTCAAGTCCTGGGGACAGTGTACTACAGTTTTAGCTCTAAGACATCATCTACTGCAAGGTCAGGTCTCATCACAAATGCTCCCTTCATTGAGCATCTGCTGGTTGTGTGGCTACTCCAACAGTCTGTGACCAATGTCCTTGCATTTGGCTGATAGTGGCACAAAGGCTAGGTACATCCATTCAGGGCTGCTGAGCCCCTATCGCCTCAAGGTGGAGTGCAACCCCAAAAGGACATAATTACTTAAGCCCATGGCCCCTCTGTAGGAGGGGCCCAGTCCACCTCTAACTGGCCCAGTCAACCTCTAACTTCCCCAGCCCCCAAATAACTGGGCTATGCAGTGAGCTAGCTCTATGTTGTGGTAGGTTCGTGGGGGTGGGGACACACTCCCCAGAAATCAGAAAAGTTCTGTGCCAACATACACACCTGCCCTGGCCACACTCCTGCAATTCTAAGAAACAGACTACCTCCTATATAGCTTGGCTGTTGTGTGCTAAGGGGGGTGCAGAGAATGGGTGAGTAGCATAGAGCCTGCAAGAACTCATAAGTCTATCTAATTTCATAAAGACCTCTCCTCTATCACTTTTTATCTCAGCTCCCAAACGCCTGGTCAGTTCTGAGCAAGCCATTACTTCCATGGTGCAACAGTGTCAGAGCCTCCTGTTCCTCTTCTGGGCAAACTCTGGGCTCTGTTCAAATGATGACCTTATTCTCAGCATAGTCTCTGCACTGATCAGACCTGGTGTTGTTGCCTTCATTGGCCTTTATGCCTGTTCTGTGGCTCCCATGGCTCCTTCTAACCACCTTCCCCCTTGAAGAAGCTACTTTCTCTTACGACCCGGGGGCTCCTGAGTATAGAGGGATGAGAGTCTGCACTTGCATGGGAAGGCAGGCTGCTTGGTGGGAAAGCAGACACTGCACTGCTGGCTAAGACTATACCCTCTCTGGTCTCTTGGGGCCCCACACAGCCACCACCTACCTTTCCATGGCTGTTGGAGTCACACTGGTCAAGGCAGGAGCACCTGGCGTGGCTTTGGACCGCTCAGTGAATCGGGAGTCAAATGCTTTCATGGGTTCAATCTTGGACGGGGTTGTTAACACGGAGGGTGACGATGCAGCAGGAGTAGAGGTAGCATTCACACTGGGGGTGGGGGGTAAGAATGTGGGAGAGCACATCAAGCACAATCCATCAAGCATTTGGGAGTCCTAGATTTGTGTTACTTGGAGCCAGTTAAAAGGGCACAAACAAACTTATGTAAACACAATTTCAAGATGTAATTAATAGTCCTATTTCTTTACTACTTTAATGTGTTAAAATCTGGAAGTCTGGCTAACTAAGGAGATCATAAGCAAATGCATTCATGTTTGTGCCCCACTGCATTGTTCTGAGAGCTTCTGGGGGTAGCATGAGGCCTAGAAAGTAGCTCTTACCATCCTTTTATCCCACAATACAGTCGTATTTTCACAATCTGAATACAGCGTCTCTACCCCAAACCACTCCAAACCACCAGCTTTTCCCGCTTCCACAAATGGTCTAACAAGAAGATGCACCCGGAATCCTTAAGCCACTGTCTATTCCTGGCCTTCATCCTTGCTCAAACACACTGTGGCCTGAGTGGCCCTTCTCATCTTACCTGGACAATTATGCATTCTTCATATTCTCCTCCAAGCACACACCTCACAGCCCTTATCTTCTCCATAGGAGAGGCCTAAGCATGAGCCTGCAAGCTTCACCCCATGCCCAAGCACATCACACATGCTGGGTCCCAAAGCCACTGGCCCTCCTACTGACCACATTCACCTGCCTGGACCCCAGACTAGATACCTGGCAGGCATCTGGGAGCCCCTTCCTCCTCTCCCAGGACCTGCAGGGCCAACTGTTAAAACGTCTCTCAGATCTAGAGCTGTCTGACCTTCCCCAGATACCCTTCCTGAGATGACTGGTATGGCAACACTCCTGACTGTGCAGTGAAGAGGGCCTAAGCCACTTCCAGTGTAAAATTGCTGAAAGGTAGGGCTGACCCTGAGGCAGGCCATATGTCCCTAGCCAGTTCCCACCCTTAGGAGCACATCTTGGGACTGCATCTTGTATCACAGACTCACCTGAACAAGAACTCCCTCCCAACCTGGCCCTCATAACAAAAATTAAGCATCTTTCTTTTTTTATTGAAGGAGCCATGAAGTGTCAGTGCAACTGTGTCCATATCTGAACTTTCCCCAGGGATAGGAGCAAGCCTTGGCATGCCCACTCACCTGTCCTTACTGACAGTATCACCAGCCGGCCTGGCGCCAGTTGTTGCCACAGGCTCTGTGGAGGGCTTCGAGGCGCCAAAGGAGTTGGGGGTACTGGAGTCCAGTGGCAGTAGCTGTGGATTGCTATGAGAGGAGAGCATGGTGCCCGCCAGGGAGCCCGAGAGTGGGATGCTGTTAAAGAATGCCGTGGAGAAGTCCCTGTTGTCAAGAACAAAAATCAGCCTGGGAAATCAGATACCACATCAAGTACTTTCTATGTTTGAAGTAATTTTTTTCTGGGTCCAAAGGTGAAGTATTTTTGTGGAAGAAAATGTGCAAAGTTAAGAAAAGTAAAAAGAAAACTAAAATTATGTCATATACTATGTGTAATTGAATCTAAGATGAGCTGGTACTTTGTGTACCACTAAGAAAGAAAAAGTTACTACCAAATGTAATTATTAGATATACACTAATCTAAGAGATGTTAAAATGTGCCAACATGTGTCTCAGGATTCATGAAATGCAGCCTATAGGGCAAAACTCCCTTTCATTATGGGCTGCATGGATATACCACAATTTACCTAACCAGCCTCCACTGAGGAATGCCAGGGCTGTCTCCCAGCTTTTTCTTTAGTAGACACTGCTGTATTAGGAAGCAAGATACTGCAGTGTTAAGGCTAAGAGCTCTGGGCCAACCCAGCCAGGTTTCACTCCTATGCCATACACAAGCTCTGTGACCTTAAGCACTTTTACCACTCTGAGCTTCAGGCTCCTATCTGCAAAACAGAAAGTGACAGGACCCTCCTTGTGAGGTCGGGACTAATGTGGTTAGCATAGCACACACTTAGAATACATAGTAGCTGCTCAAAAATGCTCCCCTATTATAATCATCATTGTACCAGTTGTTTCACATATTACATGGGATAAATTCCTAGAAGTGGAATTGCAGCAGCAGATGGAATGTTCATTAAAGAGTTTTGATAAATAGTTCTTAGTATATAAATATCAAGTTTTGATAAAAAGTGCCTTCCTTGGAGGTTTAAATTCCAGCTCTGTATGAGTGCTTATTTCCCCAAATCCTCAACAGTCTTACCAAATTTCTTGATACTTGACAATCTGATGAAAAACAGTTATCTTACTATAGTTTTAATTTTCAATTATTTTGACGTGAGATTCAAATTTTTTCATATAGAAGCATTTGATTTCCTTTTTTGGTGAACTGTTTATATCCTCTGTATATTGTTCTATTTGGTTACTAGTCTTTATTATTGATTGTGAGACTTACTTATTAAAAAAATTCCTTCTATGAGCAGGAAGTATTTTCCCTAGAATTTTGTTAAAAAGACTTTAAGTAATCTCTACAACCATTGTAGAGCTTGAGTTTACAACCCTGAGATTAAGAGCTATGTGAGCTTCTAACTGAAGCAGCCAAGAGCCCGCCGTATGCTGTGTTTTGACTTATCGTGCATTTTCCTTGCCCTCAGAATGTTATTTTTATGTGGTCCAAATTTTGTGCCATTTTAAAAAATGACTTTTTTTTAATCATAAAAATATTTTTAGGGAATCTTCTAAAATTTTAAACAATGTAAAAGCTGAACATTAAGAAAAAAAAAAATCTCTGACCTGTTCAGAATTTATCTAATTTTAAGCTGTGAAGTAGGGAATCCAACTTTGTTTCTGGAGGGTAGGTAGTCCTGATTCTCATTTATTTGATTAACTGATGTTTCATTACCGATGCAAGATGCTGTTTTTAAAATTCCCTTCAATATTTGGGTTTACTTTTGGGTTTTCCATTGCATTCCACTGCTCTATTCATGTGTCAGTACCCATCTTATTCTAGTTTACAAGTTTTAATTTCTGGTGGAGCTAGTCTTCCCTGATTTTCTTTTTTCAGAAATATTTCAGCTATTCTTACTTATTTTTCCCTTTAATTTAGAATCACCTAATTCTGAAAACACTGTCGGTTATTTGTATGGGCTCATGTTGAAAGAGATCTATCATTTTATAATGTTGAGTCATCCTAGGGAATAAATGGTATTCATTTCTAGTTATTTCTTTGAATTTTCTTTTAGTTCTCTCAGTAGGGTTTAAATTTTTTCTTCATAAAGATCTACATTTCTTTGTTACATTCTAGGTATTGCATCCGTGAAAACGATTTCTTCCTTTTTATCTTCTAAAGGTAGTTGCAGCTTATGTACATTTTATTGCCTTCTTGTCTACGGCAGTTTTCCCAGTTGATTCTCTTGTAGATCATACCATCTTTAAATAATGATACATTTTACCAACTCCTGTCCAATTTATTCTCTCTCTTGACTAACTATATGAGCCCAAACCTCCAGACCAATGTTAAAGTATGGTCAACAAGAGTGGACACTTGTTTTTCAATTACTTTAAGATAGGTTTTATCAAGTTAAGAAGTATACATCTATTTGTATTTAACTAAATTTTAAATCAGAACAATGTTTAGTAAAATGTCTCAGGCATTTGCAGAGATGATCAAATATTTCTTTTGATTTTTTGACATGCAGAAGCAAATTAAGTTTCCCAAAATTCCGACCACCCTGCTTCCCTGAAATAAACCTTAATTGGTCATCTTTTTTAGCAATGTAACACGCTGTAAGTTTGTTACTATTTTATTTAGCATTTTTGCATTTACATTCAGAAATGCGATAGATCAGGAACTTATTATGTTCTATATCTTCATGTTTTTGATATAATTATGTTCAAGAAAAGTTTTGCAAGTTTTCCTCCTTTTTCTATTAATTGCAGTATTTTCAATAGTATTAGAATGATCTGTTCCTCTAATCATTAGAATGAAAACTTTATTAGAATTTCTCTGTAACACCTTCTGAGTCTGGTGGCTTTTGGTAGATTAGCTCTGTGACATCATCCTCTATTTTCTTCTATAATAATTCAGTTGTATAGATTTTCTTCAGTTTTGATCATTTTATTTTCCTCAAAATCATCTACCTTCAAATTTATTTGTACAGAATTCAGTAAAAAAAAGTCTTTCAAACTTTCGATTTATTCTTTATCTGTGATTATTTCCATTTAAAAAATTTGTGGCTTTTTGTTTTCTTGCTTGATTAGCTAAGCTAATCTTGATCTATTCTGTTGCTACTTGCTTTAACATGGGAATCAAGAGGGCAAAACAGCCTTTAAGACCAAAAGAATCAAGTTCTGGTGCCAGAAATATGTGCCCTGTGGCAGAAAGCTGGTTTAAGTCCAGGTAGAAAGCCACCTACCACCTCTGTCTCCTCATCAAGTAAGGCCTGAAAGGATCCATAGAAGAAAAGCACCACCATCACCGCCACCTCCATGACCCTCACTCCCACAAGCCCTTCAGTGTTCAAAGCACAGACATACTGGTCTCATTTGGTCCTAATATAAACTAAGCATGTGGCATTACCCACTGATAGGTTAACAATGGGAAAAAGGCTTGATCAAAAGGAAAACTACTCTCCAGGAGGAGTCAGGAGACCCGGTTCTGGCTCCACCTGATCAGGTCTCTGCATACCCTAACATGAGAGGTCAGATCAGCATTTCATGTGACTGAAGGTCTCTTCAGACTTCAAGGAAGATTCAGAACTGCTCACGGATGAACAACTGCAAAGTGCAGGAGGCCACCATGTGTGGTGCCTTATGCAGATCGGTTGAATGAGTATAAAACCAGAATGAATCACCTTGATAGTGGGGGGTCTATTTTTTTCATGCAGGGCCTTATCATCCTTTGAATCAACATTGTTTTGGGGAGAAGGACCAATATAAAAGCAAGTCTGACTACAAATGCTGAGACAACATCAAATGGTGACTGATTCCACTTCCCCCTTCTTTGCTTCCTCAAGAAAATGTGCCTTAGAGCCTTATTCTCTGTCCAGCAATTCCACCTCTGGGAAGTATCCTGAGGTAACAGTCATGAGCGTGCTCAAAAATTCATTAACAATCACAAAACACCGGACACAAACTTTTAAGTCCACAGTTAAGGGGCTGGTCAAGTAAATCATGGTGCATTCACAGCCTGGGAACCTGGACAATCAGCAAGCCAATGCTTCAGAGGACTATTTATTAAAAAGGATGCAAGGTCAAGATACAGGAACAAGTGGGGAAAAAAGACCAGAGATACAGATGCCAAAACGTTAACAGTAATTATATCTCAGAGACTGGATTACGGGTAATGTTTATGTCCTTTTTTGGGTTTTTAGTATTCAACAGTGTGTATATAGAAGGGAAAAATGACACAGAAAAAAAATCAGTCCGACTTCTCTCCCTGGTGTCTTCAATGCCCCACCAACAATGAAGCACAGCTGGCCATGTAGACACACTGGCCCTGTGAAGGCGCCCTCGCCCTCCGGCCTGTCACAGGTTCCTCCCTGCCCACCTTCTGCATGAGTCAAATGCACATAAGGCTCTGTAGGAAGCACAGGGCTTTGAGGCTGGTGGGAAGCTGGGCTCACCTCTCCCATTTCCAGATTCTATGGGTCAGATTGGCTCAAGAGCCTGTGAAGACTCTGATTATGAAAGTGCTAACTGGTGAAAGGAGAGAGGAAGACCTCCCCAGGTTAAGGCCACAGAAAGCTCGGTGAGTGAACAAGTACCCGGTGTCCAGCTGTGCTATGCAGAGAGGTGTGATTCTTCTGCGACCATCTGCTGTCCGAGTTTCAACTTGTTTCTTCAAAAGATTCTGGTAAAGTAGAGTAACATATATGAATATAAGTTTCTGCCAAAGTACCTCTACATATAAAAAAAAATAAGGCTTCTAAAGGAAATGATTTTTAACTTCCCTTTCTATGGCCTTTCAAGTCCAACTAAACTAAGCCACTGAATCAAAGAACAAGAATTTTTGTCAGGGTGTGTGTTTGAATTTCTGCACCATAAAGCAGTAAGGGCAGAAAGTTCCCAGTTGAACTAGCTGCAGCACTTTGCTCTCCATCACCAGCACTGCAGGCCTGGCTAGGTTTCCTGGGCAGTAAGCACGTGCCAGTCTGGCCACTCCTGCCCAGCAGCCATGGGGCTCACTGAGGGAACAAATGAATGAAACCTGCACTTGCAAGCCACTCCTGTCTCTAAGCTGTGATACGCAAACCTTTCATCAGAGTCATTTCTTCCACTGCAGACTCATAAAACCAAAGGTTCCCAGTCACACATTGTGTCTCAATCACTTGGGGAGGTTTGTCACCCTGTACAAGCTCCTGGAAATGGTTTAAGCTCCCCAGATGATCCCAATATTTCCTGCTCCGTTCCTGCTCCAACTCCACTCCCACCCAGTGAGACATGGGCTTCCAGAGGAAGAAGTGAGGAGCCCACAGACATCTCCTAAGGACAGAACCTGAAACCTACTCTTCTCAGTATCTAGAATTTCCTAGAAAGGCGAGAAGTGAGGTTTGGAAGTTCCCACAAGAGATGACTTCCTCTAGAGTTTCTTGGGACAAAGAGGCCTTTGGACAAAGTGCCTTAGGCCCCATTAGTACCTCATGCAGCTGACGGCAATAGGAGCAAGTGGCCCCAAGCTGGCTTAGCCCTGGGTTCTGTTCTAGGTACTGCATACACTTACCTCCCTACCATTCGTATCTGTGCTCTGTTCAGACTGCACACTTCCCTTGCCCTGTCCCTGGGTGTGTACTCAAGTCCTCGGTGCTATGGGGCTGAGCCCTCACCTTCCTAATGTCTTCCAGACTTTCCCCATTGACGACGCCAGCAACTGAAGCAGCAGAGCTCGTCTCTCTAGATGAGGCACTCTTCTGGTCCAGCTGTTGTTGTTGCTGCCTGCGTTGGTATTTGAGCATTTCTGGGTTCTCAATGACAGCTGTGGATAGCTGGGCTTCAGTCATGATGGCCAAGCTCTTGCCATACGTGGACTGGTGAATACGGCTCTAGAGGAACCAGAGAGAAGTGCAACAGACCAGTTGTGAGCAGCAAAGTGGTAGACCCCATGTGGGCAGGGACAGTGTCCCCAGCACATCAGTGACTGGTGTGATTTATACAAGGATGTGCTAATGACCAACATGGAGGCCAATAGGACATATGCCTCATGGCAGAGGATACTAGGCATGGGGAGGTGATGCCCTGGGATCCATTTCTGCAGGGCCTGGTGTGCTGTTATGTGGCCAGGAACTTCCTTCTCTTGCTACTTGTCCCTTCTCCCTTCACTCTCTCCCCTGGACTCTGGAGGCAGAATTAAGTTTGGCAGATGTTTACCTGTTTCTTAAACATGGGGTCCCTGCCTGCCATTTGAGAAATGATAAGCTACATAGTGTTATTTTGTAGGGTGCCCATCTCCTTCCAACCAACCAGGACTCTCCAAGTGGGAAGGGAGTACACAGGTTACCAGGTTACCTAATGACAGTAACAGGGTAGAAAGAAGACTTGAAAGAAAGAAGACTTGAGGCCACTGAAACACTCATCCCTTCACTGACAACTGACTCTTGGGGGAGCCAGGCCATTCTAGGTGCTGCTACAAAGCAGAACTCTACCCCTAAGGGGTTTACATCATAGTGGGAGGTCCACACAGTAGCTTATGAGGGGTTCTCCCAGCAATTGCACCTTGAAGGGGAGAGATGCCCACCTGGTCTGGGCTTTCATTAGGCTCCTTTCAGACAAACAAACACATTCTGCTAAGTGTTGTCAAAGGCCCCTTTGTAGAAACATCTGCTTTCTAAGTCTACGGTCCATAAAGCATGGCCTTTCCCAAAATCCTTAAAAGCACATGGGCCACCCTGTCCTGGGCAAAGCACAGAGGGGAGGAGGCCTATGGGCATGGCTCATGGTTCTATTCTCATATCTAAGGGTCATATATAGTCTCTGCAAAGGGCCACACTATTTTCTGAGGCTTAGTTACTTCACTGATAAAATGAATGAGCCCTGCCTTAAAAGGTTTTGTATAATTCGTATGAAATAAAACATGCAAAATGCATGGCCCGGAGTCTGGTATGCAATAAATGCTAAGAAATAACCAATATTACTGTTATAGTTGCTGCTTCATGGCATCTATGTCCTTACAAGACAATGAAGAAAATGATGTGAGCAGGGGCCCTTGAGATCATTCCCACTATCTCCCAGGGTAAAAACCTCCCTGGGTGTGGCTAATTTTAAGCTCAAGAAAAGATGCCCAAAGTTGTTTTATTCTTAGTTCCAGAATGGATTTCTGACACAAATAAGAGTCTCATCTTTAATCTATCTTGTAAAGAAGATTAGCATTACAATCTATAAAAGATACCCAATAATACCTTAAGAAACAATGTCCCCATGTATATCCTAAGAGGAGGGTCTAATCAAAGGGGCCTCTCAGAGCTATGGCGGCTATTTCTGTGGCCTGAGAGCAAGTGCAGCATTCAGGCCACTAGCTGGAGGTATACTGTTCTTTTACCTTCTCCTCCTCACTCAAGGGGTCTCCAAGCTCATCCTGGGAGAAATCTAGAAACGCCACAGAGCCATCCATGGAGCACACCAAGATGCCCAGCCCGTTCAGAGTCCTGAAAGAGAGGACCATTAGCAGCCTGGGGAGCAAGTGCCTACGGGGCTTACCCATACCTCCAAGGCTGGACTGGGGGATAGCATGCAGGACTCTAACAGATGCTGGAAACTCTTCATTCCCTTCTGTGGAATTCATTGGTAGGGTGGGGGTAGGGGAGACAATCATATCTAGAAGGTTCTGGTGCCCTAAGCATATATACAAAGTATATCTTATGTATTTTTTAAGAATTTCCTCTTTAAAAAAAATTTTTTTTAAAGATTTTATTTATTTATTCATGAGAGACAGAGAGAGAGAGAGAGGCAAAGGCACAGGCAGAGGGAGAAGCAGGCTCCACACAGGAAGCCTGATGTGGGACTCAATCCTGGGTCTCCAGCATCACGCCCTGGGCCGAAGGTGGTGCTAAACCGCTGAGCCACCTGGGCTGCCCTCATTTTTGTTTTATTTTTGAAAACATTTTTAAAAAAACATGAAGTGTACATCTAAAGGAGGTCATTGAGAAGCAGAAAATGTGTCTCCACACTTCTAATCTGGTTCATACAACAACAAAGTGAAGTAAAACCAGAATCACAACACTTTCCTTTTCCCAAATATGTTTGCCTGAGGAGGTATTTTCCAGGGCCTAATGCCAACAAAGCAAGGAGCATAGCAGCAGACATGCTCCCAATGGCAGGCCCAAGCTGCCCTTTTCTGAATTATGTGCAGACCCAGCAGGGGTCTGCTCTAGTTGCCACCCCCCAAAATTGGGGGCGGGGGGAGTCCCTGGCTGCCTGACCCTAATCGCATCCAGAGGCCTTATGTTCCAACATGTGGCTTCTCTTTTCCTAGCCCGTGCATTGTAAGAAGAATCCATCTTACCAGGAAATATCCATGATGGATTTGTCGAATAGCTCATGGATGACAACCAAAGGCCGTTTCAGACACGTGAGCTGGAAGGAAAGAAGCAGCAAAGGCTAATGAAATGAATGAAACTGCTTTCTGTCCACTTAACTCAGTTACCACCAACAGTACTTAAAGCCTTGGTCTGAGTTTTTGTTGACATATTTGACTCTATTCAAATAGCAACCAGCAAGATCCCAAACTTTGGGAACCAAGACCTGCCAAAATATGCATTTTCAGTATGGCCCCTGTCTGAAGGGCTTGCTCTGGTCTGGCAGGGGAGATGGCCGTACACATAGACAACCAAGAATGGTGGTTCTAGAAAGGCCATGATCTGAGCAGAGGTCTATAAGCAGGGACAGGATGCCAAGGCCTAGGCAAAAGATGAGGCAGCAAAGTAGCACCAAGTAGCACCATGCAGCACCACCAAAAGCAGTTTAAGTTGCTCCAAATCTAGACCCAAAGTTAACTACTATTAACACCTGAGTAATTTTTTTGGGGTCTATCCTGAACAAATATTTTATTCTTTGGCACGATTGTGCTTGCTTTTTCATTTGATACATAATAAGAATGTTATTAAATATATTGAAACCTCTCTTTTTTAATGACTGCATGACACCATGTGTATACTTGTATCTAGTCACTTAAAGGTTGGACTGTATGCCATCTCTACATTCCCACAGCTCACATGCTAGAGTATGACCACCTTGCTTACAGGTCCAGGGGCCACAGTGGAGTGGGCTGGGAGGGAATACCTTCTGCATGGCTCCCAACAGGTGCTGTTTCTGGGGGGAAGAGCTGCTGCAGCTACCCTAGTTCTGAGGATAGGGAATCTGAGCTACCTGGATCTCATAAGAAGAATCTTGCTCCTCCTCCAATTCTACTTCCAGAAAAAAATAGCCCCATCTCTCCTCCCAGAAAATATGCCTGCAGACCACTAAAAAATCTGGAACCTGTGTGAACCCCTGACCTCAGCATTATAAGAAAATGAGCACGTGATCAGTGATGTTTTGGTCAAAGAACCACAAAATGGAGCCTTAGGCCAAAAGGAGCTTAGGAAGAACATGCCTAGAATTGCCTATAATGGCAGAACCTGGGTTCAGGTTCTGAAATGTCACATGAATAAAGGCCTGAAAAAAAAAAAATCACAGTGTACACAACAATTAATTTCTCCGACAAACAACTATAATAAATGCGGCCAGAAGATAACCTCCAAGTCTACAACTATAAGTCCATTCTGTTTATGTGGCAATTAATAATTAGTTTGGAACAAACTATTGATTACTAAACATAACAATAAACATGAATCTTAACAATATTATGCCAAGTGAAAGCAATGCAAGATGCAAAGAAATACTGCACAACTCATCAATATGACAGACATCACTGGAGTAGCTGCATTGGCCAAGGGGTATTGGGAAATGGGGCCTTGACTGGGCAGGGATGAGGGGTTCCTTATCATATTAACATGTATGATAATACACTACAGTGTATACTTTAGGTGAATACATTTGCTGTACATTATATATAGATAACAAAGGTTTTCTGAAAGGAAGCAGACATGACATGGCATCCAGTGCCTATGAGGACCATCCAGTGCCTTGTGTCCTGAGTCTGGACACAAGAGCTGCTCTGACTGGGTCCCAGGGTAGCCTCTCCTAGCTAAGTACATGCCTAGTCTCGAGTCCTTCCTCCTTCCAGGGGTAACGAGAGGGCCTAACCTCAGGTGTGGGGCAGAAGCACACACTGAGCACCACCAAAAGTGAGGGGGAGGTCACTCTTCTTTCAGGCCTCTGGGCTCTACCTCCTTCACCAGCTCCTTTCCTTCTCCCTGAAGGAGCCACAAAAGCTCTTGGGCAGGGGGGGTTGGGGCTCACCCAGACAGAGAGAGAACGGTCCTTGCTGCCAACAGCACAGCAGCAATATGGGCAGCTGGGCTTTGCAGAACTTCCATTCTTCTGCTTTTTTTTGAAGATTTTTGGGTTGAATTTCTAAAGCCAAACAACAAATGTTAAAATAATTAATCAAGCATCAAACATATACCCCATGCCAAGTATCAGAAATATATAATACCAGCCTGTCTACGGGAAACCCACACTGACATTCTCCCAGCCCCAAGCACTCAGCATGCTTTACTTCATCTTCATAACTACCTGGGAGGCATTTTGCTGAGGTTGAAATGGAGTTTCAGGGAGGCTAGGAAATGCGGGCCAAGTCACCCGATGAGTAAGTAAGTGGTCAAACAAGGATTTGAAGCTGGCTCTACTAACTCTCCATTTCTGGGCCTGCAGCCAGACTGACAGCATATGGGAGCTACTGAAACTGGCTCTCTGAATTCCCCTTGGCCTGGGCAAAGGCAGTTCCAGGACCTGGCTTTAGGGACAAAGTCTTGACAGAGGGCAACGGGATTATCAGATATCTATTCCATTAATCCCTTCCTTCACTGTAGTTGTTGCTCAGAGTCAAAACTGTCTAGCAGATCCTGATCAACCCTGAATAATCTCACTTGGCCAGGGATGGTGGCTAAGTCATGCTAAAATGTACACTGGGGACCATCCTCACAATGTAATCTGGGTGCTGCTTTTGGCAAGGTTGGAAGTACACAATGAGTTCCTGCCACATTCCTGGATTGAAAGGAGTGGGAACTCTAGATTCAGAGCGGAATCCCCTAGCCAGGACAACTGAGGAGGAAGGGTGGATCCCTGGAGACTGATATCAGCTGGCCTGGCCCACAGGGCTTCTAATCCCAGAGGGCAGGCAGGAATGGCCAGTGGTACACAGAGACCAGACAACATGGCACCTGGAGGTGTACACCCTGGGTTTGAATCTTCAGCTACCCTGAGTTGGCTGAGGGGCCTCAGTACCGCAATCTCAGAGAGCCACTCATCCAGTGCCTATGAGGACCACCTGATAGTCATGTGGAACCACTATGCTAACCTGAAGCGGTGATTTTCTAACATTTTCCTAATAAGGACCTGGTTTCAAAGTCCTACATGGGCTCCAATACAAAAAAAATTAAAGCAGCAATATTTTATTTGTATAAAACATATATATATATATTTTAAATCACAGCATATAATATTTATTATCACCATTTTAAAGATTTATTTTAGAGAGAGAGAGAGGGAGAGAAAGAGCATGCAAGCCAACATGTAGGGGGAAGGGCAGAGGGAGAGGAAGATAGAGAAATTCCAGTAGACTCCCTGCTGAACGTGGAGTCTGATGCTGGGCTCAATCTCATGACCCATGAGACCATGACCTGAGCTGAAATCACGAGTCAGGTGCTTCACCAATTGAACTACCCAGGCACCCCTATAATATTTATTGTTAATTCAAACAATGGGAAGGATGAATCCATTTTAAGGAACACAAAAAATTGAGATCAGGAACCCAGATGATCTTTTTTTTTTTTTTTAAAGATTTTTTTTATTCACGAGAACCACACAGAGAGAGGCAGAGACATAGAGGGAGAAGCAGGCTCCCTGCAAGGAGCCTGATGCAGAACTCGAACCCAGGACCCCAGGATCGTAACCTGAGCCAAAGGCAAACGCTCAACCATTGAGCCACCCAGGTGCCCCTTATCTTTCATTTTTATCAACCTTGGCCCACCAACCTATTTATTTTGCTTTGGTTGCCCAGTGCTGAGAAAATCCTCGTTAATGGTAGCCCGTATCTTCTGATACCCTTCACCTTCCATGTCAAGAATGGGCAGGGCAGCTCAGACTCAGGTGATCCACAGTATAGCCTCACAGCTATGACTAACTGCTGCTGGGGTTCAGGCACACACACTGTACCTGTGTTCCCTAGAGTCTGGCACTCGTTAGGACCATCATGCTTTTTTTTTTTTTTTTTAAAGATTTTACTTACTTATTCATGAGAGACACACAGAGAGAGGCAGAGACATAGGCTGAGGGAGAAACAGGCTCCTCACGGCCCAATGTGGGACTCAATCCCAGGAACCCAGGGTCATGACCTGAGCCAAAGGCAGACGCTCAACCACTGAGCTACCCAGATCACTATGCTTAAGCACCCATGACCTGACCCAAATGTATAAAAAGGCTAGTGTGGAGCTATAATGTTTCTAAAGATTGATTTTTGTAATACTCATTAAAACATGTATGTATTCTGTTTTGTAAAATCTGTTTAAAAATTATGAAACATAAATATGAAAAAAAATTATGAAACATAAGTAAAATGAAGCATGCAAGCCATAAGAATGTGACATGTGCTGACTCTCAGAGCCCACCACCTCAGTCCCACATGTGATCCAGCCTTGGGGCCAGGCCCTACTCAGGTGGAGGCTAAGCATACTCACCACGACTGTCACAGCTTTCCGGTGCCCGACAAAGTCCATGTTGGTCTTCCAGCCCTCCCGTTCAATGATCTGGGCAGTGGGGCCAGAGTTGTTCATGGCGTGGGCAGATACCAGGTAGTGCCCATCCGGTGACCAGCTGAGCCGTAACACATGGGTCGTCCCTCCACACTGAAAGAAGAAACATCTGTACTTGGAGGCAGCTCAAGACCAACTGTGTGACCAAAACTCTGTCCTTAAGAATAAAGTGGACTTCTAATTTAGAAATATATGGTGATGGAGCATGTACACAAGCTTCTGGCTATTCTGACAGCTGTTAACATTCCAATCTCTCCAGATGATCTAATAAAAAAGGCTGTGTCAGATGAGACTGGGAGCTGCAGTATCCTATATTCCTCTATGGATGCTGAGCACAACAGAATGGCATAGACCTGAGGGGACCAGTAGGATAGCCACCTCTTTTAACTGTCAATTCTGTTTGGGCCAAATCTATCTGGCCACTGACCTCTTTCTTTTGCCTAGCACATTAACTCTATCACATTAGGTCTGCAGAGCATTGACTTCAGTGGAGAAAGAACTCTGTGGACCTCTAGGAGCCTGTCTCTGTAATGTAGCCAGTGGCAATGAGCCACTATGTACTTTCTCTAGCCTGCTTCAACTGAAGTGGTGGTACTCGCAAAGGAAAGAGCTTCGTAAAGTCCATATAAACCATAATATGTGTAGCAGAAAGGGACTGCTCCCCTGACCTCGACTAGGGCTGAAGCAAGGCATCCCTCCACATTATTATTCCTGCCAAATGAGAGGACATGAGCCAGAAAACCAGTTCCCTAAAGCTCAAGGTCAGTCTAGGGGCAGCCTTTAAGACTTAGGAATTAAGATCTTGCCTCATAGCCCCAGAGAAGGACATGACAAGGCGTGGACTGAGTGCAGTGATGCATCGGCCTCAACTTTCATCTGGGTCACAGATGCAGGCGGTCCAGGCCCACCCGAGGTTGAGGAGTCCCGCCAGCTCCCACTGGGATTCCAAACATTCCTACCTATCTACCATAGCTGCCCCCAGGAACCCTGCTAGTGGGACCCTGCTGCCTAGTTGCTGGAGCCCTGAGGGGAAGCTCCGGAAGGCAGGAGGGCCCATGTCCCCTGTACCAGGCTGCAGCCAATGAGCGCAGGGTTAAGTAGGGTGAATAGTATTGCTAATGTGGTGCTGTTGGTTTAGGGAAAACTGAATACATGATTTCCACCTTCCTTCTGCAGCCAGCCCTAACCTGTGGGCAAATGTCTGTATCTCCTGCAAAACTTGCTCACAGCCCTTCCTCTGATGCAATCAGCACTCCTGGGCTGTTTCTGCACATTCTGGACAACTCATCACCATATTCATAACAGATGTGAAAGTCTACCTTCACACTAGGCTCTAACCTTTAAGGGAGAGACTTCATCTCAGTCCACTTTCATTTCCTTTATCTAGTACTATCCTTCTCATAGTAGGGACTTAAAAACAAAATCTAACAAATAATGGAGAACTTGAACTCTGATTCCACATGAAACAAGAACGCAAATAAAGGAAAAGGTAGTAAGATACTATACAAGTCACTGTAGTCTGACCTCCAGACATTCTGCACACTGTACTGTTTATACTACCTAAGAAAAGAAGCTGGCAGGCCTGTAAAGTGCAAATCAGTGAGTAAAGCCACAGCACAGTCAGAAAAAATAAAAGATAGGGCCTCCTCCACCTGTGTGGCACAATGGTATAGAGGAATCACCAAGGTTCTTTTCAGTTTTTTCTCACTTCAAAGTTGGACATTTAATACAGTTTGAGAAATGGAAGATTTTCATCATTTGACTCTTGGGCCCAAATGCCCATCCCAGAAAATGCTGACCCGTCTGCTCAGGCCTCTAGACTCTGCATTCACCCACAAGGTCTGGACCCCAGCCAACTCCTCTGTCCACAGAGGCCAGGGAGGCTGCTGGACCGAGCTCCTTACCTCATCAAAAGGCTTGGTGATGCTGGTCTCCAACTGCCAGTCTAGCGTTCTCCACACCTTTAGGCTGCGGTCATCAGCTTGAGAGGCAATGTATTTACCAACAGGGTCCCAAGTCAACCCCTTTACCAAGCCAGAATGGCCTCTCAGAGTAGCTAGAATTTCTGTGGAGGAAAAGAATAGATTGGAAAAGCATTAGCTAGGGGAAAATGACGAGTCTACATAGAAACATGAGCTGTAATCCATGGGCAATGGAAAGGCTGGCCAAGAGAAGGGAACTCAGGAGTCTACCTTGGCCAGCTCCCAACCCTGGGCACAAGCAGAAGAGCCCCCTCTGATCTTCTGTTAAGACAAAAGCAACCTGAAGGAAGAACTGCTCCTGGGAGGTGGACACTGTGATTTTCTTTCAGTCACAGCTAATACTGAGCCTGCACAGGTCCCCTAAAGGGCAGGCAAACAGGGATCCAGGCTTGGGCCAGAGCCAAATTCTGCCCCTTTGACTTGTTTGCAGTTGGCAGCTCTGTCAGGGGTTTCCCCTTCAGAACAGAAGGCCATGCCCATCTGGGCTGTAACATCAATATTTCTGATTATGAACCACTCTGGCAGCTCCCTGATAAAGAACAGGGCTGACAGCTCAGGGGGACACAGCACTGTGCTGAAAGTTCTTTGTAAGTCATCACTGAGAACAAAAGTGTGCAAGACAGCACATCCTAGAGGTCTGCAATCTAAATGCCACCCCAACTCTAAATCTGGCCCTCTGTGACCTGGACAAAAATGCCCCCATACACATAGTAGCTTATAAAGAGAGAAAATGACATGGGTCAAGTTCATGGAGGATGCTTTTTAGCCCACGAGCAAAATATATTCCAAATACTAACAAGGAATAGAAGTAGCTTAAGAGTTATAAACTGCAGTGAAATGCCAGGTCATGCCATCCATCTGTTATGACTTTAAACACATTAATAAGAAATACCAATCTTTTGCACAACTGGATTTGTTAGCCTTTATCTGCTTAAGGGCTTCAGAGAGGAGATGTTAACTAAGTGGAAGGCCAGAAGCCCAGCAGTGAGGAGGCATGCTTTCAAAGATATATGTGTGTGTAGGGGGGTGCCAGATGCCCAAGAACATGCAACGCTACCCTATCACCTTCATGACAGGGTGGATGTGGCACATACATGCTAGCACTCAGTTACTATTTTTCTTTAACATATACCTCTTTTAAAACCTTAAACAAGTGTCACTGAATAAGAAAAAAAGAACTGAATTGCTGACAAGACACATGTATCTCCATTCACTGTGAGATACTTATTACCACCAGCCTTAGGAGACAGAGAGCCCACCCTGCTCCAGATGATCAGCCCATTTTTGCCACCACCCAGTCAGAGGCCCAGACCTGGGAACTTCACAGCATTCCAGATGACGACAGTATTATCCACACTGCACGAAGCCAGCCAGGCATCATGGGGAGACCACGCTACATCCATCACATCTGGAAGACAGAGGGCTGGCAGTGAGTCTCTTACCTGGTGTGCAGACTCAGCAAGGGGGGCACTCGACACTTGACTGCCAGGTGGGCCTGCAGCCCCTAGCATCTGACATTTTAGGAAACTTAACTTCAGATAATCATAACTAGACTGTTTTTTAACCAATCTGCAAAACTACCCCACTAAGGTTTTTGAACTGGTCATGACATTTGAAGCATCTATGTGACCTCGCTCATCCCTCTGACAAACAAGGTAACTAGGGGCATAGCTGAGAGTTTGGGGCCAAATAGAAGAACCCTGGCTCTGATACCTGCTGGGTCTGTGGCCTCAGGCTCGCTAAGCATGCTTCTCTGATCCCAAATGGGCCTGAGCCCTTTGAGCATTACAGGCACAACACTCAGCAGAATGCTTAGCACACAGCCAAAGTTCAACAGCTGCTGAATAAGCGGGAGGCCATTTTTAGGCCTTTCTCAAGAACTGGACCTCACCTCTAAGACCCCATCAGAGCATCCCTTCCCTAGAGAGCCCCCAAACGCAGTACTCATGTTTACTTCTTTATGAACAGTTTTCTCATCTGTAAAATGCAGATTAAAAAAAAAAACACCCTATGCTCAGAGTGTTATTATGAAAATTAAATGTGAGAATTGCTGTAGCACGGTGCCAGGCACACACCAAGGCATCGATAAAGGTCAGCTGTGATGGTGACGATGACTGGGCCCATCTTGCCGTGCAGATGTGATTTTTCTAGCCTCTGTGCCTGGTGCAGTGCTAGGTGTACAGAAGAATGGCTGGCGAGGCGAAGAAACAGAAACACAGCAGCAAGTTAATAGCTATCTAGTCCTCTCCCCATAAGATTTTTTGAAAAAGTGTAAGCAAAATACTCAAAACTTCTATTTTTTTTTCTATTTTAAAAAAATTTTCAGGGACAGCTTGATGAATTTTCTCCACAAGGTACTGCACTTTGTATTTCACACTGCATACACACTAGGGTGCTGCATTTAGTATCCTCATAGCCTATGTGATCCTGAGGGCTTCGTTTGTTCGGCTGTGCATTCTAGGTCTTTGAAAGCATTCACTACCATAAACAGACCTAATTCAACAATGAACTGTTAACTCGGTCCCAAGTTTTTATGCCAACAAGCACACAGGTGTATGCCACTCTCTACACTCTGGCTTATTTCCTGTGACTGATATCCCAAAGTGGGACTCTAGGCAGAGTGCCTGAAGATTTTTCTAAGTCTGGACTCTAACTCTGTAGGCTGCTTTCCCGAAACCTCTAGGACTTCACACTTTTATAAGCAGAATGTTCATTTAAAAATCCTCTTATTAGCTTGAGGGTATGATTTGTTTCCCTCATTTATTAAGTACATTTTGATGTTTAAACTTTGATTAGTAAAAAGTGAACATTTTTCATATCTGTCTAAAGTCTTCTTGGACTGTTTTGCTCCTACCTTCTGTCTGTTGGGAACTCTTTTGTTCAGTGGGTCTAACAAACACCAATGTAGTGCTTATAAAAATGAGGACTAAAAACCTCCTCTAGGAGCTTAGAGGCCAGGAGGGGCAGACATGTTAACATCAGAATTTCACCATGGTACCTAAGTCTGAGAGCAGAGAAGTGGTCAGCTGGGAATACCAGAAGAGAGATGTGATTTTTCCATCCAATTACCATGGACTACTGATAATACAGACATTAGCTTCAAATTCTATCAGTTTATCTTCCTATCCTATAGGAGATTTATGTAGTAAAATCTCTTATTCTCCTTTGTGACCTCTTTTATTGCCTGTTAACCTTAAAAATATTCCCTCTGCTAGAGGTTTGATGAATATTCAATTGTTTTCTTCTGCTTTAATTATTTAGACTGTTTCTCTCTTTAATATCTAGAATTTATTTCAGTGCATGGTGTATTTAGTGAGGCTCTACATTTCTCTCTCCTCATCTATAAACTGTGTTGGTTGGTTTCAGTCTAGCTCTGTCCTCTTCTGGGTCTTTCTTGAGCATTCTCTAATGAGGCTTCCATCCAACTTCACCAACATGAATAGCACTTAGCTAAGGCCATGGGAGGCCTCCATATCAAGTCCAGTGATCAGTATCCTCAGTCCTCACCTGACCTCAAAGCAACATGTAATGGGCTGCTCAATTGCTTCTCCCTCAAACATTCTTCCACTATCTAACTGGCCTCCTCTCCATCACAGCCTTTTTCACTGGTTCCTCATCACCCCCAAAGCCCAGCCTAGATCTACCCTTGGTCTCCAGTCCCACATATACTTCTTCCCTGTACTCCACTCTCACATATCAAAATGCTTATGCAGCAGGGCCACTTATACCTCTGCTAGGCAATGCAAACGTGCCCCAAAGCCAATTCCTAAATATTTCCTTCAGCAAACATTTCTGTCCCACCCACACACCTTCCATCAGGTGATGGTAACTGTATCCTTGACACCCTCCACACCAGTTTCCAGGAAGCTGTCCTGATTCCTTTGCTTATCTCACACCCTACATACCATCCCCACTGCTCCTCCTGACTTCCACTGCTGTGACCCAAGTCCCCCATCTCTCACCAAGATTATGTCAGCAGTCTCGTCGGTGGTCTCTCTAGTGCTGCCTATAGTCCATGCAGCTGCTACAGGCCTCCTTACTCCTCTGCTCAAAACCCTGAGCCTTCCCATCTCACTCAAAGACCCCTTCACAGTGGCCTAGAAGGCCTGCCCCTGCTTCCCTCCCTGTTCATTCCCCATGTCCTAGCCTCAGGTGGTTCTCTGAACATATCAAGCACATGTCCACATTCCAAGGCTGCTGTCCTGGCTATTCCTTTGGCCTGGAAAACTCTCTGAATGTGCACACCATTGTCCTCTAACCTCAATGTGGTCTTCCCTTGGGTGTCACCTTCTCAGGAAGGCCTCCCGGAGAATGCCATCTTATTTTGCTCCATAGCACTTATTTTCTAGTTTCTGATGTGACTAGTTGTCTGTTTCTAAGAATGTAAACTCCCTGAGAGTAGAAAAGCACCCAGAACATATCAGGTTCTCAATAAATATTTGTTAAATAAACTTGGGGGGAAAAAAGCATCTTTATTTTATTTGGTCTTTCCATTTATGAAGTACCCATTTTATCTCTCTCAAAAAAGGTTTGTGGTTTAATTCTTACAGATCTCAAACATTTCTTGGTAAGAGCATTCCCGAGTATTTACAATTTTTTCTTCCTGCTGTGTAAGTGTTCTCTTCGTAGCATCAGATATTCTAATTCACTATTACTAGTGAAAGATGAATAATTAAAAATTTTCCTATATATCAATTCAACAACTCATTTTTATTAGTTCTAGGTGCTTTTCAACACTTCTTAAGTTCTAACAACTGTGAACTTAATGTTTTGCCATTAGTTTGAAAGACATAGGACTTTTTTCATGTTAAGGAAATAGCTTCCTATGTCCACTTAAAAATATTTTTATTGGGGGGATCCCTGGGTGGCGCAGCGGTTTGGCGCCTGCCTTTGGCCCAGAGCGCGATCCTGGAGACCTGGGATCGAATCCCACATCGGGCTCCCAGTGCATGGAGCCTGCTTCTCCCTCTGCCTATGTCTCTGCCTCTCTCTCTCTCTGTGTGACTATCATAAATAAATAAAAATTTAAAAAAAAAATATATTTTTTTATTGGGATGCCTGGATGGCTCAGCAATTGAGCATCTGCCTTCGGCTCAGGGCGTGATCCTGAAGTCCTGGGATCGGGTCCCACATTGGGCTTCCTGCATAGAGCCTGCTTCTCCCTCTGCCTATGTCTCTGCCTCTCATGAATAAATAAATAAAAAATCTTTAAAAAATATTTTTATTAAAAATTGATGCTGAATTATCTAATATCCCTTTCAGAACACCTCCTAAGATGACTGTTTTTTTGTTTTGTTTTTGTTTTTTTTTAAAGGATGCTCCATGCCCAACTTGGGGCTTGAACTCACGATCCTGAGATTAAGAGTCACATGCTCTACTGACTGAGCCAACTAGGAGCCCCAAGGGTCTTTTCTTATTTAATCTTCTAGTATGTTGTTATAGTAACAGATTCCCTTTACACAAAACTCTCACTTTTATATAAATCATGTTTAGTCAAAATGAATTACTGTTTTTAAAAGTTATCAAAGTCACGAGCATACGTTTTATTTTTTCATATTCGTCTATATTTTTACTATTATTTTTTTAGGTTTTGGGAACCCAGGGTGACAGCTTCCTTTGAAGAATAAATATTTCTACATTCTGGAATAATTTTTCTTAAAAGCTTGAAACAATACATCAACAAATCAAAAAGTAATTTTGAAAAGGAAGCATTTCTGATTATTTCAAAATTTTCACTGGTTATTTAAGTTTTCTTAACCTTATGCTGTCAATTCTGAAAATTCCTATTTTCTAGAAAACTGTATTTCTTTTAGCATTTTTTTTTTAGTTTAATAAACATTATGCTATACTCTGATAATTTTTTTCCCTCTGGGTTAAATGTTTCTCTAGATCCTTTACATCTAATTTCACCTAGGTTTTTTTCCCCCTATCCCCTCCCCATTAAATATGCCAACTTTGCTTTCAAAGACCCAGTGCTTTCTATTTATTTCTGCCTTCTCACTGATGTTTCTTCTTAAAGAGTTCTGCTCACAGCTGCTATCAGGACCACCAAACAAGGAGTGGGTGTTTCTGCTGAAAGTAGGCAACTCGACTTGCCTGGTAAAGGAGAGCCCTGGCATGGTGGGCCTGGAGAGAAGTTGAGGTTTGGCTCAGTCCAAGTCTCAGGTTAAGGAACCCATCAAGAGCCTCATGGAAGCCCCACCTTACATTTAAACACCTGCATGGATACTTTCTTCAAGTTCCAGAGGAGTCCAATTAGACTCTGTGGGCAATTGTGAGTAAGTGAGGTTAAATTACACATTTTTATGGTTATCAACAATTATACAATGCTACTCTGTCAGCTTTTAAAAATGTGGAATTAGGGGCAGCCTGGGTGGCTCAGCAGTTTAGTGCTGCCTTCAGCCCAGGGCGTGATCCTGGAGACCCAGGCTACCTGCATGGAGCCTGCTTCTCCCTCTGCCTGTGTCTCTCTGCCTCTCTCTCTCTCTGTCTCTTATGAATGAATAAATAAAATTAAAAAAAAAATGTGGAATTAAGCTATGGTCACCAAGAGATGGGTTTGTTCACCTTTAAATTGTCTATGGAGTATCTGTAGAATATATACTGTCAGTGGATTACAACCGATGCCTTTCAAACCACTCCCTCTTGCCCTATCTTCTCCCAGAGCTCCAGGCTCAATTCCAATGATCTTGTGACATTCTTCACTGCCCCTACTCCCAAAACTCAGCATCCCACGCTGAATTGTTGTCCACTCTTGTAAGCCCACTATCATTATGGTCTGAAAGGGGACACCCCTGGCTATGCAGGCACCAGCTAGGAATCTCTCTCATCTCTCCCCAGCTTTGTCCTAAGAATTTCCCAAGTCAGTCTCTCCCCTCCAAACCAATTATCCCAGACCCGGTTCAGGTTTTTGTAGTTTCCATCTGAACCACTGAAACAAGCTCATTTTCTACAACTGTGTCAGATCGATCTCCCTCTTACACCTCAAAGGTTTTAAAGCCTCCCTATCTCTTCCACAATAAAGGTCACCTTCATTAACAGGGAACATAAGCCTTCAATGATCTGGCCCTTGACATTCAGCCAGCCCCACTCTGTTGCAGCTTCCTGCCTTGTATGCAAAGTTCAACTGTGCTGAATCCATGCACACCAGGCCTTTCTGGCTTCTGCTATCCCCCTGTCTGGAAAATGCTTCAGGCCATTCTTGGGCACTAGACCACAGGCTTTCTGAGGTACAGTCACTGGCATCCCTGCATGAGTGTACAGCACATGGCTTTTGACTGCTATTAACTGACCTTCCTTCTCTTCAGTCCAAATCTGCAAAATGTGTCCTTTTTCATTCCAAGTCTATTAAACACTTTGCAAATATACGCAAGGTCAAGGGGGTCATTGGGCCCCTTTTCATGTGTGCTAGTTTCTGTGGAATAAATAAAGTGTGCTTACGGACTTAGTGATCCACTGATGAAGGTATTGATTCAGTTCACCAGGATAAACAGCAGAACATGGGGATTTCTACATTGAAGATATAAACATATACCCCATGAGGGCAGGAGTGGGGGCACTGAATGCAGCTGGAGGCAGGCAGTGGAGACAGTGACTACAAAGACCCTGAAGGACAGGCATGGTGTGACCAATGGTGATGGGGAGGGACGGCCCAGACATAAGGCTGTTTTAAGGACCAAAACAGTCCACAGGGGCCATGGAGGTACTGCTGCTGACCTCAGACAGCTGCCAGGGCCGCCCACCCCAACAGGCAGCCCCACTCACCGCCTGAGTGACTCCGGAGGATGGAGACACATCGCCACTGCTCCACATTGGCAAGCTTACCACTGGAGCCAAACACGGTGCTGGGGCCGATGTACCTGTGTGAAAGAGGAGTCAGAAAGGCACTCCAAGCATGCTCTAGGCACTGCACAGAGATACTCACTGCAGCGCGGCTTATCATGGCAGACAGAACAAAGCAAAATCAGGCAATGGCTGGAAAGCATCAAATTGCTGAACAACAGGGGCTGATTAAGTAAGTCATGTTCCATGCACTTGATGAAATACTACATAGCCATCACAAATCTTGTGGTAAAAGACTATCTACTGCATGGGGAAATGTTCACCATATATAATTAAGTGAAAGAAGCTGGCCACAGGACATTCTATACAATATGATAGATATCATTATGTAAATAAATAAATAAAATACATGTAACATGGATATCATCTATGCATGGAAAATGGATCAGAAAGACAGACATGAAAAATACCAAAATATTAGCCATGGCTTTCTTTGGATGGTGATTTTTATATATTTCTTCAGATTTCCAAACTATACACTAAATACGTTATTTATGTTGACTAAAACAGCAAAATCAATGACAGTCTTTTTAAAGCCCTCTTGCAAAGCATTGAAAGCACAGGTACTAGCTCTTGCTGTGCAAGCAGTCTGGGAGTTCCCCATGGAGGTAGCACTGACACAACTGATGCACAGAGCCTCTGTTAACACAATTTGCTCCTATAGAACTCTTTACGAACTCCCAGAAAGAGCTCACTGAGTGAGCCAAAGGAGACAGCGCACCTCTGTTCTCATGGCCATGGCGACAGGGTCACTCTGGCTAAGCAGTGAAGTAGAATCTGGTTTCCTAGTCTGACTGGCCCCAGAGTCACTTAGTGAGCTGGTTATGTAGTAGAGTCCCAGGACCCACCCTGAGAGGCTCTAAGTTTATACAAAAAGTTTTCTAGGTGATGATTAGTTCATTATGGGTACAGAGCAGGCACTTTCAAGGGGGCTCCTTAGAGACCTAGGGTGTGGCTGACAGAGAATGAACGGCAAAGAGGGTGGGCTCCAGATCCCCTCCCCCAGATTCCATCAGAGCACTTTGACTTTGACTTTTACCTATGTTGTATGTTGGGAAATTTCATTTGAAAAGCAAAACAAACAAAGCTACCAATGTCAGCAAAGGAAACGATTAGCATTCCTCTTCAGGTGGAAACTCTGCAGCCCCGTGAGGGGGCGACTGAGCAGGTCTCCAGGCAGGTGGGTGGCCTCCCAAAGCCTTAGTCAGGCCCTAGCTGCTCCTGGACTGTGTGTGCTTCCTGCTACTCAGGAAGTTGGAGCTCTAGGGACTTCAGTGTCAGAGTAGGGAAAGGTGACTATGATTAAGACCAGCAAAGAAGCTTCTAAAAATAAAATGTGAAGAAAGGAAAATGATGCTTACGTAGCCCGCTTCCACACCATAATCAGTTTGTCATCTCCCCCAGAAGCTAAATACATCCCACTGTTTGACCACCGCACACAGTTCACACATGCTGGGAAGAAAAAAAAATAGGGTGATGAAAATCCAATAGTCACGCCCATTTGTTTTATGCAGAGTCTGGCAAGATGCAAAGGGTTTATAAAACCTATTCTCTCTCAACTATTCAAGGCATCCACTATGGGTGAGTCCCAGAAGAACAATCCAGATCAAATACTATCCTACTTATGCTGTAATAACAAATGACCAGGACAGAGTTTGGAGGGGGAAAGTCTATATAACCTGAGAAGTGTTAGTGCTGGATGAAACAATACAAGGAAGTGAATTTCCATGAAAACTGATAACTAAATCTCATTATTTCAAAAGGGTTACCTCATGATGAGATGTGTTTCTGAGCAGGGAGAATTTTTGAAATGAGGGCATGAACTAAAAAGGCTGAGATGCCTTTTCCAAAACTTTCAGGGGAACAAGCCTGCTAGAGCATAAAACCCTGACTTCATCCCATCTAACACTTTTAAATTTGGATTTTCCAAACTTGTCAGCACTTCAGGTTGTCTGGTTCTGCACTTATAAATTAAAACCAGCAGAAATGCCTCCTAGGCCCCCAAATGGGTTAGAGCCTCTGGGAGCACTCGCAGCTCAGCCTTTGGGAACCCTGCAATACAAGGGATATATCCAAGTTGTAGGACTTGTGTTCTAGGTTGGAGGGCACGGAGGCATATTGGGAGAGCAAAACACACAGAGGTAAGGGAGGGGACATAACTGTTAATGGAGCATCTCAGGGGAGGCAGCTAGGTTGGAAACCAGAGCCAGATACAGTCACCCTGATGCTCAGAGGCAGGAAAATAAGGCGCTAAACATAGGAAAGGAAACCACAACACTGTCCAACCATCAAAAGATCCTGGCAGAGGGCCTCAGAGTGACACAGTGGCAATCTGAGACATTTTGGTGAATTGTCTTTAATACACCCTTCCCCAGAACCCTACTGCTTCCAGGTTGCTGGCCCCAAAGCCCCATGGAATCAGGCAGTAACGACTCATGAGCAGGAAATCACCAGAGGTACCTGCAGACTGTCCAAAGATGGTTCTGTGGGCGGGCCGAGTCTTCTGCCGAATAACTCACCCAGGTGTGCAGCCAACATCTGTGCCTTCAGACAGCAGGCCGAGGGGAGTTACCGCCGCACGGGGCCTTATCTTTCTAATTACAAACACATGTGCTAACCTTGGGCACTCTGCCAACACGCAAAGCCTGCAAAGGGCCACTCTGTAATACCTAAGTGATTGTCCATCTGGCAAAGCATCTTGGGAATATTTTCATCCTTCTCGTCATCCTCCTGGAGGACTGGAGACATATTCCAGATCACAACCTTCCCAGAATCCTGTCCTGGAACGAAGGAGCAGAAATAATTCAATGTTCAAGAAGTAGAAATCTGATACTAACTCTGAGACATAGTCCTCATTTAGCTTTCACAAACTATAAGGGACTGGATTGGAGAAGAATAAATTTGCATTACTCACGTAAGTTATAGAAAAGAAATGAAGAAAAGTGCTAATAGGGATCAAAAAGCATATGGATTTAGTAGTAGGGGGAAGCCAACCTGACTTTGAAAAGAACTTTGGACTAGAAATCAGGAGAGGGGACTGAGCTCTAGTCTGTCTCTAATACAGATCCCTTAGGAGCCCCTCTATAGAAGCTCCTCATCCCTGCCCAGACCCTCACTCCTCATCCGTAAGCTAAAGAGCTAGAAAAGCTGATGGATGTCCCAGGATCCTTTCAGGTATGTACATGGGAACCCTACCAACCAAGGGGAACAGCACATCCCTCCCAGTACTTTGATCCCTTTCTAGGTGCTGCCTGGAGTCCATGGCTGCTTCCAGAGCTGACTGGATGCTTTGAGACCTAAGTCTGAATTAAATTGCCCTGAACATAGGAAAAAAAGGCTGATTACCTATCTGCCCTCTGCTGTCACCTACAGATGGGAGATCAACCAAAGGAAGGCATTTAGGGTTCCCGGGATCATAAGGCGATGTACTATTCTGCTAAAAAATTTATCTATGCATTTGACAATGATTCTTCTTCTTCTTCTTTTTTTTTTTTTTCTTTTGGCCATGATTTTTCTTTCTAAGCTTTCAATTTACTGGTAACTAATGAAAGTCTGGCCCCTTATTTAACTCTTACAGAGAAGCAAAAACCAATAAATGTCTACAAATGGGCATGTCAGAATTACCATAAGGCATACCTAAAGCTGCCTATTGGCCAGTATGTAAAAATGTTTCCTACACAGCTCTTCCTGACCTTACTATACTGAGAAGGGTGGGAAGGTATGCCTCTTCTTATGGATGAGGGAAAAACTCTGTCCCCCAACTTAGTCCAATGCTCGTAGGTAACATCAGGGGGTACCTTCTAGTGCAGTCCACAATGTCCAGAAGGAGATCAAGGCCTCCCTGAATACCCTTGCAGCAGGAAGTCCATAGACAACGCACCCTGTAGCACCTGGCTTGAGTACCTGGAACTCACAGAGGTGCTCTGCAGGTGCTGTCCAGGAAGGCACTGGCCAGAGAAAGACACTGCTCTAGGCCAAAGCTGCTGGGGCTAGGATCTGTGGGAATGCTACCTTGTGCTACCATATATACATCTTGGTGTCTTGGCTTGAAAAATGACTGTCTTTCTAAGCAGGGCTGTTATTGTGACACTGCAACACTGGATGAAGTACACTGTGGACCATATATTTTCAAATGGCATGGGCACTTTTACTTGCCCACAGTGTACTTGTTCTCTATCTTAGTCGAACTCCTCTGAGGCCAAAAGATGAGCCTAGTAACTATATGATCACTTCCATATTTACTTTAACCACTTCTTCCCCTTTTTCAGATGAGAAAGTGCTGCCAGAACGAAGATAAGGACCCAATCTTAGCCTCTGGAGCTGGGAATCTATCCATGGAACCACCCATCATTCTCCATGTTCAATACGCTGCAGCTTGGGGATGCAAACTGATTTTAACATTAACCCAATGAACAGGAATTAGAAAGATACACCTATTACCAAAATATTTATACAGAGCAAGCACATTAGAGCCAAAAAAGGATTTTGATTTAACCTGTTCAGATAATAGATTATAATAATACATTTTAAATGGAGTCATACGCATATTGAAAAACGTTAAGTATTCTATCTTCAGCTCAGTGGGCAACCAGGAGAATCAGAGCAAGGTGTCAGGACTGTGAGTGCTCCCTCTTGTGAACGTACCTTGTCCTCCAGTTGCGAACTTGGTCCCGTCAGGGTGAATATCAACCGAAAAAATTGGCTTGCCTGGAAACAAAGGAAAAAAAAACACACACACAACATCTACCTTGGCTTGTATTCACTGGAGAACAGCAAAAGAGTTAAAAATTTTGAAATAGAGGTTATTTAAGTAATATCTCTCATCACTGCTCCTAGGAAAAAATAATAGGCTGCCCATAAATTACCTTAAAACTGCAGTGATCTAAAAGTTTCAGTTAAAGTATGAGCTGCTGGAAGACTCTCCAAGTGACATTAAATAGCTGAGTCTAAAAGGGAGACAAGGCATTCTGTCACTAAAACAACTGAGTCCATAGATCGCCTGAGCATTTGCACAGAGGTTCAGCAGATAGTAGGTGGCCACATAGTGGGGACGTGCTTTGTAAAGGTTATGAGGTATTTATGCAGTATCTCTGAGTCACAGGGTTTACCTCTCCAGCCATCTCTCCATCCCATGGACCTGCACTTATTAGCTGGCAGCTTGGACACAAGCACCCTGGCCTTTCTGCCTCACTGTCTGACAGCTGGGTAGGACCAACAGCTGACTGTGATCACAGGTATCACCTCCCTCATGCTTCTGTTTGCAAAAATTCTCCTGTGTATTTGTGCTGCATCAAAGTCCATAGAGAATCAGCCTTCTTGGCATCTCTGATGGTTGAACTTCCTCCACAGGATGTACCCTGTTCAACTGGATGTTCAGTCCCTCTAGGGGGAAGGACTATAGTTTTTAGCTCCTTGGAGTCTCCATAGGGTGCAGAGCCCATAAAGCTGTATGGCTAGCTTGGTGGATCAGACTGGCAAAGGCGTCATGACAGCTTGAAAATCCAGCAGGCTAGAAGTATTCCTGAGACCTGGGCCCTATGGTGTTTGTCAGCTCCCTGGTATGCTTCCATGCTAAGAGTGGCAGGTCAATTGTTGTCAAGTTCATCACCATAGCCTCAGCTTCTAGCATAGGCCCAGTGAGTGGTGGCTCAGTAACATTCCTTCAGTGACAATCAGAAGCATGACAATAGACTGAACATCAGCAATCACTATTATAAACAAGGTGCCGTTGCCAAGGAGTCTCTTGGTTGAGGCTGCTCTGTCTCCATTACCCAAGAGGAGTTGGCATGGACACCAGAAAGAAGGTTACTAGCACTAGAATCACATGATGGCAAGTACAGGCAGGGTAGGATGAGGCAGGGGCAGGCAGTGGCTGAAAGTCCTCCCAGGGCTACTGTCAAAGTGTGGAAAGTCAAATATTGGTACCCAAAAAGGCAATCGCCAGCATGAGCCCCAAACAATAGACGGCTCACCTTACCTTTTTCCACAGAGCCACACCCCTAACAGGCAAACTGAGCCTGAGCTTCCACAAGACAAGGGGAAATGTGCTCTCCTTCTTGTCATTACATGGTAGTGGGGAAACAGCTGTGTAAGGCCACCAGTAAGCAGATGTGCCAAATGCCAAGGGCCTTATTTTGTCTCAGAGAACAAGCAGAAATCCTAGGAAAGTTGGAAATCACATCACATATTATTTCATCTCTACTACTTACTGAAACCCAATACAAGGGCTGCTACAGCAGGCCCCAGTCATCCTGGCAGCTCCAGCTTTGTCCCTGAGACCCTCAGTCACCTCCCAGCCCATACCTAAGAGCCAGGGCTCTATAATAACAGGTCGAGTTCAACCCAGTAGCTGATTGCCTTCCTGGAGTACATGCAGTATACTCAAAGCTTCCCCAGATGTGCAGACCCTAATTAGCCCCATCTTCATCTTTAAGAAAAGAATCTAGACAACTATATACAGTGAGTAAAAGAGTGGTAGGTACTGGGGGAACACAAGTAAGGACTGGAAATGTTCAAATTGGTGCTCTGGTGCCTATGCACTCAGACCTACACTGGCATGCCACATCCTTCCTAGGTCAGGTAGCTGCCACATGTTTTAAGCCTGAGAGCCTGACACACTGCTGCTGAGCATGTGCCACATTTTCCCAGAGGCTGGGAAACAGGACTTGAGGGAAGCAGTAGCAAGAAGGTGGCTTTCTTGACCACTTGGGCCATGACAAGTGCCTGACAGGGAAGCCTCAAGAAACAAGTAAGGACAATTAGGGCTCTGTGCCCAGGCTAGAGCTATGCACACCATGGCATCTAGTGCTGAGCCTGAAGTTCAGTGTCCTGCCAGACAACAGAGGAAGGGGACTAATTAGCACCACTAAGAGCCTTGTGAAATTCAGAAGAACAGACATCTCCAAGTATGGTGAGGACAGTGGCAGGAAGCCTCAACCCCATCAGTGCTGCCATCTCCACTCAGGACCTCCTAGAAAACTGCAGTGGGCCAGTCCTTGTAGATGCCAGCCATGCTACTCCTTCCAGGAGAGACAGAGCCACAGTGGGTATAGCCCAGTGGAGCTCTCCTTCCCAGCCCATGACATGCTCTACTGAGCATCTGATGTACCTCTTCAAGCCCTGCAGGCAGCATGGTCTGGTGTATTCTCTTAAATCTCACACTGTCCCATGAAGCGGATAGTTCTGACATCCTCATTTGACAGAGGGGGGAAAATGAGGCACACAAGTTAGGAAAGTTGCCCAAGGTCACACAGCTGCCTTCTCCAGACCCTGAGCTTTAAGTATGTAATGTGCTGCCCTTCCAGGTGAAGCTAGGAGGGGACATGCCTGGAGATGCTGGGAGGGCTCAGATGATACTGCCTGGAGGGAACTGATTCAAAGCTCATAGGTGAAAGGTGAAGTAGGGAGCGAGAGCCAGAGCTATGCACACATGCGTAACTAGTCCTGATGACCTGGACTTGGTCTTGGACTGCTATACTAAGCATTGATCACCCTCTGGCAAACCAGATTTCTCAGGACTCCTGACCTTGCATGCTTCCCTTCCCTTGAATTTGGGTTAGTTCTGTGATCTGTTTTAACTAACAGAAGTGACTGAAGTGATGCTGCTCCAGTTCTGAGATTAAGCCTAAAGAAGTTCAGCTTTTGCCCTCTGGAAAAAGGCAGTTTCCATGTAATAAGAGCATGTACTCTGAGACCACTGTCCTGAGACCCCCAAGCTGGCCACATAGGAAAGGTCAAAGAACCCAGATGACAGTGAGAACCAGGGCTCTGACACAGGACCCAGGGTGAACTGTTCTGGCCCCAAACTGCTCCAGCCATCCCAGCAGGTACTGTGCAGAACTAAGATGAGCTGCCCTGCTGAGCCTGGCCAGGTTTCACAATCACAAACAAATAATAAAATAGCTATTGTTTTAAGCCAGCAAGTTTTGGGATAGTTTGTTATACAAGAGATAACTCAAAATGCTAATTCATTCAGTTTTCTGCCTAAGGCAACTGGAGCTGCATATTTGTCATTTTCACCAAAAAAAAAAAAAAAAGTTCTGACTCAGCATCAGACTTGAGAAGGCCATCAGGGAGGAACATCCACCTGGCCATAGGAGTACTTTTCAGTTCCTTAGGTCTGTGAGATACTGTATTATATGTCCCTTCAAGAAGCACATCAAAATGACTCATGTGCAAGTCAAAGACAAACCTGACTCCCCAAGAGCACACATAGTCAATCCGAGCTGAGCAGAGGGGCTCCGTTGCACAGGTACCCACCACAGCCCAAGTCTTCCCCACCATACCCATTCACAGCATCAATGGGATGTTTTCTCATCCATCCACCTTGGTGGTTGTCTATGAGGCCTGCTATGGGACTAAAGCTACGAAAGGTTCAACCCTACCCTCAGGAAGCTCTCAGTGGCAGGTGTCTGCACAGGTGGAAAGCTACCTAAAACAGCTTGGGCTTCCTACAGAAACCACAACTGAAGTGAGTCCCAAAGGCTGAGGAGGAGTCAGCCAGAAGGGTAGCAAAGGGAATTTCAGGCAGAGGGGACATGGTATGGAATGCAGAATACTCCTGACAAGCTGCCAGAGTACAGGGAGTGAAGAGGCTCAGGAGATGGGTAGGGGCCAGCAAGACCCCACTGAGGAACTCAGACCTTCCTTTATAGCTACCTCTGAAGCAAGGGAATGCCAAGGTCAGATTCACATTTCAGCTCCACACAGCTGTGTAGGGCACGGGCTGTTTTAAAGACTGGAGGAGGCTTCAAGGCTCCAAGGAAGGCAGAAACGAGGGCTGGGAACAGACCTGGATTTAAACAGTGAACATGCTTGGGCAGAATTTTCAGCCCTGCCACTCAACAACTATGTGGCCTTGAGTAAGTTCTTGAATGTCTCCAAACACTAGTTTCCTAATCTGAACAGTGTGGAAGAGACAGGTACCCTTACAAACATCTTCTGAGAGAGATTAAGATGCCATGCCACATTGCTTCAAAGATGCACACATGTTACATGTGAACACTTCTGAGATCACGATGTGCTTTGGTGAAAGGTGTGACTGGGGTAATGGGCACCACGTTTCCTTTTGTAGAAATGTGCCACAGTCAAAGAAATATGGTAGTGCACCTACACAAAGCCATCAGCATGATGCTGACTTCCTACCTCCTTCCAGCACTAGACTCTTTAGTCCAAGGAATACAGTGGTTCACATTCCCTCAGCAGGAACGGACCTCCTTTTTTTTTTTTTCTTTTTTTTAAAATTTACGATAGGCACACAGTGAGAGAGAGAGAGAGAGAGAGAGAGGCAGAGACATAGGCAGAGGGAGAAGCAGGCTCCATGCACCGGGATCCCGACGTGGGATTCGATCCCGGGTCTCCAGGATCGCGCCCTGGGCCAAAGGCAGGCGTTAAACCGCTGCGCCACCCAGGGATCCCCCCCCCCTTTTTTTTAAAGGGCTCTTTGAGGTAGAGCTGAGGGAAAGGATCTATGGCTTGACTAGTTACAAAACTTTTCCTGTGGAACAGCACAATATTAAAGATGAATTCCCGGGATCCCTGGGTGGCGCAGTGGTTTGGCGCCTGCCTTTGGCCCAGGGCGCGATCCTGGAGACCCAGGATCGAATCCCACATCAGGCTTCCGGTGGATGGAGCCTGCTTCTCCCTCTGCCTGTGTCTCTGCCTCTCTCTCTCTCACTGTGTGCCTATCATAAAAAAAAAAAAAAAAAAAAAAAAAAAAAAAAAAAAAATTTATAAAGATGAATTCCCAACTACTTCCTGCATTCCATCTTTCTTTGTACAAAAACAGAGACAAAAGAGAAATTAATCCAGTACCTGGGCCCTAGAGCTGCCAGGCAATCTCACATCCTCTGAATGACAGTGGCCAGCATGTTCTCCCTGTACACCCACCAAAGCCCGTTCTCCTTGGGGCTCTGCTTCCACGTCACCCTTCCTGGACACCTTGCACCCCTCCTCAGACAACAGATAGTACCCTGCTGTCACTCTCTCCACAGAGCTATGACAGCCACTGTTCCCTGTCTGGGAGCTGCCAATCTGACGACTGCAGCATGAGTGCTCTCCTTCTGGCAGGAATAGCGTGTAAGGTACAGAAGCTGAATTCTGACATGTGTGGCCAGAGAGAATCCTCCTCCTTCACATGAGGGGAAAAGACCCAAGGAAGGAGGCCAAAATGTAGAACTTAAGAATAGCTGGCCCTCTTGGTGGCCTTCAGATCTGTGGTTTGGACTCCTGTCTTTGGGCCTTTACAATCTGACAGCTCACCAGACAGATCCAACTGCAACACCTGTGAGCACGTCCTGCTGGAATGGAAGCTTGGGGGAAGTTGAGGCCCTTTGCCTACTGCACATTGTTCCTAGAAACACTTCTGTACAGCCAATTAATACCTGGTTTTAACAAATTTTGGCAAATTTGTAACTAAAAATGAAACATGGGGAAATGTTTGAAACATTAATTAAGCAAAAAAAGTTACAAAACAGCATTAAAATATAAGGTGGGTGCAAAAGACATGATCTTGTATGTAGAAAACCTTGAAGATTCCACAGAATAAAAAAATTTAATAAAGTTGAATGACATAAAATCAACAAACATTAGTTTCATTTCTATACATCAACAGTGAAAAATCCTAAGAAGAAACTAAGAAAACAATTCCATTTCAAATAGAATAAAAAAATTTTTAGAAATAATAAACTTAACCAAGAGGGCCAAAGACTTGAACACTGAAGACTAGAAAACAGGACAGAAAGAATTAAAGACACAAATAAATGGAAAAATATCCTGTGTTCACAAACTGAAAGACTTAATACTGTTAAGAGGTCAACAATACCCAAAGTTCTACAGATTTAATGCAATGCCTATCAAAACTGCAATGATAGAGGCATTGGCTGGCTCAGTCAGTACCAAGTGTGCGAATCTTGATCTCAGGGTTGTGAGTTCCGGCTGCTTGTTGGGGAATAGAGTTCACTTAAAAAAAAAACAAAAAACAAAAAACAAAAAAGCAATGACATTTTTTGCAGAAATAGAAAAAACAATCCTATTATTCTTATGGAGTCTCATGGGACCCCGGATAGACAAAAGAATCTTGGAAAAGAACAAAGTTGGAGTCTTACACTTCCTGGTCTCAAAAGTGACTACAAAGCTACAGTAATCAAAACAGTGTTTTATTGGCATGAAAAAAGACCTATATACCAGCATAGCAGAATAGAGAGCATAGAAATAAACCCTTGCATATGTGGTCAAGTGATTTTCAACAAGGGACCAGTCCATGAGAAAAGGACAGTTTTGTTAACAAATGATGCCAGGAAAAATGAACACTCACATGCAAAAGAATGAAGCTAGATCCTTATACATATACAGAATTTAACTCAAAATGGATCAATGATCCAAATGTAAAACCCAACACTATAAAACTCAAAAAAAAAAAAAAACATGAAAGAAAGTTCAACACCACTGGATTTGGCAATGATTCTTAGATATAACACCAAAGACACAGGCATTTAAAGAAAAAAGAAAAGACAAATTGGACTTCTTGAAAATTAAAAACTTTTGCCCACCAAAGGGCACTATCAACAGAATAAAAAAGCAACCCACAAAACAGGAGAAAATATTTGTTTTTTTTTTATTTTTTTAAGATTTTATTTATTTATTCATGAGAAACAGAGAGAGAGGCAGAGACACAGGCAGAGGGAGAAGCAGGCTCCATACAGGGAGCCTGATGTGGGGCTCCATCCCAGGTCTCCAGGATCACGCTCTGGGCTAAAGGCAACACTAAACTGCTGAGCCACCCCGGCTGCCCCAGGAGAAAATATTTGTAAACCACATATTTGATGAGGGATTAATGTCTAGAAATACAGAGAACTCCTAAAACTCAATGACAGAAAGCAGAAAAAAACATTCAAAAATGGGTAAAGGACTTGAACAGATATTTTTCCAAAGAAGACAGACAGATGGCCAACAAACATAAAAAAGATGCTCAACATCATTAGCTACCACAAAAATGCAAATCAAAACCAGAATGAGATTACCTCCTCACATCTATTAGGTGAACTACTATTGAAAAAGAGAGAAGGAAAGAATAACAAGTGCTAGTAGGGATGTGGAGAAATTGGAATCCTGTGCATTGCTGGTAGGAATGTAAAATGGTATAGCCACTATCAAGGCAGTATGGACATTCCTTAAAAAATTAAAAATAGAATTACTCGGGATCCCTGGGTGGTGCAGCGGTTTGGCGCCTGCCTTTGGCCCAGGGCGCGATCCTGGAGATCCGGGATCGAATCCCACATCGGGCTCCCGGTGCATGGAGCCTGCTTCTCCCTCTGCCTGTGTCTCTGCCTCTCTCTCTCTCACTGTGTGCCTATCATAAAAAAAAAAAAAAAAAAAAAAAAAAAAAAAAAATATTAAAAAAAAAAAATAGAATTACTCATGATCCAGCAATTCCACCTCTGGATATATATCCAAAAGAACTGAAAGCAGGATCTGGAAGAGATATTGTACACCCAGGTTCACAGCAGCATTAGTCACAATAGCCATGAAGTAGAAGCAATATAAGAATTCATTGACAGATGCATGGATAAGCAAACTGTGGTGTATACATATAACAGAGTATCATTTAGCCTTACAGAGGAAAAGGATTCTGATGCAGTCTACAACATGGATGAATCCTGAAAACGTTATAATTAACATAGGCTAGTCACAAATAATACATGATGTAATTTATATGAGGTCTCTAGAGTAGTCAAATTTATAGACAGAAAGTAGAGTGGTGGTTGCCAGGGCCTGGAAGTAGGGAGAATGGGAAGTTTCAGTTTGCAAGATGAAGAAGTTCTGGAGATTGGTTTTACAACAGTGTGAACATACAAAACACTACTGAATTATACACCTGAAAGGTGGTTAAGATGATAAATTTTGTTAAGTATATTTTGCCACAACTTGAAAAAAATGCTAACCCAAACCAAACCAAACCAATCTATCTATATACCTATATAACTCTATCCACACACCTACCTACCTATCTGTAAGGTATGGGGCATGAGAGGGTTATAAAAGGTATTCATTACAACTCCTCAATGCCTTGACTATAGTGGTGGATACATGAACCTACACAGGTGAAACACTATAGAGAACTAAACAACCAGGGGTGCCTGGGTGCCTCTTCAGTCAATAAAGCCACTGACTCTTGATTTCAGCTTAGGTTCTGATCTCAGGTCCCAGGATTGAGCCCTGTGTCGGGCTCCATGCTCAGCACAAAGTAGGCTTGTCCCTCTGCCTCTGCTCCTCCTCGGCTCTCTCTCTCTCTCTCTCTCAAATAAACAAATAAAATTACTAAAAAGAAAAAAGAAAAAAGAAAGAAAAGGAAAAAAAAAAAAAAAAGAACTAAACTCCTACCCAAACACAAATGAGTACAAATACAAGTGGAGAAGTCTGAGTAAGACAGATGGATTGTGTCAATATCAATGTCAATGTGATATTACACTGTTTTAAAAATGTTACCAGTGGGAGAAACTGAGAAAAGAGTACAAAGAATCTCTTAGTATTGTTTCATTCCACTGTGTGGTCATCTACAACTATCTCAATAATAAGTACACACATATCTATGGTCTGTTTTTAAATATGCCTGTGTGGGGCAGCCCAGGTGGCTCAGCAGTTTAGTGCTGCCTTCGGCCCAGGGAGTGATCCTGGAGACCCGGGATCCAGTCCCATGTCAGGCTCCCTGCATGGAGCCTGCTTCTCCCTCTGCCTGTGTCTCTGCCTCTCTCTCTCTCTGTGTCTCTCATGAATAAATAAATAAAATCTAACATATATATATATATACACACACACACACACAAGTATATATGTCTGTGTGTAGTAATATAAAATAAAGGTAAATATCAAAACATCAGTGGCTGTCAGCAAAACAGACTCCTAATGCAGGTAATAATGTATATTTACATCTACAACCAGCCATCTCTCGAGAGACGTGTGCACCTAAACACTCTAATGTGCAGCTCGTTCCTCTATCCAGCTGTCTACAGACATTTCATCTTTAACTTCTCCACAACGGAACTCCCAATCTTCCACCCAAACCTGCTCTACCCATCATCTTCCCATCAGCAAAGACCATGCCTGGGACAGGGGAAACCAACAGGCCCAGCACAACACGCCACCCCCCCATGACTTTTCTGGCCTCATCTTCTGACTCCGCCCCCAATCATTGGCCTCATGCCCTGGCCTCCCCTCTGTTCCTAGACTGCGCAGGAGTGCTTCCACAGAGTGCCCTGCACTGCTTCCTTCCTAGACACACACATTCTTTTCTCATCATTTTTTAGTCTTTGCTCAAATGCCACCCTCTCACTGAGATCTGCCCTAAGCACTCTACCTGAAAGTACTACTTCCTCAACTTGGCACAACCAATCCCAATTCTCATCTACTTTTTTTCTTAGCAATTTCTTACATATTGTATAATTTCCTTTACTTCATGTTTGTCCACCCCAACCACCAGAATGTAAACTCTGGGAGCTCAGTAATTTTTGTCTGTTTTAGTCACAGAGTCACCATGGTACCTAGAGCTGTGGCTAGGCACACACTATGTACTTGCTAAGTACTTGTTAATTGCTGGAGAAAGTCTGCACCAGAGGCCCCAAATTCAAAAACACCTTCAGGGTCGCTAGCATCCCAATCTTTGAAAGGCAGGGTCTTCATCTCCTGAACTGAGGACTCAGATGTCACTAAGCACCTGCAAATGGGAGGCATGGCCTTCCTTGGCTGGTTCACAAAGCCATCTGTTGCTGTTATCTCTATTGCTTTCAACCACAAAACTTCTCCAGTCTCCTCAAGTAAGCACTACCACGATGACATCTCATAGGTATCAGGTGGCTGAAAGATTCAAAACATAGCACAGGAAGGAAGCTGTAGCAATCATGCAACCGTTTGTGTGTGTGTGTGTGTGTGTGTGTGTGTAGCAATCATGCAACTGTTTTAGTGTGTCTGTGTGTTTTGCCACAAAGTGAAGTAAAAGAAAGTTACAGACATACCATTTATAAACCTTAATCACTTCTCCTGCAACATTTGCCAATGCATAATCAAGGAAGTTTTGCTAATAGTCACTACCTGTTTCTTCATACTTTTTTCTCCTTTACTTTTGCAGAACAGAGATATTCCTTAAAAGTTACCTGCAAAATAGATTTCTCTAAACATAATCATCTCTTCTATACAGTTTCCATTAGAAAATTAAGAGCAGGGACACCTGGGTGACTCAGCGGTTGGGCGTCTGCCTTCGGCTCGGCGTGATCCCAGGATCCAGGACTGAATCCCGCATCGGGATCCCTGCATGGAGCCTGCTTCTACCTCTGCCTGTGTCTCTCTGCCTCTCTCTCTCTCTGTGTCTCTCATGAATAAATAAATAAATGTTTAAAAAAAAAGTAAGAGCAATTAAAACATTTCTATGGGGGCTGGAAATCTATTAACTGGTTTACAATTAAGAAAGTAACACTACGGCTAATAATACTGTATCCCACACTTGAAAGTTGAGGAAAGTAAATCTTCAAAGTTTTCATCTCAGGACTCCTGTGGGCTCTGTGGTTGGGCGCCTGCCTTTGGCTCAGGTCGTGATCCCCGGATCCAGGATCGAGTCCCGCATCGGGCTCCCTGCGAGGAGCCTGCTTCTCCCTCTGCCTATGTCTCTGCCTTTCCTCTCAATCTGTGTCTCTCATGAATAAATAAATAAATCTTAAAAAAAAAAAAAAAAAGTTTTCATCTCAAGAAAAAAATTCTGTATCTATGTATGGTGATGGATGTTAACTACACTTACTGTGGTGATCATTTTGTGATACACAAATACAGGATCATTATGTTAACATTAATGCTATATGTTAATTATACCTCAATTTAAAAAAAAAGGAAAAAAATAAACCTGCAGGATTTTTTAAGTAGAAAATGCACAGCAACATTTTAGCTATTCCAGTTATACCTGCAATGCAAGATCTGAAGGGGGGTATACAATAAAAACACTGAATTTGTCATGGTATCAGGGATTTGGCTAAGATCTTAAAGAATCTAGATACTTTTACATCGTGGTATGTACACTAAATAAAATGTGTTTTTTTAAAAGCACCAAGTTACTCAGTTATTTCTTTCCAAATGGTCTCAAGGACCATATAAAAAGTTTTAGCATTTTCTAGTTTTTCCTAAATTGAACAAGTTATTACTGTGATAATAAGAATTCTAAGTGCCCGATCACAAAATGCTTCATTATCCAGATCCACTCATACACCATAAGACATATCCTAGTATAATTATATGACAATTGTCTCTAGCCAAAAATGTAGGTGTTTGTCCTATTCCTTAACAATATCTCTAGAATAGAGCTCCAGTGTTTTCAAAAGGGAGAAGATGAAGAAGCCATTTATCAAACAGGACACTGGGAGAGGGAGGCCCCACGTAGTGGCATCATTTGGCTTATCTTGTCTAATTGAATCCCGGCTCTTCCTTTCCATCTGCTCTATTCTCTTACTGATCTCACTGGACGACAATGCTGCCCTTTGCCCAGGAGCCACCTCACATCCCACATTTTACCTTGGTGACTCTACCTTCACAGTATGTTTATAACTTTCTAGAGGTGCAAACATTCCATATCTTGAGTTGGGAATGAGTTAGAGAGTGTATTTGTTTGCCAAAATTCATCAAATCGTATACAAACTGTCTATACATTTCACTATGTGAACTATACTTACATATTTATATAATTTGTGTACCTAATTTTATATAATTAAAAATATATAAAATATGCAAAAATAATATACATACACTAATACAGAATCCAGCCATTTCTCATCAGCACAGTTACCTCCATCACCCTGGTCCAAACCACAGTCATCTCTTGCCTGGATCATTGCAACTGCCTCTTTTTTTTTTTTTTTTTGGCTGAATAAAAACATTTTTATTTCTTTTTTTTAATAAATTTATTTTTTATTGGTGTTCAATTTACCAACATACAGAATAACACCCAGTGCTCATCCCGTCAAGTGCCCCCCTCAGTGCCGGTCACCCATTCACCCCCACCCCCCGCCCTCCTCCCCTTCCACCACCCCTAGTTGCAACTGCCTCTTAAATGGGTTTCCCGGCTCTCTTTTTGCTCCCACACCCATTTTAGTCCCAGTGCAGAAGTCAGAAGGATCTGTAATAGTCAAGTCAGGCCACATTATTCCTCTGCTCACATGGCACTGGGAACTGAAGTCTAACAGACACCAGGTCCCAGTCAATCCCCAGCTCTCTCCAGCCTCAACTCTTAGTGCTCTTGCCCATTTGCTGCTCCACTCTCACTCCAAATCAGAGACATCCATGCTATTCCTCAAACCCACCAGGCACGTTCTGCGTGTTCTCTCTGGCGGGAATCCTCCTCCTTCAGATAGCTTCCTTCCTCACCTCCACGAGGCCTGGCATGGATGCTGTGGTACTAGGCTAGGGCCCTTCCCTCCAGGAATGAAGCACCTGCCCCCAGCTGCAGGAGTGTTGGCAGCCTATGAAAACTCCCAGGGGAGGTCTTCTCCATAGGGGACCCACCCTAATGGAAGAACTGCTTTGAGCAAGGTCAGGTCTCCTCCCTAGGACAGCCTGGGCCCAATGACTGTGGATGTGGCTATAGAAAGCCCTGGCCCTTCACCCAATTCAGGACACTCACAAGGACTAGCTGCAGAGCCTCCAAAAGGGTCGGGCTGCAGCTTGTGTTGCACTTTTGCACTACAGCTCAACTTCTTCCTGTCCAGTCCTGATTCCAGCACTCTTCAATAGTTTTCCTGTACACAAGCCTCTCTCAGAGTCTGCTTCCTGTGAAGTCTGCTCAAGTTACCTTCACACTCAGGCTTTCCCTACTTAAAATTCTCTCACCCTCCACCCCTACCACAGCACTCCTTATCTGTCTCTCCCCACACCTAACGCATCTAATGCTCTCTGCAACTGGTCTTGTTTATGATGTCTGCTGTTGCTCTAGTGAGCTCCCCTTCTTCATCAGCCTGTCCACTTAGACAAGATGCCTCCAGCAAATAGCCCTCCCAGTCTCACTGTCTAGAATGCATGCATCATCACATGCTGTTCCCCAAAAGATCCTGCTATGCTGCTTGGTTCACTGCTACATTTCCAGCACTTAGCCCTGGCACACAATCTGTACTCATTATTCATTGAATGGTGAATTCACTGAGTGTCTCTCTGTGCAGGACCTTCTGATGGGACAATGCAGCAGACCTGGAGTCAGTTCCTATGAAGGTCTATTCCTGGCCCTCAAATGAAGCTCACTGCCTCTTCTGGCTGTCCCTCATTACAGGGCAACTTCCCTATGACTTGGTCTGTCCTAGGTTGGTTAATGCATCAAAGCAGGTATTGCTTTCAAAAGCAATGAGTTTTGACCTAAATGGATTTTCTTTTTGCCAGAGGTGTTCTAAACCTCTTGCTGTTTGTTTCATCTATTCTTTTCCCTAAAATGCTCTCAACCCTCCCCGGGCCTCTGCTTCTGACACTTCCACAGCAGCAGTGCCTTTCCTACCACCACAAACCACCTCCCATCAAGGCTCAGCCCTAGGTACACTGACAAACCAGGCCCTTGTCCCTAGAGCTATCATGGCTCACTTTTGTGTAACTCTGGTTTCTACCTGCCCTGTATTCTAGAATGTGGTCTATCTGTCCTTCTCTCCCACCTACAACACAGCCTTCCATACAAGCCTTATTTACCTCTGATCACCACAGGCCTTCTCTCCAGAAGGGTTCAAAGTTTTGTTCATTAATAAGCAGAAGATCCACATGTGTGTTATCTAGGGTAAAATGCCACCCATTTTCTTCTGAATCTTCATGAGGAATTTTGGTCATTTAAGAAAAAAAAAAAACATGGGCAGTCCCGGTGGCCCAGGGGTTTGGCACCGTCTTCAACTCGGGGTGTGATCCTGGAGAGCCGGGATCGAGTCCCGTGTCAGGTTCCCGGCATGGAGCCTGCTTCTTCCTCTGCCTGTGTCTCTGCCTCTCTCTCTCTCTCTCTCTCTCTCTCTCTCTATCATGAATAAATAAATAAATCTTCAAAAAAAATCAATCTACTGTCTTCAGGCATGACTCAGTGAGAGAGAGAGCATGAGAGAGCTCAGATTTTCTGAGCCTTCACAGGTAGCAGATGAGGCTGGTATTATTGGCTTCATTTAACAAATCAGGAAATGAGATAAAAAGAACCTTCTGTAACACATATTTGGTGAGGGAGCAGGGCACAGATAGACTCAAGACTACCTGACTCCAAAATAAAAAGCAAAATTCTTGTCCTCAAGAAGCTTATAATCTATCTGGAACCATGAGACGAATACACGAAAAGGCAAACAATGATAAAGGCAAACAATGATAAATGTTCTTGTCTAAAGCAGGATTTCTCAACCTCGGCACCGCTGACATTTTAGGCCAGCTTTATTGTGGGGGAATGTCCTATATGCTGTAGTGTTTAGCAGCAGACCTGCCCTCTATCTGCCAGTAGCACACCCCTTCAGTTGTGAAAATAAAACATTTTTCCAGATATTGGCCTGTTTAAGAACCCCTGATGTAGACAAACTGCAAAGCTTATCTTAATGACCACTGCAATCATAAAATATCACCATCAGGATCCCCCCCAGCCTGTTCTCAGAGATAGGTCTGCAGTACCCCTCTAGCAGCTGTGCAGGCCCTTTCCACACCCACTGCTGACTTCATTATTGTACCACACTGCCTGCATTGCCCCTTCAAGCTTATTTATTTTCATCAGTATGTGTCTCAGAAAGATGTCTTGAAATCCTTTCTAGAAAGACACAGAGTAGGGGGGAAAATAATCCAATTACAGGGCAGGAGGAAAAACACACACCATAAAGCAATGTGATTAACTGACAAATTATCCCAGTGTTGAAAATTTGCCAAATGCTTTTTTACAACAATGCCATCAAAGTGTGAGCCAGAGGCCAAGGGAGGACAAGAGTTCTTTCAGTTTGGTCCTTCTGGTTAGAATGGGCTTCCCTGATAAGCTGAGCACAGACACTGTCTGACCAGGAGTGAAAAATTCCAGAAACTCTTAGGAGAAAAGGCCCAGGGATGGGAAGAACCATGAATCTAAATGAAAAAAAAATTTTTTAAAGATCTTATTTATTCATGAGAGACACAGAGAGAGATAGAGAGAGGTAGAGACATAGGCAGAGGGAGAAGCAGGCTCCATTCAGGGAGCCTGATGTGGGACTTAATCCAAGTCTCCAGGATCATGCCTTTGGGCTGAAGGCGGCACTAAACCGCTGAGCCACCCAGGCTGACTTCAATGAAATTTTCTAAATTAATTTTTTCTACAACCAAAATTCATTCACTTTCTGACTTAACTTAGAAATGCACTTTATTTTGGCCAAGCCTAAAATAAAAATAAGTATATAAGGAATACTATATCCAAGAACACAGAGTAAAACAGGCATATGTGTTAACAGTGGCTAGCACACATAACTTCCATATAAGTGATAAATATCATTAGCTCTTATTGTGTATCTTAATTTTTTTTAAAGACTTTATTTATTCATGAGAGACACAGAGAGACAGGCAGAGACACAGGCAGAGAGAGAAGCAGGCTCCATGCAGGGAACCCGATGTGGGACTCGATCTCAGGACCCCCGCGGTCACGCCCTGGGCCGAAGGCAGGTGCTAAACTGCTGAGCCACCCAGATCCCCACTGTGTAATTTAAGACTGTCTTTTATATTTGGCTACAGAATGAAAGCACAGGAACAAATCTTATATTTCCTCAACTTTACCAAGGCCTAGAAGTGAAGTCACAAGCCTAAGAATTTACAGCCAATAAATGATGGCATCTTGAATCCAGTCTGATTCCATGTTCAAGGCTCATTCTGCTGTGATGTAACAACTTGAAGATTTATTACCTTACCGATCACCTTAGAGCAGTGATTCTCAACTGGGGCTGATTCTGGCTACCAGGGGATATTGGCAACATCTGGAGACATTTTGATTGTCACAACTGGGTGTGTGTGGGGGTGGTGGCACTGGTATCTCGACGGGTTGAAGCCAGGGATGCTAAAACATCCTATGACAGACACTTGGGATGGTCCTCACAACAATTATATGGTCCAAAATGTCAACAGTGCTGAGGCTGAGAAACCCTACCTTACAGGAAAGTTCTTGCCACTATTATTGGTCAGGAAAATGGAGACTGACAGTATGCTCACACCCCAACAGGTAATTTTTTCTTTGCCTGCTCTATTCTAGCTGGCCTCTCCACTGCGGCTGAATGGATTCTGACAGAACAGGGAAAATGCTGGGCTCTCAGCTCCTTCCTTCTTGGGAGTCCCAGACACCAGAAAAAGTATGTTCAGTCACATAAAGAGTCAGGAGACATGAACGCAGAGTCAAGAAGCCAAAAAGTGCTATGATGCACTCTCCACAGCACCATGGTCTTAGGGGTTTGTTAATCCAAAATAAGCGTGACTTCACTGGCCACTACCCACAACTCTGGTTTCTGGCTAAGCAGCCCCTGCTCCCAGCAGCTCCAACTATTTACCAGTCTTCAAGAGACTGCTCAGGAGTGACCCAGATCATCAACATGTCCTTCAAGATACTGGTAATTTACCCTGGCAGTCCTTTTGAACACTTAAAGAGACAGAGGCTGATTTTAGGAAATTTTAAAAGAAAGGAAAGTTAAATCCTATCCTGCCAGGCTCAGTTTCTTTTATTACTATCTCTTAGATTTCTAAAGCACTGGGAAGCACTTCTGTGTCTACCTTTGCAACCTAAGATCACAACTATACTATGAAGAAAGCATAGCAGATACCATCCTGTTCCATCCTAGGACCACGGAGGGACTGCAGCAACAAGACGCCAAGGCCCACTGCTCTACCCACTCTGTCAGGCTGGGATGTTTGGCTGCTGCTTCGGTCGCAGACTCTCACTCATTTGTACCTAATCACTTAAGCGTCTTGACATACTTATGCTTACATAGCATAACACTTATGTCCTATGGAAGAGCTTATTATGGCAAGAGGTAGAAGAGAGACTGAAGAAAGGTAGACTACACACAAAAATTGATCTAGGGGGTTCCTAGGCATGTCAGTCAGTTGAGCGGCTTTTTTTTTTTTTAAATATTTTATATGTTTATTCATGAGAGACACACAGAGAGGCAGAGACATAGGCAGAGGGAGAAGCAGGCTTCACGCCCTGAAGCTGAAGTCAGACACTCAATCACTGAGCCACCCAGGTGTCCCTGAGTGGCTGACTCTTGATTTCCTCTCCAGTCATAACCTTGGGGTCTTGTGATTGAGCCCCTCATCTGGCTCTGTGCTCAATGGGTAGTCGGCTTGAGGATTCTCTCTTGAGCTCCCTTTGCGTCTCCCCCCTGTTCGCACCCTCTCATCTTCTCTCTCAAATAAATAAGTAAATCTTTAAAAAAAAAAGATCTAGACCAAGCATTTTTTTTTTTTTTTTAATTTATGATAGTCACAGAGAGAGACAGAGAGACAGAGAGAGAGGTAGAGACACAGGCAGAGGGAGAAGCAGGCTCCATGCACCGGGAGCCCGATGTGGGATTCAATCCCAGGTCTCCAGGATCGCGCCCTGGGCCAAAGGCAGGCGCCAAACCGCTGCGCCACCCAGGGATCCCCTAGACCAAGCATTTAAAAATAAAAATTCCTTCAGACCTTCACTTACAGAGCAAAATTTTTTCCTTTTCTGACTCACGAGCACCATAATTTATAATTACTGAACATTTGCCCAGTTCTCCAGGGAAAGATATACACACTACACATCAGGAAAAGCTCTTGGAAGTCAGGTACAGGAAAAAATGCAACTAAAGTTGCAAAAGTTGCACTTTTGCTTTCATGCACAGTAAGCCTACCTGTGTATGTGTAAATTACAGAAACTTCAGCTTACCTGTTGCAACCAATATTTACCATAGACCCTCTGTACAGAGGTATTGTTGAATGTAGCAGGGAATACAGAGGGGAATGAGGCAGTCCCCTGCCCTGAGGGAGTGGGTGGTGGAGGGGGGGCCTATGGAAAGTACACCCACAGGGACAGGGCACATCTAGTGGAATAAAACAGGAGGAATGTTAACAGAAACTGTAACCTCATCTGGACCCTGAAAAATGAGAGAGATGTCACGAACCAAGACAGAAGGGGAGAGAACACATGTGACTGAACCAACATAGAAGTTCAATCCAGTTGCAGCAGCAGAAAGCATCCTAGAATTAAGTTCAAAACTAAAAAGCTACACGTCTTAAAAGGGGGCCTGTACTTGCTCTCAAAGAAAATACTAGCTCCCTCTAGTCGAGCTGCAAAGTAGAAATGAGGAACAAGACAGAATCAGGGTGACCCTTTTCCTGCCAGCAGAGACAGGCTGGAATCAGGGCTACTGGCCCCAGGCTGCTTCAGCGCTGTCAGCAAGGGGATGGGGGGTCTCAGATCTCTCTCTCTCTCTCTCTCTCTCTCTCTCTCTCTCTCTCTCTCTCTCTCTCTCTCTCTCTCCCCTCACCTCCCTGGGGAGCAAGGGCCACCTCCTGCAGCAGCTGTGCCAACACAGTACAACTATGAGGAACTGCTCTACCAGTCTGGGGGGCTGATTTGTCCTCAGCCACAAGATGGGAAGTCTGTTTCTCCGGGGTGTGCTTTGGGAGGCCCCTCTCCTCCATCACTCCTTGCCCGGGGGCTCCAACCCAAGACACCCTCACATCTCAGCTCAGCATAAAGGTGGTTCGTTCAGCTGGGGGACCTCGGGGACCAAGCCACAGGTCCCCAAATGGGAGCACCGTCACCGGATTCAGGCCTCGGCCATGGCAGTACCAGCCCCACCAGCAGGGTTGGTTTCAGGTGTTCACCCCACCACTGAGAGGCCACAGTGGGGCCCGGCCCCGGGTTTCGGCCCCTGGACCGTCCGAGCACATCCTGGCGGATGCAGACGAGTGGCAGGCGCTGGCCGGCGCCCAGGGCCGCTCCCCGGAGGCGGGCCGCGGCTCCTCCGCGGACCACGGGTGGGCGACCGCGGGCGCGGTGCAGGCGCCGGCGTGCGGGCGGATTCGCCGAGGCCGGGCGGAGCACGTGCCCGTGCCCGCAGGCTGCCCCGGGCGGAGGACAAAGTCCGCTCCGCCGACCCCCCGCAATTTGGGCACCGGGCGCGTCGGGGCGAGGCGGGCAGGGCCTGCGCGCCGCTCGGACCTTCCCGCAGACCCCGACCCGACTCCGGGCTCGGCCACCCGCGACCCCTGCGCGCACTCACCATTGTGGTTGACCCAGGTCGGCTTCAGGAGCTTCATTGTTCGGCCGCCGCCGCCGCCGGGCTGAGGCGAGAGCCGCGTCCCTCAGCGCGCCCGGGCCATGGAGCCACCGCCGCCGCTTCCTCCCGCGCCGCTCTCCGGCCGCCGCCCGCCCCGCGCCCTCAGCGCCGCCGCGCCATCGCCGGCCCGCGCCCCCCGCCGCCGCCACAGCCGCCCCCTGCGCTCGGCCGCCGCCGCCGCCGCCACAGCCGCATCCCCTGCGCCGCTCCTCCTCCGGCGGCTCCCGGGCAACGCCGGAAGTCACGGCGCGCACCTGCCAAATCGCCCCGGCGGGAAACCGCTCCCCGCGCGGACGGGGCCGCCCGGGCTCCTCCACGGGCCGGGGCACAGCGGGGCGGCTCCGCTGGGGGCGCGTCCCGGGCGCGGCCGCCGCCAAAGGGGAAGCTAGGAGGACTGCCGGCGAGCGGCGCCTCGAGCGGCGGCCTGGGCCGGCGGGGTCAGGCGGGGTCGGGACGGCGCGGACGGCCTCTCCCCAGCTCCACCTCGCCGGTTCCCAGTCCTACTCCTGAGCTAGCTTCCGTCATTCATCGGTACGCGTTTATTGGGCGTCTCGCGAGGGCCGGGCCACGTGCCGGAGCTGGACGCTGTGCCTGCGGGGACCGCGGCCCTGGGCTCGGACAGACGTGGGGGGATGAGCAAGCCCCGGGGGTGGGGGTCACGGGGGAGGCCGAGACGAGCGCGCTTATGGAAGATCGGGGCCGTTTTCACAGACGTGGGCACCTGGACCCAGAAGGACGCCCGCCCGGCCACTCCGGCTGCACTGCGGGGCCCTGGCCCTGGCCCTGGCGGGGACGCCACCGACCGGCCGGAACCACGGCCGGCGGGGTCCTGCTCTCGGCCGCTGGCAGGAAGCGGAGGGAGGGCGCCGCGGGAGGTCCGAGGCGCTCGGGGCGTGACGCGCGCCGCCGGGACGTGCGGGGCGGGGCCACGTCGGGGGCGGGGCGGGTTCCGCCCCCGGAACGCGCGAACGCGGGCCGACAGCTAGGCCGGAGCTTTGCGCGGGGCGCTGCGGGCCGGACCGCCAAGGGGCGCGCGCCCGGAAGCGACCTGTGGAGAGCGGCGGAGGGGCCATGGCCGTCGCGGCCCTGGGAGCTTCCGCTCGTGCTCTGCGCTCGCGGAGCGGGTGAGTGCGGCCCCCAGCGGGGTCGCGAGGCCCCTCGCCTGCGCTCTCGCCGGACGCCTCGACCACTTTATCTAAGAGGGGAGCTGGCGCTGTCCGCTTGCGCCCTGGCGAGCAGGGACCCTGCCCGAGGGCTCTCGAGGGGGCGGGAAGTTTTGGGAGGGCTCCCACGTTGACCTTGTCACATCCAGCGGTGACCAGGGCGCCAGGTCTTGGGGGGGTAGCATAATTGCTTCCTCTTTTCCTGTGTAGTGAGGAGAATCGGGTATTTATTATATCTTCCTGTGTCCTTCAGGCTTTTGGGCCCTTGGCAGACACAGATGAGAGAGACTCACCAGCGAGCTGCGTTACTGTCCTTCTGGGAGCTCATTCCCATGAGGTAAAGGGCCCTGGGCCTGACCTCTTCGGGGGCCTGGGGCGGGGGTCAGCGGGAGACCCATGTGCGTGTGCACAGAACAAACAACACCCCTGCACGTTGGATTTGCAGAATTAATTGCCAGGAAAGTTTCTTGTGTAAATTCAGATGGATACTTTTCTGTCTTTCAGCATTCTGTATGTGGAGTGCTGCTGCCTGTAGTCAGAAAACAAAACAAAAAAATAAACGTAAAAATGGTTTAAATAAAAATTAGTTTTAAAGGGACTGTTGTATGATTTAGAGGACACAGCGTGGACTTGTGATTCCCTGGAGAGGTCGGCAGAGGCATAAGGATGAGATTTTCCACCTGGGAGGTCTGGATGCTTTCTTAGGGACTTGATTGACAAAGCTGAGTCTTGATGCTAGAGGATTTTTTTTTTTTTTTTAAGATTTTGTTTATTTATTTGAGAGAGTAAGAGAGCACAGGTTGGGGGGGGCAGAAAGAGGGGGAGAAGCCAACTGGTGTTCAGCAGGGAGCCCACCTATAGCAGTGGGGCTGGATCCCAGGACTCCAGGATTATGACCTGAGCAGAAGGCAGACTCTTTTTTTTTTTTTTCTTTGAAAGATTTTATTTATTAATGAGACAGAGACAGAGGGAGAAGCAGGCCCCATGCAGGGAGCCCGATGCAGAACTCAATTCCAGGACCCCAGGATCACGCCCTGGGCAGAAGGCAGGTGCTGAGCCGCTGAGCCACTCGGGCTGCCCAGAAGAAGGCAGACTCTTAACCGACTGAGCCACCCAGGTGCCCCTGAGGATTTACTTCATTTTTAATAGTATGTTATTACCATAGAACATATGTTCCTGAGAGTACCTCAGACATCCTAGTGCTTTAGGACATGGAAATTTGTTAAGAAATCCTGAAAAGTCCACAGGGACATGCCAGTCACTTTCTTACACTAAGTCTTACTCAAATCACTTTTACAATCACAAATCTGTTTACAGTGTGAGTAATGATTTTCTAATTTGCCAGCTTGGTATTTCCAGTTTACATTGCAACTCTAAGGTACCTTTGAACCCAATGCTCAAGATGAGTACGTATTCTTAATTTATATCCTGATGCCCCATGAAGTTTTCTGGCTCTTCTTGGGTTGACAGTGCTCACACAGTTCTCACAAGGACCCTGGGCTGGAGGCCATCTCCTTTTCACACTCAGCGTGTGAGGTTAGACCCATGCATAGTTCTTTTCCCAGAGGAGACCATAGTATGAGTTCCCGGCACTTCACCCAGTGCCATGTCTCAGGATGTTTGTGAGACTGAAGAGGAAAATGTCTAATGTTTGCTTTATCCGTTAGAGCAGAACCTCTACGAAAGAAGAAAAAGGTAGATCCTAAAAAAGATCAAGCAGTAAAGGACCGTTTGAAAAAAAGGATCAGACGACTGGAGAAAGCTAGCCAGGAGCTAATTCCCATTGAAGATTTTATTACACCTGTGAAGCTCTTGGATAAAACAAGGTAAGGGTCCTCTAGGGTTGAGGTTCTTGGGACAAAGAGTTCCATCACCTTCAGGCAGTTCTGTCTGCATTTCATGCCTGTGACAGGAAGAGGTGAGTGGGCATGGGCTGACTAGGTCCTAGTCTCTGTCTTGACTCTGTCTTGTGGGAGTTGGCAAAAAGCATTCCTGGGTGGTGCTTTTGAAAGGCTGAAATGGGAAAAAAAAAAAACAAAACTCAGAAATAACTGTTTGATAAGCCAGTTCATATTGTTGCTTTTTTGCAAGATGAGTTTTGGCTGTGATTGAAGACTTGGGCCTGGGTCTGCAGCCACTGCCCCATCTTGGTGGTAGAAAACCCTTAGCCTCTAGCTTTTTTTTTTTTTTTTTTTTACGATTTTATTTATTTATTTCATGAGAGACAGAGAGAGAGAGAGAGGGGCAGAGACACAGGCAGAGGGAGAAGCAGGCTCCACGCAGGAAGCCTGACATGGGACTCAATCCTGGGTCTTCAGGATCACACCCTGGGCTGAAGGCGGCGCTAAACTGCTGAGCCACCCAGGCTGCCCTTTAGCCTCTAGCTTTTTTTTTTTTAAGATTTTATTTATTTATTCATGAGAGACACTGAGAGAGAGAGACATAGGCAGAGGGAGAAGCAGGCTCCTCATAGAGAGCCCGACGTGGGACTCGATCCCAGGACCCCGGGATCATGACCTGAGCCGAAGGCAGATGCTCAACTGCTGAGCCACCCAGGTGCCCAGTCTCTAGCTTTAATATACTGATGCTCCTAGTTGGAATGTGTTGTGTACAGGCTTTACAAGGTTGATGCCTTGCAAAAGGTGTGTATCACTTATAAAGTAGCACCTTGCCATACAGGTGGGACATGGCAGGTGCTTTTTGGTATTTTACAGCTGCCCTGGGCTTGGGTGTCCATTTTCATAACACCACTTTACATTTCCACAGTCACCTCTCACCAAAAGTAGTCTCAGGCTGGGATAGAGGAGGTGCTACCGGGTCTTCTTAGAACATCGCTGATTTTTGTGTCCACGTAAAGCAAATGACATTGGCTTCCAGCATCAGTTGCAGCTGCTACCACTTCAACATTCCATTCTTTGATTTGTCCCTAACTTCCACATTTTTCCTGAGTCCCATCTGTGTCTGGAAGTGGGGACACTTGGGTCATAGGCAGTCTCCCAGACTACCTGGCCAGTGAGATCGGTTCTCCCTAACTTCACACCTTTGGATTTGTGTGTTCCAAGACAGCGGCCTAAGGTGGAGCTTCCCTTTGAGGAGAGTGAGCGGAGAGCTCTGCTTCTCAAGAAGTGGTCCCTGTACAAGCATCAAGAGCACGAGAAGGAGAGGGATGCCATCACTTCTATGCTTGAGTCCCAGCAGGAAGCTCTGGAGGAGCTGAAACTCATATCCCCAGAGCTACATGAAGAGGCTACCAAGCGGGACCCCAATTTGTTCCCCTTTGAAAGAGAAGGGCCAGATTACACACCACCAATCTCCAGCTACCAGCCCCCTGAGGGCAGGTACCATGACATCACCAAGGTGTACACACAGGTGGAGTTTAAGAGGTAGAGCTGCAGGCACCTGTCTGCGGAACACAGTGCCCTTTCAAGCCAGAATAACCAGGGCACAGGCCTGCTTGTCACAGAATCCGGCATGCTGTGAATAAATACGTTTAATCAAGTGTCTCTGTCTTGTTAGAGTCAAAATTAGTTCACCTGAGGATTGATGGTGTTGAGAGATGCTGCCCTTATCTGATACTGGGGACAGGATGACCAAGACTTCTACCGCTGCTCCCCATTTAAAAGGAAGATTCCAGTTGTGTGGGGCAGACACTACCAGCAAGAGACATAGAGTACTTCAAGGAGAGGTGAAGGATGTGCAGCCTGTGTGCTGTGTGTTGTCTGCATACCTGCCTGTGCAGACAGAAGAGGCAGGGCCTTCTCATTAGGCAAATGGAGTATGAGAGCTTCCTCGCATCTTTGGCAGGGCCAGCTTTGGGTTTTAAGCTGGGGAGGGAGGCTGAAGAGATTGGAACAAGCCTGGGACACACTACTTAATGTTGCTGTGTTCCCTAGGAGAGTGTGGCACCTGGTTCTTATTCAAGTGTTATTAGTATGGAATAGTAAATGTTTTAGTGTGTTGGGCTGCCAGAACAAAGTACCACAGACCCAGGGGCTGAAACAACAGCAATTTCTCAGTTCTGGAGGCTATAACTCCAAGGTGTTGGCAGGACTGGTTTCTCCTGAAGCCTCTCTCCTTTGCTTATAGAGAGCTGCCTTCTCCCTGGGTCCTCAGGGTCATCCCTCTGTGCCTGTCTCATATAATAAGGGTACCAGTCATATTGGATTAGGACCCCATATGATGACCTCATTTTAAATTAACTACCTCTTTAAGCATCCTTTAAGTCACATTCAGAGGTTCTAGGGGATAGAGCTTCAACACAGGAATTTGGGGGGTGGGGTGGGGAACGACATAATTCAGCCCAGAATAGTAAAGGTCCAGTAAGCAAATACAGCCATTTCTCCTAATGACTTGAATTGCTCCCTCTGAAAGGCTTTAGGTTTTTCACTACCTTACTGTAGATAAACCAGGGAAACATTTCCTTGAGGAAAAATTCGGATTTTTTTATCTCCTTCCAAGGTGTTTTCCTGGTGTATGGTTCACTTATGGTTTAAAAACTTACCAAACGTTTTTACTGGAATAAAACACTGCCTAAGGATTCTAAGTTCTTTAGCTCTACCTGAGACAAACACTGAATCCAGCCACTTTTCGCAGCCTCACTGCTATGTCTGAGGTCCACACCATTGCCACCTTTTGCCCGTTCTGCAGCAGCCATGTGGGCACTTCCCGCTTTTAAGCTCCTCTGCACAGCAACCAGAGGGCTCCGTGGAACACAAGCCAGAGCAGGCATTAGGCTGTCTACCATCCCCATCCACCTTCCCCCTGTCAGCACATGGCACTCAATTGTTCCTTGTGGCCTGTGTGCCCCTTCCTCTGCAAGGTTCAAGGCCTCTTCATCCAGGTTTGGGTTCAGATGCTGAGGCCTTCTCCACCTCCCTGCCCATTGCAGGTGCTTTGTAGTAGTGTTTTATAACATGCATGTAGTTCCATGCATTAGGTTGTATCATCAATTCATGCATCACAGCCAGCAATTTTAACTTTATATTTTGAAGTAGTTAGATTCACAAGAGGTTGAAAATAAAGATGTAGGGAGGGGCTATGTGTGGTTTTCCCAGCCTCCCCAAGTGTTAACATCTTACACACCAATACTGTCAGTACCCAGAGACTGACAGTTACAGGCCAGAATGTATCCCGGTTTCCCACTATGTCTACGCTCATCCGTGTGTATGTCTAGCACTACACAATTTCAGAACACATGCAACTCTATGAATCATGGTTCCATTACCACAGGATACCCCTTCGTACCCCTTTACAGCCACATCTACACCCCCTTTCCACCCCTAACCCTTGGTACCATTAACTATTCTCCCTATTATTACATCATCTTGCCAATGTTACATCAATGGAACTAAGTCATTGCATCCACTTAAGATTTTTTAACTTGGAAAAAAAAAAAGATTTTTTAACTTGGCATAATTTCCCTGAGTTTCACCTAAGTTGCTGCACGTACAGTGGTTTATTTTTGGTGGCATAGAACTGCAAATGTCATAGAAATGCAAATGTATCACACACCATACGAAGGACTGTTCTGTGAAGCTTGTTTCAACCATACATGCAGTATATGAAGATTTGCCAAATCATTAAAACACTTATTATGGGTTTTGTGCAAAAAATTTAAGAGCTACTGCTCTATCTTCTCACTGCCCATTTTCTTCACAGCACTTATGATTATTTTAGACTTATTTAATGAAGTATAAATATTTATGTCTGTCCCCTAAACTCAACTGGAACTCTTCAAGGCAAGTTGCCCATTTCAAGACTGTAATCCCAGAGCAGCTGGCATGTAGCAGTTGCCCAGATGTTGTGAAGGGTGAACACAGGAGCAGATGTAGGAACATTCTGTGCAGGGAGGATTATCTGTCAGTGTGGAACTCCTTGAACAGCAGAGAAGGAATATGACTTCCTAACAGAGCAGTTAGTGGTGGGCAGGCCCTGGCCCTAAACAAGGACGTAGAGTGTGGATCCCTTCAGGTGAGCCCCTCAGGACCACTGTGCCAGCTGTGACTGCAGCCCCACCCAGGGACCCCAAGGGATCCTATGCAGATTGCAAAATTCAAATGTCCCTTCCTGTGTTTCAGAGTGAAGAGAATGCTTGTAGATTCCCAGCAGCCTTACCTCTCTCCTTTGCTGGAAATGCTCCAGAAAGTAGTCCACAGACACAAGGGAGATACCTTGGTTGACTGAGATATCAAGACATACACCCTGAGACAGGCTTTTTATACTCACCTCTGCTCCTGGCTCCTATGTGCGCACCCCACCCCCACCACTCACAGGTACACAGAGTTACAGGGAAGGACCACTGGGGACTTGTGTGCACACACCACCACCACTCAGGTACATACACATGGAGAGGCTTGGGGTCCTATCTGCAGATCCCCATCACTTACAGGGATGAGCAGTCGCAGACTCTTGGGGTAACACAAGAGAAGATGCACATGAGAGGGCAAAGTCTATTCTTTATTGTATGCCCTTCTGAATTGATGTGATTATTTTGCCCCAAAGAATGAGTTAAAAGATGTCTGACTCACTGCCTGTGGCCAGGTTGGGGCCCAGTTGTGAAGGAGGTACTAAAATCCTGTGAGGGAGCACAGCCAGCCTCACCCTCAACACCACATCATGGAGCCAGCTCTGCAGTCAAGAGATGCCAAAAAAAATTTTTTTTAAGATCTTATTTATTCATGAGACAGAGAGAGAGAGGCAGACACACAGGCAGAGGGAGAAGCAGGCTCCATGCAGGAAGCCCAATGCGGGACCCAATCCTGGGACTCTGGGATCACACCCTGAGCCAAAGGCAGATACTCAACCGCTGAGCCACCTAGGAATCCCACCAAATTGTTTTATTAGTGATTAAAAGGCCTCTTCAAGAATAGTGTTCTTGTTGGTTCATATGCATATATTTTAAAAACATCTACAAGTGTGTAAGTATACAAAATTCCAATACTACGAGCAGAACAGTGTCAGGTGCTGAATCTAAAATCTTAACTACTAAATTGTGGTTTAATTTTCAGCTTCTATTTGAAATCAAATGTGCCAAATGGTGTTAGCTATAATCTACATTTTCTATGTTAGATATAATCTACAAAACTGACCAAGGGAAATTTTAAAGCAAGAGACCAAAATTCCACGTGTTTTGGGTTTGGGTTTCTTAAACCAAGAGTCTATGAACGCTTTTAATGCGAGGTTGTATATTCTATAGCTGTATGCATTTTTTTTTGTATGAATTTCTTAAAACCCAGAGTCTTCAAGAGGTTCATCTCCTACAAGAAGAAACACCCCACCTGTGTCCGCAGAGGAACTTAGTGAGTGGGCTGTAGCTCCGTGTAAGCACCAGGGGCTGGCAATGCAGTCTCACCAAGCCAGCACCAGGGAGGGTGTTCACCACAGAACAACCATTGAGTTACTTCATTTGTGTGTCCACATGGGTCAGGGCTACCACTCGAGTTTACCTGAGAGGGCTGTTGTGCTCACGTGGGGGTAGCATGAACCAGCCTGACCCAGCTGCTCATTGGGATCCGCAATGGTGTTTGGCAGCCTGGAAGCTGTGCAGTGGGTGAAGTTGTCTGTCAGAGCCAGGCAGTGGCAGGGCGCCCTGAATGCAGGTCCGGGGTGGGCAAGTAGACCTGAGACCTCAGGCTTCATGTTCTAAGCTGAGTGGAAACTCTCAGGGACCCACTAGGCTGCTTGGGCCGGTCACCATCCTTCAGGTCCTGCCACAGCCCCACTTGAAACAGATCAGAGGAAGCCATTCTGGAAAGCTCATCACTGGTCTTTCTCCTCCTGTGGTAGTGGGAGGTGCCAGTCCGCAGGAGGGCTCTGCCTCAGGGTCCACACCAGGGCGTGCTTCCGTGTCGCCTGGACTCTGGCACGCTCACTCTCACAGAGGGACCGCTGTGCAAAGGAGACTCCAGTCACCTTGGGCTCCCATGGTCCTGTACCTCCCTCCTCCTTAGCACCCCCCACCCCCCAACAAGTCAAAGTGTATGGCACATACACTAATACATCTAATAAACCTTGGCGATTATGCTGTATTAAAATGCACAAATTGGGATCCCTGGGTGGCGCAGCGGTTTAGTGCCTGCCTTTGGCCCACGGCGCGATCCTGGAGACCCGGGATCGCATCCCACGTTGGGCTCCCGGTGCATGGAGCCTGCTTCTCCCTCTGCCTGTGTCTCTGCCCCCGCCCCCCCCCCCCCGGCCCCGTGTAACTATCATAAATAAATAAAAATTTAAAAAAATTATAAAATGCACAAATCTAGATCATTCTTTCTCTCAAGCTCCTGTGAAAAACTGTGTAGATCATCATAATTTGGGTAAATTTTAAAATTTCTTCTGGGCCTCAGGACTTGATGCCTTCAGTCGACCTAATCAGATTTACCTGCTGAGATCAGCATGGTGCTGAGCTAAGAAGAGAGAAGAGTCTGAAAGAGTGGCCACAGTGGGGAGGATGAGGCAAGAGACACGTGCGCAGGGAGCCCCAGACAGATGAGGAGGAATCCAGAGGAGAAAGAAAATAGGTGCCACTCAACTAGCTGGCTTTTTTTCTGCCATTCTCCTCCCAGAAGGAACACGGGACAGCACCTTATGAAAGGTGCACTTGGTAGGTGCCAGGCACTATGCTGGCCTTTTTATATATATAATTTCACCTCCTCTATCTAATTATCTGTCTTTCCTCAAGCTGTATTGTCTTAAACAGTGTTTTTGTTCTTATTTAAAAAGCAATCAAATGCAAAGAATATGAAAAATTTCCAAGACCTCTGTCCCTGTGGTGAAATTAAGTTTCCCCAACCCAACTGAGACATAAATGTTAGGGCTACATGTTTTCCTGAAGATGGAATCACTTACTGGCTAGTGTACATCCTCCATTTTTTACTAAGCAACATACATACAGGTACCTTTCCCTGCCCAGATAGATTATTATCTATTTTTTTTTAATGGCTATGTCATATCCCACTGGGTCGACGAAGTTATTTGGTTACATGTCTATTAGTGGCATCTAGGGTGCTTTCCGTTTTTGCACTATCACAAACAGTGAGGCAACAGATATTGTGAATTTTTTAACTGTGCACTATTACCCAGTTACTTCCCTAGGATGGGCTTTCGGAAGTAAAACCAGGCAGTCAAAAGGTATCCTTTTGACAGATAATCAGAACACGTAACACTCCACCAATACTGCATAAGTACCCCTGACTCTCCAGACCTTTATCAGCACTCTGACACTTCACTGGGCAGAAGCCATTTGTCAGTTGACCTTGTATACCAGGCCATTTGATTTTCTTTTTGAATGAATTCCTTTCTCATGACCTTTTCCCACTTTTCTATTCTGAAATCATCCCCATTTTCTTACCGATGTATGAGAGCTCTCTCTCTCTCAAAAAAATAATAATAATCTCTTGCTACACAAGTCCTTTCCCAATTTTTTGATTTCCACTTATAATGGACCTGTCATCATTTTCTTTTATATGGTAGCTTGGTTTCCACATGAGTTTGTTTCAATAATCACATACATTTAACCAGCCTCCAGTCCTGCTGGGGCCCGTTTTCCCTTCCCCATAAGCACTGCACCCTCAAGCTTCTCTTCATGTCTCCCCTACCCACAATAGTTCCAAGGCACCACTGCCTATTCTAGACTGGAACGAAGGTGCCAGAAGGGCAGGGCTCTGTTCTCATTCCTGTATTTGTAAGACCACCCAACATGATAAATACTTGCTGAATGCTGAATGAATGGAAAACCAGACCCACCTCCTCACTGTCTCTTTGCCCCTCGGTAATACACTCTCCCACCCTGGCAGTCAGACTGATCTCTATCTGTCTTTCTATCTATATATTTTTTTAAGACTGGGAAGGGGGATAGGGAGGAGCAGAAGGAGGGAGGGAAAGACAGAGAGAGAGAGACAAGAGAATCCCAAGCAGGCTCCTCACAGCTGGATCCCACAACTTGGAGATGACAACCTGAGCCTTAAATCAAGAGTCAGTCCCCAGATGAATCACCCAGGCACTCCTCCACCCCTGTTTTAAGCAGGCTTCATACCCAGCCTGGCACCCAATAAGAGGCTTGAACTCATGAGCCAGAGATCAAGACCTGAGCTGATACCAAGAGTCAGATGCTTAACTGACTCAGGCACCCAGAACCCTCACACTAATCTTTTAAAGATATAAACCAAGTCATGCTTCTCAGCATACGTTTAGGCTGAATCTAAACACTTCATAAAGGCCCACCAGCTCCCTGGTACCTCTCCAGCCTCAACCCCTACCAGTCTACAGCCGACCCTCCTGCTCCAAGCACCCGGCTCTTTCTGCTCCTTAGATGTGTCCCGCCCTGGGTTGGTGAAGGCTGTTGAGGCTGGGACCAGCTGGCCATGTCCCAAAGGCCTCAGAAATACCACCTCCTGCGCAGGGCTGCCGACACTAACACTGTTAGGGGATCCCTCTTCTTTCTCCCCCAAACCACTCTACATTCTCCTCCTTTCTTCACTGTAAAGCCCTGTTGATAAACTGATTTTTGATATTTCTCAAAAGGAAGGAAGCACAAGCGGAGGAGGACCCAGGCCGACTCCTCTCCAGGGGCCGGGGGCCTGACGGTGGGGAGGGCGCGGTCGGTGCCCCAGCGCCCCCCGGGCTCCCCCGCACCTGGGCCTCGGCGCTGCGGCGCTCCTCCCACTCCCGGCAGCTGGCCAGGTCCCGCCGCCACTGCTCGCAGGCGGGCCGCTCGCCGTGGACGTAGTAGTGGTGCAGGAGGTGTCCGGCGCTGCGGCAGAGCGTCCACTCGGCGCGGTAGGCCTCGCAGGGGCGCGGCGGCTGCGGCGACAGGGAGCTTGAGCCAGGGGCCCCGCACCGCCCCCGGGGACCCAGCCCCGCGCCCTCCTCGGGAGAGGCCTCGGGTCACGGGCTCTCCGCACGCCCCGCGGCCCCGGACTTACCCGCCAACCGCCTGCGTCCGCCATGGCCCGCGCCTGCGGCACCCCGCCCCCAGCTCGCGGGCCGGGACTGGGGCAGCGCACCCTCGACTCCGCGCCTACCTCCTTGACGTCCGGCCGAGCAGCCAATAGCAGCCGGGGGCGGTGACACGCGGAGGCGGGGCCTGCGGGAGCCCGGGAGCGGGGCCCGGGCGGGCGGGGGCGTGTGCGGAGGTCCCGAGGTCCCAACGCCTGGCGTGCAGTCCGCCCGGTGCCTGGCGGGCTTCCTGGGCGGCACAGCCACGAAGTGAGCTCTTTCTGAAACCACGGAGTCCAGGCTTATTTTCAGGTTTACTAAATCTGCACAGATAGGGTTCATTTCCGTGAGCACACAATGAGCATCAACTCCACATGGCGAAGCTGCCGAGGCTGCGGCGCTGGCGGGGTGGAGGGTGGCCAGGCAGGACCAGTGGGAGTTGAGGCTCTAGGGCGCCGGATGATCTCCCGATGGAAGCCGGGCCTGTCAAAAGTGGAGGCCGGTGTGACCTGGGGTAGAGGACAGGGCAGTGCCAGCGTAGGGTGCCTCGCACGTCGGATTAGGAGTGAAGTTTTACTCCGAGGTATGGAAGACACCGAACATTTATAAACAGGACAGATGCACAAGAGGCAATAAAAGCAGAGGCTGGTGATCTGCAGAGTAGCCCTGCAATATCCATGCAGTGGTTCTCCGACTTCCACGAACTTAATTCCCTGTGGGGAGCCCCTTACAACTGCTGCTCGCCTGCCCCGGGACCGAGGCTGGGTTAGACGCCCTCGAGGTGGGGCAGAGGCTGCCGCTTTACCAGCGGTCCGGCCAAGCTGGCCACAGACCAAGCTTGGAGACGGGGAAGCCTGCAGACCAGGGTGCAGCACGGATAACCCAGAAGTTTGCTCTGGATGGCCCCTCCCCTCTGCTACCAGAAGCCCAACAGGGACTGCCCCTGGCCTAGGGAAGGAAGAGTGGCTCAAGCAAAGGATCAGGGGTGGTTTCATTGCATACACGTAGGTGTTGCTTAGGGAGGAAGACAAAAACCCAAGACCAGTCCGTGCCTTTCTGTAATATTCATTATGCATCAAATGACACATTAGCCAATGTGATCCTGCAAAAGGAGGTTGCCTACCCACCAAGGAGGGATTCTACCTCAGCTACTGAAAGAGACTCCTTAATGGAGGATCAGGGAAGTCATAGCAGTGCTTCATGCCTCTTGACACCCTGTCCATCATTAGTGACCTTTTGGGCCATAGCCTGGCCTAATCTGCGTGACCATCATATACTCTTGGACGTACGGGTAGACCCCGGACCACCATCCTGAAGGAAGCATCGTCTTGACTGTTGGAAGTTCCGTTAAGAGATGGACCCCTCTATCTCTAAGCAGGAGTCCTCCTCCAAGAGGAGACCCTGTTCAGGCTGACCATCCCCAATGCAGGGGTCAGAGCCTCATCTCTCCATATATTCTCCAAAAGCCCCCGGAAGAGCTCTTTTCTCTCTTTTTTTTAAAAGATTATTTATTTATTTATTTATTTATTTATTTATTTATTTATTTGACACAGAGAGAGTGAGCGAGCACAAACAGGGGAGCAGCAGGCTCTCCACTGAGCCAAGGTGTCCGATGCAGGGTTTGATTCCAGGACCCTGGGATCATGCCCTGAGCCAAAGACAGACGTTTAACAAACTGAGCCACCCAGGTGCCCCGAGGAGCTCTTTTCTAATGGCAGGATGGAACAAGGGACACTTGCAAGCAAGTCTTCCTCCAGCTTCTGGTTGGTGGCCCAAACACCAACCCATGTTGATACCTTAATCAAACATTTAGAGGCAATCCAGGTTTAATCATTGCCTGTTTTTATTTGAAATTCTTGATGTAAAATTATTTTCAAGGAACAAAAGAGATTAAATTAACATGTCAAAAGATCTCACATTATAGAAAATGATCTGAGACCAAATTAATGCTAATAAAAAAGGCCAGCATAACCTTGGATAATTTAATACATTAAACCTGGGAGTGGGGGTAGGGAAGGAGAAAAGAGAAATGTATCTTTAGCACTTATTTTTTCTAATATTCATATTTGTGCTTCATCATGTTTACTGTAGATTAAGAAGCTAATTATTTCCATATAAAATCAAAATACAAGATGAAATGTATTCAGATCAGGAATCCACCTTCTGAAGAATGGTTCTTTTGGAAAAGAAAATTAATATGTAAAATAAAAATAGAAACAGCCTTCCATCTACACTTAAACGGCAGCCAGAGTAATGGGATAACTACTATTTATAGAGCACATATCTATTTAAGCCACTTTTTTCTAGGCCAGAGGCAACGCTCTAAGGCATTGACCTGGAAAAACAAAGGATAAGTGAAAAAAAGAGAAACCTCAAGTTAAAGTAATTCCATCCCCTCTGTTGGTTTTTATCAGGAATTGGGGAACTCTGCTTTGGCTAAGGCAGTGGGAATACCCCTCAAGGGCTGAAAGCGAGAAGGGGCAAGGAGGAGGTTGCCTGTGGGACCTCAGAGTGAGATTTCTCCTTCCCAAAATCAACCACTAGGTCTGACTGTTCCGACTTCCAGGTCACACTCGGTAATTCTTAGGTAACTCTAAACAAAACCTAAAATGACAGCATCCTCTGCAACAGTCTCATCCCCATCAGAGCCAGTAACTAAAAGCCATTATGTTGCAATTGATTATTTTATTTTCCAGTCAACCAAGAGTCCCAACTTATGGCTTTCTTCCCTTTTTACGCAACGACTGTCCTTCTCCAGAGAAAGCGACGAATCTGCCTCCAGCTTCATCCTGAGTGTGAAGATAAAATACTATTTTCAGAAACTCCTTGGAGCCTTAGAGTAAATGCTTGATTCTGTTGACTCAAGTGCCAGCCACCCATTTCCCTTACTTCCACATTATTCATAATAAGAAATGGCCTTGAAATAGAAATCAGAATCTATTGAATCGAGAAACGAAACCAGAGAATCACAACTATGCCTCTACCAACAGCTTTTATTCTCAGGTTGAATGTACATCCTTTTGCAGAAGCATTACGTTTTCAAAATGTAAAAAAATATAAAATACACCCCCCCCCACCCAAAAGAAAAATATCTGTAACTCTACCACCCAAGAAGACTTCCGGCCAATTCTCATGCTTCCCAAGCCTCTAGTTGATGAATTTCTCTGCTAAGATACTCCAAAGGCTACAGAGAATTCTGGCAGTTTTCCACCATTGGATGTTACTTCCTTTTTTTTTTTTTTTTTTTTTAAGATTTTACCTATTTATTCATGAGAGAGACACAGAGAGAGGCAGAGGGAGAAGCAGGCTCCACGCAGGGAGCCCTATGTGGGACTCGATCCCGGGACTCCAGGATCACGCCCTGGGCTGAAGGCGGCGCTAAACTGCTGAGCCACCCAGGCTGCCCTGGATGTTACTTCTAAGTTTGTGGTATATTAAGCTGCTGTGGCAGCTTAATGTTTTTGCACACAACTCTTGATTTTTTTTCTTAGAAGTGTTATTCTTTCGTAAAAGGATTGCATTTTAAGTAAGTAAATAAATAAGTAAATTTAGAATCGCACATATTTTTAAGGCTTTTAATATTACGGTCACTAACCAGCCCTGAGAACCATCCTAACGAGCTATTTTGTCACCACAGCAAGTGTCTTTACTGAGCTTGTAATGCTAGTCAGTTGGAGGCATTCTCCATGGAAGAGGAGGATTTCACATTCCCTGATACGTACCCCTGCACCTGCCTCTCCCCTCCCCCCCTGGAAAAGGGCATCACTGGCGGGGCTGTACAGGGCTTATGTGGTGGCAACCGTGTATGTTTGAGTCATAGCTGAGCGGCTCAGTCTTCCTTTCCTGCAGGGCCTTCTGTTTGTTGTGATGGCCCGGTGTCTGGTTTCTCTCTTCTGAACACCTTCAATGACAGCAGGCACCCTGCTGGTTCTGTCTGCTTGAAGGGGTTTCTCCTTGGGGTCTTAGGCTGCCCCGCCTCACTGGCCATCGTCTTGGTGCTGCGAATGGCTTCAGGGCTCCCTGTTTTCTGGATCCAAGGCTTTCTTATTTCTACTTTATCCCCTCGTTTTAGTTGGGTACACTCTCCAAATGCTTCCTGAGAAAGGCTGCTTGAAGAGTATCTTTTTGTGAGATCCTACATGTCTGAAAATAGCTTCTTCCACTCACATGTTTCCCTGACAGGTTGACTGGTGTTAGCATGCTAGGGCTTCCCTAACAAAACACCACAGACTGGGAGGCTTAAAAAACAGATGTTTGGTTTCTCATAGTTCTGGAAACTAGAAGCCCAAGATCAAGGTTCTGACAGTTTTGGTTTCTTCTGAGGCCTTCCTTGGCTTGCAGACTGCTGCCTTCTTGTGGTATTCTCACACGGTCTCTCCTCTGTACATCCAACTTTCCTCTTAGAAGAAGAGTCAGACTGGATTAGGGGTACCCTACTGGCCTCATTTTAACAGAATCACCTCTGTAAAGGCCTGGTCTCAAGATACCTGAGGTGCTGGGCGTTAGAGCTTCAAAACAGGATTTGGGGGAACACAATTCAGCCCATAAGAGCTGGGTGCAGAATTTTTTGGGTTTCCTCTCAGAATTTTGGAGACGCTACTGCGTCATCTCCTAGCTTCCTGTGTCCTGCACTAAAATGATGCCATTCTTAATCTGTGGTACAACCTCTTTTCTCCTTCTGGAAGCTTTAGGATCTTTTCTTTGCTTGATAGGGGGCTATTTTCATTCATGGTGCTGGACACTCAGGGGTCCTCTTAGCCGCAAACTCTGGCCCTTCCATTTGTGGAAATTATTTCCTTGATGGTTCCTGATCCTTTGGTTTCTCTCATCTCTTTTCACAACTCTTCAGAAAGTAGAAACTTTCTGACTGCAGTCTCCACACTGGGGTGAGCTGGCTGGGACATTCCCCAGGGCTTGTCAGACTGTCCACAGAAAGCTCCTCCAACTGCAATGAGCAACCCTGGCAGGGAGTGTGAGGGAGCTAAGCAAGGGAAGGACACCAAGGGTGACAATGTTCAGGATGCAAACTGTCACTCATTCTTTTAGTTCAGTTCTGCTATCCACTGGGCTGATGGCCCCGGTCTAGGGATCTGCTGTGATGCTTCTTTCAGAAGATGAGCCTCCAGCCTTCTCCTAGGGTCAGGCAGGTGAAGCCCTAGCAGGGAGGAGGGGTGGCTGCTGTGGTTCTAAGTTCCTTGTGACACACATTCCATCTTTAGCCCCCCATTTCCAGAGGTGCCTTTCAGAGCTCTACTATCTACACCAATTGCCTCCCGGCTTTCCCCACAGGAAGCTCAGGATGCAGCTTCCCATGGCCTGTGAGGTCAGTTACCACTCATCCTCCTGTTCTTGGGCTTTCAAAATTCTGTAGCAGTTGCCTCCTCTTCTCGTCAATGTCCTTATTACCTTATTATCCTCCTGCCACAGCTTTAGTAGGGGTTCAGGATGGGGTAGAGCTAAGCATGTGCCTTCGATCCCATCGTTAGCCATGCATTTCTTCTTGAGTACTTATGAATTAAACAGCTCCAGCTGTGCCTGCCAGCCTCCCTTCCTTTTCCCACATCTCCAACAGGCAGGTCACAAGTCAGCCTGGAGGAAGCCCCCGGCTAAGGCCTCTAGGCCCGAGGCAGCAAGCCCCAGGCTGTAGCTGGCAAAGGACTGGAAAGGCACTCACAGAGGAGTCAGAGGCTGAGGTCTCACAGGACCACACTTGTTCCTCTGAGCCTGGAAGTTCCCCAACACTGTGTTAGTTGGAGGAACATTAAGGCCACGGTGGACTGTAAAGGGGTAGGAAAGGTGTAGACAGTGTTCTGGCCTCTATCCCCAACCACCCCACAGGTAGAGGGGAAGAGGCTGCTTGATGGCCCTGCAGTCAGGAGCTAGCCAGTGACTGATCCTATCTAGCAGCCCATCCTGAATGGGCTCACAGATCATCTGCCCTCTAGCCTACTCTAGATCCTTAAGAGACTGACCATCTGAAAAAAGGAACCAGGAGAGTGATGGGTGTAAAAGTGTTGGAGTTCTAGAAATACACAGCACAATGGCCATGGCTGCGAGGTGGGGTGGACCATCTGCAGTAGGGTGTGCTGGGTTTTCTGAGCCGGTTTCTAACACTGGGAAGAAATACCTGCAAAGTAGAAACCTACCCTTTGCCAACAATCTGTCCCCACCTGCAGCCCTCCCTTCCTGTTACAGGGGCACTCCTGGGCCAGAGGAGGCTGTTCCCCTCAGGTCTCAGTGGAGGCCATTTCTAGAGTGGGTGGCACAGAGGCAGGAGCTTGCTCCTGTGCTCTGGATGCTCTCACCTCTGCGCTCACATCTGTAAAAATGCAGATGCAGATGATCAGAGCAGCCACCTCAAGGGACCGTGCTGGGGATTAAATTAATTAAATATAAAGCACCAATATGAAGCCTGACACTTGGGTCAGGGCTCTGTGAGCTGGTATGGCACTGGTCACTACTACCAGGTGACACTAGAGCTGTGGACTGCATACACAGGACAATCAAGGTACCAGGGAGAGGAGGGCCCCAGGCATGGGGAAAAATGTAACATAAAAAGCCTCATTCAGAATAGAAAGAACTTTCCAGTCATCACTAACAAAACTTCTCATTACCAGTGAAATAAACTCACCTCTTCAACTTTTTTGACCAGGGGACGTGAATTTCTGATGAAAGTTATCTTACCAAGTTTAAATTCATAGTTGGGAATTCCTCTGTGAAAGAGAGAAAGAAAGAAGAATGTTAGTTGCAGGATAAAGACATTAAAATTTGCTCCTGCCAATCAAGAGAAAGGCAAGCAAAGAGACAAGTGTGGTCCTGGTGACTCACTCTGGGGTTTACCGCTGTACCCACTCTGGCCTCGAGCCAGCCCTCTGGCGCTCCCCAGGAACCTTCCTGAAGTAACCAGAAGGCAACTGGAGCAGAGGCCTGTTGACCTAGTGCCTGGCCTGCAGTGAGAGGCCATCTGGAGGCTTGAGGGGCCCTCACCATCTCTGTCCTGTAGCCTCATAGACCCTGTAGGGGCCACCTTCTCACTAAACTCCTTACACTCTCTTAAGAGTCTGGGTAAAAACCACACTTGCAGTGTTCTCCCTCTGCTCTAACACACAGCAGACAGGTGACATATCTCATCCCTACCACGTCCATGACAGTCATCAGAGCAAGAAACCTCCTCTGACAGTCCCTAAGCCAAATGGTAAAAACACTTTTTTTTTTTTTTTTTTTTAATTTATGATAGTCACACACAGAGAGAGAAAGAGAACGGCAGAGACACAGGCAGAGGGAGAAGCAGGCTCCATGCACCGGGAGCCCGACGTGGGATTTGATCCCGTGTCTCCAGGATCGCGCCCTGGGCCAAAGACAGGCGCTAAGCCACTGCGCCACCCAGGGATCCCTAAATGGTAAAAACACATTAAGGCAGCTCCTGCCTCCTGTCTGAGGGAAGTCTACATAATGGGGTCTTGATCAATTATCAGAAGTCACAAAATAGAAAAAGAGATTACTAAACAGGAACCAGAAAGATGTGAAACAGGAGGGCAAGCTGATTAGGGAGCACCTGGGGGCAGGCGGAGGCTGAGGAGGAGGGACAGAGTGAGGCTAGATTGCAGTGGGAGAGGCCTGGCGGATGAGGCAGGGCACCAGTATCCTTCCCTCACCAACGTGCACCGGGAAATGCCTGCTCTGGTGGCCCAGGAGAGCAGGCAGGGTGCCATCCATTCCACACGCCAGCCTCCCTGGTCCAGACTTCGTCTCCAGAGCTCGAGTGAGGTGGTCCCACCCCAGGAATCTGGCAGAGAGCCTTCCTGGAGGAGGACAAAGCATCACAGGGGAAGCAGAGCCAGAGCAGACCTACCTTTTAATGTCTCCAGGCTTGATTGGGGAGGGGCTGGGCTCTACACCTTTCTTCTTCCCGTCCAATCTATTCCCGGAGCCGGAGAAGGCCTAGACGAGCGAGCAGGAGAGTGCGCAAGAGCTTAGCGAGCATACATGTGCCCTGTGCCCAGACACTGCAGCCAGGATGTGTGCTGGGAGGTGTAGTCCAGACCCCTTAAGGACTGAAACCTTCACTTCCTGACAGACAAGAACTTTCCACCCGGCCTCTCAGGGGACTGATGTGAGATGAAAGGAACCTCCTGGCCCAAGCACAGCCACCTTACAAGGACAGCCAGTAGTTAAAGGACAGATTCAAAGTTTTGGCTCCAGCCTCTGCAGGACCACCCAGCTCAGGGTCCAGGGGCAGGCTAAGGCCTCTGTTGCAACTGCCCCACAGCTCAGCTCCACTTTCTAGTCATGATTCCTCTGCTGCCTCCCAGCTCCCCGATGCCAGCGCACTAGCCATCTCTACCTGCTTCCCAGGGAGTCTGGCTGGCCGCGGTGCTGGGAGGTCATGTTCTCAGACAATAAAGCAAATGGGGTCACATCTAGTGAATTGAAGAGAAGCATATACATGTGTCCTACTTGGTGGGTTAGAAATTTTCAAAAGGAGAAGAAAAATCAGGGCCTGCCTTTAGGATTCCAGGACAAAGTGAATGTAAAAGGCTGTGTAACTGAGAGTGCCAGATATGTGCATGCACAGAAACCCAAAGGTCCAATCTCTGCAGAGGTCCCCAGATGGCACGGCAGGAGCATAGAAAGTAAAACGTGTGGCCTGGTACTCACACGGAAGCCCAGCTCTCCAGCATAGCCGCTGTGGTCAGCTTCACCCTCCTGATGGGAGCACAAAAACAGGTGATGAGCCTCTCATTGCTACTGCTATCCCTGCACCCCCAACAGCTGGGACACACTATTCCCCAGGAGCAGGACATGTGACCATGTCAGCACCAGCAGAAGCCAAACTCAAGTTGGCTGCTGGGACCCACCGAGGACGCCCTCCCAGAGGCCCCGTTACTGAAGGGGGCAAACAGTGCTGGGGCTGGGGAGGGTCGCTGGGCAGAACTTACAGCGGACTCCTCATGCTGGACTTGTCTCTCAGGCTCCTTATAGCCCAGTGGGGCATCGAAGTCCACCTTTGGTCCCGAGATGAAAAGAATAATTTTGAGATACGGTGACACTTAGGCTTCCTTAGCTTTTGTTTTTAATTGAGACAACGGCAGGGTCATATGTGGTTGTTAAAAGATGCAACAGAAAGCTGCCCCTATATACTCTGCCCAATTTTCCCAATGGTAACGTTTTATAAAATCACAGAGTATCACCACCAAGATAAGCAGCAGCTGCACCATCCGGCCCTCCTATTCAGATTTCCCAGTTAAGTTCTCCCAATTTTATCATGAGTATTGGTCATTGTCCACCCTCAGTCGAAGTACTAGGCTGTTCCAACCTCCCAGGGACCTCTCTGAGTTGTCCTGTTATAACCACACGTGCCTCTCTCCTGGCCTTCTCCTAACTCCTGGCAACCACCAACCCGTCTTCCATTTCTAAAGCCTCGCCGATTTCAAGGATGTAATACAAATGGAACCAGAGAGAATATAACCTTTTGGGACTGGCCTCTCTTGCTCAGAAGCATTCCCTGGAGACCCACCAGGCTGTTGTATGTACCAACCAGTAGTTTCTTCCTATACAGCTGAATAAGCTTCCTTAACTTTCCAGAATATCCATGCTGCTGGTGAGTGCAGCCACCTCTCTTGGCTGGAGATGTGTCACCAGGTCAACAACCTCCTCGCAGGCGTTCTGGCATCAACTTCCTTCTCTCTCACCCAAACAGTCCCCGGGGCTGCATGACACCCTCATGGGGCACTGGCCTGCAGGGTTCATCAACTGCCCATCTTCCCGTGACCCAAGTGCACTGTAAGCATCGAAGGTACTCACGTTCATGTCACACTCAATGATGGATACGGCCTTGTCAGGCTTGGTCTCCATCACCCGCAGTTCATAGATCTGTGGGAAAACAACAAAAATCAGTAGCATGGTTTTGTGGCAGCATGGGGGGGGGGGGGGGAGGTTGTCATCATTCATGTTACTGCAGCTCCCTACCTAGCTCCTGCAGACACACTGTTCACCGCCGTGACACCATCCCCCTGCTGCACATATTGCTGTGACAAGGGGGCTGCCTTTGTGGGAGGTAGGGGGGTGGGAGGCTGCTTTGATGCCTGTCCATCACTCAGCAGAGGCTGTTCCCTCTATGTGGTTAACATCACACAGGGTAGCTATGTATCACATTGCAAAAAAAACACAACCTTTATTCCAGGAAGTTCACTTCTAGGAATTTATTCCTTTTATTTTTTTAAAAAAAGATTTTATTGGTTTATTCATGAGAGACAGACAGGCAGAGGGAGAAGCAGGCTCCATGCAGGGAGCCCGATGTGGGACTTGACCTGGGACTCCAGGATCATGCCCTGGGCCAAAGGCAGGCGCTAAACCACTGAGCCACCCAGGTGTCCCTCTAGGAATTTATAAGTAAATAATTAGCTAAACACCTAAGAGAAAATCCTAAGAAGGCTTGCTCCAACACTGCTAATAGCACATGCTCAAAATAACTATCAATAGATATTTGTTCACATGTAAAAAAAAAAAAAAAATTACAGAAACTAGTGGAATACTACTCAGCCAATAGGAAAGTAAGTTAAAAAAAACCAGTTATATTGCTGTGTGTCTAAGATAATCCCAAATATGTAACAAACATAAAAAAGTCCAGAAGGCTGGGACGCCTGGGTGGCGTTCTAGAATACTGCTTATTCCTTAAGACCCTCCTTCTGAAATTCCATTGGTAAATAAACTCTCTTAATTTCGTTTATTAGAAAATATTTTGATTTTGCCTTCATTCTTTAAGGATGAAGATGGCTTTGGTGAGTTACTGTCAACCTTTGAAGATACAGTTGATCCTTGAACAACATGGACTTGAACTGTGCTGGTCCACCCACACAGGGATTTTTTTTTCCAGTCTAGTACCTTAAATGTATTCTCTCTTGCTTGTGACTCTTAGTAACATTTTTTCTCCAGTTTACTGTACTGTAACAGCATAGTATATGACACATATAATATACACTATGTGTTCACTGGCTGGTGGTAAGGCTCTAGGTCAATAGTAGGCTACTGGTAGTGAAGTTCTGGCAAGTGAGAAGTTGTACACAGATTTTTCACTGTGTAGGACTGGGGCAACCCCAAGGGTCTACTGTATTCTGCTCTTTGGGCTATCACGGCTGCTGTTTTTTAAAGTACCTTCTCTCTGCTTACCTCTCCGTAGCTGGTATTCAGCGTCTGCAACTCATCCTGTGTGGCAGATGTATACTCCCTGGAACTGTGGGCTGAAGGCCAGCTCTAAAACAAGTTCACTTACCTTCTCTTCAAACATCACCACTCCTCCATTCTTTCTTGCTGGCATTTTCACTGAGTACGTGTACCTTTCTCAGGATACCCCTATCTCCCCCATGCTCTTGGCCTTGATTCTCTGCGTAGAATTCTAAGGCACTTCTCCAGATTTAGCTTTCATTTCATGAATTCTTTGTCAGCTGTTATTTAACTCTGTTTTTCAAATCTTTCTAGTTATTTTTGGTAGTCTTTTGTTAATTGCTAAATTTTGTGATTCCATTAAAAAAAATTGAGTATTTTATACATAATTACTTTATGCTTGCATGTGAAATGCCAATACTGATTTCCTTAAGGGCTTATTTCTGCTTTTATTGTCTCTGCTTGGATGTCTGGTGGTTTTATTATGAGTTCTTGTTTGCTTGTTCCATCTACAGCAATCCTGAGGGCTTAACTAAACAGGCTGCTTTTCCCAGGGAGAATTTGGGTTCCTTCTCCTGGGATGAGGACAACATCCACCTCTGGGTCTATTTAAGCCCCTTTAAGGGTCTCACTTTAATGTGGAAGACTCCAGTTCAGGTCTCCCGCTAAAGCACTGACATGGTCATTTGCACTCAGGACTATCCTGTGAGATATTCTCAAAAAACTTCTATGTTTTTATTAGCAAGACCAACAATGCAGTCATAATCTAGACTTTATCCTAAAATTAATTGGGCTTTATCAGAAGAGCTCTTTAGAGTATCTAGCCTTCCATACCTCCAAAAGTAGAAGTCCAAACATGCATTTCAATTCTATGTATATTCTATGTAGCTTACCTTCTAGTGCAGAAGTTTCAATATTGTCTTTTATTGTAAATTTGGGTTATATTCAGCATTATTACCTTAATGTTAAGAACACTAACACTGGGCAACCCGGGTGGCTCAGTGGTTTAGTGTTTTGCCTTCATCCCAGGGCCTGATCCTGGAGACCCGGGATCGAGTCTCACGTCAGGCTCCCTGCATGGAGCCTGCTTCTCCCTCTGCCTGTATCTCTGCCTCTCTCTCTGTGTCTCTCATGAATGAATAAAATAAAAATCTTTTAAAAATTAAAAAAAAAAAAAGAACACTAACACTAAGGTGGCCCATAATGAATTATGAAAGCTTCAAGTATTCAGTTAAGGTGGAGAGTATCTAAAATGTTCCTCACAAAAATAAAAGGAATGAGATTACTTCTTAGTTTATGAAAAAATATAAAGGTGTGATTCAAAACCCACAAAATTGAAAAATAAGGACTCTCAGTAACAAATGCCTCAAATACAAGGAAACTCAAGACAACACACTGGATCCCTACATTGTCATGGAGGAAGCGACTGGCTGAACCACAGGCACCTATTTTCAGTTGTGAGGGCCCAAGCCTCTGACGGGACGAGAGAGTATGACGGAACAGAGAGCTGGCCTCAGGGAAAGCCAGGCAGGAGCTGTAGTCACCCCAGAGCACCAGGAGGTCTGCCCTGGCAGCAAGCAGCTCCAGGACAGTCAACATCCACTGTCACCATAGACGAGGGATCCACACTTGCCATGCTCAATGCCCGTGGCAGGATGGGTTATGAGCAGGCTTACCAACTATTAAATCTTTTCCCAGTTTGTTAACCACGAATAATGGGGAGGTGGATAATGTCTTGAACTTTGTGTCACTTATACACGAGATAAATGAGAAATGGAAGGATGAAAGCTGGCATTTCACTTTACGGCTAAATTGTCTAGGTCCAAACAGTTGGGAAGCACGGAATCATGGATAAGCATATGTGATGTTTGGACCCAAAAGACTTATGTACCAGAGGAACTACTGAGGGAAAACCAAAGCTGCAGGAAACAGGGGAAGAGGACGTGTGCTCCCATGAGAAGGAGAAGTGACTTCAGGTGACACTGTCCTCAGCCAGAGCCAGGCTCTGCTTCCCCTGTGCCCCACAGCACTTGGAGCACATGGCAGGGCCTCTTCCTATCCAAGGGAAGGAATAAGACAAGGACAAGGACTCAGGCTGCTTTGTTTCTGCATCCCCAAAGACTAGCAAAGGGATGAGCTCAGATGATGGGTGTGGTGGAGAGCTTTCTAACGGAGGCAAAAATCAGCACCCTGGGCACCATGGGCAAAAGACATGTGATTAATGACGTTAAGCTCAGGCACCTGTAAACACCATCAATCAATTCTTGAAACAGAGCTGCTGAATGAATTACTACAAGGCTCTAAACATGAACCCACAGAGACTTAAAAGAGCAAACAGTAGGCAGCAATCATGGTAAAAGCCAGGCATACCCTGCTTAAAAAGAACCCCCATTCGGGTAGCCTGGGTGGCTCAGCAATTTAATGCCACCTTTAGCCCAGGGCGTGATCCTGGAGACCCAGGATCAAGTTCCACATCGGGCTCCCAGCATGGAGCCTGCTTCTCCCTCTGCCTGTGTCTCTGCCTCTCTCTTATGAATAAATAAATAAAATCTTTCAAAAAAAAAAAAAAAAAGAACACCCCCCCCCCCCCCCCCCCGATTCAAACCCCAGAATGGACACGGCAGGTCCTCATTAGATGTGACCTCTGCTGACTGGGCTCCAGGCCCTGCTGGCTCCATGGTGGAGACACTCACCTTCTCATTATAGTTGATGGCAATCACATCCCCTGTGGTCAGACAGGCAAAGTTTCTCAAGGCATTTTCTAACCTGCAGACACACACTGTCAAGGCAACATGGCAAAATGAGCACCTTCAATCTGAGGCGAGTTCCATGAGGGGTCTGGATTAGATGGTCACTGTCACAAAGTACACCTGGCAGACAGGTACCAGGCTGGTACTGAAGCACATGGCTTTGATACAATGGGATACTACTCAGCAGTAAGAAAGGGTGAACTACTTGCATGAGTGAATCTCACAAACACCAATGAGGGAAAGAACCCGCCAAAGTACTCCCTCGAGAAAGATAGCTCTCTGAGGGGTGGGAAGCAGTGGGAGGTCGGGCGAGGATGGCCAGGCAAGGGCACAGAGGAGCTTTTGGAAAGATGGAGATGTTTTGGTTACATGGGTGTTCACATTTGTCAACTCCTCAAACCGTGCGTCTTACTGTAAACTACACCTGAACAAATTGAACTTAACAATCCTATGGGAACGTGGAAGAAAAAAAGACCGAGAGAATCATGAATAGGCCCCCTCAAAAACCAAAGATGTTCTCTTTGACACTTTTGCTGTTTCTATCTTTTGGGTGGTAATCCAACTTTAGGGGTATATCCCAAAATAAAAACTAAAATAAAAATTGAAAAGGAAAAAGTAACCTGTAAGCTTTTTTTCTAATAGTAAATAATAATAATTTCTTAAACACTGAATAACCCAAATGCCCAGGCAAGGGAGTACGGCCTAATCACATGGAATATTTTAACCACATCGTCGTCAATTCAGAGAATTATTTTAAATAGAATGGTCAAACATGCACTGTGGCTCCAGGGAATACCAGATTGCCTCTCAGCTGCCGAAATTGACACTTTTTCTCCACAGGCTGAAGAGTTAACCATGCCTACAGAAATGGCCTCTGAGGGGCAGCCCCAGTGGCTCAGCGGTTTAGAGCCGCCTTCAGCTCAGAGCATGATCCTGGAGACCCGGGATCGAGTCCCACATCAGGCTCCTAGCGTTCTCCCTCTGCCTGTGTCTCTGCCTCTCTCTCTCTCTGTCTCTCATGAATAAATAAATAAAATCTTTAAAAAAAAAAAAAAAAAGAAATGGCCTCTGAAAACAATCTGGTAAATCTGCACCAAGACACAAGTGAAAATCCAGAGGAAGATCAGTAAGAGGTTGCAGTCACAGAGGCAGACACTCCTGGGCACTGCCAGCCAGACAAGCAGACCTTGCGACAGGATGACCTCCTGCCTACAAGATGGGAAGCATCCAACAAGTGCCATGAGCACAGCTGCCTAAAACCCCACCCTGTCCAGGGCCCAGTCACAGGGGACCCAACAGGCTCATCCACAGATACACTCTGCAAGACTCAATGCAGCTCACCCACACCCAGGACATGGCTGGTTTGCTCCTGGGTTTGGGGCGAGGACAGTGTGCAAGTAAGGAGAGTGGATGCAGCTTTTATTATTATTTTTTTAACTGTCTACCTATCTGTAATTTTCAATTGTGTTTTTTCAACCCTTTTAAAAAACAGGTGGTGTGGGGCAGCCCGGGTGGCTCAGCAGTTTAGCGCCGCCTTCAGCCCAGGGCCTGATCCTGGAGACCCGGGATCGAGTCCCACATCAGGCTCCCTGTATGGAACCTGCTTCTCCCTCTGCCTATGTCTCTGGCTCTCTCTCTGTGTCTCTTATGAATAAATAAATAAATAAAATCTTAAGAAAAAAAAAATGTTTAAAATAAATAAATAAATAAAAAACAGGTGGTGGAATGACTGCTCTATAAGATGATCCCACAAGCTAAGCTGGGGCCTTCAAGGCAGAAGTCTAGACCACAGGTCACACACAGCATGCTCCTTGCCCACACTAGTTACTCCTTAAATTATCAATACACACGTCTAGCTTATGTTCAGAGAACGTATCAAAAGCTACTAAAGTCTAAAATCTTTTCTTTCCTCTTGCTGACAGAAAATGTACTGTGTCACGTTCCCCCCTGGTTTGTGGAGTGAAAAGCGCTAACCCTGGGTAAAAGGAGAGGCTAAGGCAGGCTCACAGCTGAGCTGGGGCACCAGGGATCCACCGGGTTAGGGTCTAGAGGAAGAGCAGCCAGCCTCCTTTCACCATAGCACACTGAGTTTTGTGCCAGGTGCCCCAGTCCCTTGGGGGGAGGGTTCCACTTTGCCCTCAAGGAAGTTTCTGGAGAGCAACCAGGTGAGGCCCATCGAGCACCCAGCATGCTTATCGAGAGCCAGGGCCAGGCTAGGGCGAACATGCTGGCTGACCGCCATTATTCTCAAATCACAACTTCAATCATAAACAAATATGTGATCCCCAAAGTAGGCACATGCTCCACAAAGAGCTCGCTGTTTACAGACTGCCAGCACACCCTTCCTTTGTCCAGAAGAACGCTTCTTATCTCAAAAGGATACACTGCTTTGGGGTTGGTGATGTCCAAGAAGTCAGGGCTCTGAGGCTGGAATTTGGAGTATGTGGCCACTTGAAGGTTGACACTCTCCACCTGAACCAAGCCCCCTTCTTCCAACAGCAAATTCTGCATCATCTAAAGGAAGAAGAAGGCTACATGAGCTTCCTGGAAATCAAATGGCCAGCATGAGCATCATCTAAACATACACAGCAGGCCCAAGTCTGACATTCAGACGGCCTCTTCCTTGGGCCCCTGGAAGAGGAACCTGAGATGAGGACTTGGGGACAGGTAATTTAATTGTGATTTGATGTTAGGAGGAAGGAAAAAAGCAAGGTGGCAAACAAGTCAGACATGAAAGGAAGGAGGTCTCAGGGTGCTACCCAGGTGGCTTCAGCGGGCATTGGGTCTCTACCAGCCTCTGAAAAAACATGATCCACTGGAAGGGTCGCCTGGAAGGCATGACCACCAGTTCCAGGTCTCCTAGGGGCAGTGTTTCCCCAGGGAAGCTCACTCTTCCATACCACTGAGCTGTCCCACACCCAACTTACAAGGTCTTAGGGCAAACAGGGCTGCAACGAAGACAGGATAATCATGTCACCAAGTGGGCTCATTTCACATGGAATGGCCTTACAGCTCAGGCACAGGGGTGGTGACAAGTCCCCAGAGGTCTGCTACAGGGGGTCACAGAAAACTGGTAAGACACCCCCACATCTCTATGAAACCACTCTGTGTAGTGGACGCTGGCTGAGGAACAAGATAGAGAAAGAAAAACACAGGCCTGTGAGTACCTGGTGTGCAGGAGTCAAGATACCACAACAAGGCTGACACTCAGGGGTCTGAGACAAGGAGGGCGGGCTAGAAATGAAAAACCTTGCACGTCTTGGAATGGTTTTTTTGTCTTATTTTAGAGTTTCTTTCTTTTTTCCTTTAAGATTTTATTTATTTGGGAGAGAGCACCCATGTAAGTATAAACGGGGCGGGGGGGGGGGGGGGGGAGGGAGAGGAAGCAGAATGCATACTGAACATGGAGCCCGACACAGGGCTTGATCTCATGACCCTGACATCAAGACCTGAGCCAAAATCAAGAGTCAGCCACTTAACTGAGCCACCAAGGGACCCCTTAGAGTTTCTTTTTTTAATTTTTACTTATTGTATATTTTTTTTATTGGAGCTCGATTTGCCAACATATAGTTTCTTAAAGAGAACTTCAAACATATAAAAGCAGAGAGAAGGGTAGCCCGGGTGGCTCAGTGGTTTAGCACCGCTTTCAGCCTGGGGCATGATCTTGGAGTCCTGGGATGGAGTCCCACATGGGGCTCCCTGCATGGAGCCTGCTTTTCCCTCTGCTTGTGTCTCTGCCTCTGTCTCTCTCTGTGTCTCTTATGAATAAAGAAATAAAATCTTGGGGATCCCTGGGTGGCTCAGTGGTTTGGCGCCTGCCTTTGGCCCAGGGCGCGATCCTGGAGCCTCGGGATCAAGTCCCGCGTCAGGCTCCCGGCATGGAGCCTGCTTCTCCCTCCTCCTGTGTCTCTGCCTCTCTTTCTCTCTCTATATCTATCATGAATAAATAAATAAATAAATCTTTAAAAAAAAAGAAATAAAATCTTTAAAATAAAATAAATTTTAAAAAAAGCAGAGAGAACCAGGGACAGCTGGTGGGCTCAGTTGATAGGGCATGTGACTTAATCTTGAGGTTCTAAGCTAGAGCCCCATGTTGCGTACAGACTACTAAAAACAAAAAAACAAAAAGAAGAACTGCATGAGCAAGCGTCTACACACCCAATCCTGGTTCAACAGTGACCAGGTTACAGCTGACCTCGGCTCCTCAGTCACTGCTCCCCACTCCCTGGCCCCATCCCACACCAAGTCAGTCCCAGGTGTCACATCCTTCTGAGAACACTTCACCCAGATGGCACTGCCAACAGCAGTGCTGCCCACAGAGGCTCCACGGAGGCAATTAGTTATGAGGTGACTCTAAGAGTCCACAGACAGGATGCTGGTAAGAAAGAAGGCCATGGCCAAAGTGGGCAGAGGTCATGAGTGAAGCTGCAGGGTGAGCAGGGACCTGCAGAGGTCCTGACACACTCTCGTTGAAGGGTGCTCATCAGGCTGGGGTGGTCACTCCACCAGATGCTACAGGCAGGCTGACAAACTTGGTAACTGGATGCTCGGTGACCCTGGAGAAGGACGCTTTCACGGAAAGTGCTCTAAGCCTGGAAGTCAGCCTCCTGCAGCCCAAGCTCACATTCCTTTAGCAAACTAGCAGGTAAAAACTGATGGCTGGAGGAAGGACACAGCTCACTGGCAGCTCAAGGAGAAAGGGCACAAGCCCAGGTCACCTTCTTGTGGCAGGCTCAGACATGACTTGTGGAGAGAAACAGCTGGTGGACGGCAGTGAGGAGGCCTGCTCCAGGTCTGGCCCTTCCTTGTGTGCACGAGCCCCTGCAGGCCAGTACTGGCCATGGAGCATAGGTAGTATGACGGGGACCCTGCAGGAGGCATCCACACACTCCCAGTGGTCCTGGGCAGGGATCTTGATCGAGGCCAGCAGATGAGGCCTCAGGTGCTAAGAGAAAGGCCAGCATCTGTTCTAGGCTGACTTACCCTGAAGAAGCCTGAGAGCTCCAAGTGGGATGGAGCCCACCAAGGAGCTAACAGAAGGCACCTGCTCACATATCCACTGCGGGTGGAAAGATCCTTAGGCCGGCTCTGCAGCACCAGCTGGGAAAGCCCAGGCAACCACCTACTCTAGCCAAGAGCTGCAAGGCCAGCTCAGAAAGAGGCAGGGCCATGCTATCTAAGAAGCTTCCCAGGGGATAACTATTTCTCAGCAAAAGGGATACAATTAGTTTTCTGATCCAAAATGGTCTGAGAGTCTGGACAAGAGGCCCCCCAAACTCTATGTCTATGGGCTGGAGAGTGCACTTTTAAGGTACAGTTCTTTCCAGTGTTACTACCTCATAAAGGTCACAGAGGGGCTCTGAGGATCCAGAATAGCCCTGGGAAACTGTCAGTGCCCCACCATTCAGCCACCCACAGCACTCTATCTGATGAGTGTAGGACAAGGCCTCAGTCCCATGAAGGGCACCTGTAAACCCACAGGACAATAAGGCAGTGAGCAGCAAGTGCTGGGGAGGGCAAGTGAGCAGGGAAGCAAGTTGAGTCTGGGCTTTGTGGCATGAGTAAGAGCTCCCTGGGGGACTGGGGCTGGAAAACAACACAGGACAGGATAGGCAGCAAGTGAGATGGGTGTGCAAGATTCCTGTGGGGAAGAGGCTGGCAGAGGCTAGCACTCAGGAAGGACCCAGGCTCAAGAGAAAGTCTGAAGGCAAAAAGAGAGGCTTTGTTTCCTTAGCAAGGAAATGATGTGCTCTGGAAAGACTCAGTTACAGAGAAGTATCTAAGCGCATGCACATGCACACACACAACAGAACTGGGGAAAAATTAGTAGAAGCGGGGAGTACATGTGTTAAAATCTAAAATCCTGTACTCAGTCCACTTCAAAAATATTCCTGCTTTACTATTTTCATGAAAGCCTTACCCAGGAGATAGTAGGTAAACAGCAAGGCTGTGGTTTCTGGGCTATGAGCTGATCATCTTTCAAGAAATAGCCGTGCCCCAGCCCGCAGAGCCTTGTTCTGAATCCCCTCCTTGTAGCCATCATACATGCTGGGAGCTGCCCTCCTACAGAACCCCAATCCTGAGACAGGCCACAGACTCTCAGAGACTGGCACGGCCCCACTCACCCAGTGTGGGAGGTAGCAGATGCCCTCATCGGCCACAAACTCTAGCACACCACAGTGCGTCATGCGGTCCGAGTTCTTGTTGGTCAGTTTGAACAGCATGGGGTAGGTAATGTTGAGTCGGCCTAAAAAGAAGAAAGAGGATGAGAGGCACAGCTACTGTGAAGGGGAAGTTCTATTTCCCAAATGCATTCCTCTGAAAATCAGCCTCCCTGGATGTCCACTGTGGCTCCACATAGTCTTGCTCCCCAGAGCCGAGACTCAGACCCACGAGGCGCTTAGGCCTCTGGGTGCCTGCCCACCCCCAACCCTGTGCACATCACTTGGCCCCGAGCTCAGGAATGTTTGGTGACCCAGGGACACAGTACCAGCTTACACTCGAGGTTTTCTGAAATTCCAATGTAAAAAAATGGCAAGTCACTAACAAATAAATGAGTTAATGTAATTGCCAACCATGTGCCGGACAAAATCCCCACCTGCAGGTTTCTAGTTAGAAAGGTGGGAAAGAAACACGTGCACCGAGATGCTGCAGTGCTATGGGCAAGATGGTGTGGGGGAGGCAGCATGCCGACAGAACACCGTGTGGGTCCTGGGCAAGACTGCCAGGGAGGGATGGCCAAAGAGGAGGCAGCCCGAACAAAGGCATGGAGGCATGGGGAGCCCAGCCAGTCTGGGAATGGCTGCTCATCGTTTAAGACTGAGAACAAGGGTGTGAGTGTAGTCGGGAGGAGAGGCAGGGCCAGACACCACACAGTGGGGGAGCATTCAGCAATGCGGGCTCTCTGCAAGGTCATGACACAGCATATCCCCTTGCGCTAGTGGTCCTGAGATGAGGCTGCAGGGACAGCAGGAGGCAGGCAAACGGTACTACAGGCAGGCTGACCCAGGAGGGCAGGAGGGGCAGGCAATGTGGAACAGGAGGACCTAAGAGAGTCGGGGACCTGGGAGAGGGGTCTGGGACAGACTGATGCAGACAAGTTTGCCATGTTTCGGCTCTCACTTACTATTTCGAGACCAGTGAGGTAAAGACTATTGTCACTCCTTTTATCTATGGGGCACTAACATGCCCAGTCAGCAAGAAGCCCAGAACCACGCAGCCCAGGAGCAATGACACTGGGGCTTAACCACAGAAGCCCACTTTAGCCTGTCACTTTAAGCAAACATAGCTGCAAAAACCCTGTTCAGTAGCAGAAGATACTCCTCCTGGGGTCTCTCTAAAAATTATGGTGCTGCAGATCAAGTAAGAAGCTTGGGAAGGCAGCCACAGATGGGGGAAGAGCCTCCAGAAGTGGCAGAGGCGGGTGTGGGTATCCTCCCCCATCACTAAGGGTGACCTGGATGCTGGAGTACAGTGGCCAAGGGCCCAGAGGGCAGCGCACCTCTCGGCTATGGAGTCGTGAAGGAGGATGGTGGTCAGTCAGCGTGAAGCAGGTCAGGCTCTAGCCAAGGATCCAAGATTCTTGCAGTTGGAAGAAACCCCTGTGCTCCTTAGTCTGCTGTGGTTTTCACACAGCATTTTCTGATTTAGAGAAGTGACTTGGGGCTCCTGAGCCCTCTGCACCCCCTCACCTCCTCCAAATACAGCAGTAATCCTTTTATAAATGAAGACTCTGTAAGATTTTATTTGGACAAAGTTCCTTCCACAACTTAAAAGATTTGAACACTGGGATCCCTGGGTGGCACAGCGGTTTGGCGCCTGCCTTTGGCCCGGGGCGCGATCCTGGAGACCCGGGATCGAATCCCACATCGGGCTCCCGGTGCATGGAGCCTGCTTCTCCCTCTGCCTGTGTCTCTGCCTCTCTCTCTCTCTGTGTGACTATCATAAATAAATAAAAAATTGAAAAAAAAAAAAAAAAAAAAAAGAACCTGAGACCTTGCATATACCTACTGATGGCTCAATAGCCCCAGGGAGGACTTTTAAAAAAAAAAAAAAAAAAAAAAAAAAAAGATTTGAACACTGATCTAAGTCCCACTGTCTCAATCCGAGTCTCTTCTCAGATGCTTGAACCAAGAGTCACACAGGGCACTCAGTTCCTGGGTCAGCGCAAACAGAAAGGCAGGCTCTCTGGGAGGTCTTATTTCCTCCTCTATGATGGGGCTATGAACCTGAAAGCTCTATTAACCCACTGGCTGTGCAGAGGCCAGAATTAAAGGGCCTTCACTGGGTCGTAGTCACTGCTGCTGCTTTACTTTAGCCCTGCTGGCTAAAGGCCACCTCCTGCCTTACTGGCATCACATGGACTTGGGCTATTTATGTACATACCACAGGGTACCATCTAGGGGAAGTACTCCTGTCACACAGAAGCTTTGATGGACAGGTGCGTGTGTCCCTGTTTAAACATGAGGACACGGGCAGCCTGGGTGGCTCAGCGGTTTAGCGCCACCTTCAGCCCAGGGCATGATCCTGGAGACCCAGGATCGAGTCCCACGTCGGGCTCCCTGCATGGAGCCTGCTTCTCCCTCTGTCTGTGTCTCTGCCTCTCTCTTTCTCATGAATAAATAAATAAAATCTTTAAAAAAATAAAAATAAATAAATAAAATAAATATGAGGACACTAAAGTTCAGAGGCCAAGTCACTAGTCTATAGCCAGGTGCAAAGACCAAGCTGGAATGATAGTGGACCCATACCCCTTCTCTACAGTGCTGTCCCACATGTATGAGACGCCAAGCGTGGAACTGCCCTCTGGTGGCTTCCACCATCTCCTGCCTCACATGGGAAGAATTCACACTAGAAAGACCACTGAGTCTCAAAAGCCACTGGTTATGCCTGTGGCTGGGGTCATGAGGTTCCTCATGGGATAAAGGGTTGAGAAAAGAGAAAGTATCTGATGAGAGGGGCAGCGTCTAGGGTAGAAGACAATAGCTCAATTTTTGATGTGCTTTTCAATGCAATGGGGCAGACAGAGCTAGAAATTTGTGCCTGGAGCTAAGGAAACATGTTTGGGGAGCACATGAGGAGCCCATTGTCTTCTTTAGGAGAAAACCTAGTGAACCCAGGTGATAGCATCAGGGTGATGCCTCAACAGGGTGAAAAGCAACGGTGCTCGAACTTTCTTTTAGTCCTGATAGGATCTGAATAAGGTGTATATTTGTGTGTATGTGTGTGTGTTGGGGGGGGCGGTAAAAAGGATAGAGCCCCCTTCATAGGGGAGGGACCCAGAGTGAGTACTCACTGGCCCCAGCCTAGACAGCTGGCCACTCACTGGAGCATCTGCAGGCCAAGCTCTCCAGCCTAGTACGCACCCTCCAGGGACAACTGCCAACCAGACACGGAGAAGGTTACCTATGCTTGGACATACTGAAGAGCATGTGCAAAGTTTCTGATGTCCGTATTTAAATTCCCTAGTCATGGAGAGAATACTTACTGAGTTGATCGAGGGCTGAGGGTGGCATAATTACTGTGGAAAGAATATTTAAGAAACATTAAGAAAATAAAATTAAAAAGGCAGAACAAAAACCAAAATTAAATTTCTGTCATGTCTTTAAAACATACTAAATGGAATTTGTGAAATAGCCAGAATTTCATAATGATCTTTTATGAGGAATTTTACTTGCTGTAATTCATTGTGGGGAGCCAAATGGCCATCAGCCATAAATCTAATCATAATCAGGACTCTCCCTCTCACCCCCAGTCCTCCCCTTAGCAAGTCTACGGCAAGTAAGATTTTCACTATAACTAGCTTCTGGTTACACATGCAAAACAAGGGCTACTGAAGACTATAAGTACTGTGGGCGGAGGGCAGGAAAGGTTACTATTCAAAATAAAAACGAGCACATACTCTTCCCTCCTTTCTCCACATCTGACCTGTCATTAGGCCCTGCAAGCATGGACACGGAGAAGCAGCGGTACTGCGTGGAGAAGCGGTTCTGGAAGACCCGGGGAATCGGGTGGTCGAACATGTTGAAGGAGAACTACAAGGAAGGAAAGAGATGCTGGAGTTAGAACAAAACAAAGGCACATTTCTTCCCATTGAAAGTCCACACAAGTTAGGGCAGTTAATGCTGCTGAATGTCCTCAAAGAGTAAGACACACCACTTCTAGCACCAACATCTCCATGAACCAGAACAGTCTGCCTAAAGTACTTCCTGGTAGCATGGTGAATCTCATATCTTTCTACATACCTGCCCAATCTCATCCCTCCCATCTCAATTCCACTACTTTTAGAAAGTGCAATCCTACTAAAATATACAATTGGCCCCACCACGCCTGTCATTAACCTCTTTTAGTCTCCCACCCCTCACCCAAAGCTCCAGGTCAGACCTCACACATACCTCAGGGACTGGTTACCGATGGCCCTGCAATCTCCTATGCCTGCCACACTGGGTTCCGCCAACGGAACTTTCCCTCTTTTCGTTAATTAAAAGAAACACATCTATTTATTGAGTGCCCACTATCTGCCAGGCTCTGCTCTAAGCACTAGCAAAATATTACTCTATGATGTGTGCTCACTAACAAAACAGGCACACCAGCCCTGGAGAAGCTGACATTCAAGACAAGGGAAACAAGTAAGAGAAAATGCCTGCATGTCTGGGGTTGATAAATGCTCTAAGGACAAGACAGGGTAAGGGACAGAGAGCTCCTGGGAATGCTGTTTTAAATGGGTGGTCAGGAAGGAATTCTGCACAGACCTGAATGCCAGGAGGGAGCCAGGTAAAAAACAGGGAATGGCATCCCAGGATGCAGGCAGAGTAGGCATGAGGGGTCTCTAACCCTCCCCCGGCTTCCATGACCATCCTCTCCTTGTTCCAGGAACCTTCCCTGCTTTGCCCAGGATCTGGGCTGGTGCCCCACAAAGGTGCTCTCATGTTGTTACACTGAGGTACTCCCTCATGTTAATAAGCCAAGACATGCTACCAAAAAGATTAAATACACCAGTTCTTCACACGTGGATTATGGTGAGGCTTAGAAAACACATTACAGGGCAGCCCAGGTGGCTCAGCAGTTTAGCGCCACCTTTGGCCCAGGGCATGATCCTGGAGACCCGGGATTGAGGCCGTATCGGGCTCCCTGCATGGAGCCTGCTTCTCCCTCTGTCTGTTTCTCTCTCTCTCTCTGTCTCTCATGAATAAGTAAATAAAATCTTAAAAAAAAAAAAAAAAAAAAGAAAGAAAGAAAACACATTACATAGCAATCTGGAGTCTTCTCAAAGTTACCATGACGCCCCTCCCCATATAAAACTGCACAATAGGGTATATATCCAAAAGAACTGAAGGTAGGCTCTCGAAAAGATTATTTGTCTAATGTTTGCATGTTCATAGCAGCACTACTCATAAAAGCTTAGAGTTGGAAACAATCCAAGTGTCCGTCAACAGATGAAAGGCTAAAAACATGTGGTCCACTCACACAACGGAATATTATTCGGCCTTTAAAAGAGAGGAAAATCGTATCACATACTAAAATGTGGATGAACCTTGAAGACGTTATGCCCAGGGAAATAAGTCAATCACAAAAAGACAAATACTATATGATCTCACTTTTATGAGGTCCCTAGAGTTGTCAAATTCACAGGGACAAAAAGTAAAATGTTGGTTGCTAGGAGACAGGTGAGGGGAAATGGGGGACTTGTTTAATGGGTACAGTTTCAGTTTTACAGGATGAAAAAATTCTGGACACTCAATACACAACAATGTGAATGTAGTTAACGCTACAGAATCTACCCTTAAAAATGAATAAGATGGCGAATTTGTGTTTTTTACACGTTTTAAAAAAACATCTCACAATAGACAAATATTTCTTGACTTGATTCCAAGCGTACATTAAATAGAGGGAAAGCCATCAACTGAAAAGGTCCTTTACTAAGCCATTCCAAAATTAGCAAGATGAATCTGCGGTCTTCCTAAAATATAAACACAGAATGTTCCTGCTTAAAATCTCAAATGGCTCTTCAATCCCTGGGAGCTTTAGTGTAGTAGTTTTCAAGCCTCTGTCCCCCCCTTTTAAGCAGGAACTCTTGCAGTCTTGCCAGAGGCATAACAGATGTGAAGGGAGATGTAGGGGGGGAGTGGGGGGGGGGGCTTCTCTGAGCCTTTCACTACACCGCTCCACCTAAGCCATTTTTTTTCTTTGCTTCCGTTCCTCCTTAAATAAGAAAATCGCCCCAAAGTATTTAACACCCTTAACAATTTGCCTTCAATCCACCCAGGAGCCTGACCTTGTGCCCCTCCCAGCTGCTCCCTACCCCGAGTCCTACTCTCCTTTATATTCCAAAGCCTTATCACAGTGCCTAGACCTTTCTCAACGTCTTTAAGTGGATGAACTTGAGAATGGAAACACGATTCCACAAGGACAGAAAACGGATGTCACTTTCGGATAAGACTGTAATAACCATTACTTCTTCTTCTTCTTTTTTTTTTTGCTAAAATAAACAAAGTGACACTGATTGAGGCTAGGAGACCAAGCTTTGCGGCCAGACGGATTTGGCCTCAAATTTCCAGTCCCTACTTGTCTGACCTCGAGTCAACTACCAACTTCTTTAAACCTTGGTGTTTTTCATGGTCCTGGCCTCCAAAGGTACGAGAGGGATTCAGTGAGATACGATTTAATCAGGGACTGTGGGTGTTAAAAGCTGTGAAACAAAAAAAGCACCAGCAAAATCTAGCTGCTACTGTTCTCTCTCCTGAATCGCTTCAGTGGCCAAAGGCGGCCTAACCAGAGGCACAGCCCCCCGAGGACCGCGCCGAGGCCCGGGAGCGAGGGCGGAGGGTCCCCGCCCCGGGGCCCCGACTCTGCCCCCGCGCCCCCGGCCACCCTTCAGTTACTTCGGTGTCACGGAAACCTGTTACGTGCTTAGTTAGCCCTTGGGAGACCCGTGAGCGCGCGACACCGTCGGGGGGTCTAAGTCCAACTGAGAGGAAATTGGCTGCGCGTCGGGGACCCGCGGAGACCAGCCAAGGCCGACCGTGGTCAAGGGTCCGGCTGCTGCCGGCCGAGGTGACTCGGCATCTCCGCGGCCGTCCGGTCCGCCAGCCCGCCGCCCGGCCCCGGCCCCCAGCCGCCAGCCCCTGCCAAGCCGCTCTCACCATGGTGGACACCCCTGCCTCGCAGACGCCGCTTCGCCCAGAGAACGTTTGGACCGGGGCCCGCCGACCCTCCGCTCGCAGCCGCCGCCTCCGCCGCCGCCGCTTCCGCTCCGACGCCCTGGGAGGCTCACCGGAAGTGCCCGAACTGACACCGGGGGAGGTGCGGCAGACAGGGGTGGGCGGCAAAAAGAGAAAGAGCAGGCAAAGGCGCTAGGGCCTAAAACTTTCCTGGAGTATATACTGAAATACCCCCTCCTAATTTTTTGTCTGCTCTAGAATAACTTTTATAATTATTCTAAATCACATTTTTATAGTACTCCCCTGCAGACGAATTTCGTGGGCCCACTCTCCTTGTGGACTACACTACCCAGAATGCACGTGGCCCTTCCTGCCTTTGCGGCGGCCATCGAGGAAGCTGGCGGAAGGACGCTACACATCCGCCTTCGAACTGCGCCCCGCCCTTATTAAAATCGTAAACTTATGACATCGATGCATAAGTGAATTTAATTCTTGGAGAAGTTTCTTTCCGCCCCCCCCCCCGGAGTTCCCAGTGGGAGGCAATAGGCTTCTGTTCCCAAACTAAAGATGTCCACCAAGCGGCGGATTTGTGGGTAAATGGGAGTCAGACCAGAAGTGGGCCACCGGGCTTGCGTTCCGCCTGGGGACCGCGCTCGCCTAGGAGTGAGTCTGATTTTACATGAATGGCTGAGCGCTCGTACCCGCCTCCAACAGGACCCAATCAGAAAGAGGGAAAAGCGGGGCACTGAGCAGCGATTGGTTGGATCCTGGGCCAATCGGAAGAGCCCTGGTTTGGCGGGAGTCTTGACCGCCGCGGAAGCTCTGGGAGTCTCCGCGCCAGCTGTCGGTGTCCGGCCGCCGTGGCCATGTTCGTGTCCGATTTCCGCAAGGAGTTCTACGAGGTGGTCCAGAGCCAGGTGACCCCTCCTCTTGGACCTCGTGGCCTTGTCGGGGGAGGGGGGGTAGGGATGAGGGGGAGCGGCCGTGGGAGGGCACGGGGGCCCCAGTGTTGGGGGTCTCTGCCTTCAGCTGGCCCGCTCTTCTCCTGACAGAGGGTTCTTCTCTTCGTGGCCTCGGACGTGGACGCCCTGTGCGCTTGCAAGATCCTTCAGGTGAGCCTTGTGTACCCTGGAAGGGAAGGGCGGGGCCCCGGGCTGAGTTGCGTGCAGGGCGGGAGGTGTGGAGCAGAGCGGAAGCCACCCCTCACCCTCCCACCTCTGTCCCCCCCCCCCCGGGAGGGCGCAGGCTGCGGTAGCGCCTGGAGCCAAGGAAAGCTGCGGAGGGGCCCTCAGAGAGGTCGCCTAGAGGGCAGAAGCGTTGGGTAGGTTAGAGAAGGACTCGGGAAAAGGCAGGAATACCAGCTAGTATTTTTGCAATAACCTGGGCCAAAAAATGCTTGCATCGGAGAGACCCTTAGACATGGAGTGGCTTCACCAGTGTACGGTTCGGGTAGAGGACTCTGACAACGGAGGACACAGTGGGGTCATCAACAACACTGGAAACTCAGATTCCTTTGTCTGTTAAGGACGATCATTGGTTCTCTTTTGAATATGATGCAGTGTTTCCATGACCTTGGGTCAGGAACTACTCCTCAGAAGACCTAGAAATAAGATCGGCTTTCCCTCCCAATGTTTTCCTTTGGTAATTTTCAAAAATTAGGCAAAGTTGACAGAATGATACAGTGATCACTCACATCCCCATCACTTACTTTCTCCCATGAGCATTTTACTAGTCTTACTTTGTCACCTGTCATTCGTTTCTCAAGCTATATTGTTCTTAAGTGCACTTCAAAGTAAATTGCGGACGTCCTTAATTTGATAGATTGAAAAATGATCTCTCTCAGGCCTTGTTCCAGTGCGATCACGTGCAGTATACCCTGGTTCCAGTTTCTGGGTGGCAAGAACTTGAAACTGCATTTCTTGAGCATAAAGAACAGGTATGGAAAAAGCATTTTAGAATAATTAGTCTTATTTTATTTGGTTGTAATTTCTTTTCTTTTTTTTTTTCTTTTCTTTTCAAGATTTTAGGGCAGCCCAGGTGGCTCAGCGGTTTAGCGCCGCTTCAGCCCAGGGCCTGATCCTGGAGACCCGGGATTGAGTCCCACGTCGGGCTCCCTGCATGGAGCCTGCTTCTCCCTCTGCCTGTGTCTCTGCCTCTCTCTCTCCCTTCTCTCTGTGTCTCTTGAATAAATAAATAAAATCTTTAAAAAAAAGAAAGACTTTATTTATTTATTCATGAGATAGAGAGGCTGCCCAAGACTTGCTATAAATTTAAGCCTGTATAATGCCATTAGTACAGAGAGCCAGCCCAGTCCAGTAGGGTGACTGAGATCTGGAGAGGCTCTCTTATGCATTTGAAGTCTTGGTCTGCTCCTTGTCAGCTTCGTGGCCCTATGCATGAGCCTGGGTCATGTTGAGTCTCCACATACTGCTCTGCAGAGCAGAGACAACCACAGGGCCAGTCATGGGGCCTATCTCATGGTATTACTGTGGAAATAAAATAGCATTTGGAATATGTTAAAGCACTTAACACAGGCCAGCTGTGGCCATTTTTGGAGTCTTTTAATTGTCAGGGCCTGCCCAGTGTCAGGGGCTTGACATGTCTCAGCAGAAGGGCTCAGGGGCCTAGAATGCTGAAGGTGAAGGACCTACTCAAGGCACTTACTTCACAATATCTCTCTTTTTTCCAGTTTCATTATTTTGTCCTCATAAACTGTGGAGCCAACGTAGACCTATTGGATATTCTTCAGCCTGATGAAGAGGCTGTATTTTTTGTGTGTGACACCCACAGGCCAGTCAACGTCGTGAATGTATACAATGAAGCCCAGGTAACTCAGCCTTTGGGGCCCATGTCTTCCCTGAGTCCTCCTGTCCGTGGACAATATCATACCTGCTGTTCTAAGCAAGGCATTGTATCCAATGCCTGTATCTCTGCTGTAGGAGTTGGAACAGCCTGAGGGCAAGAACCTGGTCTTGTTTATCTCTGGTGAGCACCATGGTACCTAAGTCTTAGAGGTGCTCAGAATGCATTTTGGAATTAATTTAACCTAAGAAGTGTAGGGACCAGGACCCTGCACTGGGCCTGCCCTCAGAGCTCAGGCCCAGCCCAGCATCATTGAATATCAAGATCTAGAGGCATTAGCTCTAGAAGTGGGGCCAGGATTTCCCTGCCCATCAAAAGGGTGGTATGAGGACCAGCAAGATGATAGTGTAAGAGGCCACCATTAGCCTGAAATGGTGGTGCTGTGCTTTTCCTTTGAACCCCCAGTAGCAAGCATGGAGCCTGGCATAGGGCAGCCACCTAGCCATTCTCTGAGTTGAGTCCCCCACCACCCACCCCCACTCTTGTGTTATCAAAGTGTTGGCCCCAAAGTTCTCAGCTTGGAACAGCTTTTTGAGCCAATAGTTTTATTCAAGTAGGTGTCACACACCTTCATGTCTTCCATTAGAGTCCAAGTTGCGGGATATTCATTTTGTTTGCTTGCTGTGTGGTATAAGAGGAAACATTTTTTCTCAGACTTAAATGACAGTGGATAGTTTTTAAACTTTTGGAATTTTTGTACAACGTGTGGTACAACTCCACTGCCTCAGTGAACAGAAATGAAAACAAGAAAATGCTTGAGAGGTCTGAAATTCTCTCAAATGAGGGACTCTTTGTACAGAAAACTGAGTCAGCTCAGTGGGAAGTAAGATTGTGCAAGAGAAAAACCTGAGATGGAGAATTTTCTGTTAACGAGAGAGGAGAGTGTTGGTTGCTTTTTGTTTTAATCTTAGATCAAACTACTCATTAAACAAGATGATGACCTTGAAGTTCCTGCCTATGATGATATCTTCAGGGATGATGAAGAAGAGGAGGCTGAAGAGCACTCAGGAAGTGAAAGTGACAATGGATCAGAGCCTTCTGAGAAGCGCACACGGTTGGAAGAGGTGGGTTTGGGCCTCCCCACAGTCTTGAGGGACTTGTCATTCCCAGAGGTCAGAGCTCAGACTGGAGCCTATGGGGCCCCGGAGTTAGCTGGGATTCAGCAGGTGTGGGTGTTGATCCTGGGCTCTGCTTTCCCCCTGGCTGTATGGCCTCAGACAGGTTACTGAATTTCTCTGAGCTTTGACATCCTCGTCCATGCAGTAGAATTTCATCAGTTGAAATGAAAATTAGGACAGCTCAGCTCTTCCCGTTAGAGAGCATACATTTTTAAAAAGTGTTACAGAAGAATGCCTGGGTGGCTCAGTTGGTTAAGGGTCTGACACTTGGTTTTTTTGCTCAGGCCATGATCTCAGGGTTGTGAGGTCAAGTCCCACGTCAAGTTCCTTGCTCAGTGCAGAATCTGCTCAAGATTCCCTCTCTCCCACTCTGCTCCTCCTCCTGCTCTTTCTCTCTCTCTCTAAAATAAATAAAAATAATATATTAAAAAAAAAAGCAATACAGAGAAACAATAAATAGCAAAAGCATCACCTCCCTTCCCCGCTTTTCTCAAAACTCACTCTCTACAGTCACCATGGAGGAACGACATGGGTCTGTGGCTCTCAGCCAGGCTCAGTCCCCAATCGTCACTCCAGGGGAAGCATCTTGTGTGCAAAGATAAGAGTGGTTTGAGCCTTGTGAGTCTTGTGTCTGAGGCGCTTACCCAGTCTGGGGCCTGGCCAATGGAAGTAGCCTACCCAACGCCAATGGCTTCTGCTAGATGGAAAACTAAAGGTGGGAGGTAGTCATTCTTTTAACTGGAGGGCCATGGTTTATTCTAGCATTCTAGTATTTATTCTAGTTGTGGAAGAAGTTAAAGCCCTTTGGCTCCCAGTCCTTGGTATGCATGCTGAAATTTGTCACCAAAATGTTTTGGAGTATTCTCTTCATCCTTGACCTGACATTTTCCAATAATGTGCTTTAGCAGAGCTCTTTTGAACCATTTTGGGGACATTCAGGACAGTCTGTCCATTTAGGGGGCATGTTCTGCAAAGGTAGGAATGTTTTCCCCTTGCCTTCCCTACCTTTGGCCAGTCCCTTCTCTGGAGCTTTGGATAGTCACCTCAGACACATTCTTAGATTCTCTTTCCTCTAGTCCAACTCTTATCTGTTCCATTCTCTGGCCAACTTCTAGTCTTCATCTTCTAATCTTTGATTCCTAAGAGCTCTTTTTTTCTGTTACCTGATGCTCCTTTTTTATAGCATTATTTCTTCTGTTCATGAGCTGCTTTCCATCAGGCCTCCAATATCAGTAATGTGGTGGGATTGTCCCTGGAAACATTCATGTTCTGCAGGTCAGAGTCTTGGAATTCTCCATCCTGACTAATATATTTTAGCACCTAATATGTGCCAGGTATCCGTTAGTTTCTGAGGTCCCCAGGGGAGCACAAAGTCCTGCCTTCACAAAGCTTCCTTTCCAGTGGGGGGAGATGTAAGAATGTGTAAATGAGCATAGTTCAAGGATGGTTTCAGGTGAAGAGCTGTGGTCATATAAGGAAAAATAAAGCAGGGTAAGGGGCTGGATGGGGAATGGGCTGTATTTATGAAAATGGCCATGGACACTTGACCTGAATAATGAAGGAAAGAGTCAAGAAGATCCCTAGGATCTCCCTGGGTGGCTCAGCCATTTGGCACCTGCCTTTGGCCCAGGGCGCGATCCTGGAGTCCCGGGATCGACTCCCGCGTTGGGCTCCTGACATGGAGCCTGCTTCTCCCTCTGCCTGTGTCTCTGCCTCTCTCTCTCTCTATGTCTATCGTGAATAAATAAATAAAATCTTAAAATAAAAAAAAAAGGTCCCTAGGATCTTCTCTGCATCCAGTGCAGAGTGTCCACAGATGCCAGGGCTCTGTGGGAAGAGGGGAGAGGGGGGGACAGGCAAGCTAGAACTGCCACCAGGTTTGGCAGTAAAGAGAATGGTTCTTGATGAGATGTCAGAACCTGTCAGAGCTTCCTTTGACATGCTTAGTGCATCTATTTGTTTGTGAATGCTTTCTATAATATTCATGATATATAATATGCATAACTTCCCACTGACTTTTTTTTTTCCTCAGAAGTTTTATAATTTTAGTTCTTTAGAAATTCTTTATTTAAATTCAGTTTAGTTAACATATTAATTATTATTAATTTCAGGGATAGAATTGAGTGATTTATCATTTGCATATAACATATAACAATGCTCAGTCAATTGCCCTCCTTAATGCCCATCACCCAATTATTCCATTCCCCCACCCACCTCCCCTCCAGCAACTCTAGTTTGTTTTGTAGAGTTCAGTCTCTCTTATAGTTGGTCTCCTTCTCTCTTTTCATCTTATTTTATTTTTTCATCTCTTTCCCTATTTCATTTGTTTTGTTTCTTAAATTCCACATATGAGTGGAATTGCATGGTATATGTCTTTCTCTGACGGACTGATTTTACTTAGCATAATAATCTCTAGTTCCATCAATGTTGTTGCAAATGGCAAGATTTCATTCTTCTTGATGACTAATATTCCAGTGTATACATACACCATATATTCTTGATGCACGTATCTGTTGGTAGGCATGATGCATGTATCTGTCATCGGAGCTCTTTCCATATTTTGGCTATTGTGGACATTGCTGCTATAAACATTGGGGTGCATGTGCCCCTTCAAATTACTATGTTTGTACCCTTTGGATAAATACCTAGCAGTGTGATTGCTGAGCTGTAGGGTAGCTCTATTTTTAACTTTTTTTGAGGAACCTCCATACTGTTTTCCAGAGTTTTTATTTTGAAATTTTCTTAACATACAATATTTGAAAAGATTGTGTGGTGAATACCTATATACCTTTCACCTAGATTCGGCAGTTTTTCACATTTGCCTTCCTTCTATATATGCTTTTTGTTTGTTTGCTTTTTATTATTTATTTACTTATTTTGCTAGATCATTTGAGAATAGGTTGCAGACACCATGATACTCCCTGACAAATTCTTCCATATGCATCTTCTAAGAACATTCTCCTCTATAAATACAGTACCATTATCATATGTAAGAAATTAATAATGTCACCTATTCAACCCATATTCCAATTTCCTTAATTGTCTTCAAAATAGATTTTGCAACTGTTTTGTGTTTGAAGTGTCAGCCAACCAGGATTGGCACATTTGCATTTAACTATTCTCTTGTCTTTTAACCTAGACCAGGATCCCATCTCTTTTTTCTGTTTTTTGAATGACATTGGAGGCCAGTCCAGCTTTCTAGTTTTTATCACTTGTTCATGGAGTACTTTCACTTGGTCCTGTAACCTTGCATTTGCTATTATCCAAGTTTAGGCCATCATGCTTGATTTTAGTAAGAGTTAACACTTTTGAGAATACTTCAAATGTAATAAAATCTGCATGATTTGTACATACACATGTATCCAATATACTTTCTCAGAAGTATTTTTATTGATAAAGGTGCACACTCAGAGATTGAGAAACAACAGGCTGTAAATGTAGAAACCTAACTTTTATTTCCCTTACTGTCCTCTGTTTATGATGGAGGTTTCTTAAATATAGCCTGTATGTAAATTTAGATCCACATCATACTGTGGGATAAGTTTTGCTTCGACAACTAAACATGATTATAAAACTCAAGAGGATTAAGGGAAGCCTATTTTATTTACCCAGTTCTTACTCAGCATGTTCTTTCTTCTATCCTCATGTTCCAGGGTTTTTTCTTTTGTCATTTTCTTCCATTCACGGAAAGGCCTTTCACCATTTTTGGGGGGGGCAATCTGCAGTAAATTTTCTTAGTTTTGCTTTTTCTGAGAATTTCTTGATTTTTCTCTTCATTCCTGAAAGGTATTTTCACAGGGTGTGGGATTCGGGGTTAACAGTTCTTTTCTGTCTGCACTTCACTTCTGGCTTCCACGGTTTCGGGTGAGAAATCTGCTGGCGTTCATATTGTCTTATCCTATATGTAAAACATCATTTTTCTTTTGCTGTTCTCGAAATTTAAAAAAAAATTGGGGGGCTAATGGTCAGAAGTTTGCTTATTTATTATTTATATTTATTCATAAGAGACACAGAGAGAGAGGCAGAGGGATAAGCAGGCTCCCTGCAGGGAGCCCAATGTGGGACTCAATCCCAGGACCCTGAGATCATGCCCTGAGCTGAAGGCAGATGCTCAACAGCTGAGCCACCCAGGTGTCCCTAATGGTCAGAAGTTTAATTACAATGTGTTTTGGTGTGGATTTCTTTGAGTTTAACCTATTGGGATTCAGTCAGCTTCTTGAATGTCTCTTGCCAAATTTTGAACCATATTTCTTCATTTTCAGCCACTGTTTTTCAAGTGTTTTTAGCCCACCCTCCTTCTCTCCTTCCAGGACACCAATGACATGTAGGTCTTTTGTTGTAGGCTCAAGCGTAAACGAGGTTCTGTTTGTTTTTCCAGTCTATTTTTCTTCTGTTCATTAGACTGGATAATTTCTATCAGTGTATCTGCTGGTTCTTTCCTCTGTTCCTCCATTCTGCTCTTGAGCCGATCCACTGGGTTTCTACTTCATTTATTGTACTTTGCATTTGTAAGTTTCTCTTTGGTTCTTCTCTATTTTTCTACTTATTTACTAAAACTTCCTAATTTTTTTTCATGTGTTTTCAACTATGTTTCTAATTGGCTATTGAAGCATTTTTGTGGTGGCTGCTTTAAAATCTTTGTCAGATAATTGTAACATCTTTGTCATCTTGGTGTTGGCATTTATGGATTTCCTTTTTATTTTATTTATTTTTTTTAAAGATTTTTTATTTATTCATGAAAGACACAGAGAGAGAGAGGCAGAGACACAGGCAGAGGGAGAAGCAGGCTCCATGCAGGGAGCCCAACGTGGGACTCGATCCCAGGTCTCCAGGATCACACCCTGGGCTGAAGGCGGCGCTAAACCGCTGAGCCACGCGGGCTGCCCTGGATTTCCTTTTTAGTGTTTAGCCCCACACCAACACAGTCCTGCTTGGGCTCCAGACCCCCACTCCTACTGTGCCTGCACATGCACGTGCTTGGGGTGGCTTTCTCCTGGAATGCTCTGTGTACATAGCTAGTTTTATAGCCCCAAAGGCCCCCACCCTTCCCCTCGGTACACAGGGGTTAAAGTTGTGTGCCCCTCCATGTGGCTGTGATGATGACCGTGACATCCACAGTAAAGAGGAGATTGAATGAGAAGAAAAAAATAATAATAATAAATAAATATGTATATATATATATGATATGATGAGTGCTGATATAATATGTGCTGATATATGATATGATGAGTGCTTTTCACATGAAACCTGGACATTTTTATATTATATTTTGAGACTCTTGGTCTTATTTAAGTCTTCCATTTTATCTGCTTTCTCTGACATCACTCTGCCAAAGGAGGGGGTGGGCAGTCTGGTCCCTTTATAGCCAGGTGGAGGTAGAAGTTCAAGGTTCACCACTTGACCTCCATTAAGCATGAGAAGAGTGGCTCCTTGTACCACAGTGCAAGGAAGATCCAGGCTCACCACTTGGCTTCCTCTGATACCACCCCAGTGAGCGTGTTGGAACCTATTGCAAGTGAAATGTGGAGGTGTTACAGGCAGGACGTGTTCACCAGGGTGAGGGCCTAGGCTCCTAGGCTCCCACTTGGTCTTTGCTGGGTGGATAGAGGTGGGGCCACAGTGTTTTAGTGGTGGTGGCTAGGGTAGATCAATTATTGTCTAAAAGTTTTCTGTCTTTTTTTTTTTTCAAGACTTTATTAAAGAGAGAGATGTGCACATGCACAGGAGCAGAGGGAGGGGCAGAAAAATAAGCACACTCCCCACTGAGCAGGGAGCCTGACACCGGGCTTGATCCCAGGACCTGATCATGACCTGAGCCAAAGGCAGACACTTAACTGACTGAGTCACCCAGGCACCCCAGTTTTATGTCTTTCAGGGCTGCTCCTCTGGGTCCTTTGGCTTTTGTTGGGGATGTTTTTCCTCTGTGCCTATTGGTGTTTCCAGATTACTGGCTTCATTCAGCTTCAAGTCTGGGATATATAAGCCAAAAAGAAAGCCTGGTGAACTCATCCACACATCACTCCTCAGGTCCCAGGGTCCCCAGCTGGTTGGCTTTCCTTTTCATCTTCCAGAATCTTATTTTGTTTGCCTTATATATATTGACAGTGTTTTCAGATATATTTAGTGGACATATAGGGAAAATGAGATGGAAAGTTACCATTTTTCTGGAAGCAGAAGTCTTAGGACCATGCATTTAGGACCATGGATTTTTAAAACAGTCATACTACCTCATGCCTTTGCTGTGAGAACTAAATGGATTGTGCCTATAAAATTAGCATAGTGGCTGGTACATGGAGGGCTGTAGGAAATAGTAGTGCTTGTTAATCAGGAGGGGAAGCCAGTATGAAGTGGCTATGCGCCTCACCTAGATCACACAGTGGTGGGGGCAGTGGAAGGCTGGTGTGGACAGATGGGGCGGATGCATCAGCTACAGCGTGAACAGGCCCTGGGGAAGCATCTGCTCCTGTCCACAATTATCCTCAGTGCCAGTGGGCCAGAGGGGTCCTGGCCATTGCCCACCTCATTTCCTTCCTCTAGGACCAGCCTGAGCTCAGGACATGGGAATGAACGATCCATGTTTTCCTTGGGGCTCTGTGCCAATGGTTTCTGCCTAATCAGAAACTTCTCAGGCTACAGGGATAAAATTCTGTTTTTTTTTGTTCAACCTTTTGTTCTCTTTGTCCCTGCATCAGGAGGTAGTGGCACAAACCATGAAGAGGAGACAGCGAAGAGAGTGGGAGGCTCGGAGGTGAGTGTGCACTTCAAGCAGTACCCTGTGTCACGGAGCTCACGATCCCTGGGGGATATCTGTGTTTTCCATGGGAACTGGAAAGTTTTTTTTCTCCCATTTGAGAATAATTTAGTTTAGAAACTCTGGATTGGTGGCTCCAGGAGTAAGCATGTGGCCCCTGCATTGGAGAAGAGCTCTGGGTCCCCTCTGTATCACCTGGTGGTCTCACGAATAGCAGGACTGGGCCCAGAGATCTCCCAAATACATGCTGTTAGGGGTGATAGCCCATTGTCTCTTATTTTTGTGGTTTTCCAGATGTACTCTTATTTGTAAGTTCTTTATAAATGAGATAGATGCTAATTGTGTGAAAGTTTTCATAGAAAAAAAGTGTATGAAAAGGAAACTGAACTATCCATCATTGCTGTCCATATTGCAAATGTAAAAAGTAAAGTGCCGTAGGGGCACCTGAGTGGGTCAGTCGGTTGAGCATCCAACTCTTGGTTTTGGCTCAGATCATCTCGTGGTTGTGGGTGGAGCCCCACATCTGGCTCTGTGCTCGGTGCTTCAGATTCTTTCTCCCTCTCCCACTCATTCTCTTTCAAATGAATAAGTAAAATCTTTCTCTCTTTCTTTTTTTTTTTTTTAAGTGAAATACTCTAAAATAATTAAAAAAAAAAAAAAACCCTGGAAAGGTTATTATAGCTTGAGGTGACCATGTAGCAGGGCTGTTGAGCTGAGAATTCCTTGCTGGATCCAGTCCCTGAAGACCTCTGCTGTTTGAACTGAGGGTGTTGTCCTCAGCCACCCCCTCAAGGAAGGACAATGAAAAACCATTTTGGGAAGTATAAGGAAAGAAAAGTGAATATAATCCGTATTCACTGATCAGAAGAGATTCTGGCTATGTGTCAGTCTTCCTGGGGTATCCAAACTTGTGCAAATTGCCTATTTTATAGGATCATAATATATACTTAATTTTGCTTTTTTTTTTTTTTTTTCACTTAATATAACCATTTTCGATGGTTCCAAATAGCTTTTATAAACTGCAGTATACTTACCTGGCCAATCCCCTTCCTTTTTTGAACTGGAGATCACTTCCAGTATTTTGCCATGACAGATAAGGCTGCAATGAACAACGTTGTGCACATACTGCTGTCTCCTGCTTTCTTTGAATTGCTGTCTTAGAATAATTTCTTAGAAGTGGGATTCTAGGACTATTCTATGCCGTTTTATGTCTTTCATTGCCACAAGGCTTTTTTTTTTTTTTTTAAAGATTTTATTTATTCATGAGAGACACAGAGAGAGAGAAAGAGGTAGAAATAGGCAAAGGGAGAAGCAGGCTCCATGCAGGAAGCCCGATGTGGGACTCCATCCCGGGTCTCCAGGATCAGGACCTGGGCTGAAGGCGGCGCTAGACCACTGAGCCACCCGGGCTGCCCTGCCACAAGCCTTTTATGTCAATATTACTTCCCTACTGGCCTTGTAAATGTACACTCTGTGAAAGGATCCATAAGTGGATACAAAGAGTGCTTTGACTTAATCTGCATTTCTCTGAGTACTGTCAAGTTTCAGTATTTTCCAATGTTTGTCTTCCTTGCACTGCTTCTTGTTGAGGACCTGCATTTTATGTTGTTACAGAAGAGACATCCTCTTCGACTATGAACAGTACGAGTATCATGGGACGTCGGTACGTGCGGATAGGTCTACTTCACCATAAGGTTCTGACTGTAGGTGTCAGTGTCCTAAAACATGAGGAGGAATGAGCATAGGTTTGAGAACCACAAAAGCCTGGTTTGAATCTGAGCCCCACAACTTCCGCTGTGTGACCTAGGGCAGGTGGGGCAGCCTCTCTGAGACTTAAACTTCTCCTCTGTAAAAGGAAAAAGAATTACCCTCATTTCCAAGGCAGTTGTTAGGATGGTCCTGCACACCCATTAGGTGCCTAAATAGGACAGCAGCTATTATTTTTGTTCATCATCAAAAATACCGAGCAAGTCTATTTCAGACTCTGTGCAAGAAGATAAAGCTCTAGAATTATAGAGGCCTATCACTGTGTGTGTTACAGAACAGAATTTCACATGGAAAACATACTTCGTTGACTCTGGTAGTGTTGAGCAGAACTCAGGGCTTTAAGAAGCCCTAGAAAATAAGTTTCCAGTAAAATATCATGTGTTTGTATTAGCATTTGGCCCTGGGGCCTTGAGCTCTGAGCACCATATTTATAGCATCTCTTTTACTGTCAAGGTCCCATCGTCCTTTGAAGGATCATCTTTTGTCCTCTCTGCTCTGCCCTAGGACTAAGTGGGTGAGGTGGGTGGTGAGGCAGATGCCCAGTTCCTTCTGTATTTGTCGATCATTCCCTTGGAAATCTTCTCTGGTGGGAAGCCCAGCTTTGCATGGCTAATGGGACTTTAGAGTCTTCTGGTCAGGCAGTAATCCCCTTTGTTGTTTTCTACCAAAACCCAGACTCTGCTCACAGGGAGCTAAATGCTTCTGTACGCAGACAGTCCTGTTAGAAAGATCTTCTTCACCAAGGTCCTGAGGCACCCTCCCTCTTTAACATCCAGGTAATGGAAACTAAGGCCCAGCCTTCCCAGGAGTATGTATGTAAGACCGCTGGCCAGCTGAGAAGAGCATGTGGACATAGGCCCCCAACCTTCTGGCTTCAGTGCCTCCCCAGTATCACCGAGGCACCCAGTGAGATGTGTAGAGGCCCTAGCACAGATGTTCTCCCTTGCGTAATCAAGTGTGCACATAGGAATGACTAGTCAGCAGAGGAGACAGTGCAAGTCACTTGAGTTACTCTGTCTTCCTCCTTCGGTTTGGCTTGGAATCCACCCACACTTCCTTGCCTACCTGGGAAGGCCTTTAATCTGCAGGGCATGGCTGGGATCCTGGACAGCTCAGATGTGGCCCAGCCATGCAGCCCAGCCCCAGCACACACCCCTCTCATGAACACAGCTGCCTTGGACCTCAGGCTTCCTTCTGTCTTGCAGTCAGCCATGGTGATGTTCGACTTGGCGTGGATGATGTCCAAGGACTTGAACGATATGCTATGGTATGTAGGCCCCAGTCAAGACCAGTACTGTGTAGGGCTTCCTTCTCCAAGTAGCTCTGTCCTCCCACAGTGAGAACAGGGTCTGGAGGAAGACATCACTGTGTAGTCCCCACCAGGAATATCAGGCACAGCCCCTTTCTGGGAATTTGCATAGCCCTTGCTTTCTTCCTATGAGGCTCTTGGCTACATACAAACCCCTGCGTAAAATGGAGGGAGCACTGTTGGGTGCAGAGGATCGAGGGTGGGGCCTGACTACAGCTCTACCCTTCCCACCCTACTGCTCACCTTTGCTGCCTGGTAAATTTGGGTAACAGAAGGAGCATGAGATTTGAACAAAGCAGCCCTTGCTAGGTCAGCATCTTTGCATCCCTGGCATGCGGTGAAATCTGGTACAGGAATGCCCATTAGCCCACCTCTGAGTTTGCTACATGGGCCACAAGCATGAGTGCTCGGCATAACTTAGGTTGATTTAGAAACTAAACCCAGAGTCTGAGCAAAGAAAGCATAGGTCTGGCCTGCTCCACCCCCTCAGCCCTCTGTTCTGGTCCAGGTTCTCTCTAGGAGATGAGGAGGGGAGGCCCTTCTCGGCCCTGAGCCCATGGTGGGGATTTTAATGGTCTTTGCCGAATCGGGGTTTCAGGAGAGCCAGGAGCTGGGCCAGGAGCTGGGCCAGGACCAAGGCACTGGCCACACCTAAGCCCAGAGGTGCTCTGTCATCCCCCTGAGCTGGTGCCCGGCTGTGTGCCTGCCTGTCATCCTCAGATATTTGGCTCAGCTCTCTTAGCCTCAGATCCTCCTCCATGGTATAGACTGACAATCCCATGCCCTGGCACAGGGGCCAGTTTGTGCATCAAGAGATCTTACAGTAAGGCCAGGTGGGAGCCCTGTACTGTGCCCTGTTGCCACAGCCACATCAGCAATGAAGAGCCTTTGGTGAGCACCTGCTGTGTGCTCAGGGGCACCCTTGACTGCCCTCTCACAACAAGCTCCTCCGGTTTAGAATGATGTCAGAATATGCCCCCCATGAAATGCTTCCAGAAAACTCTAGAAAAAGCTAAGAGATAGGACCTTGGAAGGCCTTTGAGAGGTCTAAATGCTGTTGCTCTGTGTCTCACCATTTCAAGACGGAGACATGGACGTGATGAAGGTCAGCTGTGCTGAAGGGCATATTCAGAGGGGCAGATGACCTGCCAAGATCCACTAGCACCTTCTAGCGGGTTGAGTGGGGAGGATGGTGGGGTCAGCTGGGACACAGATAGCATCAGGCCTGCCATCCTTGCCCTGGGAGATATCCCTCCTGGGTCCTGAAACCTCCCACTGTGACACTGTGCCAGGAGCCCTGAGTTGGCCCCGTAACCTTTCTACACCCTGCAGAAGAGAGACTGCCTGTCTGACAGTGGGCTGGGCCAGGCCACACTGGCAGGACGTGCCTGTAAACTTTGTGACTCTCTTCTTTTCCAGGTGGGCCATCGTGGGACTAACAGGCCAGTGGGTACAAGACAAGATCACCCAGTAAGGATGTGCTCCCTCAGCCTGTCTGAGGTTGGCCTGTGCTGTGGCCATGTGCATGGCCTGGCTGCAGCCCAAGTTTGCAGTGGGAAGATGGGTGGCAGATCCCTGTTGAGAAGGGAGCTGGCCTTGGGCCTGGATCCTCGTCACTGAGTAAGGGCTTAGGACCAGGCCTGTGGTGGAATGGTGTGTGGCCTGGTGTGGATGCTTTGTCCACTCTCAGGGAGCCCACCAGATGGAGCCAGAGATGAGAGGAGGGAGCTCAGTCTCCCGCCTCTCCATTGGTCTTTCCATGGTGGACACTGGGGTTGGGAGGAGGAGGCGAGGGCCCCAGGAGTCCTGCCAGGGATGGTGAGTGTGCCCTCAAAGGCAAGGGGAAGGCTGGCAAGGACTGCCAAAAGGACTGGCATGGAGCCAAGTCCTCTTTAGCCCCTTGGTGGGCAGGCTTTGGTGCTCACTGTCATTCCTGATAGAGAGCTGAAGAGCTACCCCAGAATGCGGACACCTAGGAAGCATGGGGTACTCGCACCCCCTCTCATCTCCATTCTGGTGGCCATCTGGTGGGGCCTCTAAGGGAATCGAGAGGGACCCATACCCTAACCCGTCCAAGGGTACCCTGGCCTGTTACTTGACACAGCTTTTATGCCTACTGGACTTACTGTATAGTTTGCAGAGCCATCTATGTCCCCACTTCCTGCCTTTCCCACCCCACTGTGCCCGCCAGATCCTGCAGTATAGCCCGGGGACCAGGAGGGTTCTGAGTCTCACAGGCTTGGACACTTTGCTGGGCCTCACTCCCCCTTCTCTGTTAAGGATGGTATGGGGTGGGAACTTTCCAGAACGCTCGGTGAGACGCGGAGGAGCGGCGGCTGCCCGAGCTGCGCCCAGCAACGCGCCCCTTCCCGCTCCCCCACACCGGCTTCGGCCCTCTCACCGGCTGTAGAAAATGGTGAAAGAAACCACTTACTATGATGTTTTGGGGGTCAAACCCAATGCCACCCAGGAGGAATTGAAAAAGGCTTACAGAAAACTGGCCTTGAAGTACCACCCTGATAAGAATCCAAATGAAGGAGAGAAGTTTAAACAGATTTCTCAAGCTTATGAAGTGCTCTCTGATGCAAAGAAAAGGGAATTATATGACAAAGGAGGAGAACAGGCAATTAAAGAAGGTGGAGCTGGTGGTGGTTTTGGCTCCCCCATGGACATCTTTGATATGTTTTTTGGAGGAGGAGGCAGGATGCAGAGAGAACGGAGAGGTAAAAATGTTGTACATCAGCTCTCAGTAACCTTAGAAGATCTCTATAATGGCGCAACAAGAAAACTAGCTCTGCAAAAGAATGTGATTTGCGATAAATGTGAAGGCCGAGGTGGTAAGAAAGGAGCAGTCGAATGTTGTCCCAATTGCCGAGGTACTGGAATGCAAATAAGAATTCATCAGATAGGACCTGGAATGGTTCAGCAAATTCAATCTGTGTGCATGGAGTGCCAGGGCCATGGGGAACGGATCAGTCCTAAAGATAGATGTAAAAGCTGCAACGGAAGGAAGATCGTTCGAGAGAAGAAGATTCTAGAGGTGCATATTGACAAAGGCATGAAAGATGGCCAGAAGATAACATTCCATGGTGAGGGAGACCAAGAACCAGGACTGGAACCAGGAGATATTATCATTGTTTTAGATCAGAAGGACCATGCTGTTTTTACTCGACGAGGAGAAGATCTTTTCATGTGTATGGATATACAGCTGGTTGAAGCCCTGTGTGGCTTTCAAAAGCCAATATCTACTCTTGACAACCGAACCATCGTCATCACCTCTCATCCAGGTCAGATTGTCAAGCATGGGGATATCAAGTGTGTGCTAAATGAAGGCATGCCAATTTATCGTAGACCATATGAGAAGGGTCGCCTAATCATCGAATTTAAGGTAAACTTCCCCGAGAATGGCTTTCTCTCTCCTGATAAACTTTCTTTGCTGGAAAAACTCCTACCTGAGAGGAAGGAAGTAGAAGAGACTGATGAAATGGACCAGGTAGAACTTGTGGACTTTGATCCCAATCAGGAGAGACGGCGCCATTACAATGGGGAAGCATATGAGGATGATGAACATCATCCTAGGGGTGGTGTTCAGTGTCAGACTTCTTAATGGGGCCGGTGAATAACACTGCTGCTGGCATTTTATATGCAGTAGTGGATGAGTGAAGGACTATAATCATAGCTCACTACTTGCTATTGTTTTTGTTTTAATATTCAACTATAGTAGTGTTTTAAAAGTTAAATGAAGAATAAACTCAAATATAAAAGCTCAAAAAAAAAAAAAAAAAAAAAAAAAGGATGGTATGGGGTGTGTACAGTGCCAGGCACCGTCCCCGACCTGTGGCAGTCCCTCAGGTGAGGCTTCGCTGTCACTGTCCTGTTCAGTGGGCACTTGCAGGCAGACCTGGACTGGGGTCCGCCCTCTCCTGCTGTGCTCGGGAGCACTTCCTGTGAAGGACCCACACCCTCTGCTGGGATTACTGGCACTATGTGGTCTGTCCACTTGACTGTGGTGGATGGGTGGGAGGCCGTGGCCTCCCTTAGTGCCCGCTGTCAGGAGGCTCAAATAAGTAAAGGGCAGGACAGCCACTGCCCAGAGAAGAGTGCAAGGGGGATACGGCACAGCCAGTGCCCCCTCCTTCCAGCTCTGTCTCCTCACACCCCCGGCCTCCAGGCCCTCGTGACATAGCCACACTTGGCTTCTCCACGGTGGTGCCGGAGCTCCCTCAGTCCTGGCAGGAACTGCCTGTGTGGTGTGAGGGGGGGCCCCCCCGGAAGCCGCATGGCCTGGCCGTGTGTGAGAGGAAGGCGCCCACCCAGGCAGCTGGCGGGGCTTTCTTTCCAGGATGAAGTACGTGACCGACGTCGGCATCTTGCAGCGCCACGTGTCCCGGCACAACCACCGGAATGAGGATGAGGAGCACGCCCTCTCTGTGGACTGTACTCGGATCTCCTTTGAATACGAGTATCCTTACAGCACAGGCCCTCCGGCACCCTCCCTCAGTTTTGCTCAGCAGTGCACTGTGTGTTTGGTCGCCTCTGTAGACCTTTCCCACATACCCCTGTGCATGGTGTGGTCAGAGCTGCGGAGCCGCAGGCCTGGATTGTGCTGCTGTGGCTGCCGTGAGAATGGGGCCCTGGCCTGCTCTCCAGCTCTGCCAGAGCACCAGGGCCTGGGGAGCAAGCTCTGTCCTGGCTCCTCTGTCTGGCTTGGCTCCTAAATGCCAGCGCTGCTTAGACGCATCATCATCATGGGCCTGGCACGTGTGGGCAAGTGCATGGTAGGGCCCACCTGTGCAGCCCAGGTGGTTTGGCGATGAGTGCAGACTCTTGCCAAGCCAGTCAGGAAGAAGTAAGTCAGCGTATGATTAGAGTGCAAATGTCTCATGAGAGGAAGGTAGGGCATTGATGGAGTAACCAGAAGGTTGTTGGGTGGCAGTGCTCAGGAAAGGCCTTTGGGAGACCATATCTCAGGCTGAGACTTAGACTCACTCCATGGGAGAGAGGACAGCCTGAGCCAGGCCTGTGGCCGTGCAGAGACCCTGAGGTGAGCTTGAGGAAGTGGCTGGAGAGATGGGTGCAGCCCAAGGGTCAGAGGGCCTAGGGCAGTGGGAGATTGAGGAAGTTGGGGAGTTCAGTACTTCGTGCTTAAAAGGTCCCTAGGCTGCTGGTTGTGGGGAGACAGACTGTGGTGCCCACAGGTGTAAGGCATGGCTGGGGCCTGGCTGTTTCTGTGATGGATAGTGATGGCAGGAGTGAGGCTGCCCTGTGCCTATTGGGATGGATGGAGACCAATAAACATGGGTTTAGACAGGTCTAGGAAGAGGTGCCAATATGAGGCAGCTAGGCTCCCAGGACGGGGATCCCACCAGGACCTGACATATGACATCTGGGGATCAGGGCCCAGCCATCAGGACGGGCAGCACAGAGGACAGAGCCCACCGTGTGCCTAGAGGCGGGGCCTCAGGGCAGGTGTGTTGGCAGACGTGGTGTCAGGACACCAGCGTGAGCATGGGATCCAGGCAGAGCCAGCCTGGCATCCTGCTGAGACCCATAGAATAGGGAACGAGAGGCAGGAGGGAGTACAGGACGGTCCTCACGCACAGCCACACTTGCAGCCCCACCAGCAGTAAAGAGCATGTTTAAGAAGAAGGGTGAAGACGGAGGTTTTGTTCCAGGGGTCCCAGCAGAGGTCTGCTGTGGGGTAGGGCCGAGCTAGGTGTAGCACACGGGGAGCAGATGGGATGACAGCCTGGACTGCCTGTGTGGCCACGAGGACTCAGTGTCACCACAGTATCTCAGAACCCTTGGGTCTCAGTTTCCCCATCAGTCCAACAGTGATAATGATGTGTGCATACCCCCTTACAAGCTCTCTGTGTGGGTCAAATTAAGCTAAGAAGGTCAAAGAGCTCCAGGTCACCTATATGATGACTGGCCGTGCAGGCAGGCTGTCCTGGGACGGGTGGGGCCATGCACTGCCAGCCGTGGGTCGCCGCTCAGCCACAACCTCCTTGACTGGACCCAGCCTCCGCCTGGCACTCTACCAGCACTGGTCCCTCCATGACAGCCTGTGTAACACTTGCTACACTGCGGCCAGGTTCAAGCTCTGGTCTGTGCACGGACAGAAGCGGCTCCAGGAGTTCCTTGCTGACGTGGGGTAAGTGACCACTTTGGCCCGCCCCTCAGCCCCTGAGGAAAAGGTCCCTCCCCTTTACTGTGACCAACATCCAGCGGTTGCCTGTTTCTACCTGAAGCGCCTCACCTGGAGACTCCAGAGTATCATCTAAAGATCCCCTGTTTGCATGCTCTCCATCCTACTGGTGTTGAGCAATCTCCGTCTAAAGCCAGGTTCCTCTGCCTGCCTTTGGCCCAGGGCGTGATCCTGGGGTCCCGGGATTGAGTCCCGCATCGGGCTCCCGGCGTGGAGCCTGCTTCTCCCTCTGCCTGTGTCTCTGCCTCTCTCTGTGTCTATCATAAATCAATCAATCTATCTATCTTTAAAAATAAATAAATAAATAAAATAAAGCCAGGTCCCTCTTGTGACCAGCGCTTGTCATCTTTCCAGCCTGCCCTTGAAACAGGTGAAGCAGAAGTTCCAGTCCATGGACATTTCCTTGAAGGAGAATTTGCGGGAGATGATCGAAGAGTCTGCAAATAAATTTGGGTAAACTCCCGTTTTTCTGGATTAAGCTTGGTTCAGGCTTCAGCTTTAACCATGTTCCTAAAGCAATGCAAAAACAAGATAGCACAAATGAGTGTGATCCTGTCTAGCCTTTCACTAGCCTTTTAACTTTGGGTTAAAAGTGGGTCCGGTGGGGTGGGAGGCACTTGGCAGGATGAGCACTGGGCATTATGCTAAATGTTGGCAAATTGAACTCCAAAAAAAAAAAGTTAAAAAATAGTAATAATAAAAAATAAGTAAAATTACTTGATTTAAAAAAAAAAAAAAAAGTGGGTCTAGAGAAGTCCAGGTCCTTACATCTGGGGCCAAGATGCAGACCTCTAGGTTGACCTGATCTATCACTCACTGAACACAGGCAATGGCCCTGGGAAGGGCCCCCTGAAGCCAGGTTCAGGCAAGCTTTGCCTAGGAGATGCTGTGGCTGCTCCTAGTATCCCGGGATGTGGGAGGGGGCCACATACACATCTCTGCTCTGCTCCCCACCAGTGGAACAGCTTTGGACAAGGCTCTTAGTGCCCCAGATTACAGGTCTAGGATGTCAGGTCTTCTGCATTCTGGGACCAGAATGGTCTTGCCATGAGCCTTAGCAGGGGCCAGGGAAGGTCACTAGTACATCTGCTGGCCTGGCCTGGCAGTGAGAGCACACCACAACTTGAGAGCACTCCCACATGCATGCAGGGATAACAGCAGTGTTGCTTCCTCCCACTGCAGGATGAAGGACATGCGCGTGCAGACTTTCAGCATTCACTTTGGGTTCAAGCATAAGTTCCTGGCCAGCGATGTGGCCTTTGCCACCATGTCGCTGATGGAGAGCCCCGAGAAGGATGACTCAGGGACAGATAACTTCATCCAGGCTCTTGACAGTCTCTCCAGGTAGTGGGTGTGGCTGTGGGCTGCTTTCCCCACAGGCCACCTCTGGATCTCAACCTAACACTCTTCAGGAGGCACATCACAGGGACCCCAGGTGTGGGGATGACTATGTTCTGCAGAAACTGAATCACAGTTTGTCAGAACCAGGGGTGCATGTGACACCTTTCCTATCCATCTTTAATATCTTTAATATGTCACTTCCTCTTGAATCCTTTTAATCTCCTTTTTTTTGTTGTTAAAAACTTTATTTATTCATCAGAGAGACAGAGACATAGGCAGAGAGAGAAGCAGGCTCCATATAGGAAGCCCGATGCGGGACTCAATCTCAGACCCCGAGATCACACCCCAATCCAAAGGCAGACAGACGCCCAGCCACTGAACCACCCAGGCATCCCTAATCTCCTTTCTTTTTGATTTAAAAATTTTTTTCACCTCCTTTCCCTCTTTAGGCATTATTTGTGGTGTTTATTCATCCTTGTGTTTTTTTCTAATCTTTATTAACAATTATTTTCCTTTTATTTCTAATTTTTCTTATCTCATTTCCTGAGATGCCTTGTTTTGTGTTTTAATGTCTCTTAGTTTGCTTTGAAATAGAACATTACAGTGTTGACCTTTTGGGGGCACATCTTTCTAGAATACTTCATTGTCCATAGGGATGCTCAGTGGCTCCTTATCCCTTTTTTACTGATAGTAACTTTGAGAAGATTTGACCTTGGTTCTTGTCTGTTGTTCTTTTTGTGTGTGAATTTTGCTTCCCTGTCTTTCGGGGGAGGCATGATTCAGACAGCTTTTTGAACTTCAGAGAACTGCCCTTTCTTTTGCCTTTGTGCAGTGTTAAAAAAATGTAAGGGTAGGCTTTCTGGGGTTTCCTGGCCCTGTTTCCTAGCATACTTTTTCTAAGCAGCTTTACTGAGCTATAATTCATATACTATGTAGTTCACCCATTTAAAGCGTACAATTCAATGGATTTCAGTATGTTTACGAGGTTGTACAAATATCACCACTACCTAATTTTAGAACATTTTCATTGCCTCATAAAGAAAACTTGCTCCCCTTAGCCGTCACCTTCCAAATCTCCCATCTCTCCCAGCCCCAAGCAACCACCAATCTACTTTCTATCTTTATAGATTTACTATTTTGGACATTTCATATAAATGGAATCAGACAATCCTTGGTCTATAAATTTGAGGCTCCTTTCCCTTAGACTAATATTCCCAAGGTTCATCCGTGTTGCAACATGAAGGAATTTCTTTCCTTTTTATTACAAATAAAACTGTTTGGACATCCCATATTTTATTCATCCATTAATCAGTTGACAGACATTTGGTAGTTTCTACCTTTTGACTGTTATGAATATGCCACCATAAGTACACATGGATACATTGTGTGGATACATTCGTTGCTCTTGGGTACAGTAGAATTGCTGGGTTATATGATAAGTCTGTTTGACTTTTTTTTTTTTTAATTTTTATTTATTTATGATAGGTCACACAGAGAGAGAGAGAGGCAGAGACACAGGCAGAGGGAGATGCAGGCTCCATGCACTGGGTGCCCGACGTGGGATTCGATCCCGTGTCTCCAGGATCACGCCCTGGGCCAAAGGCAGGCGCTAAACCGCTGCGCCACCCGGGGATCCTGCTGCGCCACCCAGGGATCCCTGTTTGACTTTTTGAATAATGGCTAGACTGTTTTCCAAAGTGACTACATCGTTTTACATTCCCATCATCGGTGTATGAGAGTTTGAATTTGAACCCCAAGTTTTTAATCTCAATTATCAATGTCCAGTTTATCTTTATTCTTGTTTCTTATGGTTTTAATGTGTCATATCTAAAAAGCCATTTAAGAGTTTTATAGTTTGGGCCTTTACATTAGATGTATGGGGATCCCTGGGTGGCGCAGCGGTTTGGCGCCTGCCTTTGGCCCAGGGCGCGATCCTGGAGACCCGGGATCGAATCCCACATCGGGCTCCCTGCATGGAGCCTGCTTCTCCCTCTGCCTGTGTCTCTGCCTCTCTCTCTCTCTCTGTGAGACTATCATAAATAAAGAAAAATTTAAAAAAAAAAATTTACATTAGATGTATGATTCATTAGAGGTAAAATTTTATGTCTGGTGCAAGGGTTCAACTTAATTCCTTTGGACATCCAAATTGTTCTAACATCATCTGTTGAAAAGACTTCTTTCCCCTGCAGAATCATTTTGGTGCCTGTGTTGAAAATCATAAATGTGGGAATTTATTTCCAGATTCTCAATTAATGTTCTATCAACTGGTATGTCTATCCTGCCTTCTAGCAGCAAGTTGTACTAATTGAAATCTGAGCCATCTTGGTTCTTATTTCTTTGTAAATGCATACCCATCCCACCTAAAGAAGCTTGTAGGATTTTTTCTTTTCTTTTTAGTGTTTTGTGATTTCATAGTGATATGTCTAGGGTGAATCTTGCTTCATAGGTTGTATTGGGTTCTCAGGTGAGCCCTTTTAATCCAAAGCCACAGATTTTCCAGCTTGGGAATGCTTTTATACTATTTCTTTATTATTTCTCTCACACATACATCAGTGTTTTTTGTTTTCTCCTGGTTTCCTAGAACAATACTCTGTCTCTGATTTTGACTTATGTTTTCCACGTCTGTCTTGTTATCAATGTGAAGGAAGCTTCTTTATCCTGTAGTCTTTGAGTGAATTTTTAAATTTTTTGCAGTCACTTTACTTTTCACAAACACTTCCAGTTTCTGATTGTTCCTTTTTCATGGCATCCTGTTAGTGGTTTATGAATGTCTTAGTTCCCCAGATCTCTTTGAAGATATTAATTAGAGTTCATTTTAAGTTTTATTTTGTTCTCCAAATTATCTCTGTTTCATATAGGGTCATTTTTTTCAGGGGAGGCATTTCTTAAATATCTGGTGGTACTCACATTCAAGACAGGGACTGTGGAAGCCTTGTGAGGCCTTAGGTCTCTGGGTGTAGCCTACTGGCTAGAAGGCATTGCTTCTATCTTGGTGGGTGGGGAGCCAATATAACACTTTGGGACTCTTAACTTCTGGGTGCCCTTCTCCATAGAGTTCATTTTAATGTATTTAGAGGAGAACGCTCCTTTCTGGGGTGGAGGTGGGTGGATAAAAATCCATCCATCGAGTGTTAGGGTCCCTTATATCCTCCCTTTTGCCCTTGCCCTTTCCACTCCTCTGTCAGAGCCCTCTGGGCACTTTCCAGGACCTGCTGGGCGGTGTCTTCCCTCTTGGCTTTCAGTCTCCTGTCTTCTGATGCCAGTACCCCCTCTCACCTCTCATGTTGGTCACTGTGAATTTATACATGTTTTAATCCTTTCTGTCTAACTGTCTTTCTTTCTTTTTCTTTTGAGAGAGAGAGCATGAGCAGGGGGTTGTGCAGAGGGATAGAGAGAGAGAGAGAATCTTAAGTAGGTTTCATGCCCATCATGGAGCCTGATATGGGGCTCGATCTCACAACCCTGAGATCATGACCTGAGCCAAAACCAAGAGTCTAGACGCTTAATCAAATGAGCCACCCGGGCACCCCTAATCCTTCCTTTTATTTGAAAGGGAACTCAGGAAGAAGAGAATAAAACTCATACCCACATACCCTCCCAGGAACCAAAGGTTCTATTTGTGACTGTGCTGAAGTTGTGTGTCTGCCCTGTTACAGGAGTAACCTGGACAAGCTCTACCATGGCCTCGAACTTGCCAAGAAACAGCTGCGAGCCACACAGCAGACCATTGCCAGCTGCCTCTGCACCAACCTTGTCATCTCCCAGGGGCCCTTCCTCTACTGCTCCCTCATGGAGGTCAGCCTTCCCATGGACAGATGGGTTCCCATGAACAGATGGGTACCAGGCCATGCCTGCCAACAGCCCCCTCTGACTATCTTGTGTCCTCCCCTACAGGGCACTCCGGACATTGTGCTGTTTTCCAAGCCAGCGTCCCTGAGCCTGCTTAGCAGACACCTGCTTAAGTCCTTCGTTTTTTCGGTGAGGAACTGGGTGGGTGGGTGCCAGAAGGTAGAACCTCAGAGAAGAGCTAGGACTGGGCATGAGAAGCTGGCCATGGGGTACTGGTGGTTGTATACCAGCTATGGGGTCTAGGAAAAGCTCATTTTTTCTGAGCTGTGTTTTTCCTTAGCTGATCCTTGGGAATCTCAGTTCCTATAAGCTCTGATTTCATCACTTGGCCATCCTGGTCACTTGGACAGGTAGGAAGGCACCTTATGGAGTACGTGGGGCTAGGGCTTGTGTTCAGCTATGGCAGATCAAGGGAAAATGAAGTTGATTGTAGCACAGACTTGCTTCACAGCAAAAGTTTGTTTTCTGGGCTGGCTTTCCCTTTTCCATGTATGGTTCCATCTTCTGTATGGCCTAACATTCTTCTTTGCCTGGCTGGGACAAACCCCCTACCCAGCTAACATCAGGCTTCCCACTAGGTATGATCACAAAAGGGAGGATCCTGCATATTTCAACAATCAAAGTCTTACTCTGCTTCCTGGATGAAGGTTTACACTGGGAACTGCTTTAAATAAAATGCTTAATAGGAGGTTGACATTATCTCATACTGCTGAACTGACCTATGAAATGATTGAGGATTATGTGAAGACAATCAAATAATGACAAAAGATGGACTAGGGACAAAAGTCCCCAGGGACAAAAGTCTTCTAGGCTCCATTCAAATCTCAGCCTTCTCATTTACCAGTTGTATGATGGGAGGTCAATTATTTGACCTCTAAGCCTCAGTTTCCTCATCTGTAAGATCGGTGAATATTTTCACAGGACCCATCATTTATCAGACATTTTTTTTTTTTTTTTTTAGATTTTATTTATTTGTTTATTTAGGGGGGAGAGAGAGAGAGACCATGAGGGGGGCAGGGTAGAAGGAGAGGGATAAGCAGGCTCTCTGCTGAGCAGGCATCCGAAGGCAGATGCTTAGCCAACTGAGCCACCCCTCAGACATTTCTTAAGCAATCACCACCAGCCAGGCTCTTATGTCATAAGGTGACCAACTATCCTGGTTTATGTTCTCGAATGCCCTTTAGTCCTGGACAAACCAGGATAGTTGGTCACCTTTGTTGTAGGATGTAGATACAATGGATACATCTATGAAGGAAATTGAGTCTCCATGTTGAGGCAGTATTGCATGTTGGTAAAACAGACAGATGTGGAAAGATTATTTATAGTGTCAGATGGTAGCACACACTATAGAACAAACTGAAGCAGGATGAGAGAGGGGTTGGTTGAGGAGGTCCTGGAGGAGGTGACAACTGCCAAGAATCTAAAAGAGTTGAAGGAAGGAACAGCCAAGAGACATTGGCACAGAAGGAGGCTGGGAATAGGGTGTCACAGCGTGGGAGGGCAGCTGGAGATTTGAGCATCTCTGATGAAAGGAAGTCCCTGGAGGCTTTTGGGGAGTGGATGGCTAGCCCTATTAGGGCTCCTAGGCACTGAATGGTGCACTCACCCCATGGGACCATGACTAAGGGTACACTTTCCCTTCACAGACGAAGAACCGGCGCTGCAAGCTGCTGCCCTTGGTGATGGCTGCACCCCTGAGTGTGGAGCAGGGCACAGTGACTGTGGTGGGCATCCCTCCAGAGACTGACAGCTCAGACAGAAAGAAGTGAGCTAGGTTCTGCATTTCCTGGGAGTTGGGAGCCCTGGGGGTGTCATTGGCCTAGGGACTCTGCTGAATTGGATATCTTTACCTTTAATGCCACATCAAAGATAGCCTTTTCCACCATGTGGCAAGACTTTGAGGGCTTAAATATGTGGGCTGCAGGTTAACCATTGAGCCTCTGCCTTACCACTTGACTGGACTTTTAAATGCTTTTAGTTTGTTGAAGGCCTCCCAGGCAAGAGTGTCTGACTCCCCCAGCAGGACCAGCGTCAGACCCACCCAGGATAGGCTCACACCTACACGGAGGTGTGATTATGTGCCCTGGCTCTGTGTGGCCTTGCATGGGAACCTCAGGTCACCCACTCCAGAAATTAGGCTTTACATGCAAAGTTCCTCAAGACCAGCTCTGTATGATGCCTTCAAAACCCTCATGAATGATCATTCACCATCTTACTTGGGCCTCACACTAACCTTTGAGCAGAGCCAGACAGTATCTCCCATCCCCACCCCCACCTCTGTGAGTCAAATTCACTGCTCACTGAACCCCAAATTCAGGCATTTGCCAAACATTTAAAAGTTCAGTTACAAGAGCTAACATACAAGAAACTGTTCACTAGGTGTGGGTGGGGATGTGCACACCCAGACTGCCTGCCTGCCTGAGCTTGCTACCACTCCTGAAGCAGAGCTCACCTGTGCCTCCATGGTTTGGGCAACAGGTAGAGGGTCCAGCTCCACCCGCATCAGCCCTTTGTGCATATTTTTACGAAAGTGACTTCGAATGGTAGGAAGCCTGTTAAATGGATGACAATTTACCTGTTGTCTCTTATTGGACATTTAGGTTATTTTCAACTTTTTGTTGTTATAAGCAATGTATTAGTGGGTTTGTGAATGCACAGGCTCATCTTTTTGTGCTTTTGAGAAGCTTCTCCCACCGTGTTCTAAGTGTTTTCCTTGCATCTGCTGATCTGAGTTCTCACTCTCCTCCTAGAGCAAGGTCAGGTTTTCTCCCACCCACTCCACACCTGGTGTCGGCCCAGCAGGCTGGGCCTTGAGGGGGTCCCCAGTTCTCTCTGCTGCTCCCTTCTTGCTCTGCATGGCCAGAGAGCCCTGGGACAAATCCCAGGGGCCACATGTCACCGTCCTTGGGTGTCTTTGCCTCTCTGGCAGAGTCAGTGCTCCCCAGCACATCCCAAGAAGTAACCTTGGTGAGGTACTGACAGCCGGGAGCAAGACACCCCCACACAGCTCCCTGGTGGGGCAGCTCAGGAGCCATGGACCACTCGGTGTCCTGCGCCCTTCAGCTTTCCCAATTAGCTCTTAGTGGCCTCTGCCATGGAAGACATGGTCTTGGATCCGGATCAATCCTAGCTCTGCTCTTGTGAGCTTTGACCTCCTTCTGTGTCTGCAAAGGCCATTTAGTAGCAAGTTGAGAGAGACAATGGACTTTTTTTAAGACAAGTGCTTCCATGTTGCTGGGCTGCTTTCCAAAGCCATGCTGTGGATCTTGGATTCGTAGTCACATGGGGTGGAGCTGGCCAGGAGCTCCTGGGCTGGGTTCCCAAGGCAGCCAACAAGCACTTCCCCCGTGGACCACCACAGCCACCTGCGTCCTCATTGTGGCCATCGATCTGTTGCTATGTGTGACTGTGCTGGTTTGTGGTTAGCTCTGACTGGTGTGCACAGTCTCTGTGAGAGTTAATGTGGAGGCCTGAAGCATATGCCCCTCCTTTGCCTGTTCTCCTTGACTGTAATCAGCCAAAAGAGTCCCTTTCCCAGGATGTTCTCCCTCCACCGTCAGCCTCACTACCTGCTGCAACCCTGAGCTCCCAAGGGGTGGATACGAGCTCCTGGCCATCCCTCTGCCCCACACCTTGCCCTTAGCAGCCCCAAGTGGGCTGCACCCTGGCATACTCCTGCCCCCCACTGAGTTACAGTGGCACACTGCACCCAACCCTACAGGCTCCTCCCATTCCCCACCCTGCTGTACGCGACTCAGTCTCATCTGAGGCCCCCGCATGCCAACATGGTTCCCATTGAGCCTCTGCCTCTCCTGTCCCAGCTGTCAGCACAGTGCCAGGTATGAGGGAGGCTGCAGTTAGGGCACCGTGGAAGGTGCCCAGGGACACTTGTGCCTTGAGGGCTGAGAAAGGTTCAGCTGGATGCAGGTGGGAGCAGCAGTGAGAGATGGTGACTGTCCAGTGAGTGGGGGTAAGGCCTCAGAAGACTGGCCCAGGAAGGGGTACGAATGCCAATAAGCAGAACTGGTGGCCAGGGAGGAGTCTGGGCTAACTCCAATGTCTGTCCCGGGGCCTTAGGAAGATCCATTATAGTGGATGGGCCCCCAACATGCTCTTATGTGTCTACAGCTTTTTTGGGCGGGCATTTGAGAAGGCAGCGGAGGGCACCAACTCCCGGACACTACACAACCATTTCGACCTCTCAGGTAAGAGTCTGCTGCACTGGGGCCCTTTTAAGTTCAGTGCTGACATCGCCAGGAATACCTTGTCAACAGCCCTCTCACTTTCCTGGAGCCACCCCTGGGCCTGTCTGGTCCAGGCAGCTCAGGGAGCTCTAGGATGCCCAAGGTCTATGCTCCTCTCTGGGCCTCGATGGGCTCCCAGGGCAGAGAGGGAATGGGTGTTGCCCATAAAGCCCTAGGCCTGGCTTCAGCCTTACAGTCCAGCCCTTGAGACCACTTTACCAAGGAGTCTGGAGGACTGGCCACTAGAGCCTCCTGGGCCAGCCTCACCTTGCCAGGGTCACCTGCCCCTCCTGTGGGTGTGGAAACAGCAGGGCCAGCAGCAGCCTGAGGGCACCACCTCCAAGGCTATGCTGGCCACCACCACAGGCCAGCAGCTCCTGTCTGCTGTCATGCAGAGTCCCACCTGAGGGCTGCCACATGGTCCTGAGTGCTGGCCTGGGCATTGGCCCCACCCTGATGTTGCACGAGCCCAGGGAACGGAAGAACCAGTCCAGGTGGCTTTGTAGACTGGTCAGTGCTCCCTGCAACACCCAACAGCTTCTCCATAGGCCAATGTGGAACATGGTTCACGTTCCGCCATATTTCCTTTTTATTCTTGCTGATAGATTTTTAAGTAAAATGGACGTAGTGACCCCTCACTGCTTTGGTTAGTGTGCTTGGGCTGCCCTAACAACATACCATAGACGAGGGCCTTAAACAACAGAAATGTATCTCACAGTTCCGGAGGCTGAAGTCCGAGATCAAGGTGTCCACGGGGTCGGTTTCTTCTGAGGCTTCTCTCCTTGGCTTACAGATGGCCATCTCCTGGCTGTGTTCTCACATGGTCATCCCTCTGTGTCTGTGTCCTAACCTCTTCTTATGAGGACCCCAGTCAGATTGGATTAGGGCCCACCCATGTGATTTCATTTAACCTAAAAACATCTTCAAAAGCCCCATCTCCAAATACAACACATTCTATCTGAGGTGCCCAGGGTTGGGCCTTCCACACATGAATTTGGGGACAGTATACTTCAGCCCATAACCCCCATCTGTCAGAAAGGACAGTTTCTTGCATCACCATCAGCTGATTTGTTACAATGAGTCCCAGAGACCCAGTGTTCGCCCCAGCTGCCTTGGAGTCTAGAGCTGCTCCATACCAGGCCCACTCAGGCTGCAATTCTGTGTTGGGTGCGTTCACTCCCATTCCTACTTCATGTCCAAGATGTGGGAGAGGTTGGTGCTGGCCAGCCTGCAGGATGTATGTCCCAGCTTCTCACAAGGGAGGATTTGTAGGCTGGAAGCTGCTTGGCTTCCCATGTGGGTGGAGACCTGGGGGAGGAGGGATGTGCAGCAGAGGGAGTCAGGCCAGCACCCACATGGATAGGCTGGGCCCGGGGTCCCTGGAGCCATGGCCTGTGGCACAGATGGCTCATAGGACCAGGCTGGCCTGTTTTGCCCTGTTTGATGAGGGCCCACATGCTTATCTGAGCCTGATGGCCCCCAGAAATGGGGGCAGCTCACATTGTGTCTCCCTTCTGTAGAAGAGGACACTGAAGCAGAGAGACTGGCAGCGCAAGACTGCAGGCTAGCCTCCTGCCCGGCCTCAGGGCCTCCTGTAACCCACCTTGGGGCATGACTCCGTGTCCAGCAGAGTGGGAAGGCCTTTCTCTGCCCAGATCTGTTCCAAACCGCCACATCCCTGTGTCCTCTCCATTGGCGGTCACTGCTGGTCCCCTAGCAGCCCGGAGGGTCCCCCACAGACTGTAACCCCAGCCAGCCTCACTAACAGGGCAGCCAGCAGTTCCTGAGGATTAAATACAGAGGGACAGAGAAACAAGCTCTGAATTTAGAATATTCCAGGCCATTAAGGGGCTGAGTACATTTTGGAATGTGCTAAAGGGTGGTTCCCATCTTAGATGACCGGGAAGAGGGAGTTAATACACTCTGACCTGTTTTTCCTACCGTGCCTCACTCTCGGCCCCACTCCTCCACCTCACAAGATGTTTTTCTTTCATTACCTCAGTAATTGAACTGAAAGCAGAGGATCGGAGCAAGTTTCTGGATGCGCTTGTTTCCCTCCTGTCCTGATGGTGAGATGTGGAGGAGGGGTGGGAGCTGGAGAGTTAGTGGGGTACTTCGGGGGGTGGGGGCTGCTGCTGCAAAACCAGCCCTGAGGGGTAAAGAGGGCCTCTCATTCCCTGCTTTGAGTTCCCTGCTTTTTCTGTCCTCCAACCAAGGCTTCTACTTCCATTTCAGACCCAGGCAGGGTTCCTGAGGAGATTTGGAGCCAACACATTTTTCCCAGGGGCGTCTGTCCCTGGGCTGGTGGCAGAGCCACGATTCGGGCATTTTTGAAGGAGCTAATTTCATTAAGCTCCTGGGACCCCTTCAGCAAGAGCCTGGCATTGACCCTCTCTTGACCATGCTGTGGGCTGGGCATCAGTGAGTGACATACAGGCCTCCTGGCACTGCTGGGAAAGAGGGCGACCCTTGGGGGCCACCTGGAGCCTTGCCACCCTTTGCAGCCTTATACCAGGCCCTGGGCTAGAGAATTACAGAGGCTTCTATCTAGGCTCCTGTGTGCCTGACTTAGAAGAAGACAAAGCTGTTGGCAGCCACTCAGCAGATAACTATAAAATGTCATCTCTGTGGGCCTTGCACGGGGGTGAGGTCTACAGTGATGCTCACCAGCCAGAGCTGATCCCAGTGCCACGTACACCATCTCTTTCTTGAAGGGCCCCTCAGCAAATGGGCCGGGGGCCCGTTCTGTACCTGGTGTCCACTTCTCAGCCCGAGGCCCCCCACACAGTGGAATGCCCCATACGCATCTCCTTGAGCCCTGGGCTGGAGCCACAGCTGAGGCAGACGGGCTCTGACATAGAGGGTCCCTTCGTGCCAGCCTAGTGTCCTCCCCCACCCCTACCATCCAGAGTAAGCTGGAAGCTGGCTGGGGCCAGGTGCCCTTCCCCTGTCAGGGCCTCAGTGGGCTCTGCTGAGAATGGTATAGGGGACCTCAGGGACCCACAGTCCCTCTTTCAGGGTAGGCAAAGACTTACAGGGTTCATGTTGGGGAGAGGCTCTGGGCTCAGACCCTCTGGGTCCTCAGCAAGATCTGTTGGGTACCTCACAAAGCTGGGACTGTTTCCTCAACTGAAACTGGGCTGACACCCCTTGGGCAGTGAGTACTGAGCCTTAGGATGGGGGCAGGGTATAAGTGTGGGACCCAAATCAAAGGTTACAAGTGGGAGCTCTCAGCAGGGGGCCGGTGTGTGGGGCATAAGCCCTCCCCTGCGGCCTGATCAGTGATGACACCAGTGTCCTGCCAGCAAGACAGTGCAGGGTGGACCAGCTGGGTGGGGGAGGAGCAATGTAGGGGAGAAGCCCTGTGAGGTCCCCTCGGGGCTGAGGCAGGGTCTCTGAGGTGACATGGTGGTGGAGGGCTGTGAGGCCCTGGGGGTTCTCCAGCAAACGACTACCTGGACCCAGCCAGTGGGCACCCTGGTTCTGCAGTGGCTCTCCACTCACGGCCAGCACTGCTCTGCCCTGTCAGTGGTGGGGGCTACTCAGAAGCAAGCCTGGCGTGCCAGAGGGAAGGCCTGGGCAGTTTGTTTGCTTAATTCAGAGAGACATCAGAATCGTTGAAATTTACTTTTCTTTCTTTCTTCTCTAGAGTTTGATCTCCGCAGACATGACCTCCTCCTTATTTATATTAACTGGGTTTTATTGGACCATAAGTTATGGATGTAGTTTTAGATGCAGGGACAGTTGGTTTTTATGGAATAAAATATTTTAGACAAGGTCCCTCGGTCTTGGTTGTGGTCATAGTGTCAGCACTTGGTTTTGCCCTGAGCTTTCTGTGGGTACAGAGGAACCTTTTCCTGTGCCCTGGGTGGCCTTGAGGCCCAGCAGTAAATAAGCAGTGGGGGGTGGCCTCCCAGCTCCCTGGAGAGCAGTGGGTGGAGGTTGGGCACCTCAGCACCTGGATCTCTGCATGGCTCTGTGCCGACCACTGCCCAGCGTTGCCAGCTGGGACCTGGCCCTGCCCTCCCACCACTTCTTCCCATCTGCCTGGCCTGGGCAGCATCTCGAGCCCACCCTTTTGATTGTGCCTCCCTCCAGTCCCCCCTCTCCCCATCGTCACCCTCCCGTACCTCCTATCCCCATACCCTCCTACCCCCACAGGCACACAGTACCCCCAGGCTGCTGGGAGAGTTGGACAGATAGCAAAGGCAAAGTCCCGACCCAGGAAGGGTGGGGCTGGCTAAGGGGCCCCAGACAGAGATGGCTTCACCGGCATCCTGGTCACAAAAGGTTCAAGCTAGAGAGAACCTTGGCAGCTTTCAAAGTGTGCAGAACAGCAAGCGTTCTCAGAGGAGCTGTGCAATCAGCTGGCCCCACTCTCCCAGATGTCCCCAGAGCCCCTGTGAGGGTTGAGGGGATCTAGAGGCGAGGAGAATGCCATTCCTGCCCTTTGGGGAGGAGACAGCTGTTCACATAAGTGCTCAAGGCCATTCGGCTGCTCTGCCTGGAGTAAGGGTGCCAGGGAAGCAAGCAGGCTGGAGCGACACAGCCTCCTGGGTGTGGCGCCTGGGGCCTTGGGCAGGAGGAAGCAGAGTGGTTTGGGTAGGCTTTAGGCTGGTAAAGAGCCCAGAAACAGTGGCCTGGAACTGAGGACAGAGGTGGGTGGGGCCAGGTCTCAGGGTGGCCATTGGGAAGGGCTAGTGGGCACAGTAGGGTTGGCTGCATTGGAGGCCAGCTCCTCTTGCCTGACCTCTGTCAAATGGAGTGTGCCCCTAGCCATCCCAGCAGGAGTCAGGCAGCAGCATCCCGATCCCCAGGGCCCATAAGCTGCCCACCTTGACCATTTGCATTATTGTGACTGCACCATTCCTTTGGAATCTTGCTGATGCTTAGGGCCCAAAGGAACCAAAGGAATCTGAGAGTTCTGGACTCATGTGGGATACAGGCTTGGGTCTGTACACCTGGCCAAACACCAGCCTGGCTGGCCCCAGGACCTTTGTTCCAGCAGCCGCGCAGGAGGCCCTGGATCACACACTCTTGCACTCAAGGGCTGTTTGTGGTCCCTGCTGCCCAGACCCAAGGGGGGCTGCCGAGGACTTCTGTGCCATGGGACCCATCCCGCTGCAGCTCATCCCACTGCAAGGAGCTCAGGCTACCGAATATTTTGGTCTCTCAAAGTCCAACTCCTGGGATTCAGGGGCAATGTTCATTGCAGCCGTCCTTAGGTTCTTCCCCTTCCTCACAGGGGGTAGCCTGACCATGCCTGGGAGACTGCTTGCCATTGGATTTGGCCCAAGCATTTCTGGACAGGGCCCCCAAGGCCAGGTTTGGGGGCAGATGCCAAGCCCTGCTGGCTGGGCTTCCAGCTCCTCCCTACAGGCCCCACCTCCATCCATTGCTGTCTTTACTCCTGGCTTTTGGCAGAAAGTAAAACTGCATTAATTTGGAGTGCCTAGAATGGGGCTGGAAGCAATGAACCCTCAGTGACTATGACAGATAGCTCTGGTGTGCTCTGTTCTGTGACCCCCAGCCCCCAGGTTCCTGGCCCAGGCCAGCACTGGCTCCCGGGGGGCCCTCATAGGAGGAAGGTTACACAGGGTGCTTCCAGCAGGGGCTGGCACAGAGGTGCTAATGGTCAGCACAAGTCTGGGCTGGCCGCCAGGCCAGCAAGATGAGCACAAGACCTGCACTGAGCTGCGCTGAGACTGGAAACAGAGCCAGGACCAAGGGGCTGGAGCCCAGCCCGGGTACTCTAGGCAACCTGCACAAGTGCCTCCTTCCCATAGCCACATGCTTGTGGACCTGCCACTAGGTCTGCTGGAGCCCAGCACACATCGTGGATTTGCTCCTGTTCCTGCTGCAGTGGTGGCTGGAAGGTCCCAGATGTCTGGCCATTTGCCGCGATGCACAGGCAAGCCCCGAGAGGGCAGGTGGAAAACACCCAACCTGTGGTGCATGGAGCCCAGCCTCTTCTCAAAGCCGGCAGCCTGGCAGCTTTCGCTTACCACTTCCTGCATCTGAACACCCCACAGTCTGGGTACTGGCTGGGGGGCTTGGAGGGGGAGGTGGATTTCCAACCTGCATCCTCTCCTCAGATCTGCATCATCCTCTGGCCCCAGGCTCTGCAGATCTCACCTTCCTGGGTTGCCGCAAACTGTAGCTGTGTGTTTTTACCACCCAGCAGGAAGGCGACTGGGTGGCAGGGAGGACCAGGGATAAGGCAATGGATCTTCTGGATCCCAGGGGCAGCCCTGGGAGGTCTCGGAAAAAGCCTTTCGGTGAGCAGTTGGTGGGCAGGTGGATGAAGGGGGCTGCTGGGCAGGAGCAGTGACTGGACAGAGGACAGGACACAGGTGGGAGGGTATTCAAACCATTTACTAAGCAAATTCTTACCCTCCCCACAAGCTGCAGCGGAGGACAGAGCCCCAGCTCCACACTCAGGACCTGGTGCCCATAAGCCTCTCCTAGGGAGCTGCTGGGGGAGGCAGGGACGTCCAGGCCAAGTCTTAGTCCGCCTAGGCTCAGGCCCCGCTGCTGGGGTAAAGGCCAGCTGTCCGCACCCCTCCGACAGCCCAGCCCGCGGCCCCTGGGCTCTCCGTCTGCCCCGCTGGAGGCAGCAGGAGCCGCTGGGGAGGATGACGGCGTCCAAGACCTTGAGGGTCCGGGAGGGAATCGCATTTCGGTCCATTGCCCGCTCAGCCAAAGGGACCCGCGCCCCGCCCGCATCCGAGCAAGCTCTGCGCCCAGAGAAAGAGACCGGCAAGTCCTCCCAAGTGCGTGGCCCCAGGGCGCGGCTAGTGGCGCCTGGAGAGGACGCGCTGAGGCCGCGAGCAGGGTCCCCGCCGGTCAGCGCGCCACGTCCAGCCCAGAGCCCGCCTTTCCGGGGGGGCCCACGCGGGGCTCCCAGGCCCGGGCGGCCCGCTCGGGAGAGGGGCTGGCGCCGGGGGCCCCGCCGAGTCCCGCGCCCTCAGACGTAGTTCTTCTTGTCGTAGTCGCCGGTGGCCGTGGGCCGCCGCGGCGCGGAGTACTTGACCGGGAAGCTGAAGTCGGGGCGGCCGGCGCACACCCAGGCGCCGCAGCACACGAGGCCGCCGCCGCACATGAGCAGCGCCGAGGCCGCCCAGCCGATGTACAGCGCCGCGCCCAGCTCGTACTTCTGCGACATGGGCACGGTCGGGTCGTAGAACTCGCGGACCACGATGTTGGCGAACCAGCAGAGCGGCACGAGCGCCAGCAGCCCGCACAGCGCGTAGAGCGCGCCGCCCGTCAGGGCCACGCGCGCCTTGGCCGGCCCGGGGGCCACGCAGGTGGTGCACTGCGCGCCCGCCAGGGTCACGAAGAGCGCGACGAGCGCCAGCAGCACGGCGCCCACGGTGAGAGCCCGCGCCGCCTGCACCTCGGTGCTCAGCGCCAGCACCGAGTCGTACACCTTGCACTGCATGTGCCCCGTGCTCTGCACCACGCACGACATCCACAGCCCCTTCCAGGTGGTCTGCGCCGTCACGATGTTGTGGTCCAGGAAGGCGGTCACCTGCCACATGGGCAGCCCGCACGCCAGGATCAGGCCCACCCAGCCCACCAGGCACAGCACCAGGCCGAGGATCTCCAGCGCCGCCGACCCCATGGCTGGAGGCGAGACGGGCGCCCGACGGCCCCCGGGCCTCGGGGCGGGGCGCGGCGGTGCCTCGGTGGAACGGCTGGGCGCCCTGAGCGGGCCCTGGTGCCTCTGCGCCCGGGCGCTCGGCTCACCGCCTCCGGTCCGCGGCCCCGGCGGGTCTGGCACAGCCTCGGATCTGCGGGCGCCTCTGGGGGGGCTTCCCATTTGAAGGTTCGGGGGCGGATCCACCCCGCCTGCCCGGCCCCTGGCCTCCAAGCAGCCAATCCGCGCGCTGGCCACCGACCCTCGGCCAATCACGGGCGCCCCCGGCAGCCGGAGTTAGGGACAGCCCTGCCCTTGGGGGCCTCGGAGGGCGCCGGCACCGCTCCCCGCCCGGCCGCCGCCCCCCGAGCCGTGCACCCACAGATGTCCAGAGCTCGTTCTGGACTGACCTGGGGTGGCTGGGCGCGCGCTCCGCGGGCCACCTCCCCGTGTCCCAGCTCTCCCACTTCAGGAGCTGCATGACTGCACCAGCTGCCCGCGCCGCAACCCGGAGCGAGCGCGAAGGTCCCTAACCCCCCAGGCCAGCTCCACTCTTCCCTGGCCAAGGTCTGCCGGGCCCCCCACCATCACTGTCGCGCAGGGGTTTGCGAGAGGGACTCTTGGGCCTCTTCTCCTGAGTTCGCGGGGCACAGCCCGGCCTGTTACTCCAGGACTGTCGCCCGGGAGTCCGATCCCATCCCCGACCCCTTCGTGCCCTTACTGCGCGCTTCCCCTCTGAGTCCTGGCACTTTGTCTCCCGGAGGCCAAGGGGCCCGGCAGGCCTGAAACCTCCAGCCCAAGGTCCTGCCTAGCGCCACTGCCCAGCCTGAGACCCCAACAGGAAGCAGGTTGGAACGGGGGGGGGGGGCGAGGGGGGGGCGAGGGGGGGCTCACCAGCACCTCTGCAGACCCTCACTCTGCCCCTGCCTCCGGGACTTCCCAGACCTCCCAACCTTTGCACTGGCTGCTCCTCTTCCTGCGACGCTTCCCATCCCCCATCCTTGAGGCCCCAGCTCCGTCGACACCACTTCGGGAAGTCCCCAGTGTTCTCCAGTGACTCAACAGTCTGTCCTCCTAGGAGCACCCGTGGCCCCAGGCTTGGGGGCCTACTCTAGCCCTCAGAGAGCAGAAACACAAAGGGACACGGAAGTGCTGTGCGCGGCCCTCCCACCAGTGGCAGTGGGACCCCGGGCACCCCAGGCCTCAGGCCCCAGGCCACCCTCCGGAAGCCAACTTGGAGTTTCCTGGCCAGGAGGAAGAGCCCCCATCCTCGCTGGAGGCGGGAGGCTCGGGATTTCCGGGCATTCTTCTGCACAATGGCCCAGCCGTTTCTCGAAAGGCCCGTTGGGATGGACACCAGGCCCCCCTGAGACTCAGGTGGGGGCACCAGACCCTGCAGTCCCAAACCCCAGGGGGGCACCAGCCCCTTCTGGCAGCTCCCTCCCCATTTCCCGGCAGCTCTTGTTTTTCCAGCAGAGCCTATACTCTGCGTCTGACTGAAGTGGCTGGGACCCTGGGTCTTTCTTCTGGTCCAAGATGCTTGGCTGTGCTGGACCGGGCCCTCCAGAGAAGGCCTGCCGTGGAGGCCAGTCGCAGCCTAGGAGTTTTGACAAATCTGTCCCTCCTGGACCTGATTCCTTCTCTCTCTTCATAGGGCTCAGAGATAAGGCTGACACCCTGTTTATCTGGCATGGGGAGGCACCTGAGGCAAGTTTGCTGGGCCCTGTGTGTGAATGTGGGGTTCGGGAGAAAGTTTTACCCTCTTCCTCACCCGCCTCCAACGGATCTGATGGGGCTCTGCAGACCCCAGGCTCCTCCGAGCCCTCGCCTCACTGCAGCCTCGCCACTTCCACTGCAGACCCATTGGCTACTCCCCCTCCACTTCCCTGGCCTGTCCTCCCCTCTGGTGCACCCCAGGGAGCTCAGCTGTACCACGCACCCCACTCTCCCAGTCCTACTCCCTCCAGCCCTGAGTCCAGGGACCCTGCCCAAGGTCCCCCACTATGCTCCACACCGCTGTCTTCCCAGGATGACTGCTGGAGCCTCCTCAGGCCAGCTGGGCCCCATCCTTGCCCACTCAGGCTGCTCTCCTCAGGGCAGGCCCCTCTCCTGGGTCCTGCTCTGCCTGAAACCCACACCATGGCTCGCACTGCCTTCCCTGGGCCTGGTCACTGCGGCAGCGCACTCTGCGCTCCTTTCCCCGGGCCCTCAGGCTGGTCTGGCTCTCACCGTGGCCTCTTCTGCCGGCAGTGCCTCCCTCAGGTGGAGGCTGCTCATCTTCTAAGTTGTGTTGCTGAGATCGCAACTCTTGGAGGCCTTTTCTGCCCCTGCCCCCAGCCTTGCTTGGAGGCCCAAGTTGGAACTGTCCGTGCACTTATTGGTTTTCCCCATCAGCATTCAAGAATGAGCTTCCACACAGTGGCCATCTCCATGCATCTATCCCTGGCGAGGGGCTTCCTGTGATTCGTGGCTGACCTCTGGCCATGACCACCCCCACCAGCCAGCTTGGAGCTGCAGCCTGCACAAGGATCTCCCCCATGTCTGCCCACCTTTCCCCCCTCTCTCCACCACCATGGGTCTATCCCAGGGTCCACCCCCAGGCTGCAGATGGCCCTAGCAAGCCCCTGCCTCTTTGGGGACAGCTTCACAGTATTTTGGGGACTTGATGGAAAGGCCTCAGTCTCCACCTATCACAATCTGATTTCTATCCCAACACAACTGTGTTCGTTGTGGCCCAGACGTGCAGTGGAACCAGAACCACTGCAGAGAGGCCCAGCCCAGACCTAGGAGGGGCATGAGAATGCACCTGCCCTTCCTTCCACTCATGGTGGTCTCCTGACCCCCTGCTGCTCACTGAGCACTGCCTCTGGGTGGAGGACATGCCCAGCAAGTTCCTGCCCTCAACCAGTAACTGGGTAGGGCCATTTCAGGTGTGCCCATGGCTGTGGGGTAGTGCGACAGGGCCCTCTCTGAGGAGGTGAGAGTTCAGCCAAGATCCAGGAAAGAAGTTCCATGCAAGAGTCCAGAGGTGGGAGGGGGAACAGTGGAGGGGGGCAGATGGAGCTTGGTGAGGCTAGGGCAGGACAGTGGGCGAGGACCTGCGGCTGAGGTCAGAGGGGTTTAGGGCTGGGCAGGGCCAGGACTCCCTGATCTCTGGAGAGGGGCTCCCAGGCCAGCGCCAACCAAGGCCACCTGCTCATCTACAGCTATTGTTCTGCTTTCCCAGGGGAAGTGCAGCAGGATCTCATTAATTGTGTGAGGGAAAGACCTGAGTCAGCAGAAAAGCAAGTTTATCTTGAGCAGCTGCCGACTGACCCTGCGCCAGGGTGATCCAGTGACCTTCCAAGGACAATCTAAATTTAGGCTCCAGATTCCTGGGGATTGGGGTTTGGGAAGCTCCTAGTGGCTAATTTCATTTCAGAGGAAGTGAAAAACAGCGTTCCTTCTATCTTTTGGTGTTGAAACAGTTAAGGATGTTTTCTTCCAGCGCAACAATGTCTGTAGAGTCTCTGATCACAGAACACCTCCTGGTGCCCTTTCTTGGTGGTCCCAGAGGCAATGTGAATTCCCAGATCACCGGCCCTGCTCTGGAGGCCTGGGAGGGGGGTAGGGGCTTGCGATGATGTGCAGAGCACCCTTCGACAGTCAGTGAATTCACAATTCAGACTAGTGAATTAGCCCTTCCTTGTGTCAGTTTCTGGTTGGTAACAAAGCCCTCCACTATGGAGACTGCAAGTTTGGAAGGGAGGCTATCACCAATCCCAGGCCCTCTGCTGCCATTCCTGGGTATCCTATGGGTTCCTGAGATGTCCTCCCTGGCTCCCTTGACTTTGCAGCTCATCTGAGTTCAGAACTCAGAGCAGATGCCACTGGCTCTTTGTCCAAATTGGAGGACATTGTGGCTCTAACTTCCCAGTGTATAGGGGAGTGAGGGGCAGGGAGCTCTGGTTGACAGAGACCTAGGGTTCTGTAGACCCCTCATGCCATCATAGACTGTACCGGATGGTGGTCTCTGCATAGTCCAGGCCCCCTTTGGGCACCTGGAGGAGGTCAGCTGACAGCAGTAGTGCCCTCAGGGGCAAGTTGTGGCCCTCTACTCCACACCCACCTCTCACCCCTCATGCCTGCACTGCTTCCATGGCCTCTACTTCTGTCCACCTTCTCTCACTAAACCCCTACCTTCTCTGATGATTTCCTTCTCTGCATGCATTTTGCAACAATTTTATATACTCTTCCCACTTAACATCATAAAGTGATTCTAGATGCTAAACATGTCTACATTTTGTTAAAAATGCCATCATGGGGATCCCTGGGTGGCGCAGCAGTTTGGCGCCTGCCTTTGGCCCAGGGCGCGATCCTGGGGACCCGGGATCGGGTCCCACGTCAGGCTCCCGGTGCATGGAGCCTGCTTCTCCCTCTGCCTGCGTCTCTGCCTCTCTCTCTCTCCTCTCTGTGCATTCTCATGAATAAATAAATAAGATCTTAAAAAAAAATGCCATCATGGGGGCATCTGGGTGGCTCAGTCGATTAAGCCTCTGACTCTTGTCTCAGCTGAGGTCTTGATCTCAGGGTTGTGGGTTCAAGCCCCTCATTGGGCTCCACATTGGGCATAGAGCTTACTTAAAACAAAACACATTCATGACTACTGTTGTTTTTTTTTTAATTTTTTAATTAATTAATTAATTATTTATGATAGTCAGAGAGAGAGAGAGGCAGAGACACAGGCATAGGGAGAAGCAGGCTCCATGCACCGGGAGCCCGATGTGGGATTCGATCCCGATCGCACCCTGGGCCAAAGGCAGGCGCTAAACCGCTGCGCCACCCAGGGATCCCCTATGACTACTATTGTTTCTAACTGCCTGGAAAATGGTCTTGGGGGCTGGACAGAGGCAAGATGGAATCTACCTCCACCATTCCCAGGGGTGGGATGTGACTAGGGCAATGTGTTCTGACATTGTGTAAAATGGGGATGATAATGGGATTTACATTAAAGGGTTGTCAAGTGACTTAGTGGACAGCATTCCTTGGCTCAAGGTGAATACTGAATTGACAGTAACGATGATGATTAATTATGCAACCATCCCTCAAGACATATTTTGATAAAAGATGATTTTTCAATGATAAATACTACTACTACCAAAGTAAACCTTGGTATTTTGAATGGTCGCCTCAGGAAAAATCCCCCAAAGACTTTTAGCTCACATCCAGGAGGTTGTATCACATTAACCCCTTATCTGAGTACGTGTTTTCATTGCCGGTCACCAGCATTGGGTATTCACAGATTTAAAAGCATACTTATTGAATAGATAGAAAATGGTGTCTTTAACTCTCATTTCTTTGAACAGTAATGTGGTTAAAATTGTTTTCAATTTATATTGCCTATTTTTATTTCCTCTTTGGTGAATTGTCTGTGTACCCACATAAATACAGAGCATTGATGTTTTTCTGACTTTATATGTTAGAAACAATTGCTGTCATATATGTGGCACATAACTTTTGCCATTTGCTACTTTTGCTATTACTGAGTTTTTTCAGAATGTTATAGAGTATTTGAATTTTTGAATGTTTGAATCTATTAAGATTTTCTCTATGTGACTTCTATCTTTGTTTTTAACTATTTAAAAGTGCTTCTATGTAAAGAAGATAAGTTAAATTATATTTTAGTATAGTTCCCTTCTCCTCCTCATGCCAAGAAGGGCTTCCCATTCTGACAAAAATGGATGGGACTAAGCAGATTAGAGTTCTGCTCAGCAGCAAAATGGAGGGGATAGAGGAAAGAATAAGTAAATCTGAAGATAGAACAATAGGATTATTTCCTCTGAACAAGAGAGAGAATGTGGAAAAAATAATAAAAAAAGAACAAAGCTTTGGAGAAATGTATGATGATAACTAAAGATTTAACATACAGGTAGGTCATTGTAGTTCCAAAAGGAAGAGAGAAAGAGGGTAGGGATTAAAAACAAGTATTCAAGGGAATAATAACTGAAAATTTCCTAAATTTAGCAGACAAAACAAAATAAAAAATCCTACAGATTCAAGATGTTGCCTGAATCCCAAACAGGATAAATACAAAGAAATTGACACCAAGACACATCATAATTAAATTTCTGAAAACTAAAGACAAAGAAAAATATTGAGAAGAATCAGAGAAAAAGGACACCTCACCTATAGGGGAAAAACAAATCAAATGGCCAAAGATTTCTCATCAGAAACCATGGAAAACAGAGAAAGTAGCACTTTGTTTTTTTAGGTGCTGGAAGAAAAAAGTGTCAACCCAAAATTGTATATCCGAATAGATTCTTCAGGAATATAAGGGAGATAAATATCTTCTCAGATGTGGGAAAAACTAAGAAATCTATCACCAGCAGATATACCCTAAAAGAATGACTAAAGGAAGTTCTTTAAACAGAAAGGAAATGATAAAGGAGGAATCTTGATATATCAGGAAAGAAGAACATGATAAGCGAACTTCTGGTATATAACAGACTCTTCTCTTGAGTTTTCTTTTCTTTCTTTTTAAAGATTTTGTTTATTTACTCATGAGAGACACACAGAGAGAGACAGAGACACAGGCAGAGGGAGAAGAAGACTCCATGCAGGGAGCCCAATGTGGGACTTGATCCTGGGACTCCAGGATCACGCCCTGGGCTGAAGGCAGATGCTCAACCACTGAGCTACCCAGGCATCCCTTCTCTTGAGTTTTCTAAGTTATGTTTGATGCTTGATGCAAAAATTGCACTGCCTAAAATCATTCTCAGTCTATGTAGAGGAAATACCTAAGATAATTATACTATAATTAGGGAACGGTAATTTCTACACTTTATTCTAACTGATAAATATATTTTTAAAAAGATTCTATTTATTCATGAGAGAGAGAGAGAGAGAGAGAGATAGAGAGAGAGGCAGAGACACAGGCAGAGGGAGAAGCAGGCTCCATGCAGGGAGCCCCACGTGGGACTCGATCCCAGGACTCCAGGATCACGCCCTGGGCTGAAGGCAGGCGCTCAACCACTGAGCCACCCAGGTGTCCTCTAACTGATAAATATTGATACCAGTAGACCTGGATGAGTTATGTATATTTAGTGTACTCCTAGATCAGTCATTTAAGAGCTATACAAAGAGATACACTCAAAAACACTATAGATAATTCAAAATGGAATTCTAAAAAATGTTTAAGTAAACCACAGGAAGTCAGGAATAATAAACAGAGAAACAAAAAGAGAGACTGCAAACAGAAACAAAAATCAAGTGACAGACTTAATATCAATAATTACATTACTTAAGCTCCAGTGGCCCAGTAGTTTGATGCCGCTTTCAGCCTGGGGTGTGATCCTGGAGACCCGGGATTGAGTCCCACATCGGGCTCCCTGCATGGAGCCTGCTTCTCTCTCTGCCTGTGTCTCTGCCTCTCTCTCTGTGTCTCTCATGAATAAATAAAATCTTAAAAAAAAAACAGATTGATAGAGTAGACAAAACTATATGACCTAAATATATGCTATTTAAAATTAATTCCCTTTAAGTATGATGCCATGTATAGGCTGAAAGTGAAAGGATAGGGACACCTGGGTGCCTCAGTCTGTTAAGTATCTGCCTGTGGCTCAGGTCATGATCGCAGGGTCTTGAGATCGAGCCCTGCATTGGGCTCTCTCCTCAGCAGGGAGTCTGTTTCTCCCTCTTCTTCTGCCTCTCCCCAGCAGGGTATCTGAATTAATGTCAGATAAAGTAGACTTCCTAAGAAAATTACCAAGCACAGAGAGAGCATTACCTAGTCATAAAAAGGGTCAATCCATCAAGAAGATGTAGCAATCACAAATGCATATGCACCAAGCATGAGAGCTGGGAAACAATGTGAAACTGATAAAACAATAAAACTGAGTGGAGAAGTAGACAAGAAATAGATGATTATAATCAAAGCTTTAATACTCCTCTCTCAATAATTGATAGAACAAATGGACAAAAAATCAGAAAGAAGATAGAAGAACTCAACAACACTATTAAACAACAGACTCTTGTCAACATCCATATAGCACTACCCATATAGCACTACCCAATGAAGCAGAATACATATTCTTTTCAAGTGCCCAGAGAACCTCTGCCAACATGGACCATATCCTGAGCCATAAAAAAGAAACAAACAAAAACCTCAAAATTAAATGAAAGCAGAAGTTGATTCTTTGAAGTCAACAAAATTAACAGAACTTTAGTTAAGTTGACCTAAAAAAGGGAGAAGACTCAAATTACTAAAATCAGGAATGAAAGATGAAATACCACCAATGAATGACCTTACAGAAATAAAAACTGATTATAAGGGAATACTATGAACAATTGTCTGCCAACAAAGTGGATAACTAGGTGAAATAGATGAATTCCTAGAAACACAAACTACTTAAACTGACTCAAGAAGAAATAGGAAATCTTAATAGATCTGTAACATGAGGTTGAGTTAATAAAAAAAAAACAAAAACAAAAACCGAAAACTACCAACAATGAGAAGTCAAGGACCAGAAGGAATTCTCTAGTAAAATTCTACCAACTATGTCAATAAGAACTAACACCAATCAATCTCAAACTGTTACCAAAAAACAGAAGAGATGGGAACACTTCCTGACTCACTCTATGAGGCCAGCATTGCCCTGCTCCAAAGTCAAAGACATCATAAGAAAACTACAACCAATAACTTTTAAAAATAAAGATGCAAAAATACCCAACAATATACTAACAAACAGAATCCAGTAACACACACACACACACACACACACACACACACACACACACTATATGACCAAATGGGACTTATTCCAGGAATGTAAAATTGATTTAACATTTAAAAATCAATTAATGGGGGATCCCTGGGTGGCGCAGCGGTTTGGCGCCTGCCTTTGGCCCGGGGCGCGATCCTGGAGACCCGGGATCGAATCCCACGTCAGGCTCCCGGTGCATGGAGCCTGCTTCTCCCTCTGCCTGTGTCTCTGCCTCTCTCTCTCTCTCTCTCTCTCTCTCTGTGACTATCATAAATAAATGAAAAAAAAAATTAAAAAAAAAAAGATTTAAAAATCAATTAATGTAGCACACCATATCAGTAGAATCAAGACAAGAACAGTATCATCATCTCAATAGACAAAGAAAGGGTATTTCACAAATCTAATATCCTTTCTTGATAAAAACACATAGCAAGCTAGGAATGAAAGGGCTCTTCCTCCCTCCGATAAAGGGCATCTATGAAAAACCCACAGCTAGTTTTCATCATATTAATGATGAAAGAATGAACATTTTTCCCCTGGGATCAGGAGTAAGACAAAGATGTTTGTTCTCATAACTTTTATTTAATATTGTACTAGGGATTTCAAACTAGGCAATGAGGCAAGTAAAAATTAGAAGGCCAAGACTGGAAAGGAAGAAGTAAAACTACCACTATTTATTGATGACATGGTACTGTACATAGGAAATCCTAAGGAAGCCACTAAAAAATTATTAGAACTAACAAAACAAGTTTATGAAGGATACAGGGTCCAAGATTAAAACACAAAACAATCATGTTTCTACACACCAGCAAGAGCAATATGGAAATTACGAAAATGATTCCATTTGCAATAGCATTGGAAAGAATAAAATACTTAAACGAATGAAATAGTTGGGAATTTAACAAAATAAGTGTAAAACTTACACTCTGAAAACTACAAACATTGTTGAAAGAAATTAAAGAAGACCTAAATACATGGAAAGATATTTCATGTTCCTAGATCACAACACTTACTATTGTTAAGATGGCAACACTCCCCAAATTGATCTATAGATTCAGCAAAATCCCAGATGAGTTTATGTCAGAGGTTGATAAGCTGGCCCCAATATTCGAAGTGAAATCCAGAATAGCCATAATGATATTGAAGAAAAAAACAAAACAAAACAACAAAGTTGAAGGACTCCAAACTAATTTCAAAACTTCCTACAAAGCCTGGAGACAACACAAGAATTATACTCTCACCACTTTTGTTGAAGATACTACTTGAAATTCCAAAAAGCAAGAAAAAAGAATAGAAGAAATACAGATCAGAAAGGAAGAACTAAAATTGTCCCAATCCAGTAGTAAGCAAAATAAGTTCTGGGGATGTGATGGGCAGCATGGTGACTAAGGTTAACCAGTATTGTTTTGTGTATTTGAAAGTTGCTAAGAGAGTAGATCTTAAAAGTTCTCATCACAAGAGAAACATAGCTATATGTTATAGCTATGTGAGGCATGGATGTGTTAAGGCAACTTATGGTGGTAATCATTTTGCAATATGCATATCAAACCACTGGGTTATATACCTTTAAGTTATACATACAAAGTTTATGTCAGTTATATCTCAATAAAGCTGGGGAAAATACTGTCCCTTTTTGTTCTTGACATAATTGTCAATGTAGTAATTTCATGGAATCTTTTTTTTAAGACTTTTTTATTTATGAGAGAGAGAGCATAAGCAGGGAGGAGCGGCAGAGGGAGAAGCAGGGAACCCCACTGAGCAGGGAACCCAATGTGAAGCTCCATCCCAGGACCCTGGGATCATGACCTGAGCCGAAGGCAGATGCCTAAATGACTGAGCCACCCAGGTGCCCCTCATGGGATCTTTTTAAAAAAGCTTTAGAACTGGGACACCTGGGTGGCTCAGTGGTTGAGCATTTGCCTTTGGCTCAAGGCATGATCCCGGGATTTTGGGATTGAGTCCCTCATTGGGATCCCTGTAGGGAGCCTGCTTCTCCCTTTGCCTCTCTGTGACTCTCACAGAGAATGTGGGATCCCTGGGTGGCTCAGCGGTTTGGCGCCTGCCTTTGGCCCAGGGCACGATCCTGGAGTCCCGGGATCGAGTCCCATGTCGGGCTCCCTGCATGGAGCCTGCTTCTCCCTCTGCCTGTGTCTCTGCCCTCTCTCTCTCTCTCTCTCTCTCTATCATAAATAAATACATCTTTAAGAAAAATCTTAAAAAAAAGACGAAACTCATATTACCATATAATCCAGCAATTGCACTTCTGGGCCTTTATTCCAGGAAAATAAAAATGAGTGCACAAAAAACCTGTACATGATTGTTGATAGCTTTATTTGTAATAGCCTCAAACTGGAAATGACCCAAATGTCCCCTAATAGGTTAGTGGTTAAACAAACTATAGTAATTCAGCAATAAAAGAGACCAAAGAAAGCATCAATATACACAATTAACTTAGATGGATCTCAAGGGTATTAAGTGACAAAAGCCAACCCCAATTGAATACATACTCTGCTTCTATTTCTATAAAATGACAAAATTATAGAGATAGAAACAGATGTGTGTTTCCTAGGGGTTAGGGATTATGGCAGAGGAAGAGGGTGGATATGGTTATAAAGGGATAGTACAAGGCGGATCTTTCTGGTGGTAGAGTAGTCTATACCTTGATTTAGGCAGTGGTTACATGAATCTACACATTTGATAAATTACATGCATAGAATTACATATACACATTGTGTATACATAGTGATATCGAATTATAAGAACACGTTGTACCCATGTCAAATTCCTGATTTTGATACTGGACTAAAATTATGTAGAATGTAATCACTAGGGATAACTGGGTGAAGGGTACACAGGACATTTCTATACTATATTTGTAAGTTCTTGTGGATCTAGAATAAGTTCAAAATAAAATCTTTTAAAAAGAAAAATAAAGGGATGACTGGGTGACTCAGTGGTTGAGCCTCTATCTTTGGCTCAGGTGGTGATCCCGGGGTCTTGGGATCGAGTCCTGCATCGGGCTCCCTGCTCAGGGGGGTGCCTGTGTCTCCCTCTGCCTATGTCTCTGCCTCTCTCTGTGTGTCTCTCATGAATGAATAAATAAAAATCTAAAATAAATAAATACTCTTTGAGGAACCTCCACACAGTTTTCCAGAGTGGCTGCACCAGTTCACATTCCCACGAACAGTGCAGGAGTTTCCCCTTTCTCCACACCCTCTCCAACATTTGTGGTTTCCTGCCTTGTTAATTTTCCCCATTCTCACTGGTGTGAGGTGGTATCTCATTGTGGTTTTGATTTGTATTTCCCTGATGGCAAGTGATGCGGAGCATTTTCTCATGTGCTTGTTGGCCATGTCTGTGTCTTCCTCTGTGAGATTTCTGTTCCTGTCTCCTGCATTTCATGATTGGATTGTTTGTTTCTTTGCTGTTGAGTTTAAGAAGTTCTTTATAGATCTTGGATACTAGCCCTTTATCTGACACGTCATTTGCAAATATCTTCTCCCATTCTGTAGGTTGTCTTTTAGTTTTGTGGACTGTATCCTTTGCTGTGCAAAAGCTTCTTATCTTGATGAAGTCCCAATAGTTCACTTTTGCTTTTGTTTCTCTTGCCTTCATGGATGTATTTTGCAAGAAGTTACTGTGGCCAAGTTCAAAAAGGGTGTTGCCTGTGTTCTCCCCTAGGATTTTGATGGAATCTTGTCTCACATTTAGATCTTTCATCCATTTTGAGTTTATCTTTGTGTCTGGTGCAAGAGAGTGGTCTAGTTTCATTCTTCTGCATGTGGATGTCCAGTTTTCCCAGCACCATTTATTGAAGAGACTGTTTTTTTTTTTCCAGTGGATAGTCTTTCCTCCTTTGTCGAATATTAGTTGACCATAAAGTTGAGGGTCCACTTCTGGACTCTCTATTCTGTTCCACTGATCTATGTGTCTGTTTTTGTGCCAGGACCACACTGTCTTGATGACCACAGCTTTGTAGTACAACCTGGAATCTGGCATTGTGATGCCCCCAGCTATGGCTTTCTTTTTTAATATTCCCCTGGCTATTCGGGGTCTTTTCTGATTTCACACAAATCTTAAGATAATTTGTTCCAACTCTCTGAAGAAAGTCCATGGTATTTTGATAGGGATTGCATTAAACGTGTAAATTTCCCTGGGTAACATTGACATTTTCACAATATTAATTCTTCCAATCCATGAGCATGGAATATTTTTCCATCTCTTTGTGTCTTCCTCAATTTCTTTCAGAAGTGTTCTGTAGTTTTTAGGGTAAAGATCCTTTACCTCTTTGGTTAGGTTTATTCCTAGGTGTCTTATGCTTTTGGGTGCAATTGTAAATGGGATTGACTCCTTAATTTCTCTTTCTTCAGTCTCATTGTTAGTGTCTAGAAATGCCACTGACTTCCGGGCATTGATTTTGTATCCTGCCACACTGCCAAATTGCTGTATGAGTTCTAGCAATCTTGGGGTGGAGACTTTTGGGTTTTCTATGTACAGTATCATGTCATCTGCGAAGAGGGAGTTTGACTTCTTTGCCAATTTGAATGCCTTTTATTTCTTTTTGTTGCCTGATTGCTGAGGCTAGGACTTCTAGTACTATGTTGAATAGCAGTGGTGAGAGTAGACTAGATCTGCCCTATGACTCAGCAATTGCACTGCTGGGGATTTACCCCAAAGATACAGATGCAATGAAACGCCGGGACACCCGCACCCCGATGTTTCTAGCAGCAATGTCCACAATAGCCAAACTGTGGAAGGAGCCTCGGTGTCCATCGAAAGATGAATGGATAAAGAAGATGTGGTCTATGTATACAATGGAATATTCCTCAGCCATTAGAAATGACAAATACCCACCATTTGCTTCGACGTGGATGGACCTGGAGGGTATTATGCTGAGTGAAATAAGTAAATCGGAGAAGGACAAACATTATATGGTCTCATTCATTTGGGGAATATAAAAAACAGTGAAAGGGAATAAAGGGGAAAGGAGAAAAAATGAGTGGGAAATATTAGAAAGGGAGACAGAATATGAGAGACTCCTAACTCTGGGAAACGAACAAGGGGTTGTGGAAAGGGAAGTGGGTGGGGGGTGGGGGTGACTGGGTGACGGGCACTGAGGGGGGCACTTGATGGGATGAGCACTGGGTGTTATTCTATATGTTGGCAAATTGAACACCAATAATAAATAAATAAATAAATAATAAATAAATAAATAAATAAATAAAGTAAAAATAAATAATTAATAAAATAAAAATAAAACCTTTTTTTCAGGCATAGAAGAGCTGACAATTCATCACCAACAGACCAGCACTGCAAAAGATATTAAAGGAAGTCCTTTATGCACAAGGTAAATGATACCAGATGGGAATGGGAATGTACACAGAGGAATAAAAAGCACCAGAAATGGTAAATATGGGAGTCAAATTAACAAATTTTAAATTATTTTTAAAAATCTCTTCTTTTAAAAAAAATTTTTATTTATTTATGATAGTCACAGAGAGAGAGAGAGAGAGGCAGAGACATAGGCAGAGGGAGAAGCAGGCTCCATGCACCGGGAGCCTGACGTGGGATTCGATCCCGGGTCTCCAGGATCACGCCCTGGGCCAAAGGCAGGCGCCAAACTGCTGCGCCACCCAGGGATCCCCTAAAAATCTCTTTTAAAATACTTTGTTGTTTAACACAGAAATTATAACATTTAAATTATAACACAGAAATTATAACAATCCCACGTATTGTGGGGATGAACAGGTAAAATGGATGGCAATATTTGCACAAAAGCTGAGCATACATTATTATTATTATTATTATTATTATTATTGAAATATAGCTAACATACAATGTTACGTTTAGGGGTGCTTTGCAGTGTTTTGATAGGTCTATATGTTATGCTATGCTCACAAGTGTAGCTGCCATCTGTCTCCATACAGGCTGACAGGAATATATTATTTTAAGGTCTATAAAGTATATGTGATATCATTATGATATTATGTGAAGGTAGAGAGTGATAACCCAAAAATCTATACTAGAAATTTAAAAAGGAACCACTAAAAAAATGAAGCAAATCAAAAAGATATAGTTAAAGGAGATAAAATGGAATCTTAACAGATACTTAACAAAAAGACAAAAAAATATGAAAAGGAGAACAAATAAGAGATGGGATGAATAAAAAAATAGCGAGCTGATAAATTTAAATTCAACCATCTTAATATTCATATTAAATATTAATGATCTAAACATCCCAATTAAAAGACAGAGATTGTCCAACTGGATTTAAAAAGCCAGATTGCAACTATATGCTGCCTACACGAAACTCATTCTAAATAGAAAGATGCAAATAGGTCAAAGTAAAAGGATGCGTCTGGTCTGGACAAGATGGCATAGACTTATCTCTCCCTACTCCTCTCCATCAAGTACAATGACAAACTCTGGAAATAATTCCAGAGTCACCCAGGAGAGAACTCTGAAAGGTGTAAGAGGAAAGTGAACTGACCTGGGCTCCAGAACAGAAAGAGCAACACAATGGTAGGGAATGTAAGTCCCTCATCCACCAGGAGAAGATGACACATACCTGGAGTCTCCCAACTCCCAACATGGCAACAGAAGACAGACAAGGTGGGCTCACTTCCCTGCAGCTAGTGCGAGGCCCTCTGACAATACCTAACACATTCACATCACCATTTAAGGGAAAAGGCCAGGGGCAGAGCTCTCTCTCTGTCCAAAGATACCAGTAGCTGGGGTTCATTGGCAAGGACAGCTCTGCCAAAACAAGCAGCCTGGTCTGGGAAACATCTTTGAGACAAGGAGTATGTCTTACAGTAGCAAAGTGGAGAAAATCTCTGATTTTGAATTAGTTTATTTGAAGCAACACCAAGCCAAAGAAAAAGTATTATCCCATTGGCCACAGTCTCATTATTCAATGATCAGCCTTGAGAGAACTTAGGATGAAGGCTGCCTGGGCTTGAGGAGGGGCTGTGGTTCCCAAAGTCGGAGTGACCCACACCATATGGGAATGAATCGGAATGGAGGCCAGAGGAAATGTATCTGAACAAGGTAACAGTGACGAGCTGATTTTGTTTTCTTGAATTTTTTCTTTTCTATCGACTTTTGTAGTATCCACGTGTACTATGTTTACCTTGTGTTTTTCTTTCTAAATCCAGTCGCTTTTATTTCCTCATCTTCCTCATCTTGTTTTATTGCACTGATTAGGATGTCCAGTAGCTCATTAAATAGAAGTCCTCATTGTGGGGCACCTGGGTAGCTCAGTTGGTTAAGTGCTACCCAACTCTTGCTTTGGGCTTAGGTCATGATTTCAGGTCTATGAGATTGAGCCCCGTGTCTTGTGCCCAGCATGGAGCCTGCTTAAGATTCTCTCTTGCTGGGGATCCCTGGGTGGCGCAGCGGTTTGGCGCCTGCCTTTGGCCCAGGGCGCGATCCTGGAGACCCGGGATCGAATCCCACATCAGGCTCCCAGTGCATGGAGCCTGCTTCTCCCTCTGCCTATGTCTCTGCCTCTCTCTCTCTCTGTGACTATCATAAATAAATAAAAATTAAAAAAAAAACTTTAAAAAAAGATTCTCTCTTGCCCTTTGCCCCTCTCCCACCTAAAAAAAAAAAAAAAAGAGAGAGAGATGTTCATTGTAGGTCTCAAGTCAGGTTTCTGGTCTTGCAGAAAATGCTGTTACTGCTATGCTGTCTGCTACAGTTTCTTAGGAGATGCTCTTTATTACCTTCTATTCTTTTTTAAAAAAGATTTTATTTATTCTTGAGAGACACAGAGAGAGAGAGAGAGAGAGAGGCAGAGACACAGGCAGAGGGAGAAGCAGGCTTCACTCAGGGAGCCCAACGGGGGACTCGATCCCAGGTCTCCAGGATCAGGCCCTGGGCTGAAGGCAGTGCTAAACCGCTGAGCCACCCAGGCTGCCCTATTAGCTTCTATTCCTATTTTCATTCTTTAAAAAAAAATTGTGAATGAATTTAATTTTATTGGACAGTTTTGCATCTATTCACATATTACTGTGGGTTTTTTCTCCTTTATTCTGTTAATGTGATGATTTACATTAGGTAATTTTATACCAGCCTCACATTTTGAGGATGTACACAGTGATTTATCTTTTTGATACATCATTAGATTCAGTTTGTGTCAGTTTCCATGAGTGAGATTTACCATTAATTTTTTTCCTTGTCCTATTCTTGTTAAGTTTGTATATTAAGGTTATATTAGCCTTGTGAAAAAGAGGTGAGAACATTTCCTATTTTTTCATTCTCTGAAATAGTTTGTACAAGATTGAAATGATCAGTTTCTTGAAACTTAGAATTTCTGTGTAAAGCTATTGAAACATTTGGGGAGAAGTAGTTTTTAAATTACCGATTACATTTCATCAATTGTAAGACAATGCAGGGTTTTTATTTCTCTTGGATTCCATTCTGGAAAACTGTGCTTTTCCAAGAAATTATCCAGTTCATCTGTTTTCAAATTTGTTGCCATACACTTGAGAAATAGCTCCTGATGTTTGTTTACTTGCTGGAGCATTTATGGTTAAGTCTCCTTCTCTTTCCTACTGGCTGGTTGTTGTTGTTGTTGTTGTTGTTGTTATTATTATTATTATTATTATTATTATTATTATTAGTGATTTCTCTTTTTCTTGTTCATATCCCCAGAAGCTTGGCTTTATATTTGTGTTTCCAACAAATCAACTTTGGAGTTTGCTGCCTTAAATTGCATTTCTGATATTGACATAGCTTACAAGTTCACTCTTGGTTGGTTTTTGCACAGTGTATCTTTCTCTCCCTTGACCTTCAATATTGTGTTTATTTATGTTTCAGGAGAGCCTCCTATAATTGCAGAAAGCTGGATTATTTTTCATATAAGGTGGCAATCTTTTTCTGTATCTGGAGCATTTGGTCCCTTTATATTTTTTGTGATTATAGGTATATTTGGATCTACTTGTAACATTTTATGTCCAGATATCCCTCTCTACTCCTCCTTTCTGATTTCTTTTGGATTGTTTTTGTCTCTTTCTTATTTTTTTTCTTTTACTTGTTTGCAAATGATATCTTCCTTGCCGGTGTCAGTGGTCACCTTCTAAAGTGAATAACCTCTAACAGTATCTTTGCTCCAAAACCTTAGAATATTTTACCCCTGCTACCTGCTGCCAGCTCTCATGCTATTGTCCCCACTGCCCTCTGATTGTTTCATACACTCCGGACTGGTGTGGAGGGTCCACCCGGAGGGCTGGGAGAGGATCCCCCACCTCCTCAGACGGTGGCCACACCCAGCTCACCAGACAGAGAGCCAGAGCAGGAAGCAGCTGTAAACACAGCCTGGGTACCCACACTGTTCCCAGGAGCTGGCCCTCAGATCCTATCTTGTTACTCCCCTTGGCCTTTGTCAAGCTCTCAGGACTTGGCACCCAGGCCAGAATTTTGCCCAAACAAGGAGTGAGTCAGAACTGGATAACCAGGGCCAGGTTAACCATGCCAAGGACATGGGGACACTCATGCTGCCTTCCCAGGATTGGGAGGATGTGGTGCCTCCTGGCTTGCCCATTTGCCTGCATGCCCAGGGAGTCTGGCAGGGCCTGGAGTGCAGATTCATCCCTAGTTGCCCTTGTTTTCCCCCTGCAGACACCCCCTTCTCTGCACCCTCTCACCAAAGATGCAGAGCTGGGGATGCCCAGTCTTACCGTTGGCTTTGGCTGGGTCTGCCCCCTGCAGCACATGCTAGCTGGACATCCATAATGCAAGGATGCTGCCTCAGACTGTAACTTCTGCTCTCATTCCAGACCCTGCAGACTCAGTGATAGTGGGTGGAGAGGTGTTAGGCAGAAGAGACTCGCTGCCTACCTATGAGGCTGGGAGGTTGTAGAGAAAAGCTGCCCTGTATGTGGTTTAGAAGAATGAGTAGGAGTTCGCCAGGGTGAAAATGGAACAGGCTTTCTGGGAAAGGGGAGACCTTGGGACAGAACAGTAACAAGCACTGTGGAGTGGGCTAGGGGAAATAGCAGTAGAACAATGGAAGAACCAGTATGGCTGGGCTTGGCCTGGGTGGTACCTGGAAGAAAGTTCAAAGGAGAAAAATCAAGGACCCACCTTTCCAGAAGCTGACATTCCACAATAGTCACATGGCCACATCTAGCTGCCGGGAAAGGTGAAATGTAGTCTTTCAGCTGGGTGGACACAAACTCAGTAGGCCTCTTATTTCCAGGGGGGAAAGGGCCATCCCCAGGGCATGCTGGGGTCTTGGGGCTCACAACCCCGGACCTGAGAGGCAGGAGTGAGTCAGAGACCCTGGGCTGAGGATGAGGTCCAAGACAATAGATAGACTCCCCTCCCTCCCAATATAGAATGTCCCATTGTGCACAATAATAACCATATAGAGAGCTAGTGAACAGACCCATGGCAATATGGAAAATAATTTAAAATTTCATCAGTGGACCAGAAATTTTGAGAGTCTTTGGATAATTTTTGGAAGTGAGGAAGGAGATGGGATCAGATGGACAGATAAACTACAGTGGAGGTAAATATGAACTGTGTGTGTGGACCAGGAGCCAGGAACTGGGAGAGAGAGGGCTGCAGCTTCCAAGTGTATCCCTGGGAGCCACTTTGTCCTGGGAGGGCCTCCCCAGATGGGCTGTGGCCCAGGAAGATGCAGACATGCACCTCTGAAAATGCCAGCCCACCCCTGAGCAGCTGGGGGGAGAAAACCAGGCCCTGCCAGGAAGAATGCCAAGTAGGGTCAGTTAAAGATCTTCTGGCACCCCCAGAGTGTCAGGGAGTTGGTGAAGAAACAGCTCCTCTCACATGCATGCTGGGGTGCATATTGGTACAACCACATCAGAAAATCGTTGGCTGTTTTCAGTTGAAAAAAAAAAGTTGAATGAGCATCTGTCCCATAATTAGGGAAACAAGTGCCCATGTGCACTGGGGTACAGGTACAGGAACATCTGTAGCACCATTGTTTTTCTTAGCCCCAAGCCGGAGTGTCCCCAAATGTCCATCCACAGGAGGGGTAAATATCGCAGCATAGCCACACGGGGTAATAGTATGCAGCCACAAAAACTTAGCAACACACAACTTGTGAGAATTTTATAAACTCAGTGTTGGGTAAAGAGATACAAGACCCCAAACTAAAAGTTGTATGATTCGGTGGCAGGTTGTATTTTCCAAAAATGCCATAAATTTAGAAATATCCAAAGAGGGGACGTCTGGGTGGCTCAGTGGTTGAGCGTCTACCTTTGGCTCAGGTCGTGATCCCGGGGTCCTGGGATCGAGTCCCACATCAGGGCTCCCTGCATGGAGCCTGCTTCCCCTTCTGCCTGTGTCTCTGCCTCTCTGTGTCTCCCATGAATAAATAAGTAAAATCTTTAAAAAAAGAAAAAGAAATATCCAAAGATATTATTAATCACACATTCTCTTCTTTTTAAAACTTAAGTTAATTTTTTAAAAAATTGTGGTAAAATATACATAAAACTTACCATCTTAAATTTTGGGGTGTGCATTTCAGCAAAGTTAAGTACGTTCCCATTGTGCAGCCATCACCACCATCCTTCTCCAGAACCTTTTCAGCTTCCCAAACCAAAACTCTACACCTATTAAACAATAACTCCCCATTTCTTCCCCTGGCAACCACCACTCTACCTTCTGTTTCTATGAATTTGACTACTCCAGGTCCCTCATACATATAGAATCAGAGAGCATCTGGCTTTTTGTGACTGGCTTAGTTCACTTAACCTAATGTCCTCAATGTAATCCATTTGGTAGCATGTGTCCAGAATTTCCTTCTTTAAGGCTGAGTAATATTCCAGTGTATAGATGGACCATATAATGTTCATCCATTCATCCATCAATGGACACTTGGGTTGCCACCATCTTTTGGCTGTTGTGTTATGCCACTATGCACATGTGCGTACACGTACATGATCTTCCAGGTTGTTGATTTCCTACCCCCACCTCCATCATTGAAACATGGGAGGGGGGTCTGAGTTTCTTCCCCTAGGATCAGGGAAGGCCACAAGAATGATGCTCTGTGACTTCCAGGCTAGGTCCTAAAGGGTGATACAGCTTCCTCCCAGTCCCCTCCAGCAGCCCCTTCTTGGAGCCCAGGCACTGTGTAAGGAGCAAGCTTAGATCGGACATAGAGGCCAGGTGTGGATGGTCCAGCCAACAGCTAGCAATGACTACCAGAGATAGAGGGGAGGGGTCCCAAAGGTGCTCCTCGCCCCCATGACCATATGCAAGGTCTTGAGCAAGAATCATCCACCCTGAACCCAGTCAACACAAGTTCTTGAGAATCACAGAATTGTCTTTGCTTCAGGCCTCTGAGGTTTGGGGTATTTGCTCTGCAGGGATATATTTTATTTCTATAAAGTTTAAAAGCAGCCAGAATTAAACCGTATTACATAGGAATGCATATATACATGATGAAACTATGAGGAGCAAAGAAATTATTACCATGAAAGTGAGGATATGGGGCGCCTGGGCACCTCAGTCAGTTAAGTGTCTGCCTGTGGCTCAGGTCATGATTCTGCGGTCCTGGGATCAAGCCCTGTGTCGGGCTTCCTGCTCCTTGGGGAGCCTGCTTCTCCCTCTCCCTCTGCCTGCCACTGCCCCTGCTCTCTCTTTCTGTCAAATAAATAAACAAAATCTTAAAAAAAAAGAAAGAAAGAAAGTAGACAGCCTTTACCTCTGGGGAAAGGTGAGCGGAAGGACATATGGAGACCCTAAGATGATACCTGGGGACTGAATTATTCACTTGATAATAATCTGTGAAGCTATTTGTCTATGTTGAATGCTATCTTTCACAATAAAAAAATGATTTTTTAAAGAAAGGCAAAAAAAAAAAAACATTCTCTGGGCTTGGATGATGTGGGGTGTGGCCCCCACAAATCACCCCCACCAACCATCCTACCGAACAGCCTGGCCTTGGACCTCTGCACTCTGCAGCCACCCTCCCACACAGGGTACAAGCCCTTGGGAGTGACAGGCCAGCATGACCATGGGGAACCCATGCCAGCCACACAGTGACTGTAGAGCCCATCTGGAAGTCTCAGATGGAAGCCAGCTAATGAGAGAACAAAGGCAAACATTAGAAACCTCGACAACGTGAAATATGGTAAAGCCCTGGCAACCACTAATCTACTTCCGGTGTCTATGACTTTGCCTGTTCTGGACATTTCATTTAAATAGTATCATGTAATATGTGGCCTTTTGTGTCCGGCTTCTTTCACTTAGCATCATGTTTTCTAGGTTCACCCACATTCTAGCCTGTCAGCACGTTCCTTCTTTTTATGGCTCAAAAATAATTACAGTTCTCTCTTAACCATGGGGTTATGTTCCAAGACCCCTTGCGGATGCCTAAAACTGTGGGAAATAGCAAACCCTTTATATACTATGTTTTCTCCCCAACATACACACCTATGATGGAGTTTGATTTATAAATTAGGGGCAGTAAGAAAAACAACTGTAGCTAATAATATAACAACTATAACAATATACTGTTATGAAAGTTATGTGAATGTGGTCTCTCTCTCTCCAAATAGCTTATTGTATTATACTCCCTCTTTCTCTTCTTGTGATGATCAATAAGATGCCTAGGTGATGAGATGGAGTGAGTGAATGACGTAGGCATTGTGACGTAACGTTAGCCTGACCTTCTGACGCTGCTTCCAGATGCAAGAGACCATGGTAACTGAAACCACGGAAAGCAGAACCACAGATAAGGGAGAGCTACTCTACACATTTGCTATCCTCTCATCAGTTGATGGACATTGGTTTATTTACACTTTTCAGCTATGTGAATAAAGCCGCTGTGAACACTTATGTACAAGTGTGTTTTCTGTTTTGGGTGGACATATGTTTTCATTTCTCTCAAAGAAGTAGATGAGAAATTGCTGGGTTGTATGGTAACTATATGTTTAATTTTTTTAAAGATTTATTTATTTATTCATGAGAGACACAGACTAAGAGAGAGAGGCAGAGATACAGGCAGAGAGAGAAGCAGGCTCCATGCAGGGAGTCTGATGCGGGACTCGATCCCGGGCCTCCAAGATCACAACCTGAGCCCAAGGCAGGCACCCAACCGCTATATGTTGGCGGCATCCCTATATGTTTAATTTTTTGAGGAACTGCTAAACTTTTGCGCAGCAGCCGCACCATCTGGCATTCCCACCAGCTATGTATAAGAGTTCCAATTTCTCCACATCCTCACCAATTATTGTTATTGTCATCACCTTTAAAAAAAAAGATTTTATTTATTTAAGAGAGAGTGAGAGAGCAAGAGACCACAAGAAGGGGAAGCAGAGGAGAGAGAGAGGGAGAAACAAGCTCCTTGCTGAGGAGGGAATCCCACATGGGCCTCAATCCCAGGACCCTGGGATCATGACCCAAGATAAAGGCGGATGTTTAACCAACTGGGCCACCCGGGTGCCCCTTGTCGTTACTATTTTTTAAACCCAGTTGGTGTGAAGTGGTGTCTCATATCTTTGATTTGCATTTCCCTGATGACCAATAATATTGAGCATCTTTTCATGTGTTTATTGACCATTTGTATATCTTCTCTGGAGAACTGTCAGTTCAAATTCCTTTCCCATTTTAAAATTGAGTGGCCTTTTTTTACTGAGTTGTAAGAGTACTTTATAATTTTGTAAACTCAATGCTTATCAGATATAGGATTTCCAAATATTTTTCCCATCCTGTGATCTGTCTTTACACTTTTTTTTTTTTTTATAATGCCCATTGTTGTTGTGTTTAAAAGTAAACTCTACACCCAACATGGAGGACAAACTCACAACCCCGAGATCAAGAGTTGCACGCTCCACTGACTGAGCCAGCCAGGTGCCCCTAACGATGCTCTTTGCTGCACAAAAGTTTTTTAATTTTGGTAAGGTGCAATTTATATATATTTTTTCTTTGATTGCTTTGATTGTGTTTTTGGTGTCATATCTAAGAAGTAGTTATCTAATCTAAGGTCTTGCAGATTTTCACCTATGTTTTCACCCATGAGTTTTACGGTTTTAGCTCTTATATTTAGGTATGTAGTCCATTTTGAGCTGATTTGCGTATATGGTATGAGGTACGGGTCCAAGTTCATTCATCCTTTGGTATGTGGATATCCAGTTGTTACAGCACCATTTGTTAAAAAGACTTTTTTCCCCATTGGAAGCCTTGTCAAAAATCAACTGACCATAAATGTATGGACCTGTTTTTGCACTTTCAATTCTATTCCACTGGTTTATATGTCTAAATGCTAGTACCACATAGTCTTGATTACTGTAGTTTTTGTATTAAGTTTTGGAATCACCAAGTATGAGTCTTCCAACATTGTTTAAGACAGTGTTGGCTCTTCTGTATCCCTTGCAATTCCAAACCTTTTTTAAAAAGATTTTTTATTTGTTCATATGAGAGAGTGTGAGAATACAAGCGGGGGTGGAGGCGGTATGGTCAGAGAGAGAGGGAGAAGCAGACTCTCCACTGAACAGTGAGCCAAATATGGGCTTGATCCCAGGATCCTGGAATCATGACCTGAGCCAAAGGCAGACACCTAACTAGCAGAGCCACCCAGGTGCCCCTAGAGTCAGCCTACTTAAAAAAAAAAAAAAAGGCAGAGTTTGGATAGGAGTGCACTGGAATCTGAAGATCAATTTGGAGAGTACCATCTTGAGACTGTCTTCTTGTCTATGAACACAGATCTTTCCATTGTCTTTCAACAACATTTTATAGTTTTTCATACATTAATACTTGCACTTCTTTAGTTCATTCCTAAGTATTTTTATTATTTTGACACTATTGTAAATGGAATTATTTTAATTTCATTTTCAGATTGCTCATTGCTAGTATATAAAAGTGTAACTGATATTGTATATTGATTTTGTGTCCTGCAACTTTACTGAACTCCCTTATTAGCTCTAATAGTTTTTTGAGGGTTTTTTTTTCATAGCTTCTTAGGATGTTCTATACACAAGATCATGTCACCTGAAAATATAGTTTTATCTCTTCCTTTTCAATCTGGATGTCTTTATTTCTTTTTCTTGTCTAATTATCCTGCCTGCAACCTCCAGCACAATGTTGAATAGAAGCAGTAAGAGTGAATATCCTTGTCTTATTCCTGTTCTTAGGGGGAAAGTGTTCAGTCTTTCACCATTAAATATAATGTTAGCTCTGGGTTTTTCATAGATGCCCTTTATTAGATTGAGAAAGTTCCCTTCTTGTCCTAGTTTGTTGCATGTTTTTGTCATGAAAGGGTATTTGGCTTTGTCAAACGCTTTTTCTGTGTCTATTGACATGATCATGTGTTTTCCTCCCTTATTTTATTAATATGGTATATTGTATTGACTGATTTTTGTATGTTAAACCAAATTTGAATTGCTGGGATAAATCCCACTTGGTCATGGTGTATAATCCTTTTTAATATGCTGTTGGATTCAGTTGCTAGTATTTTGTTGTGGATTTTTGCATTTACATTCGTAAGAGGTACCAATTTGTACTTTCCTTGTGATGTCTTTGTCTTTGGGGTCAGGGTAACACCACTTCGTAGGATGAGTTAGGAAGTATTTTTTGGATTGATGTTAATTTTTCTTTAAACACTTGATAGAATTCACTAGTGGAATCCTCTGACCCTGGGCTTTTCTTTGTTAGACATCTTTTTATTATTAACTAAAATTCATCAAATTTGGGAAGAGTTCAGCCTTGGTTTTTTTACTAAGAATCAGCCTTTTTTTCTTTTTGATATATAATACTTTACATTTCTTATTTAAATTTTTTCATTAAAATTTTTTTTCATGGGACACCTGAGTGGCTCAGTGGTTGAGTGTCTGCCTTCAGCTCAGGGTGTGATCCTGGGATCTGAGATCAAGTCCCACATCGGGCTCCTTGTGAGAAGCCTGCTTCTCCCTCTGCCTGTGTCTCTGCCTCTGCGTCTCTCATGAATAAATAAATAAAATCTTTAAAAATTTTTTTTCATTGAACTATAATTAACACAAAATGTTACATTAGTGTCAGGTGTAGAACATAGTGATTTACCTACTCTGTATGTTATGCTCTGCTCACCACAAGTGTAGCTACCATCTGTCACCAAACAGCACTATTACAATACCATTAACTGTATTCCCTATGCTGTACCTTTCATCCCTGTGACTTATTCATTCCATCAGTCATTTTTCTGGAATCAGTTTTTCCCAGGCTGCTGCAACCCTTTGGTTCATGTTCTGAATTCCTTTTTTTTTTTTTTCATGTTCTGAATTCCAAAAAAAGGTGGTCCTGAAATTTTCTGCCCATGGTTTCATTGTTTTATGATGGGATGGAATGTGGAGTTCCCTACTTCTCCATTTTTGCTGATGTCACTCCTTAGTTGGGTTTCTGATAGAGTAGACAAAAGCATCCCAAGGGATAAGAGATGTATTTAGTCATAAAGGTAGGCATTAGGATGATGATTCTCAAACCGTAATGTACATAAGAATTAACTAGAGTTGATGATAAAAATGCATATTTCTAGGTCCCATCACACATTCAGATAATTTTCTCTGGGGTCTGGGGGTCTGCATTTTAGGCAGGCACTCAGTGTGGATCCTTCGGAAGTACTGGATTTGAAAAGTAATAACAAGCAGAGGTCATGTAAATGTGCTCATTTCACATTTTTCATAGATCACAGCCAAGAGAAACCATGTACAGTTGAAAAATCAAGACATGGGTGTGCATGTTAGAGTTATGGAGGTAACCATAGTAAAAAACTGGAAACAGAAATGGTGAAGGGAGGTGGCCTTCAGGGAGGGGGCTGGAGTGAGACAGGGCAACTCTGACTTTTTTCTTTACAGTTTGAACTTTCTTTTTCAAATGGAACTGTTATCTTTATAATAAAACAGATAAAAACAAAAGCGACAGGGAAGTCAGTAGGAGGGGTTGCTGGCCGACAACCCTGCCTTGCCTTTTTGGTACCCTGGCCAACCCAGTCCTGCCCACTAGCCAGTGGCTACAGCTGCACTGTGCAGCCTGGTACCTGGAGCAGAGTGCCATGGAGTAGAGTTCCTTTCCTTTAGTGTGGACCATGCTCTCATGGCTTTTCTCCAGAGAAGAGGGCGCTGGCAAGTGCACACCGACAAGATGAGGAGAACGTTGTAATCCAAGGAAGCCAAGTTACAACCTGGAGTCACAGAGGCTGCAAAGTGCCTACCCAAGGTCATATAGTGACCCAGTCCTTCCCAGAACCAGTAGTCTTTGGGGCTTAAAAACATGCGTAAAATCAAAAACAAGCTTTGCTTGGAAGCTGGCTGTGGGTGGTTGGCTTAGCTTACACCATAGATTCACCAGCCAACTGTTTCAGAGGCCTGAGCAGGGAGCCACCCGACAGGATATGCTGGGGAGCCAAGTGGGGATGGCTGCTTCTGGGGAAGGGATGGGCGATGACAAGCCACTCCCCTGCACAGTGGAGGGATGTAGTTCCCCCAGCACCCCTGCTCTGCAAGGCTGTTTTCAGGGTGAACGTTATCTAGACTGTCCAGCTCAAAGCTCTCCGTTCCAAAGCAAATGCCAGAGACTCGTTGTCCTTTCTACAGTGGAGATGTTTCTCCCTTCCCAAACATCCTGTACTGGTGTGGGAAGCACCTCCAAACAGAAAAGTCAGAAAGCTTCTTTTTGATGGAGCCCACAGTCTACTCAGGAGCAGGGATGGGGAGGGAGGTCTTAATGGGAGGTGACACCCCCTCCCCAGCCAGGGAGATGCTGTGCTCCGATGAGCTAAGCAATAGACTTGAGGAGTTAGTGTTTGGGATCCCCATAGTGTCATGAGAAGTCAGGCAGGGTCACTGTGGCAGAGAGGCTTCTCACAAGAAACAGAACATGAGCTGAGCCTGGCAGCTGGGCAAGCTCTGGACGCAGGAAGGCAGAGGAGCTCTCCTACTTTGAGGGGTGGGAAGGCGCAGTGACATAATGTGGCTTGCCAATCAGGTCAACCTTGACTCTTGCTCTACAGGCCTCCTGAAATGAGCTTGGGAAAGCTGGGGGAACCTTGTAGGCATCACCAGATAACACCCCACCTAGAGGCCCCTGTCAGCTCCCAGTTCACAAGGTAAATGCTATGCTCTTTTTTTTTTTAAGAAGTAAAACAAAACAAAACAAAACAAAAAAACACGTTTTTAAGCTTATTTATTTAAGTAATTTCTAGACGCAATGTAGGGCTTGAATTCATGACCCCGAGATTAGGAGTCCTAAGCTCTGCCAACTGAGCCAGCCAGATGCTCTCCAACATTATGCTTCTTAAAAAGAATTCATGTCTGTGTTGGTGTTAGTTCTTTTGCTCTCACACCTGGCTTTGAGGATGGTGAGAATCAGCTCTGGCTCTTCCTCAGTTCTTGACCAGGTGTGGTTGGCATCTCCTACCTTCAGCTTCTTTACCTACCTGCCAAATGGACCTATAGGTGTGTCTTAGGTGTCATCATCACAATGCCAAAGCCTATCTGAGCTGTCTGGCTAGTGACTTGATGACAGTAGCCACAAGCATACTCACCTGGCACTGGGTGTGCCAGACACTGTTCAGAGTGATGCATGTATATGATTCTCTGGTTCTCCCAATTTTGACATTTGGAGTTTTCTCCACCACTAAGCATTTTTCCTGGGTGTCCTACAATTTAACTCAATTCTGACACTGTCCACCTGGAGATACCATCAGATTCCACAGGGTGGGGGCTCAGTCCTATAAGACTGCCCCACCTTAGATGCCAATCACAAGTCCAGGTTGTCACCTGCGCTTCTGACCCACTGGCTATAAATCAGAGGTGGTCATGACCCCCTCCTGAGGTTTACTTACTTTGCTAGAGTGGCTTGCTGAACTCAGAGAACATTATTAGACTTATTAGATGACCAGTTTATTATAAAAGAATACAAATCAGGAACAGCCAGATGAAAGAGATGCACAAAGCAAGATCTGGGGAAAGCGTGTGGAGTTTCCATGTCCTTTGAATGCACCACTTTCTCCAAATCTCCTTGTTCACCAACTCTGAAGCTCTTCAAATCCTGTCTTTCAGGGGTTTCGTGGGGACTTTATTACACAGACAAAACAGATTAAATCATTGGCTATTGGTGCCTGAACTCAATCTCCAGACCCTCTCCCCTCGGCAGAGGTCAGAGGCATGGGGCTGAAAGTTCCAAATCTCTAACCCAAGGCTGGTTTCCTTGGCAACCAGATCCCATCCCTAGGTGCTTCCAAAAGTCACTTCAGTAACAGAACAAAAGACACCTTTAGTAGTCTTCTCATTTATGAAATTCCAAGTTTTAGGAGCTCTATACCAGGAACAGGACGAAGACCAAATAAATATTTATTACAAATCACAATATCACAGACTGTAACCCTTGGGCACAGCCATCAGTACACCAACTGAGAGGAGGACACAGTGACACGTCACTGGGCTAGGGAATGGCACAGCCAGGATCTAACCAGGCCATTGCTCTTGGCCTTTTGCTATTCTGCTCCTTCACGAGTCCACGAGAACATGACTGCTCATCTCTCTTGTCACGAGGCCCAGCAAAACACCACTTAACCCCAGTGTTTGCTAAACCAAAGAGTGGAAATGAGTATCCACAAATCTCCAGTACACAAAATAGACTGTTACTATAACTGTAAGGGATACAGGTAAAATTAACAGAAGGGTATCAACATGTCCTCAGGAGCCACAATAAAACAAATGGTGATCAGTGCTTGAGTCAGTGTGACCAGCTACAACCTTCATATCATAATTGGAGGGCTGCAGGAGTGCCTGGGTGGCTCAGTGATTGAGCATCTGCCTTCGGCGCAGGGCGTGATCCTAGGGTCCCGGGATCGAGTCCCACATCAGGCTCCCCACAAGGAGTCTGCTTCTCCCTCTGCCTGTGTCTCTGCCTCTCTCTCTCTCTGTGTCTCTCATGAATAAATAAAATCTAAAAAAAAATATAATTGGAGGGCTGCATAAAGATGTGAGACATTTGGAAATAGTGTGTATACTGCGGAGGTGGGAAATTTTCCCTTTCTTCTCTTCTAGTTCATTGGCTGGTCTGTTAAGTTGATATAAGACAGATGAACAGAAGAAAAACAAACTCAACTTCCTACATACAGGAGCTCTAAAAGCATGAGGCTCAAGGGCAAGTTCCACAGTTGAGGCTTATTTGCCACCCTGAGTTGAAGAATGGGTTAGGGGCCTGGCTTCAAAAGGGAGGAAGGAGGAGGGTAATCTGCAGGACTGTGCAAAGAGCAGATGTTTAGTAATTAGATGTGCGCCCTGCCCAGCAAATCGGTCTTTCAGATAAAAAGTTTTCTCTGCTAATAGCTCTCTTTCTGGGCCAGGCCCCCTCTAAGTTCCTTTAAGTAATTAAGAGAGAGGTAAAAGTTTTTCTCGAGTCTGTTAGGCCTTGATTGATTTCAGCTCAAAAAACTCCACATGCCAAAGTGGCATATTTGGGGGTGGCATATCCTACCCCCCTTCAACACTCAAAAGGCATGGCTTGTTCTCAACTTTCGGGTTTCATGAGGGTGAAATCAAGGTGTTGACAAGGCCACGCTCTTCTCTGGGTGCTCCAAAGATGATGCATCCACTTCTACACTCCTTCAGGTTGTGGGCAAAATGTAGTTCCATGAGGTCGCAGAGCTGACGTCCCCATTTCCTTGCTGGCTGTCGATCAGACATCATTGTCGATTTCCAGAGGCTGTCCGAATCCCTGACTCAAGGCCCCTCAAAGCCCCCAAGGGCAGGTAGAGTCCTTTGCTGGGCCTCGTGACTACAGAGATGAGCCGTCATGTTCTCGTGGACTCATGAAGCCCTACTGGGATCCCTTCTCACCCCTTGGTGGCTGTCTGCGACGCCCCCCATTGTCTTCCTCCCTCCCCCTGCAACTCTGCACTTGTGCGGCTCTGCCTCTTGCCAAGGCATCCAGGGGCTCTTGTGGTTCCACGGTGCCCCAAGCCATCCAGGATGAGCAGTCTCATTTCACCTCCCTGGTTCTAACCTTCCTTCCACCTGCTGAGGACCTTCACAGTAGTACCAGGAGCACCATTTGATTGAATGGCCCAGGGAAGGGCTTCTTGAGGTCTGCCTTCCAAGCTCTGCCTGCCATGTTAGGTCTTTGGGAAATTGAACCCCAAGAAGACAAAAAGGGTGATTAAAACTAACTAACTAATGCAAGGGATGCCTGGGTGGCTCAGCGGTTGAGTGCCTGCCTTTGGCCCAGGGCGTAATCCTGGAGTCCCGGGATCGAGTCCTACGTCGGGCTCCCTGCATGGAGCCTGCTTCTCCCTCTACATGTGTCTCTGCCTCTCTCTGTCTCTCATGAATAAATAAATAAAATCTTTTAAAAAAGCAACTAATGCAGAGAGAGCTGTCAGCAACCAACTTATTGCTGCCCACCCAAAAGAGAAACCCAGCACTGGCTATGAGGGTGGCATACGTCTATCCTAACTTTCGGGAAGAGCAAGGTATTCCAAGTGGTGCAGAGATTTGGAAGTGTGGAGGCAGGGCATGGCCATGATCTCCAAGGGATACCCTCACTAAAACAAAAGGGTGCTCCATCTGGCAGCAATAAGAGAAAAGACACACTTGAGGGGCTGCCTTCTTTTTTTTTTTTTTTTTTTAATTTTTTTAATTTATGATAGTCACAGAGAGAGAGAGAGGCAGAGACACGGGCAGAGGGAGAAGCAGGCTCCATGCATCGGGAGCCCGATGTGGGACTCGATCCCGGGTCTCCAGGATCGCGCCCTGGGCCAAAGGCAGGCGCCAAACCGCTGCACCACCCAGGGATCCCGAGGGGCTGCCTTCTGAAGGTGGAGGGAGCAGATTAGCATCCAAATAAGTTAATTGGAGAAGGACAATCATCATATGATTTCACTCATACGTGGAATGTAAGAAATAGTGAAAGGGATTATAGGGGAAAGGAGGGGAACTGAGTAGGGAAAATCAGAGAGGGAGACAACATGAGAGACTCCTAACTCTGGGAAACAAAGGGTTGCAGAAGGGGAGGTAGGGGGGTTCCTGGGTGAAGGGCACTGAGGAGGGCACCTGATGGGATAAGCACTAGGTGTTATATGTTGGCAAATTGAATTTAAATTTCAAAAAATGTAAAGAAAGCAAAGAGGAATTGGGGAGTTGTAGAAAATTAAAGGCAAAAAAGGGATACTCTCATAGTCAGTGTTTTTAGTCTTCACTGCACCACATTTTGAAGTCTTAATTTTAAAAGTTTTAAATTTCAGAAAATAAGTCGATTTGGGTGGCCTATTCTGGGGAATTAGCAAAGAAAGTGGAAGTAAAAACATATTTTTATCATTGCTCATTTTTATTCCTCAAATACAATAGATCCCTGAACAAGGCAGGGGTTAGGGGCATTGACTTCCCATGAAGTAAAAAATCCACATATAACTTTTGATTCCCCCCAAAACTTAACTACTAATAGTCTTCTGTTGACCGGAAGCCTTCCTGATAACACAAACAGTCGATTACCACACATTGTGTATGTTACACATATCATATACTGCATTCTTACAGTAAAGTAAGCACAAGAAAAGAAAATGTTATTAAGAAATTCCTAAAGAAATAGAAAAAAAAAAGAAATTTCTAAAGAAGAGAAAATACATTTACAGCATTGCACTCTAAAAAAATCTGCGTATAAATGGACCCACACAGTTCAAACTTGTGTTGCTCAAAGATCACCTATATTATTGGACTCAAAGAGTGTCCCTGGGACATGTTGGAGCAGACATTCTACAAACTGTGACAGGTGAGCACGCCCAAAATCACAGCTGAATTTTTCACCTCGTTTAAAAAGTGCAATGTGTGCTGATGTGTGGTGCCTCACAGTGGCCTCCAAGCAGGGAACCTAGCCACAGGGACTTCGAGGAAGGCCAGAGACTGGCTGGGAAGTGGTCCTTGGGGTATACAGAAGGGGCTAGCTTTTGTCCTGCACTTGGTGGGTGGGTATACAGCATTGATTCCCCCTAAGAGTCCTTGTAGGGCCAGGCCTGTAGCCAACATGTGGCCTTGAAACACTGACAGCTGCACACCTCTCCCACTCAGGCCCCTTTCCAAGCTTGTATGTGGCCCTGGTGATGGCGAGTCATCTTCCTTTTCTGTATCCTGGCCACCCAGCTGTCCACTAGGAGCCTGGCTGGCTCTAAGGGCACCCTCCCAAGGCCCTGGGCCCTTGCCACTTCTGCATTAACACCAGAGCATCAGCCGAGCTGCTGTGGGCTTCTTATCGTGGGCACCTTGCATGCTTCAGGGGCTGCTAGCACAGTTATGAACTTGGGCTCTCCAGTTCAATAGGCCTAGGTTCAATCCCGCCCTCAAGTCTACTATTTACTAGCTAAAGTGCAATTCTCTTAACCTGAGTGAGCTTTTCTCCTTACATGTGAGATGGGGATGGCAGTACTAACCTCATAACATTTAAGTGTTTATTTATCTGCAAATATTTACCAAGCACCTTCCAGTATCCTAGGTATAGGGGATACAGCCGGACAGCCACAGTGACCGGTCAGCCAATCTGGGGCCCACAGGTAGGACAGGAGGTCAGACTCTGCTCAGAAACAGAGCCAGGCTCCCAGACTCCTGATTTCTTGAAAAGTTCTTCACTTGTAATGTATACAACATGGCACTATCCTGGTTCTTCTCTCCTGCTTGACATCTCCAGTCCCCAGAAGGATCCATTCCCATTCTTGTTCCCTAAGGACTATGATGGTTCCCCTGTACCAATGCTTCCAAGGACAAAGACTCCTTTATAAAGACAATTTTTTTGGGGGGGGCTCCCCATTATAGCAGTTACACTTTCAGTACCTGCTGATCAAGAAAATACATAATGACAAAGGTATGAGTTCAGTAATATTTTAAGTGATTTTGTACTTTATTAACAGCAACAGCACCTACATACACTTGAAAAATACCTTGAAAAAGAAAACCAAAAGCCCAAAATGGAGTCACTCATGCTAGGCCGCATCACCAAACCAGGGTTTAAATACCTAACCTAACTGCAATTTCAATGTCCCCCAGAAATGTAGTCTTAACTGGTTTATTAGGAATTTTCTGGTCAGCACCAACAAGGTAACCAGTGCTATGGGCCCTCTCCATCCCCCAAAGGAAGATGACGTAACCCAACTAAAACCCGATTTTCCCCAAAGGAAGGTGACCTCACATGAAAGAATCCGTTTTTCTGTTTATGACTTCCTTGTCCTGCCTTTCAAAACCTTTCCCTTTCTGTGGCCCTTTGGAGCCCTCCTCTACTTGCTAGATGAGATGCTGCTCAGTTCATGAATCATTTAATAAAGCCAATTAGATCTTTGAAATTTATTCCGGTGAATCTGGTTGTTTAACAACACATTACATATGAGTCACACATGATATGTTCTGGAGGTTTATTAATTTAATGACATATGCAATCAAATGATTGAACCATCTCATCACAGAAGGTATATAAAGTTGCTTTCTCTAATTGCTGCTTTCAATCAATCCCTGTCAAATTTCCCACATTTCCCCTTAATCATATTTTGGGCAGAATGTATAACTTGCCAATGCCTAGCAGTTATTCAAAGTCCAGCAAGTTCAATCTCAAATACAAGGTAAACCTTTGCCCACTCCCATTGCCAGCTGAGTTTACGGCTTAGTACCTTAATAGGAAGGATGGGATGTGGCTGCCTCTTGATTCAAAACCATCTCCTCCTTCCACCAACCTTAGTTTCTTGCTTCTCTGATGTTGGGTCATGGAGAATGAAGTCGTAGAAAGAGCAAAGTTCTCTCTACCTAAAGGGCCTACTGCTTATAGCTTCCTCTTGGGCCAACTCTGTTTTCTTTTTTTAAATTCAGGTATGGTTTGTTTACAACAAAGTTCACCCATTGTGAGAGTATAACTAATGAGTTTTGATGAATGTAGTCACAATTATGATCTAGAACATCCCCAACCACCCTGAGAGTTCACCTTGTGTTCCTTTACAGAGAATTCTCTCCCCTGATTCACACCCCCTAGCTGCTGATCTGCTCTGTCACTAAAGTTTTGTCTTCAGAATGTCATTGGTAATGGCAGTAGGTAGGCTTTTGGCATCTGGCTTCTTTCATTTAGCCTATCAAATTTCAGATTCATCCATGTTTGTGCATATATGAGTAGTTTGGTCCTGTTTTTGCTGAAGAGTACCCCATTGTATGGATCTATCACAATTTACCAGTGCACTAATTGATAACATTTAGGTTATTTCTAGTTTTTGACTATTAATACTGCTGTGAACAGTTTAGTACAAGTCTACTGTGGATGTTTTCATCTCTATTGGGTAAATGAAGAGTAGGATTTTTGCTGGGTCGAATGGTTAGCGTATGGCAACTTTCTAAGAAACCACCAAAATGTTTCCAAATTGTACTATTTTGCACTCTTATCAATAATGTATCAGAATTCTAGTCTCTCTGCAGCCTCATCAACACTTGATCTTGCCCTTTATATTGGATGTGTAGTGGTTTAGTGGCATCTCAGTGTGCTTTGTGTTCCCCTAATGATCCTTCACGTGCTTATTTGCCATTTGTACAACTTCTTTGTTGGGAGTATCTGTTATTTTTGTAGTTTTATTAGAGAGTTGAGTGAGTTCTTTATGTAGTCTGTATAAAATCCTTTATCAGATGTGTGTTTTGATTTCCTTCCAGTTTGTGCCTTGCCTTTCATTTTCTGAATGGGTCTTTCATTAATATTCTTCAGGTTTATTATTGTTTAATTTGTGTAAGTAACATTCACCCTTTTAGGTTTAGAGTTCAACAAAATTGACCACGATAATCAAAATATGGAATATTCCCATCACCTTCCCTGGACTCCTCCATTCTCTCTTCTGGCAGGTTCAACAGGCTTTTAATAAGCTCTGCTTATATGTCCGGTATTGTCTTTACTGTGTGGAATACCTAACACCTCTGGGTCATCTTTGTGCCCCGACTCATAAATTCTAGGGTAACAGGAAAAGACCCATTAAACATCCTGTTACACACAGCTCTAATAAAAAACAGTAATAGTAACACCCGCGCGCTCATAAAATGTTTGTTAGGCACCAATGTCATTCTCCTACACTGACTCATTGGATCTTCACAACAGGCCATCCTGTGAAGCACGATCCCTGACTCCTTTTCCAGCTGAGGAAACTGAGGCACAGGAGAGGTAAGGTAAACTGGCCAAGCTCTTGGGGCGAGGCAGACATGGAGCCGCAGTGAGACTCTGGGAGTGTGGTTAAGTCCACGATGCCAGGCACCACCTGTGCCGCCTTCCCCGTGGGGAGGGGGGGACAAAGCCCACGTCCCGCACCGAAGGTACCCTGGTGGTGGAGGGGGAGGGGGAGGGGGAGGAGGAGGGGGAGGAGAAGGAGAAAGAGGGGGAGGAGGAGGAGGAGGCGGGGAAGGAGGACGAGGGGGAGGAGGAAGGGAAGCAGGAGGGGGAGAAGGAGAAAGAGGGGGAGGAGGAGGTGGAGGAGAAGGAGAAAGGGGGAGGAGGAGGAGGAGAAAGGGGGTTGGAGGAGGAAGAGGGGGAGGAGAAAGGGGAGGAGGAGGAGGGGAAGGGAGGGGGAGGGGAGGGGGAAGGGAGGGGGAGGGGAGGGGGAGGGGAGGGGGAGGGGAGGAAGGGGAGGAGGAGGAGGAGAAAGAGGGGGTTGGAGGAGGAGGGTGAGGAGGAGAAAGGGGGAGGAAGGGGAGGAGGAGAAGGAGAAAGAGGAGGAGGAGCCCCGCGCGTCCTGCCCCCCAAGCGCCCCACCTTCCGCGCCGCCGCAGCTCCCGTCCGCCCCTCTGCCCAGCACCCCAACTCGAGGGGCAGGCGCACGTGCCGCGGCGGGCACTTAGGGCCCGGGGCGGATCCACAGCCTTCCCTGCGGGAGGCGGGGGAGGACACGTCGGCCGCGCCCACCGTTCCCGCCTCCCGGCACCCCGGCACCCCCCACACCCGCTGCCGGTTCCCGACGACGTCGGCCGCCACCGAGCCCGGGGCGCGTGGCAGAGCAGAGACTGCGCGTGCGCACGGCGTGCGCGCGGGGGGGGGGGGCGGCGGCGGCGGCGCGCATGCGCGCGGGGCGGGGCCGGAGGCTGGAGGCGCCGCCCGCTGAGGTGACGCTGTGGGCCGCGGGGTGAGCGCGGCGCGGACTGTCCGGCGCGCGGGACCGTGACGGGCAGCCTTCCGCCGGTCGTGGCAGGGCCGAGTTCCAGTCAGGCGAGTGTGGGAACCGAACGCCGCGCGCAGCCGCTGGGCCCCTCCCAAGCCGGCGGGTTCCCTGCCGCCCTCGTCGCCGTGGGCGCGGGGGTTTGACTCTGGGTGAATAGGATTCCTGACCGGGGGCGAGGGCCCAGCTCTGCCGACACCGTGGCTTTGGGCCAGGCACGTCCTATTCCTGAGCCCTTTATTCCCATTGTTAGAACGAGGAGGGTGCGCCGCTGTTCCAACATCGCAGATTATTAAATTGGAGGAAGCGAGATGGCCACTTGACTGACTGATGCACGCGCTCGCCCTGGATGTCGAAGCCGGGATCTGGCCTGGCTCTGGCCTCGCTCACCTGCTAGGGATCCCCCGAGGGGCGGAGCAGCCTGGCTTTGTGGTGACACGAGGAGTGTTGCAAGTGCAGCAGAGGCCGGGGTGGGGGCCTGGGTGACTGCACGGCGGGGTGGGGGGGCGCCAGCTCAGCTTTCACCCCGGAGATGACCTCCGAACCGAGCCTGGAGGCTGAGATGGGAGCGGGTGCTCCTGGCACGCGGGATGCCTGACAGCCAGCACAGGCAGGCTGTCGATGTGTCTAGAGAGTTCTGGGGATAGCTGCGAGGCCAGCGTTGAGTGTGTGGGAGGCAGCAGGTGGGCTGGAAGAGGAGAAGGGGGTGGGGGTGGGGCCCTGAAAGCCCCTGCAGGCCGGGGAGGGGGGCTGCAGAGGGTCTTTAGGCAGAGCACTGGCATCAGATGTGTGTTTCAGTAAAGTAAATCCTGGCAGGAACCAGACAGGAATTGTAATTATACAAAGGGGATGTTGGAGGAAGGAAGTTAATCTCATAGTCCTGGGAGTAATGAGGGCCTGAGCCTGGGAGCGCAGCGGGGATGGAGACACAAGCAGGATTTCAGGGAGATTTTGAAGATTGTCATCGACAGGCTTCGGTGGCCCCTGCTACAGCCTACCCTGGGATGACTCCCGGGTCTGGAAAACCAGGGAGGAATAAGTCATTAAGATAGTTGAGTTTTTTCCTCTCTTTTCTTTCTTTTCTTTTCTTTTCTTTTCTTTTCTTTTCTTTTCTTTTCTTTTCTTTTCTTTCTTTCTTCTTTCTTTCTTTCTTTCTTTCTTTCTTTCTTTCTTCTTTCTTTCTCTTCTCTCTTCTTTCTTTCTTTCTTTCTCTTTCTTTCTTTTCTTTCTTTTTTTTCTTTCTTTTTTTAAAAAAAAACATTATATTTATTAATGAGAGACACAGAGAGAGAGAGAATGAGGCAGAGACACAGGCAGAGGGAGAAGCAGGCTCCATGCCGGACGCCCGACGTGGGACTCAATCCCAGGACCCCAGGATCACGGCCTGGACCAAAGGCAGGCGCTAAACCGCTGAGCCACCCAGGGATCCCAGACACTTGAGTTTCTACCAAGTGCAGAACTTTTTCCAGGCGCTCAGTATCTAAAATAAAGAAAAGACCTAGTCTCTGCCTTCTAGGTGTTTGTAGTAGAATAGAGAAGATGGACATACAACTGGCTGATTATATCTTTATCCATGTGGTGTAGAGCATTACAGGTGTCCCTACCTGAACCTGAGGTGAGGGTGAGGGCGGGGGGTGGGGGAGGGCTTCTTGGAGGAGGGAGGACTGTGCTTCAGGGAAACAGAAGTTCCTAACAGTGTGGACACCAAGGTAGAGAAGATGCGTGGGTGGGAAGGCCATGTCATTTATGATATGCTTAGAGCACTAGATGCAGATGCTGGAATATCAAACCAGATAAACTAGTGGAACGAGGTGCTGGAGTGTGAGAGGGAGGTAGAGCTTGAGGTCTATTCTCTGTAGACTGGGGAGCCATTGCAGGGCCTTACAAAGAGGAGAGCTTGTTCAGATTCTCCTGAGACGGTTTGCTCTGGGCGCCTCGTGGGGAGCAGTGGTAAAGGGGAGAGGCTGTTGCAGGAAGTGCTGATGAGTTAGAGTGGGGGCTGAAGCGGGGCATGGTGGAACACACAGGGAGAAGACTGATGTGGGGGTGGTAGAGTGGGAAGTGGAGGACGGGGGATGTGTGGGGCCCTGGGAGGAGGCCTAGAGATGCCCAATGGCAGTTTACTAGCTAGGTGGAGTGGCAGTTCACTTACCTTGGTAAGCTTGTCTTCTCTCTCTGCCAAATGGGGATGGCAGGACGGCAGTACTCACCTCGTGATGTTGGGGCAATTCAGTTGACAGATATTTACTGAGCACTTTCCAGCTGTATTCTAAGTGCCCAGGATACAGCTGGACTGCTGTGGTATAAACTACACAGGAAATACATTTCAGATTAAGTTCAAAAGAGAGGGCACATTTAGAGGTGCAGATTTAGCTGTCGTCCACATTTACCTCCTGGAAAAGAGGCAGATGAGCCCTGAGTGAACAAGATTCCCCCAGCTGCAGGGCAAGGTGGAGGCTGGCAACAGGAGAAACTGAGCCCCGGTCTGTGGCCTGGCCATCTGTAAAAGGATGGTTTGGGGCTGGATGATCTCTAAGCTCTTGTCTGGTGTCATAACTTCTGGTGATTACCTGTATGCCTCCATTTCTGTGTGTGGAGGAGCTGACTTGGAGCTTAGCTATGGAACCAACTGGAACCAAGATCCAGGGGGTCTGCTGGGAGAGCCTCGGGCCCGTGGAGCGCTGCTGGGAGTCTGCCTTCTCTCAGATACACTGTTTTCCAAGGATCGTGTATTTGCTAGGTACCTACGAGGGAAATACTGGCTTTTATCACCACTCTTTAGAGTAGGCTAATTGTGGGCGCCTGGGTGGCTCAGCAGTTGAGCATCTGCCTTGAGCTCAGGGCGTGATCCTGGGGTCCTGGGATCAAGTCTCACATCGGGCTCCCTATGAGGAGCCTGCTTCTCCCTCTGCCTGTGTCTCTGTCTCTCTGTGTGTCTCTCATGAATACATAAATAAAAATTAAAAAAAATAAAAAGAATAGGCTAATTGTTCTGCTTTATAGTTGAGAAGATTAAGGCATGAAGAGATTAGGTACCCTGCCAGAGGCTACACAGTTATCTGAAGGATTTTTCTTTTCCTTAACTATCTGAGCTGTGTCCCAGACGTATTTCAAAGCTCTTGTCAGATCAATGTAAATAGCACATCAATATGATGTTTAAAATGAGTAAAGTGAGGTTGGAGTGAGGTAAAGAGGGGTGGAGCAAGACGAGTGAAGTGGACAAAGGTTACAATAAGGCTTGGAGTGAGGGAGAGGAAGGTTGGAGTGAGGTGGAGTGGGGTGGAGGAAGGTTGGAGTGAGGTGGAATAATGGAGTGAGGTAGAATGAGGTAGAGGAACAGGTCCAAGGATTAGTCAGTGAGAGGCAGAACCAGCTCTTGCACTCAGCCAAAATTGTTGTTTTGGTTTTTGTTGCTTGCAAGATCTTTGCACACCTTCTTACACTTCTTTGTTGTTCAAGCTAAATAAGGGGCAGCTTTTCTCGTCAAATTAACTGAAATGGGAATTTCCTGGAGGACTTGAGGGTGTACACAAATTGTGCAGCTTTGAGTTTGTGGAAACTGAGGCAGTAAGCAGCATTGGCCCCTGCCCTTGGGAGGGAGACATAACTGAGTTGGCATCCTAAGGTGGGCCTCGGTGTGGCTGTTCAATGACTGGTACTAAGTGTGTGAAAACTCAAAAAGATTTGGTGTGTGCATAGAAGATAACTTTCTGAAATTCCAAGTTTTTTTCTGAAAAATAAGATGCAGTGACTTAAACACCTCTGAGTCTCTTGGTTACTGGCTTAATCTGGGAGGGCTGAGGGCCACCTGCCTTCATTACCCTCCTTGACCATGTGGCTGTCACTTGCCTGTGTCTGGCCTTCTAGGCTCTCAGATATAATGATGGTAGAGATGGAGCCCAGTGGCAGCCAGGGGTGGTGGGGTCCAGGGCAACACTCAGAGCAGGGCTTAAGGGAACAGAAGTGCTGGGGCTCAGCTGGTGCAGGGGTGGAGGGTGTGGGCACAAGAGAAGCAGACTCCTTCAAGCAGGGCTTCTCTGCGGTGTTCTCCGTACAGTCCTGCTCAGGATATCTAGCCAGCAGGGTCAGTGGGGTGCAGCCATGTGATCTGGGTTGGTAAGTGGATAAGGCGTTGGGGCCAGTACATCTCTAAATTTATTATTGGGCTTAAAAAACCACTTTCATGTGCTTTTAAAGCACATGAACTATTAAAAAAAAACTTTTGTTATTTGAGCTGCTTTTCCCTTCAGATGGTTACGTGCCTTTGGCATATGGGATTTTTGCCTGGGCCGATGATGATGATGTGTGCCATGAGCCCATACTGCCTTCAAAGCGGTGGCTGCCAAAACTAACAGCTGCAAAATTATTTGTGACTGTTAAGGATAAACATATTTGTCCCTCTTCGTTATATGATCAGCAAGTGCTAGCAGTTCCTATCTGTAAAACCATGATTTATTCTCCCCAGTGTATTTCTTAGTTTGGAAGTGGACACAGAAACCGTGGCATCGTTTGTTTTCTTTGGGATCCGAGTTAGGAGTTTGGGCCCCATTAGGAGGCAGGCCTTGGCTCCTCAGCCTCTGCAAGATCGGGCTTTCCTGTTTTTGTCATTCTCAGTTTACTTCGTAGGCATGCTTTGTGTAGGGAAGAAAAATACCCACGAAGGAAGCTTCTCAGAGGGCGACCAGGTGCACAGTTCAGCCAAGTAGGTGACTTGATGGGACGCGTCTCTTTGTGTTTGTTCGGATCGGGAAGGGTGTGACAGCGCACTGGGAGATATTCGGCTCATGGCCAAATAACTTTTCCACCTGGGGTCCGAGCGGCTCTTCCGAGGGGTCCAGCCTCAGATGCTTGAGAAGCCAAGAGTAGTGTGTGAGGCAGACGGCCCTGCGTGGTGCGCCCAGCACTCTGCGTGAAGGCCGCTCTGCATGTGCGTGCCGAGTAGGTACAGAGGGCTGCTCTATGTGCTTGTGCACGTGTAGAAGCGTCGCTGTGTACATACTGAGGTTTTCGTGAGTCGAACAAGTGAAAGAACGAAGAAGCAAAAAGGTGTGAGGAGTGGAGAGAGAAATGGCAGCCTGTTGATAGCAAGGCTGGATCCTGACCACATGGGAATTCCTTGTACTCTTCTCTCTGCTTCTGTGTATATTTGAAAATTCCAAAATAAAAAACTTTAAAAGTATGTGCAGTGTTTAAACATTGGTGTAAACGTTTGGTCCGTACAGTACTCCCTATACCCCAGTTTTGCTGAAATGCTGTGCTGGGTGTTTGGGTACAGTGGCAATTCTCTACTTTCACGGTGCTCAGAGCTGATGAGGGACAGATGTGAATCTAACTAACATCACACCAATACTGAATATCAAACAGAGAGGCATTCTTTGAAACACAGAGATGGGATATTAGGTTAGGAAAACCTTGAATAGTGGAAACTGCTAGGGAGAGGGAGGATTCCTTCACAGAAGGATTTACCAAGCCAAGCTCTGAAGCATGACTGGGAACTAACAGAGTGCCAAGGAGAGAGGGAGAAGAAAGTTCTAGAAGGTAGGACTGGCCAGGGACATGAGGGACATGGCCAGGGACAGGGTAATGGAGCCCAGAGGGAAGGGATGATGGCTAGGAGCTGGGCCGGGACATGTTCCCTGGCCTTGTTAAGGAATTGCCCTTGGTCCTGGGAGCCATGGACAGCCAGTAAAGAGCTGATGCAGGACATAGCTGTGGATCCACCTTCCCTTCTCAGGCACCATTTTGGCTGCAACATGGAAGGTGAGTGGGGGGCAGGAGTTGATGTGCAGGCCGTCTGGTGGAAGTGGGGACAAAGGCGTTTTCTAACAGCTAGAATCTAAGCTGGTGACCATGTGGATTCAGCCATCATGAGCCATCATGTGCTGAGATGGGACACCAGAAGAGAAGGCCTGGTGTGGAGAAGGCTCGCATTTGTGCTGGTGGAGGTGGAGGGAGATATTGCTAAAGCAGCCGGTCACATGATGTTGGAGCTCAGGGCCAAGATGTAGCAGAGAGAAGAAGCTGGCGATTCCTGACATGTGCGTTGGTGCTGGGAGCCAGAGTGGCTCGAAGAGAGGCACTGGTTACAGGGAACCAAGACAGGACAGGCGTGGCCAACTCCAGGCTAGCTTGGGTATCTCCCTTTTAAAAATTAAACAAGCTATAGTTAAGCATGCTTGTCATAAAAGTAAACCATAGCAAGTGCATCCAGACACGGACCCCACACAGTTATACATATGTGTGTGCACAAATGCCTTTCTATTTTACCTAAATTTTACCTATATTTTACCTTTTACTCATACCACCAACTCAGTAGCTTCTTTGCTTTGAAATGTTTTGCCCTGATGTTTCTGCATTGTAAAGACTCCTAAAACCCTGTCTTCAGAGGGCATGGCTGTTAACATACTCCTTCAGCTTTTTCTCCTGTGCCTATGTGGTATCTTATCATACAGATGCATCATGATTTATTTAATTGTTCCTCTCTCGAAGGACATGTAGGTTGTCTACATATTTCCTGCTATTAAAAATAGTGCTGCAGTGAAGGTCAATGAGGGCATGTATTCATTTGTGTGCATTTGTGAGTAGTTGGGTAGGCCAGAGTCCTCCAGGTAGGATCACTGGGTCAGAGAGCATGCACATTTCAGAGTTTTAACAGATGTTGTTTGATTGCCCCAGCAGGCCTATTCCTTCCCCCCACCACACACACACTTTAATCAGCACTGGATTTTACCTTTCTGAGTTTTTTCCTAGTCTGTTGGGTGAAAAAGCTCATTTTATTGATACTTTACATTCTATCTATTACTTGGAATTTTTAAAAAAGATTTTATTTATTTATTTATTTGACGGGGGGGGGAGAGAGAGAGAGAGAGAGCGAGAGAGAGAGAACAGGCACAAACAGGGTGAGCTGCAGAGGGAGAGGGAGAAGCAGGCTCCCTCTGAGCAGGGAGCCCAGTGCGGGACTCGATCCCAGGACCCCAGAATCAAGACCTAAGCCAAAGGCAGATGCTTAACCCACTGAGCCACCCAGGTGCCCCTGGAGTGATTTTCTTCACTGTGTTTGCTCTCTTAAGCTTCTCTGGAGAGTCTTAACATTCATTTTCATTCATTCACATCTTAGGGTGAATTATTTTAATTAGGCACTTTCTTCTTAACACCTCGAAGAAAACAATTCAATGTGCTTGGAAGTCCCCAGTTACCTTAGTTGTGGTAATTGGCTTCAGAATATACTGGGAACCCTGATTCCCTGGCATATCAGGTGCTGTGCTCGGGAAGCCCTGTGGGAAATATGAGCAAGGTTGTCCAAGGACCTTCTCTCCAGTAGTATTCAAGATAAGACATAACTGTACAGATCTTGTTGCTATGGCATCCGTTTACTCAGGGACAGTGACTGTGGCCTATGTGACCTGCTGCTCCTTCACTCCCACCAGCCACCTTGGTCCCCAGCAAGCAGGCATGTTTCTGCATCAGGGCCTTTGCATGGACTGTCCCTGCTATCTGAAATGGGCCCTGTCCCCTACTCACTTCTCCCAAGTCTGTTCAGATGCTCCTTTCTCAGTTCCTAGCGCAGGGCGTGGTGATCAGTAGGTGTAGGTGCACAGTAAATATCTGCTGGAAGAAGTAGTGAACAGCTCTCACATGAATGTGGAAAGTCAGGGCCCCAGTGGAAGAGTCCTTGGTCTCACAGGGCCTTGGGTTTCTGTCATTAAGAGGACTGTTTGGGGGGCACCTGTGTGGCTCAGTGGTTGAGCATCAGCCTTTGGCTCAGGTGGTGATCCCGGGGTCCTGGGATCGAGTCCCACATCGGGCTCCCTTCAGGGAGCTTCTTCCTCTGCCTGTGTCTCTGGCCTCTCTCTGTCTCTGTCTCTTATGAATTAAAAAAAATCTTAAAAAAAAAAAGGGATCCCTGGGTGGCGCAGCAGTTTAGCGCCTGCCTTTGGCCCAGGGCGCGATCCTGGAGACCCGGGATCGAATCCCACGTCGGGCTCCTGGTGCATGGAGCCTGCTTCTCCCTCTGCCTATGTCTCTCTCTGCCTCTCTCTCTCCCTCTCTCTCTCTCTCTCTCTCTGTGTGACTATCATAAATAAATAAATTTAAAAAATTTAAAAAAAGAATTGTCATCTTTAAAGAACGTAGTTTAAAAAAATAAAAATAAAAAAAAAATAAAATAAAAAAGAGGACTGTTTGGCTCCTTCATGCACTTGGCAGCTCTGACATTACTGGAGTCGAGGAGAAAGGGGTCCAGAGAATCGGCCTCTGCCCCCTGGGGCCTCTCAGAGGGTATGAACCTGTGCAGAGGGCTGGAGGCCAAGTTCCCTTCTGCTACTGCAGAGCCCAGCTCTACTCTGTAGCCTGAGGATGGCCTGTGTCACTGCCTTCCTTGGGCTGGTTGCTTGGCTTGGCTGCTGGGCTATGGAGAAGGCCAAAGCTGGATACTTTCTGTCTTCTACCTGGGGTTTCAAGGTCCCAGTGGGGTGGAGTCCCTCTTTATCCCTTGGTAAAATAGTAAACTGTGGTTAGGATGTGGTTAGTGATTAGTTAGGCCTGTGTGAAGGCAGGTGGCCATGTCTCCTAGATGCAAACCACAGTTTGTCCAGGACCTGCAAGTCCACCCACCCAGCCCAGCCCAGCCCAGCCTGGCCCAGCCACACTGTGGCCTCACAGAACACCCATCCCCAACCCAAGGACCACCCTCACTCAGTTCTGCTTTCAACTCTGCCCACATACTGTCCTCTCCACTACCCCCCATAAGATACCTTGCTCCCCACTGTGCCTCAGTGACTTAGAAGAGGACCTGGTACAGTGTGGCTTCCCAATAAATACAGCACATGGACAAATATATAGAGTTCATTTGTAAGACATCTGGCTGAGTTCAGCTAGATTAGAGTTGAGTCATTTCTGCTGAGATGATCACTCCTCAGTTTTTGTCTAGAGAGCATTTAGATAGTTAGAAATATTTAGATATTTGCTCCAAGGAGGAAAAAGGGAGGAAGCTTCTTTTTAAAAATAACTTTGTCACAGAAAAATATAAATATATGCATGGGTGGAATAGCATTGTGACCGCCCATGACCCAGCCTCAGCCCCAGCCCTCACAAGTCCCAATTCACACCCGTTCTGTTTCATCCAGCCCCCCATCCTCATCCCTGTATTAATTAAAAGCAAACCAAAGATATGCCACCCTTAAGTATTACAGTTTGTATCCAAAATGAGGCTCCTAGAAGGAAAGCCTGAGGGAGAGATGAACTGCTAATCCCCATATTCTGCTGGCTGGTCAGATTATGCCCAGGATACTGTGTGACCCACTGTGAGCGGGTCTGTGTGCTGTTTGCTTGACATCCAAAAGAGGAAAGCCTGACTAGCCACTCCACAGGTGTCCCCCTGGTCATTTCCTTCCTGTGCTGGTCAGGGACACCATCACCAGCTTGAAAACTCAGAGGGGTTTTCCTTTTTTCCATTTCCTGTCATGGTTTTTGAAACACGGGGAGAACAGTACCTTGATCTAATAACTATTCATTTACTATCAGGGTTGGTGCCACATATTTATAAGAAAGTGTGATCAAAATCATGAATATCAGTGATTTGAGGAATGCTAATGTTCCAGTAGGATAGGAAGAAACGGATTTTGCTTTTAGTTTATGTACAAATTGTTTTCTGCCACACTGCTAAATGTGGATTCTTACATAAATGATGGAGAGAAATATAACTCTCATATTGAGTCACTTCAGTGGAATGTCAATTATTGTTAAAAATTGTGGTGCTGAATGGAAGAAAAAATGTGACTTTGAGTATGACATCACTTTTTTTTCTTTCAGCTTTTGATATTCAAAACGTCTCTCAATTGGCAAAACCAAGATAAAATGTGTGTTTTTTTTAAATAATGTTACTCAACAACAAAAAACCAAGCAGTTCAATTGAAAAATAGACAAAGTACTTGGACAAACATTCCTCCAAAGAAGACATATGAGTGGCCAATAAGCACATGGAAAATGCTCAACATCACTAGTCACTAGAGAAATGCAAATCCAATCTATGTTGAGATATCACCTCACACCCCTTAGAATGGCTACTATCAAAACAAAAAATAACAAGTGCTCAGAAGATGTGGAGAAATTGGATCCCTTGTGCATTGCTGGTGGAAATGTAACCTGGTGCACCCATGGAAAAGAGTTTGGCAGTTTCTTGAAAAGTTAGACGTAGGATTACCATATGACTCAGCCATTCCATTCTTAGGAATTCTTTAAATTGAAAAGAACTGAAAGCAGAACTCAGATACTCATACACCCACGTTAATAGCAGCATTATGTACAATAGCCAATAGGTGGAAACAGCCCAAATATCCATTATCAGATGAATAGATGAACAAAATGTGATATATACACATAATGGAATTAAGCCACAAAAAAAGGTAGGAAATTCTGACACATGCTACAATATGGATGAACCTTGAATGCATTATGCTGAGTGAACTAGAGCAGTTAAACTCATAGAGATAGAAAATAGGATGGTGGTTGCCGGGGGCTACGGGAAGAAGGGATGAGGATTTATTGTTTAATAGGTACAGAGTTTCAATTTGGGAAGATGAAAAAGTTCTGGATGTGGATTGTGGTGACAGTTACCCAACAGCATGAATATACATATTTAATGCCACTGGATTGTACACTTTAAAAAATACCAAAAAAGGTAAAGTGATAGAGTAAGAGAGATGATGCAAATATGAATTATGAGAATGCTAGAGTGGCTATATTAATACCTGACAGTAGATTTCAGAGCAAGGACCATTATTAGAGGAGAAAGAGAGAGATTTCATATTGGTAAAGGGGTCAACTCACCAAGAAGACATAATTATTCTAAATAAATATACACCCAATACAGAGCTTCAAAATACATGAAGCAAAAACTGACCAAACTAAAAGAATGAGTAGGTAGATACACACTTGTGGTTAGAGATTTCAGCACTTTCATTAAATGATAGAACAAGTAGCAGAAAACCAGTTTAAGGATACAGAATACAGAACACCTGAACAACCCTATCAAACAATATGACTTAATTGACATGGTATGTTTTCTGATCACAACAAAAATTAGAAACCAATAACAGGACATCTGGGGAAAAAAACCCTAAATATCTGGAAATTAATATATTTTCAAATAATCCATAAGTTAAAGAAGTCACAAAGTAAATTAGAAGATGTTTTTAATTGAATGATGATGAAAAATATAGTAAAATTTGTGGGATGCAGCTAAAGCAGAGTTAGAGGGAAACATAACTTTAAAATTTTGTATTGGGTAGAAAGAAAGATCTTAGGAACCATGATCTAAGCCTCACATTTAAGAAGCTAAAAAGCAAAACAAAATACCAAATTAAGTCCAAAATAGAAGAAAATAGTAAAGATCCAAAATCAACAAAACAAACAGAACAAAAAAAAAAAAATCAATGAAATCAATAGCTGGTTCTTTAAAAGAGCAATACAACTGATAAACCTCTTGTTAGGTTGATTAAGAAAAAAAGAGAGAAACACAAGTTACTGATATAGGCAATGACACAGGAAAAAAGATTCCACAAATACTAAAAGGGAGATAAGAGAACATTATAAACAACTTTATGTTAATAGGTCCAAAAACTTGGGTGAAATAAACTATCTTAAATACTCCAATTACCAAAATAGATTCAAGAGGAAAAAAATCTGAGTAGCCCTACATGAACTAAAGAAATTAACTTGTATTTAAAAACCTTCTGACAAGGAAAACACCAAGCCCATGGGGCTTCAGTAGTGAGCTTTACCCAATATTTATGGAAAAAATAGTACCAATCTTACACAAAATCTTTGAGAGAACAAAAGAGGAGGGAATACTTCTCAACTCATTCTATGAAGTCGGCACCACCCTAATACCAAAACCTGACAAGGAGATTAGGAGAAATCTACAAGCCAGTATGTCTCAGGAAATAGATGCTAAAATTCTGTCAAAATATTAGCCAGTTGAATCGAGAAACATAAAAAAGACTATAAACCATGGACAAGTGGAGTTTATCCCAGTAATGCGAGATTGATTTAACATTTAAAAAAATCAATGTAGGGACACCTGGGTGGCTCAGTGGTTGAGCATCTACCTTTGGCTCAGGTTGTGATCCCAGGGTCCTGGGATTGAGTCTTACATCAGGCTCCTCACAGGACGCCTGCTTCTCCCGCTGCCTGTGTTTCTGCCTCTCTCTCTGTATGTCTCTCAAAGTCTTTTTTTTTTTTTTTAAGATTTTTACTTATTTATTCATGAGAGACCCACAGAGGCAGAGACACAGGCAGCGGGCGAAGCAGGCGCCATGTAGGGAGCCCGACGCGGGATTCGATTCCGGGTCTCCAGGATCACACCCTGGGCTGAAGGCGACACTAAACCGCTGAGCCACCTGGGCTGCTCATGTCTCTCAAAGTCTTAAAAATAAATAAATAAATAAATAAATAAATAAATAAATAAATAAATAAATAAATAAATGTAATTTATTATATTAACAGACTTTTTAAGAAAAAGATCATCTCAATAGTTGCAAAAAAAAAAAAAAAGGCATTGACAGAATCCAATACCTATTCATGATTCAAAACAAAACATCTCAGCAAACCAAGAAGGGAAGAGAATCTCCGTAACTTTATACAAGGCAAATACTAAAAACTTAAAGCTAATATCATAGGACAAAATGAATATTTCCTCCTGAAGTCAGTAATAAGACAAGGATATCTGTTTTTGATATTTTTATTCAACATTTTAGTGGGAATGCTAGCTAGTGGAATAAGGCAAGAAAAGAAAGCATACGGACTGGAAAGAAGTAAAACCCTCTTTATTCACAAACATGTCCATCTTAGATAGGACATGGTCATGTACCGTAAAAACTCCAAGGAATCTACCAAAAAAGCTACTGGAATAATAATTGATATAGCATAGTCACAGGTTACAAAGTTAATATTCAGAAATCAGTTGTTTCTTCAAATGCTGGCAATAAGCAATTTGAAGTTGAAATTTTAAGGAATACCATTTATAATATCATCAAAAAAACAAAACAGGGAGAAATATAACAAAAATTTATGCAAGAGAGGTATGCTAAAAATTACAAAATATTGCTGAAATTTAAAATGACTTAAATATATGCCAAGTTCATGAATCAGAAACCTTAATATTGTTAAATTTCCAACTCCCCCATATTAATCTACAGATTCAATGCAATCCCAAATAAAAATCCCAATAGCTTTTATGTAAAAACGGTAAGTTCATTTTAAAAAGTATTTGGAAATCCAAAGGACTGAGGCTAATTTTTTTTTAAATTGAAACAATTTTGAAAATTAAAAGCAAAGTTGTAAAACTTATACTATCTTATTTCAAAACTCACTACAAAGCTATAATCATCAGGACAGTGTGGTACTGGCGTAAAAGTAGACATAGATCAATGAAACAGAATAGGGTCCAGAAATAAACTCACAGATACCTAGGCAATTGATTTTGACAAAGTTGCCAAAGGAATTCAATGGGGAAAAGGATAATTTTTTTCCAACAGTTGGTGCTGGGACTGTTGGGTATCCACATGGGGAGAAATGAACCTCGATCCTTATCTGATAAAATATACAAAAATTAACCTGAAATGGATTGTAAACCTAAATATAAAAGTTAACATTGTAAAACTTGAAGAAGAAAACAGAAGAAACTATTTGCCACGTTGGCAGATTTCTTAGGAAACGAAAAAGCATAAACCATAAAAGAAAAACAATTGATTAATTGAACTTCATCAAAGTTAGAAACTTCTTTTAAAAGCACCCTTAAGGGATCCCTGGGTGGCGCAGCGGTTTGGCGCCTGCCTTTGGCCCAGGGCGCGATCCTGGAGACCCGGGATCGAATCCCACGTCAGGGCTCCCGGTGCATGGAGCCTGCTTCTCCCTCTGCCTGTGTCTCTGCCTCTCTCTCTTTCTCTCTCTGTGACTATCATAAATAAATAAAAATTAAAAAAAAATAAAATAAAAGCACCCTTAAGAAAAAAAAGATGAGGCAAAACCTGTACATTTGACAAAGGACTTTTATTCAGAATACATACGGAACTTATAGCCCAAAGTCAGAAGACAAAACTTCATTATGAATCAAGCAAAACATTTGAGTAGGTGTTTTACAGAAGATAAACCAGTGGCCAGTGGGCACATGAAAAGATGTTTAATATCCCTAGTTATAAGGGAAATGCAAATTAAAATCATGATGAGACATTGGCATTAGACATCCATTCGAATGACCAAAATTTAATAAAAGACTGACTGTATCAAGTGATGCCAAGAAGACATATATTACTTGTTGAGAATGAAAATGGTGTGATTGGAAAAGCTGGGCAGTTTTTGTTACTCTTAAACATTTATGTACCATTTACAACCCAGCAATTCCACTGCTAGATAATACACAATAGAAAACATTTGCAAAGATTCATACAGGAATGTTCACAGCAATTTTATTTAATAATAGCCAAAAACTGAAAACAATGTAAATGTCCGTCAACATGTGATAAACAGTTGTGGCATAAGTCATGCAGCGGAGCACTAATAGCAATAAACTACTGAAGATGCCACAGATAGAGGAATCTCACAGACATTATATTGAATAAAAGAAGTCAGATAAAAAAAATGTATAGGCAGTGTGGCTCCATTTATAGAAAACTCTAGAAACACAAATCTAATCTGGAGTGACAGAAAACAGGTCAGTGGTTCCCCGGGGCCTGGTGTGGGGGGTGAGGGAGTTGACCAGAAAGAGTCACAAGGGAACTTCATGGGTGATAGAAATGTTCTGTCTTGATTGTGACAGTAGTTACTTACACAGGTATACACACTTGTCAGAACTCATTAAACTCATTTAAACTAAGTGCACTCTATTGTGTAGACAATACCTTAATAAAGTTGACTCACAAAAATCCTTTATGTAAAACAACAGCAAAGAACTGATGTACAGTATACCTACCCTGTATTTTCCAATATAACCACAATTTATATAAAAAAAATGGAAACACAGAATGGTACATAAAGATTGCTACCATTTTTAAAGGCTCTCTTTGCCCATATGCTTGTCAGTGACAGTCATTGCACAGAACCTTCTTGTAAAGACCCACAGTTGCTCCCAGGGATGGGGAATAGGTGGAGTGGGAGAGACACGTGTATTTTTCATCAGGTGCATCGGTTTCCTAACAGAAACCAAAACTTCTGATCTACCATTGATCACACTAAAAATGGTGCCATTCAGCCTGGGACTGGGAGATAAATGATCTGGAAATAGTGCTAAGGAAACCAAAGTGCTGGGTGGTGCAGTCCTAGACTTCTAGTCTGAGTGATGAGGGTGAGTCTTCCCAGAAGTGGCCTCCTGTGCTGCCGGGAGCCAGAGGCAGTGTATGTCCTGGCACTGCCACCAACAGGCTCTGTGGCCCTGTCCAGCCCTGTGTCACTCTCATCCACACTTTCCTGAACACACCAAATCACAGCAAAAATCCAATTTGTTGGAAGATGAGGGCTAAACATAAGAGTGTTCACATAAGCAGAAGCCATGTGCCTCCCAAAGCAAGATACCCCATTTGTTCCCTTACATTGCTGGCTGTAATACAGTAATCCCAGTATATGGTCACTCGGTATAATCTAAAATCACAATTATCCAAGAAATGAAATTTTGGTAACTTCAAGAATACAATTAAACTTATTTTTGTGAATGGGGTATAAGGAAAAGCTCACAGGTTTAGAACCACATACACATGTTTTTTGAGTCTTAAACTCCTTAAGTAATAGGTTCATGAAGTAGAAATGTGTGTGACTGCAAAGCTTGTTACTAGTTCAAGTCTGTGACCTTCTCTAGGATAATCCCTGCTCCAAGGGAAGAGAATACATTTACCTAAAGTTCTGATTTAAAAAAAAATCAGATCAAGTTTATTGAACTATAATCTATATACAATAAAATGCATTTGTTTTTAAGTGAACTGATCGTTGTAACCACTGTCACCATCAAAATCTGCAATATTCCCATCACCCCAGGAAGTTTCCCTGTGTCCCAGGCTCCCTGAGTCTCCACCTTCACAGCCCCAGGCAAACACTTGTGATCAAATTTCTGATACTGGGGGTTAGATTTATCTTGAGAGTTTCATATAAATGGAGTCATCCAGTAGATACTTGCCTGGCACCTTTCTCAGCACGACAGTCTTCAGATTTATCCATGGTGCTGCATGCATTCCCTTGGGTTGCTGAATAGTATAGTATTCCTCAAATGATTTTTAAAAATTACCTGCTTCCTCATTACCTGCTAGTAACTTCTAGAAAAGTGATGAATGAGAGCTTCCTGGATAATGAAACCATCGAGCAGAGCAGTCACCTGTCCAGTTGACCAAGCAGAAACCTAGGGATTATTTTTGATTCCACCTTTTGTTTTCCAAACCCAAGAACCACCATGTCCAATCAATTTTAATCTCCTAATCTCTCTCAAATAGATCTTACCAGCCACTGTTATGAGCAAGTCTTCATTTTTCACCCATATCAATGTAGAAAGCCCTTTTGCTTTAGTTTTGCACCCTCCCCCCATTCTCCATCTTCAAACCAGAATGAATTCGGGGCACCTGGGTGGCTCGGTGATTGAGCGCCTGCCTTTGGCTCAGGTCGTGATCCTGAGATCCGGATCAAGTCCCACATCGGGCCCCCCACAGGGAGCCTGCTTCTCCCTCTATCTGTGTCTCTGACTCTCTCTGTGTGTCTCTCATGAATAAATAAATAAAATAAAATAAAATAAACCGGAATGAATTCAACTGCTCTGGGGACCTCGTATAAGTGGAATCATACAGTATTTGTCCTTTTGTGTCTAACTTACTTCATTTAGCATGTTTTCAAGGTTCATCCACACCATAGCATGTGTCAGAACTTTCTTTTTATGGCTGAACAATATTCCATTGTATGGACAGGCTACATTTTGTTAATCCACGTATCTACTAATGGGCGCTCTGCTTATCTCCACCTTTTGGTTGTTGCAAATAATGCTGCTATGAATATTGGGGTACAAGCATTTGTTTGAGTCCTTCCTTTCAGTTCTCTTGCATGTATACCTAGAAGTGGAATTGGTGAGTCACGTGGTAAATTCTATTTTTGACTTTTTGAGGAATGACCAAACTGTTTTCCACAGTGGTTGAACCATTTTACGTTCCCACTGGCAGTGCAGGAGGGTTCGAATCTCTCCAATGTCTCTGATCTGCTGAAAAAACAATTTCAGGGAACTTAAGCTCTCGGTGCCTCAGTTTCCCCAATTCAAAAATTCAGGAAATGATAATATTATCATTCTAGTGTGGTTGTGATATTTAAATGAACAAGTGTACGTAAATGACTTAGGGCTTGCAAACGTGGCACTGTAATAAATGCTGGTATCATCACCGTCATCGCTACTAGTGAAGATCAGAATGTCGGAAATCTGCCAACTTTGCAATCCACGCCCCTTCCCTGGATCTCCTCGGGCTCCACAGAGACCATAGTAGAAGGGCAGCACCATGCACCAGGGGCCGGAAGCTGGTGTTGAGTCAGACGCACCCCCTGGAGATGTGCACAATGAACAGAAGGGAGGTGTAGACATCATGGAAGGGGCCACGTAGCTCAGGGGAGTGCCAGCACATCCCTTCCTCTCATGAAGCAGGAAGAGGGGTCTCACAGAGGCTGGGTGGTTCTGGCTCCTGCCCCCTGTCTTTTCACATGTGCTTTAGGAAGCACAGCAGGCAGCAAGGTGCACTGCTTCCCATGCGTCTCAAGTGTGTGCAGAGAGCCTGATGGAATTGCCGTAATAGTGACAGCAAGCCTGAGATGATGCCGCAGGTGCCCCTAACCATGACCTGAGCATGGGGTTCACACACCTGGTTTTCCTCAGGATTGCCTGGAGCAGTTTGGTGACTGGGGTACATGCACATACTCTCAGGACCCCTTGAACAAGAGTGAATTCAAGAGTGAATGCTCTGTGTTGCTTGGGGCTGTCACCCAACTGTCCCTTCTCTTCCTACAGGCTTGTCTACCATGAAGATCTTAGCCCTCAAATGGCAAACTGCCAACTCCCCAGCAGTGTAAGTTTTCAGTTTTTTTTTAATTGGCATTTGCAAGGCAAAAATATGTATGTTATGTCTTGGGGGGCCTGACCGATACTTTCGCAGCTCTTCACTCCTAATGCATCTGCTGTGCATTCCAGCTCCGACTGAGGCCACGGGCGACACAGGCTTTGGCTTGCTGGGTACACAGGAAGTCTGCCACGAAGGGCTCTGCTCTCACCCTTGTGGGAGCTGGTGGGTCACTTCCTCGTCCTTTCCTATTATTATTGTTAAGTTTGAATAGGATGATGGCTGGGCGTTAGGCAGTTTTGCTAAAACCTTTTTAATTCTTTAAGTTTATTAACAGCACTTGAAAAAAATAAAAAAGTACATGTCACTCATATTCCCACCATTATAGAATAGTAGCTGCCTTCATCTCTGCAGAATTATTTCTGGTCTCTTCTCTTATCAACCCGTATTTTACATTGTTGTAACACTATATGTGGGCAACTTGGGTTCTCTCTGCTCAGCTTTGCTCACAAATATCTTTTCTGTGTCACTTTATTTATTTTTAGTAGTATTTGTAGTTAAAAAAATAACATCGGGATATGTTAACCCGATGATAATCAATCGGGTTAACATATCATTTATTTGGACATTCCTCTATAATTGGCATTCAGTTTTCCCCAATGTTCCATGATCATGAATTTTATTTTATTTACCTATCCTTGGTTTTATGCAGTGTGTAAAATATATGGGCTTAGGTTTCAGTTGTTAAAACTATAATTAAAATGAGCCCCAGTCTCCATTGCATTCAAATGACTGACAGGATCTACTGACATCTCTTTTGAATAATGAAAATCATTTTTCATAATTTATCCTTTGAAATTTAAAAAAATCCCCTTTATTTATTTATTTTTAAAGTAGGCTCCACACCCAGCATGGAGCCCAATATGGGGCTTGAACTCACAATCCTGGGATCAAGACCTGATGGGCTGAGATCAAGAGTCAGATTCTCAACCACCTGGGTGTTGCCATTGCTCCTTCATTCCTCTTATATCAGACTTCTAGAGGGAGCCACCAGCAAGGAGTGCTCCCTCACCCCCAGCAGTAGCATTTTCGAAAGACAGGCCCCTTCAGGCCCACTCTCGGGGCTGGACACATGGCTCTCTGGGGCCATGTCTGCCATGAGGCTGGTCAGGCACAGATGCATGACTGGACTGGTGTGGGCCAGACCAAAGTCAAGTCAACAGGATGGGGTAAGTGTAATGCATGTATCCTGCCCTCCTAAGCAACTGGAAACCTGGACAAAATTCATGAATCAGCTCCTTTCAGATATTGAACAACAGGCAGCACAGAGCTATGATCCCTGGGAAAAGAAAAAGAAGAAAGGTAGGTGTTGATGTTGCCCTGGATTTCTGCCTGGGGGCAACTTCATGGACCACAGCTCAGAGAACAAGGACCTAAGCAGTGTCTGGTGCCTCAGCTGCCTTGAGGATCGGACATGGGAGTGCAGGGACTTGGTTGTGATTTGTGGAACAGAGTCCTGGAGAGAAGGGAATTCATGCAGGAAAGGAGCTCCAGAAATCCTCACAGGGTGCCTGAAGGTTTGTGAGTTACTGAGCTGCGCATGTGTGGTGTGAGATGCCATGCAGATGGACCAGGAACTAATGCCGAGTAACTGCAAGGAGGCCAATTTCAAGGGCGCAGCCACAGTGGACAACTCTCAGTGACCTACAAGCACGCTGTAGAGACTCCCACAGGGTTCCACCTTAGTAGTGAGCTAAGCAAGCCCTATAGGGAGTGTACATTGAACCTCCCCAACAAATCTTAAAAATATAGCTTGAAAGGGTCAAGCTAAGGACTTAACTGTCCATCTAAAGAGGCACAGAAGAAAGGAAAACTATAGATCCTTTGTGAACACAGATGTGAAATCCACAATAAGATATTATCGAATCTTAACTCAGCCATGTATAAAAAAGATAATGTGTCATGGTCAGTAGAGTTTATCCCAGGAATAAAAGGTTGGTTCAACATTTGAAAGTCAATCAGGGCAGCCCGGGTGGCTCAGTGGTTTAGTGCTGCCTTCAGCCCAGGGTGCGATCCTGGAGACCCAGGATGGAGTCCTACATTGGGCTCCCTGCATGGAGCCTGCTTCTCCCTCTGCCTATGTCTCTGCCTCTCTCTTTCTATGTGTCTCTCATGAATAAATAAATAAAATCTTTTTTTAATAAAATCTTTAAAAAAAAAAGTCTATCAACGTAATTCTTCATATCAACACACTCAAGAAGGAAAATTTTATGATCATTTCAATAGATCTAGAAACAGTATTTAACAAAATTCAACATCCACTTGTGATTTTAAAGAAAGGAACCCAGCAAGCCAGGATTAAAAGAGATTTTCCTTAATCTGATAAAAGCATCTAGCAAGCCCCTGCAGCTAGCCCCACAGTTAAAGGAGAAAGACTGGATGTTCTCCCTCACGATCAGGAACAAGGCAAGGGTATCTGACCTCACTGCTTCTATTCACCATTGTAATGGAGGTTCTAGCAAGTGCAGAGGCAAGAAAAAAAATGTCATAGGCACATATATTGAAAAGGAAGAAATAAATACATCTTTATTTGCAAATGATATGATTTTCTATGCAGAAAACCCAATGGAATCTATGCAAAAGTGAGTCATATAACAATGAATTTATCTGTGTACTAGCAAAGAACCATTAGAAGTTGACATTAAAAACATTTTAACTTATATTAGCATCAGAAAAATCCTACAAAATAGGTGTAAGGACTTTTTTTTTGCTGCAAACTACAAAATACTGGTGAAAGAAATCAAACAATTCCTTGAATAACTGGAATTATATATTGTGTGCGTGGGTTGGAGAGATCTGTTCCCCCAAATTGGTGTAGAGATTAAACTCAGTCCCAATCAAAATCTTAGCAGGCTTTTTTTATAGAAATTGTCAAGCCAGTTCTAAAATTCACCTTGAAAGACCGCTTCAGAGGAGAACAACTCTTCCATGGGTTTGCATGGGTCTTTCCAAGGACATGCACCATCTGATCTCAAGACTTACTACAGAGCTACAGTCATTAAGACTGGGTGGCATTGCAGAAGGGGTGGGTGCACACATCAATGGAACAGAATACAGAGTCCAGAAATAGCCCCATACAGTTGGGGTCCATTGATTTTTGAGAAAGCAGAAGGCCAGTTCAGTGGAGAATGGATTACTTTGGCTTCAAAGTCCTTTGCAGGACGTCTAAAGGGCAGTCAGAAGGATAGATGGTCGGAAACTCAGGGAGAACTTCTGGGCTCCAGAGACATAGTTTGGGAGTCGTTGAGTTAGAGGCAAAACTGGAAGTTGCAGGGAGGTGGAGCTGCTGCACACTGGTAGGAAGATGGAGGAGAATGCCGGAGATGGCACGCGGAGTCTGCAACGGGACAGTGACAGCACCATGAGAGATCCAGGCCAGAGACACACAGGCCTTTATTTAATACTGAACATGTTGGGGAGGTGGGGGGAGAGCTTCCCGGAAGCACAAGCAGGATCAGAGCAGCAGGGGCAGAAGCAGGTGCCCTGGAGATAAAGAAGGGAAAAATGGGTGCGCAAGGACCGAACCATCAACAATGAGGGCGTGTTCGAGTACCGGCAGCGCCTGCTGCACATCAGCCTGGCATCACCTTCTGCTCTACGTGGGGGGGACCAAGAGCCACGGGGGTTTCATTACTAGTGGCCTTTAAAAAAAACACCACCATCTGGAGGGCTTCCTGGGTGCCAAACATTACTCTAAAAGCTTCATGAGGGACGCCTGGGTAACTCAGTGGTTGAACATCTGCATTCGGCTCAGGTCGTGATACCGGGGTCCTGGGATCGAGTCCCTCATCAGGCTCCCCATAGGGAGCCTGTTTCTCCCTCTGTCTATGTCTCTGCCTCTCTTTCTCTTTGTCTCTCATAAATAAAATACAAGCTTTAAAAAGAAATAAAAGTTTTATGAATATTAAATCACTTCACACTCACACCTCTCTGAAGTGGGTACAATTACCCCCATTTTACAGATGAGGGACCTGAGGCCACATTCCATACAGTGACGGTAGGCTCTGAGCCCATGCCTCCATGCCATGCTTTGCTGCTCTGGCTTGGGATGATGAAAGCAATGACTCAGGAGGCCCCTGGTGGTTTGCACCTTGTGTGTGCTTCTCATGATACCCTGCAAGGCCACCCACCTGGTACAGATAGGTCCCAGGCCTCCCCGTGCTGCCCACACCCAGGATGGATGGATCTGTCTTGTTCACACAGGCAGAGTATGGGAGGGGCCAATGAGCCCAGGTCCTGGGTTTCTGCCCTCGCTCTGGGCTGCCTGCTTCTCTGCTGCTCAGAAACAGACAGTCCCTTGTGTCCCCAGAGGGAGCCTGGCCCCTGGCACTGTGTTCCGCCTCCTGGACTCTGACTCCAGCACCAAATCTGCATGGTTTCCTCCATGGACAGGTTTTGAAGCTGCTAGGCCCAACAGAGTGGCTCAGCAAAATGAAGCATAGGTTTGAATTTCAAATGAAAAAAGAAAAAAGGCTTGATTCTAAAATATTGAGAGTCATTTATTTGAATGACTTACTTTTCAAACTGAAGGAAACCCAGAATTATTTCCAAATTCTTTTGAACAGTGGTAATCCTTTAAAATGTGTGCATGCAGTCTTCCAATGTATGCTAAAGGGAAGTAATTTGGGTTTTTTTGCTGGCTCTTCATTTCAAAGTCACCTGGTATTTTTGGTCTTCTGTACCTTTTGTAACTTCCTCTGAATAAGAGGAAATATGGTTGCCATTTGTGTTTAATTTATTTTAAACAAATCAAAGCGCTGATTTCTACTTCCTGCCTGTATAATAGTTGAGCTGCAGGCTTCAAAGGGCAGAATAACTATGTTCTTGAGTGATTGGGCGTCTGTTGTATTATTTTATAAACAGTTCAAAGTTTCATATTGTATAGGACCAACTGGTACAACATTGAGATATTATTTTCTGTGTGAGTCGCAGCAGAGAACTTTGAGTGACCTTTACATTTATCTTGTGCTAGTTCATAGATTAAATTTAGATTTGGGTAGAATATATATTTATATAAAGACTCAGAGTTTATTTTTCCTGTTTTCTCTAATACTGCTGAACTTGTTCTCTACAATGTTTATCACAAATGGCAGTTTGTTGCAAAGAGCAGTGGACAGAAAACTAAATACTTATTCATCGCTCGGTTTTCTCGCAGGTTCATTGGGTTTAGGAAACTCCACCTAGACGAGCGGCTTGTTTCAGATGGGTCTCTCCCCACAGCTGAAATCCTAGGCCTGTGGGTGTGTGGGTTTTGGAATCCAACGATCCCAGGGATGCATGGGACAGATTCCCATCACACAGGTTGTTAGGGCAAAGGTATTACCATACTCAGATTCCAAAGCAAGTTCACTTATTGGAAAAATTAAAAAAAAACAAAACAAAAGAAACAACAGTTCCCCAAGGTTCTATTGGGGCTGCTCAACCTCCTCTCCAGCCTGTGCTGCTGTCCTATCTGTCCTGGGCCATTTGTGCACTTTGCTGCTGTTGGCATGATGTACCAGGAACAGAGGAAGATTTGTAGGCACATGGCCACCGTACCGCCTCGTGGACTCGTGCAGTAAGCCCTTCTGTCCTGCTGGGAGGAGCATGGGTGAGAGCCTGGGGTGGGGTCACTCAGGGCCAGCCAGATGCTAATCAGTGCTTGGGGTGCAGGGCACACACAGATCATGCCCCTGGGCTGGCCGTGGCCCAGATGAGGGAGCCCGACATCACAGTCTGGGGGAGCCATAAAGGGGCCTCCCACCAAGAGCCCCTGGATGTGCCGGCTCAGTAGAGTCTGTATGTCACACGCCACTGGGTTGAGCTTGGACAGCATCTCTTGAGGGGGGCTGCCATCTGAACTAACGTGAGCTGGAAAGAGGCCATGAGGACCCTGGGTGAATGCTGCAAACCCCGAGCTCTGATCAGGGACCTGAGGGGCTGGCCGGGCCGTGGTCCCAGGACTGGGCAAGGGGCAGGCCTGCCAGGAAGCGGGTTGGCAGGCTGCGACGGGTGCTGGGCACTTTAATCTTTTGCCTGTCTTCGCTCAGAGGCTGTGAGCGCTCCAATTCCGTTTTCACTTCTTTGGAAGTGCTGATAAGATGGGAACGGAATAAATCAAACGCCAAGTTACATGTTTCCTGGCTTAGGAAGCAAAAAACTAAGCATAACCTTGGAAATGCTCCCAGTTTTTTTTTTTTTTTTAATTTTCTCCCAAGTTGATTTTTCCTTCTTGTTTTTTATTGTGGTGAAATCTACATAACGTAAAACTGACCATTGTCACCATTTCTAAGGGCACAATTCAGGGACATTAAGCACATTCACATCGCTGTGCAGCCGTCCCCACCAGCCACCTCTAGCTCTTCATCTTCCCCCGTGGAAACGCTGCCCTGTTACACATGAACTCCCTGACCCCATGCTTCTGCTGGGAGCCTGTGTGAGAGCTGCCTCCCACCCAGGTACCCAGGTACCCAGGAGCCACAGCCGAGGTGCCATCTCTGCAGACATGCATGGGGTACAGGGTGGCCTTGTGTCCTAGCTCCAAACTCTCCTGGTGTGGCCCTGGGTGGAGCTGAGAACAGCTGTTCCCCTCTGAAGAAAGGGGATCTGTCTGATGTCGGTCATCTTTTTTTTTTTAAGATTTTATTTATTTATTTATTATTTATTTATTTATTTATTTATTTGAGAGAGAGACTACAAACGAGGAGGGGCAGAGGGAGAGGGACTAGCAGACTCCCCACTTGAGCAGGGAGCCCTCCATGGGTCTCAATCCCAGGACCCCAAGATCATGATCTGAGCCAAAGTCAGACCCTTGATTGACTGAGCCACCCAGGCGCCCTGTCACTCATCTTCATGGTGGTCACAGCTGACATGTGTGTTGCACCTGTGTCCCCAGCACTGTCCTGAAGCCCCTGCACACCGTTCATGTCCTTCAGCCACCTTTGGTCTCATCCTTACTGAACGGATGCAGCAGGATGCAGCAGAAGCCAGTTTCACTAATCCCCACCCTGGACTGTGGGGTGAAGGAGAGACTCTCAGAGGCTGGGCTGGGGTTTTTCTTAGTTTGTGTTAGTCCCAATCCCCACAATGACTTGCAAGGACCATAGATATTTCATTGCCCATTTTGCATCTGAGAAAACAGGCGCAGAGAAATTAAATCTCGGGGTATGTTGCTTCTGGACCAGAATGAGGGGTGAAGCGGGGATTCCTGCACGAGCTGGGGGCCGGTGGCTGCTGCATGGTCGCGCGTCCCGCTGCCTCTGCTGCAGGTGCGTGTGGCTGGGTGGCAGGAGGGGGGCGAGGCCGGGGCTGCCCTGTGTCTGGACAGTGCCCCAGTCTCTCTGGGCCTTGTCGGCGCTGGGACACCACCTGCATCGAGGGCCAGAGTGTGTGCTCAGAGCAGCTTCCTCTCCTGGGGGGAGTGACTGGCCCGTGTCATTTCTGGGTTCGTTTTCTAGTGCAAAGGTCCACTCCAGGCCTTCAGGGACATGAATCAGTACGTGTGTTTTGCAAATGGCTTTGGGAAAGGGAAAGAGTGATGCTGAGGATCTTGGGCGGGGCTGGAGCCGCTGACTCTGGGTGAGTGAGTGACAGCGTCAGCTCTGGGCGCGGGGCCAGGCTGCAGCGTGCGTGGGCTCTGACCCTCCGGCCCTGCTGTCTCTGTGTTTATCCACTCTGCTTCCTGCAGCTGATGTCATCGTGACTTCATATTTTGCCCTAGGCTGCTCCCTGGGGAGAGGGGTGATGAGGGCCACCTGCGGGCCACCTGCCGGCTGAGCCCCCTCCCCCCCAGGCCCTACACCCTCCCACTTTGCCATGCAGAATGGTCACTGCATTGTTAAATGGCTGGAAAAAATTAAAAGAAGATCTCGTGATCCCTGCAAATTATGTGAAATTGCAGTGTCGGTGTCCACAATAAAGCTTAATAAACACAGTCACACGTTTGTTTGGGCATCGTCTGTGACTGCTCTCCCGGTACGATTAGGGACTGCGTGGCCCAAAGAGCCAAAAATATCTCCTCTCTGTCCTCTCTCCAAAGTTTGCCAAGCCCAGGCACGGAGTCCTCATTTCTGTGATGACAGAAATTGAGATTAGTGGTAGCATTTCACATCGTCAGTTCAAACCTCTGGCTCTCAGTCACAGTCAGAGTGGAAAATGTGGAAAGTGTGGGGAGGGTCAGCCTGCATGATCCCCAGAGATGGAGCAGCGGTCATGGGTACTCTAATGGTCCCTTCCTCTGGCTGCTGGGGGCCTGAGGCCAATCAGAGGTACCCGTACTTCACTGGGAGGGCCAGGCTCTGCTGTGGTCCCCAGGCAGGCAGTTCAGGCCTGTGGCCAGAGCTCATGGGATTCTCTTCAAAGGGACACTGACTGGGGAGACTTCCTTGTGTTGCCAGAGCAACTCCAATAGAACCTCCTGCCCTGACTTATCTGTGTGTGTGTGTGTGTGTGTGTGTGTGTGTGTGTGTGTGTGACAATAGCCTGTCCATGTGACTATGGCTCTGGGCCTCTCAGCACTGTCTGGTCCTACAGTAGCAGTTCTAGATTTGCCCTGGGAAGCCATTTCTTGAGATGGCAGGAAGAGCTGAGAAACCACTGAAGCACTGGCCAGGCCTTGAGCTAGTCAGTGGGGAGGCAGTCCTGGACTCAGCCCTGGGGACCTGCAGTTCCTCTGAAAACGGTACTCATGCAGAAGGGCCAGGGCCACATGGCATCTCAGTACCCTCGGTACCCTTCAGTGTTCACATAAAAATTGAGGATGAGGACAAGGTGGCTTTGCAAAGACTCTTTGCCCCCTTTCACTGTGCAGCTTTTTAAAAAATTGTGATAAAATACATATAACATAAAATTTACCATCTTAACCATTTTTCCCCTTTGACAAATGTTTATTGAGTGCCCCACTGTATACCAAGTGGTATGCCAGGTATCAGAGATACAAAAACAACAATCATATGACAAACAGATTTCCCTGCTGACCGTAAATTATCAAATGCTTACCCTTAAAGTTGGCAGGGAAAGTCCAGGGTCTGCTAGCCTGCAGCCCCTGAGACCTAGAAATGTAACTGTTCAAGCTTAGGATGTCTGAAATCTTAAATGTAAAAAAAAAATGATGACTCAAGCTTATTACTTCACTGGGAGCCCAGGCTGGTTGTAGAATTATCTCTTCAGTAGAAGATCTTCTTAGAAGTCAAGTTAGTAATGTATTAAAATGTATTAATGTATTAAAATGCACACTTTTACAGGATCTAGCCAGAAATGCAGTCAAACTCTCCGGCTTCGCTATCCCTCTACCTAGAACACTATTCCATTAAAATACTCTTTCTTCAAAAATGTTTCATACACTCTTTGCCACATCTACTTCGAGAATGAAGACCATTCTTCGCTATCAGACTGTCGACGTTCCAGAAAATGCGAAGGGATGCGCTATTACTGCGGAGGACCCCAGAGGAACCCTGCAAAGGGACTTTAACCACATCAATGTAGAACTCAGTGTTCTTGGAAAGAAAAAGAAGAGGCCCCGAGTTGACAAATGGTGAGGAAATAGGAATGAACTGTTTGCATTATCTGTAATCACGCACAGAACATGGTCAAGGGCGTTACACTGGACTTCCGTTACAAGATGAGGTCTGTGTGCGCTCACTTCCCCATCAGCATTGTTATTCAAGAGCATGGCTCTCTTGTTGAAATCCGAAATTTCTTGGGTAAAAATACATTGTCCAGGTTCAGATGAGGCCAGGTGTTGCTTGTTCTGTATCATTGTGATTTTTTGTTTGGTTTTGGGTTTTTGTGTGTGTGTGTTTTTTTCCATTTTTCTATTATGATAAAATATACATAGCATGAAATTTACTATCTTACCCCTTTTTGAGTTTGGTTTTGGGTTTTTGTGTGTGTGTGTGTTTTTCCATTTTTCTATTATGATAAAATATACATAGCATGAAATTTACTATCTTACCCCTTTTTGAGTGTCCAGCTTGGACACATTGTTGCGCAGCCATCACCACTATCCATCTCCAGGACTTTTTCATCTTCCCAAACTGAGACTCTGTCCCCATTAAACAACTCCCCAGACCCCGCCCCAGCCCCCTGCAACCACTGTTCTATGAATTTGACTCCTCCGGTTACCTCACGTAAGTAGAATCATATGATATTTGTCCTTTTGTGATTGGCCTCTTTCACTTAGTATAAAATCCTCAATTTCATCTACTTTGTAGCATGTATCAGAAATTCCTTCCCTTTTGAGGCTAATATGCCATCAGATGTATATTTTGCTTATCATACAGCCACATGTCGCTGCTTCAGTCATCCATCAAGGGACTCTTGGGTTGCTTCCACCTCTTGGCTATTGTGAACAATGATGCCATGAACAGGGGTGTGCAAATACCTCTTTGAGACCCTGCTTTCAATACCAACAAGTATGTATGATTGCTGGATCCTAGGGTAGTTCTATCCTTAATTTTTTAAAAAAAATTTTATTTATTTATTCACGAGAGACATGGAGAGAGGCAGAGACATAGGCAGAGGGAGAAGCCGGCCCCCTGCAGGAAGCCTGACATGCAACTCAATCCCAGGACCCCGGGATCAAGCCCTGAGCCGAAGGCAGACACTCAACTGCTGAGCCACTGAGGTGATCTTCTATTTTTAATTTTTGAGGAAGCTTTATACAGTTTTGAGGAATAATGTTTCATAATGTTCGAGGAAGCTGCTACAGCAGCTGTAACCATTTTACATTCCCATCAACAATGCACAAGGGCTGTGGTTTCTCCAAACCCTCGCCAATACTTGCTATTTCTAGTTTTGCTTTTTTTTTTTTTTTTTTTGGTAGCCATCCTAATGGGTGTGGGGTGAATTTATTTTATTTTGTTTTTAAACAAGGCATAGTTTCATCCAATGAAATGCACGGATCTTATTTCCCATTAGAGGAGCTCGGACAGGTGAACACCCTCATGAAATCCACATCCCATCAAGAGAGAACATTTCCAGCATTCTGGAAAATTTCCTCCACCTTTCCCGTCAGTGTGTCCCAGCCCGCCAACAGAGAGCTGTCCCCATGGGAGGGCCGTGCCCCTCCCCGCTCTGCTCCGACTGCAGCGGGACTCCCACGGTGGGGACTGGGGAGGGTTTTGTGGAGCCCAGCACACCTCTCGTGCCCGTGGGGCCAGGGCCACTGTCCCCGCCGGGGAAGAAGATGCCATTGCGCCATCGGGGTCTGGGAGAGGATCTTTGTTTGCGGCTTGCGGAGTTTCCTTCGGCACCGGGCTGTGTCCCAGCTCCTGGCCTCTCCCCCAGCAGAGCTTGTTTGCTTTTGGAGGACTCAGCACAGGATGCGTTGTCCTCTGCTGGATGACAGGGGAGTGATGTCAATCCAGGTGCTTCCCGGGCAGGGCTGGGGGGTGGGGATGGGGTAGAGGCTGGGGTGGGGGGAAGGTTCCCGAAGACAGGGCTGGGACACTGAGCCAATGACATGCCGCAATGCTTACAATAGCTTTTCCCCAAATACGTTCAAACCTTAAAAACGGTGCACTTTTTCTGAACAGCAGGTTCCTGAAAAGCTGCCATCCTGCGAGTCCAGGCCTCTGCCAGGGGTGAGCGGAGTCTCACCCTCATGGTGCATCTGCTGAGTGACAAGTGGTCAAGTCTTTTCCTCTTTCAGAACTTTGCCTTTTCGTTGATTTGTCAACACACGATTATTTCTGCCAGGTGCTTGTGACACGGAACTGAGCAGGACAGGTAGTGGGGGAGAGAGGCATGAACAGGTGATAGCGCATTACCTGAATATCAACCTAAGTGTGGTGAATGGGGTGCATTCGGATCAGGGGTGCAGTGGGGGAGGGGATGGGTTAGACAGGGCACCTGTGATGAGCACCGAGTGTTGCATGTAAGTGATGAAGCACGAAAAATTCTACACCTGAAACAAATATTGCCCTGTAGGTCAACTAGCTGGAATTTTTTTTTTAAAGATTTATTTATTCAGAGAGAGCGGGAGAGAGGCAGAGACACAGGCAGAGGGAGAAGCAGGCGTCATACAGAGAGCCTGATGTGGGACTCGATCCAGGGTCTCCAGGACCACACCCCAGGCTGCAGGCGGCACTAAACCGCTGCGCCACCGGGGCTGCCCAACTAGCTGGAATTTAAATAAAGAGTCGCAGAAAAAAAAAGAAGAAAAGATAAAAATAAACAGAGACTTGCCATGATGCACAGCATGGACATACTCAATCCTGCTGGATGCCACCAAAGCTGCTCCAGGTCCCCCCTCACAGGCAGGCGTGAGATCGACCTTTTCCCCGTATTTATTGGCCATTCCGTCTCCAAATGATGAATTACTACTTCATGCTCGCCCCTTTTCCAGTTAGGTTATTGCTCTTTTTATTTTTTAAGATTTTATTTATTTATGATAGACATAGAGAGAGAGAGAGGCAGAGACATAGGCAGAAGGAGAGGCAGGCTCACTGCCGGGAGCCTGACATGGGACTTGATCTCAGGGCTCCAGGATCGCACCCTGGGCCAGAGGCAGGCGCTAAATCACTGAGCCACCCAGGGATCCCCTATTGCTCTTTTTCTGACTCGTTTGTAAGGATTCTTTGACTCTGCCTCTGCAAATATTTTCTCCCCATCTGTGGCTTGTCTCTCACTACTTTGTAGTGCCTTTTAACTTTGGCTTTGAGTTTTAGTATGGACTGCTTTATCGGCCTTCTTTGTGCTTGTAGTGCTTTAAGTCGGAAGCTTACTCCAGGGCCGCCAGGGTGGCTCAGTCCGTTAGGCGTCCGACTCTTGGCCTGGGGTCAGGTCATGATCTCAGGGTCTCGAGATTGAGCCCGGTGGAGTCTGCTAAAGTTTCTCTCTCCCTCTCCCTCATCTCCTCCCCGCGCTCACTCTCTCTCCCTCTAATAACTAAATAAATCTAAAAAAAAAAAAAAAAAAAAAAAAAAGTTCTACTCCATCCCCAAAGTCATAAAGATTGCCTTCTTGGATTTCATTCTGCAGGGCCTAGGGTTTTATCTTTAGGTTTTATCTTTAGGTGGAAATTCAGTTCTATTTTTTCTTCATGCGGATAACCCACAGCCCCAGGACATGAATTGAAAGTCCCCTCTCTCCCCTACAGAGGGCAATCCGTCACATTTCCACATTTTCTCAGGTCACTGTTCTCAATTGTTGGACAGCTCATCTCTCCTAAGGCAGGAAAGCCTTCAGTTAGTTCAGCTTCCTAATTCATTTTTATATCCAGAGGTGGGGACCTCCCCTTTGTTCTTCAGAGTAGGCAGGTTCTTCTGGGCAGTTTGCTCTCTTAGCACATTTTGGAATCAGCCTGTGAAGTTCCAGTGAAAATCTTATCGATTTTTTTTTAAAGATTTTATTTATGTATTCATGACAGAGAGACAGACAGACAGAGAGATGCAGAGACACAGGCAGAGGTTAGAAGCAGGCTTCGTGCCAGGGAGCCCGACGTGGGACTTGATCCGGGATCTCTAGGATCACACCCCGGGCTGAAGGCGGTGCTAAACCACTGGGCCACTGGGCCTGCCCTCTTATTGGGTTTTGATGGCCGTTGCTTGAAAATTAGGAGCAATTTCTGCAGAACAGATATGATTATAATATTGAGTCTTTCTATTTTTTAGTACTATTGGGGTCTTTATGTTTCTAATGAAGTTTTGTTATTTTATTTTACTTATTTTATTTTTTTTTTTTAGGGATTTTATTTATTTGACAGAGAGAGAGGGGGCCAGAGAGCACAGGCAGGGGGAGCTGCAGAAGGAGAAGGAGAAGCAGGCTCCTCACTGAGCAGGGAACGCATCGCAGGGCTGATCCCGGGACCCTGAGACCATGACCTGAGCTGAATGTGGACACTTAACCAACTGAGCCACCCAGGTGCCCTCAAATTTCATTATTTTATTTGTAAAGGCCTTGCATTTTTAAGATTTATCCTTAAGTACCTTTTAAATGTGTTGCTATGTAAAGGATAGTTTTTAAAACCACATTTCCTAATCGTTGTGCTGGTGAATATAGAGGAAGCAGAGTTTTCAGTACTGATATTGCAGCTCTTTTGCTCCCTTTGATAATCACTCAGCCATGACCTGCCATGCAAGTCCACCCATTTGTCCCTTTCTGACACTCACATCCTCTTGCTGACCTTTGACATGACCTAGGATCTTCACCACCATATTGGAAAGTAGGAGTGACGGCAGGCATGATACAGAAGAAACTTTAAAATAATAAGAGGATGTGATGCCCAACTATATGCTAATATATTTTTTAAAGATCTTTATTTATTTATTTTAGAGAGAGAGAGAGGGCACATGAGGGAGGGCAGAGGGAGAAGGAGAGAGAATCTCAAGCAGATTCTGCACTGAACTTGGAGCCTGTCGCCAGGCTTGATCCCATGACCCTGAGATCACCACCTGAGCTAAAACCAAGAGTCTGATGCTTAACCGACTGCACCAGTCAGATGCCCCTGTGCTAATATATTTGACCCTTTCATTGAAATGAATGGTTTCCCAGGAAAAATAAAAATTTCAAAATCTGGATCTAAAAGAAACAGGCATACTTTTTATTGCCCCTTTGCTGTATCTTTTACAATTATTTTCAGGCTATCTTTCCCCTTTTATAAGGGAAAATAATGTAGGGTAGCAGGGGGGAAAAAAAAAGAAAGAAAGAAAAGACAAGACATATCTCCGGTTACAGCCAGGTTGCCAGCCTGGTGGCCACAGAGTAGACAACAGGAAAGCGTCCGGGGTCTAAGTCCTAAAAAACTGTGTCCTTCTTTCTGTCTCTTTGCACTCTGGTCTAAGTTGGACAGCATTTGTCTTCTTTCATGTTTCTGCCATTGTCATTTAACAAGATGGGCAGGTTGTTTAGCACAGAAAGTTAGCGCTTGCCGTTTACCTAGGCATTTGTTTAAACAGAATTTCTTTCTCTTATTTTTAAAATGCAATTTCTTATTGCCGTTGCCTTCTTTTCTCTTCCCTGTTCTGTGCACCAAGATGGGCAGCGGGTGCAAATGACATGTCTCCTTCTCTCCTCTGCTCCAGGACCATCCTTCTGTGCAGCACAGGTGGTGTTGGAGGTCCCTTCGTGGAGAGCTGGCCCTAGCCACATCTTAGATGATTGACCCACAGTGGTTGGGAAGGACATGAGTGGGGGAGTTCACGTGTGCAAGGTGGGGGCACTTCTTGGGTTTGGGTTAGCAGCGATCCCTATTCACGCCATGTGCTGCCATTGAAAGGGAGTCTTTCCCAAACCATTAGAAGCCACCTCATTCACAGTGGTCTTTGGATAAAAACTTTGGTTGACTTTGCATTCCTGGAAGAATGTGATACCATTGGGGAGAAGTTGGTATTATCATTTTACCTAAAAGTCGGAAAGTAGGAAGGAGTCACTTGTCATTCCAGACACTGCTCAGATACCAGGAAGACATCGAAATGGACTGGGGCATGATCACTATGGTTTGATTGTGTGTGTGGTAAAAACAAAACAAGAAAACCCAACATAAAGATAACATTTGCCACCTTAATAGTTTTAAGTGTCCAATTCAGCAGTGTTAAGTCTACTTACACTGTTGTGCAACAGATCTTCAGAACCTTTCCATCTTGTGGAACTGAGACTCTAGCTCCATAAAACAGTAACTCCCCAATCCCCCTCCCAAAGTCCCTGGCAACAACCCTTCTACTTTCTGTCTCCATGAGTTTGACTCTAGGAAGCTCAGAGAAATGGAGTCATACACTATGTATGCAGTCCTTTTATGGCTGGCTTATTCCAACCATATTGTAGCACATGTCAGAATTTTCTGCCTTTTTAAGTCTGAATAATGTTCCACTGTGTGGGTGCACTTCAGTCTTCTCAGCCAATCATCTATCGATGGACACTTAAACTGTTTCCACCTCTCAGCTCTTGTGAAAGATGCCACTTTGAATGTGAGTGTTCAGATATCTCTTAGAGATATATGCTTTCAGTTCTTTTGGGTATATAACCAGAAGTAGGATTCCTGGACCAAATGGTAGTTCTGTTTTTAGTGTTTTGAGGAAACTTCATACTGTCTTCTATAGCAACTGCATTGATTTACATTTCCTCCAGCAATGCACAAAAAGTTCCAATTTCTCCATATTTTTGCCAACACTTCTTTTCTTTTTCTGGTTTTTCATAATGGCCATCCTAATGGATATTGTAATGTCTCCTTGTGGTTTTGATTTGTACTTTTCTGATGGTTACTGAAGTTGAGCCTCTTTTCATATGTTTATGGGCCAGTTGCATATCATTCTTGGAGAAATGTCTACTCAAATCCCCTACCCATTTTTTAACTGGGCTATTTGATTTTTTTGTTGTTGAGTTGTAGGAGTTCTTAATATACTCTGGATATTAACCCCTTATTAGATATTATCAGTATTTCCTCTTATTCCTTTTCAGTGTGTTGAATGTGTCTTTTGATGAATGAAAGTTTTGAAGTTTGATGTGGTCCTGTGTGTCTTGATTTTGTTAACTATATGCCTGCGTGGACTCAAAACTCTGTAGGGGTTCTCCTATTTCTGGTGATGTGCTATCAAGCCAGGGTATCCTGTGGTCATATTTCTTGATTTCCTTCCAGCCTGAAGCTCTTAGACTTGGAATTCATGAAAGTTCTTCATGGCAAAATCAGTGTTGTTCCTGAGATCTGCCAAAGCAGATTGCCCTCACCTGAGGGAGATGGGAGTTGGCAGCTGGTCCTAGGTATTTTTCTTTCGGATCCATGGGGGCAGTGCAGAGAGAGCCAGATCCTAGTGTCAGTTCCAAAAAAGAGCAAAGCCCCTTTGAACAAGGAAGCATTATTGGTTTGCTGAAAATAAAAAGTAAAGACAAAAAGTTTTGACCAGTAAGAGAGAAAGAACATCTCCAGAGGTTGCCAACCATCTCCGTTCAGTACTCAAAGGGCACTTAGAGCCCCTGCTCTGATCTGGGTCCTGGGCTGGGAGCTCTGAGCAGCCAGGGGTCAGAGAGGGTGTGTTGCTGCCTTTGTGTGTTACAGTGCCCCCCCCCCCCCCGCCTGCCTTCCCCACACCTAGGGCTGGCCTCACCCCTCGGGCCACCTCCTCTGTCTTTTGAAAACCGCGCACAGCCCATGTCCAGCTCATTGGCTGGTGTTGGAGGGCCTCTGTGGGGGTCTTGGGGCAGACCTCCCTCCCCTCTGCTCCCTCTCATCTGTCCATCCAAGCTTGGCCACGCCAGCTGAGCCTTAGTAGAAACAAGAACAGGGAACTGGGAGTTATCTATTCCTTTCTTTTTCCTTCCTTTCTTTCCATTTCTTTTTACAACAGCAAAAAGATGGTGAGGTTTTCCTGTGTCCCCTTGCTATGGGCTGAATTGTGCCCCCCACCCCCTAAACCCATCATAACTCCCAGGATTTTTATAACGGGACTGCATTTGGACACAGGGTCTTTATTTTTTTTTAAGATTTTATTTATTCATGAGAGACACAGAGAGAGAGAGAGAGAGAGAGAGAGAGGCAGAGAGAGGAGCAGGCTCCATGCCGGGAGCCTGATGTGGGACTCGATCCCGGGACTCCAGGATCATGCCCTTGGGCAGGTGCTAAACCACTGAGCCACTCAGGGATCCCCTGGACACAGGGTCTTTATAAAGATGTGGTTAAGTTTATTTATTTTTTTAAAGATTTATTTATTTATGATAGAGAGGGGGGGGGGCAGAGACACAGGAGGAGGGAGAAGCAGGCTCCATGCCGGGAGCCCGACACGGGGCTCGATCCTGGGACTCCAGGATCACACCCTGGGCCAAAGGCAGGCGCTAAACCGCTGAGCCACCCAGGGATCTCCTAGATGTGGTTAAGTTTAAAATGAGATCACATGGGTGAGCCCTAATCCCTCCTGACTAGGGTCCTCCTAAGAAAAGGAAGTTGGGACACAGACACGGAGGAAGACCACGTGAGGGGACACAAGAGAATGAGAGCCATCACAAGCCACAGAGAGAGGCCTCGGGAGAAAGCCCCCGGCCACCACCTTGATCTGGGGCTTCCAGCCTCCAGAGATGAGAGAAACACATTTCTGCTGTTCAAGCCCTGCGGTCTGTGCTACTTCGCTCCGGCAGCCCCAGCGAGCCGGGAAACACCCCCCGGGGACCCCTTCTTTCCCCCAATAGAACCCCAGGAGTCACTTAGGACCTCCAGCAGCCGCATCCCACTGTCAGCGTTATTGTGAAACTCTCCCAAGACTCGCTTGTAATATTGGCAAGTGGTTGTGAGCCGTGAGCCCGGCATCCTGTCGTGAATGGGTACGCTCCTTAGTGAAATGCCACTTTCAGCCCTCGGCTTCCCGGCGCTCTTGGCAACGGCCCGACCTCATGTTCCAAATAGGAAAAGGCGGGTTGATTTAAAGACTTAAGACGTTGTTAGGCGTTACCTTGATTTATGAAAAAATAATATTAACCAGTGGAATAACAATAGCTCACCATTCACCTGCGGCCTGTGAGGCTAATAAAACGGGCACATTAATCTCTATTGTGATGACATCAATTTGTACCAGGCAGTTCTTCCGAGTTAAGAAATGTGTTATGTTGTTCCAAACGTACGTTTGCTTGCTCCGGGGTTGTGTTAAGTGGTTCCAAAAATCGAGCGTGTATATTTTCTCTGGGGAAACTCTTGTATATTATTTCAGCTGAAAACATCTCTCGCGCACAATTAACTAATAATCAGTGGGAAAAATCAGCGTTTGTCCTGCAGGCCCAGCCGGACCCTCTGCTGCCGGGAGATGTGGGAGACGGGCCCGTCGGGGCGGGCGCTCGGGGTCCCATTCTTCGGGGCTGGGCGGCCGAGCTCGAGCACTGCCTGGGGAGGAAGCGCGGCTGGGGGCCGTTCCTGTTTTGTCTCGCTGGGATCCAAAGAGACGTGGAAGCCTGTTCCCGCGCTCAGCCGAGAGGCCCCGGGCACAGCCGCCCAAGCTGTGCGGCCTGGATCTCTTGAGGAAACCCGCTCAAAAGAATGACTTCATGAGAGCAGAACGAAAATCTGCTGGTTTTTCTTGTTATTCTCATTTCCCAAGGGAAAGCTAATCTGGAGAAACACAGAACCTCGGGAGGCCAATAAAACGGGGCAGTAGGAGAAGTGAGATTGTTTCATTGTTGCCACCGAGAACTCCAGTTTGTTTTTATTGCTTTTCTTTTTTCCCTTCAGGAAGAGCACTGGGTTAAGGGCCCTGATAGATTTTTCTTGCACCCCCTGGTTCTGGCTTTCCCCCCATTGTTCCAGCTGCCTTTTTATCACCGAGATCTGTGTCAAGTTCAATGCCGTGCTTGTTTCATGTACTGGTTCCCGCCGCCGGGCTGCCCGGGGTTCCCCGCGAGTGGCCCCGTTACCATGCTTTCGGGTTGCAAATGGCCCTGAGCGGCCTTGAAACCAGCTCAGCGGGGTCGGCGGGATGGCAGCGTCTCCGGACTGTCCCCTCCGAGTTTCCCAGCCCCGCCTCGGGCGGGCAGGTGGGCAGGTGTGCAGGCACCTGCCATGGGTCAAAAGCCTGTCTTTGCACTTGTGGGTGCCTCGGTGGTGGGGTTCAGCGAGGTCCAGCCTGCTGGGTCTGAGCGCTCCGGCTGCCCCCTGCGTCTGGTCATGAGAAGCCACTTACTGTACAGAAACATACAACCAGAGGCAGAAATGACGTAGCATCACGGGCTGGGGTCACTGCCCTGGAATGTCAGGATGGAGGCAGGGGACCTAGAGCATCATGCAGAGAGCCGAAACGCCTTCATGTGCAAGAGGACAGTTCAGTGTGTGGGAACTGAGTGGAGTTCAATAGTGGGGAAGTCTAGGCAAGGAAAGGAGGGAGGAGGCAGGGGGTGTGGGGTTCCCATTCTACCCCGGTAGCTCCCAGATGGAGCCGTCCAGTTAACTGGAGGGAGCAGGGACCTAGCCCTGAGCCCTGAGCCCTGGAGTTTATTTGCAGGGCTAGTGGAGGGGGCCTCCTGTCCTGCTCGAGGAGGCCTGGGGAGATTTGATTCTAAATTGGAGGATGGCGACATCTGAAACAGAGGCCTAGATGAACGATTTGGGGGTCTCAGCATGTAAATCCCTCTTTAACTGCCCAGAAATGAGTCATCCAGGAGCACCTAGGTCCTCCACTGACAGGGAGCCCAGAAAGGCCCCTCCTGTGTCTGCCTGAAACCCCCAGCCTGACCCTTGTGTGTGTCTGACGCCCAGACCTCGTGAGACGGCTCTGGGCAGCCCCACCCACCATCTGTCCCAGGGTGAGCTCTAACACACCATTTGAACCGTGTGGAAAGTTAAATTCATCTAGAAGGAGCATATATCACATGAAAATGCTGTCCTTGTTTGTGGTAGTCATGGTTGTCAGCAGTGCTCTGCTTCTGTTAAAATGGGATTTTCTTTTAATCTTGGGGGAAGAAAGGTATCACATCCTCCCCAGCTGGTGTGCCGGGGCACAGACCCGTCGCAGTGTCTTCTATCACTTAGGGCTCTTGAGAGTTCGGGGATCTGCGAGGGCTGGGCAGAGCCTGTGCTTGGGCGGAATGAGGCCACAGCGCTCCAGGAATCCCACCTGGGTTGGGACTGTCTTACCTAAACCTTTAACCTGCCGATACTGAACCGTTGCTCCCAGGGAAAGTACAGCCTCATGAGCCACTGGTCACAACATTTCATTCATCATCAATATACAACGTACACGTTTTGGTGTTAAAGACACTATATTGAGGGGCACCTGGGTGGCTTAGTTAAGCGTCTGCCTTCAGCTTGGGTCATGATCTCAGGGTCTGGGATCGAGCCCCGTGTCGGGCCTCCTGCTTGCAGGGCATCTGCTTCTCCCTCTCCTCCGTACTCGTGCTCTCTCTCTCAAATAAATAAATAATTTAAAAAAAAGTTCTAAAGACTATATATTTTTAAAAGATTTTATTTATTTATTCATGAGAGACACGGGGAGAGAGAGAGAGAGGCAGAGACACAGGCAGAGGGAGAAGCAGGCTCCATGCAGGGAGCCTGACGTGGGACTCGATCCTAGGTCTCCGGGATCACGCCCTGGGCCAAAGGTGGTGCTAAATTACTGAGCCACCCGGGCTGCCCTAAAGACTCTATATTGAATATGTATTGTTAATTCTTTAACATTAAACTCACAGCCAACAGGGCTACATTGGGCTTGAATGAGGCTCATCTAACGTGTATTTTCTCATGCCAGGCTCATCCCAGCCTTCTTGTGAATAGGGACACCGGACAGCACCTCACCTGCAAAGTAGAGACAGCAGGACCACCTGAGGCCAAACAAAATGACAGCATGTAGAGGCAGCAGCAGGTGCCCACCGGGCTGCCTCGGCCCACCCCCAGAGCCAGGCCTGGCACACTGGCCACACGAGTGGGTGCCAGCAGGCCCCCAGCACCAAGGGACTCCCAGGTATGTGTGGGGGGGGCACAGGCAGCGTTCATGACACACCCCTGTGGCACACAGCCTCCTGCACCCTGAACCAACATGAGAGCCTGAATGTCACACCCACTGGCCTGGCTTGGCGGAAGCACCTCCCGATGAGGGTGTGGCTGCTTTTCCTGTTTTCTCCAGGCCAGGTGACACCGCAGAGCAGCGGAGCAGGATCCAGAGGGATGATTTGGTCCAGTATCCACTTCTATTTTCCTTCTAAAGATACAGCGCATGTCGGGGCTGGTAGCCTCCGAGACCCTGCTGGGGCAGGAGCGCACTGGGATCTGGCTGTGACCCTCTGGGGCTGTCCAGGAGAACCGGCCATGGAATGGGCCACGTCTCTTCGCTGCTCACCTGTTGCTTTACCCCCACTTTCCTCCTGGCTGCTGAGCCCCGGCTGAGAGTCTCAGAGGGAAGCTCTGTGCTGCCTCTGGGGGTCCTGAGGGGTTCCTGCTCCTGTGCCTGGAAGATTGCTGCTGCCACCAAACTCACTACAGATGAGCCATCACACCTCTCCCTTTCCCGTCACCTCTCCTTGGCCCCATGGTCTAAGTGGGGAGTGTAGGAGGAGGGGGGGTTCTCCAACCTGGAACACTGTCCCCCCTGGCATGCAGGACCCCCCTCCCTGGAGTTTGCTATCCTACTGACCATCACTGTGAGAGCACGCACACAACTGACCTCCCAACCCAGGCTCTTGGAAGGATCCTTCCTTTCCCAGCCTCCTGGTTCCTTGCAAGTGCTATAGGACAAAGCAGTCCTTAACCCCTTGGGGGTGGGGGTGGAGCATGAACCCCTTAAGTAGCTTGGTGAGCCCTAAAGAACCCCTAAAAGTGGTCTACATTCATAGATGGAAGAACTGCTAAATCTTGGCTCAAGGTGACTGAAAATAAAGACGCATTTTGTTTTTTATTTTTTTTAAGATTTTATCTTTATTTATTCATAGAGACAGAGAGAGAGAGAGAGGCAGAGACACAGGCAGAGGGAGAAGCAGGCATCATACAGAGAGCCCGACGTGGGACTCTATCCAGGGCCTCCAGGATCACACCCTGGGCTGCAGGCGGTGCTAAACCACTGCGCCACTGGGGCTGCCTTAAAGATACATTTTGTTTCCCCATCCACCTTTGTGGACACCCTGAACACCCTCCATGGGCCCAGCTAGGAAGCCCTGGGACAAGCATGTACAAACATATCGATGGTCCCAAGGTGTGCACAGCCACCAGGGAGAGGCATTTGCAAAGTGTGGTTTCTGCAAACGGAGCCTACCTCCTCTAGCTCCCCAGACCTGCCTCCTGTTTCACTTTGCTCCAGACTTTGTCTCCATTCGGGGCTGGGACCAGACTCCAGGAGGCATGACACACTCTGGGCTGGGTTTTCACGTTTGGTCAGGGTTAGAGCCCATGCCAGCTATAGAGCCTTTGATGGGGAAGGGGACAGAGCAGACCCCAGGGGGAGGGGTCAGGGGGCAGGGAGCCTAACCTGCAGGCAGAAGGCATGTGAGCACTACGGCGGCACGAGGGCACCCCAGATAGGCTGCAGACAGTCTTCACCCCTCCACTGTGGAAGATTCTGTCCTAGAGTTGAGAAGAATCTCGTGAGGTGGGTGTGATGCTCCTCCAATGGTGGGCAAAAACCTTGGGACCTCTGCTTCTGGTCACCTGCCTTCCCCCAGGCCTGTAGAGCATCTTTCCATGCTGGGACACCAGCCTCTGGGTCTCATGGTCCCTTCCTGATGGGGCATCGCCTTAAGAGGGGTACTTTCTGTGTACAGTTGTTTTCTGGCTAGGGCAAAAAATACATAATAAAACTTATCATTTTAACCATTTTTAAGTGTACAGTTCAGTGGCATTAAGTACATTCACACTGAGCAGCCGTCAGCACCATCCATCCCCAGAGCTCTTTCAACCTGCAAAACTGAAGCTCTGTCCCGTGAAGCCCTAACTCCCCATCCTCCCCCAGCCCCGGGCAGCCACGCTTCTCTTTCTGGGTCTATAAATTTGACTCCTCTAGGGGACCGCACATACGTGGAATCCTCCAGTATTTGTCCTCTGTGTGTGGCTTGTTTCACTGTCCCCAGAGCCCATCCTCATTGTAGCACGTGTCACAATCTCCTTCCTTTTTAAGGCTGAGTAATGTTCCAACACGTGGATAGACTATATTTTGTCCATCCATTGCTCTGTTGGTGACAGTTGGGTTGCTTCCACCTTTTGGCTGTTGTGAATCTTGCTGCCATGAGCATGGGTGCAAGGACGGGTGCTTTCAGACGTTTGACATTTTCCTGCTTCTATGAATGTTACCATTTAGATTTTTTTTTACACTTGGAAAGGGTTTGGCAGTGACCCCGAGTCATTTTAGTTCCATGGTTCCACAGTTTTTTTCATGTTCCCAACACACTTGGTGGCCCGGGGGACCGGTGGGGGGACCTGTGTGCTCACTTGGACCGGGGCATCAGCAGCAGCCGCGCTTCCATCATCTCAACAGGCAGAGACCAGCCAGACCGAGGGGTCGTGGAGGCTTTAATCCCAGACCCTGAGAGGAAAAATCAGCCAGATGGCCTCTCATCTCATGAGAGGTGTGTGCAAACCTGACTGCCCAGGATAGAAATCGGGACTAGATGCAACTCCACCCAGCCCCCCAGTCATCGCTGGCCAATGGCCCTCGAGTGCATGGCAGAGAGCTGGTTAAGGCCTCCACGATCTGGACAGTGTTGGGAGGTGGTACCCAGGAGCCCTTGGTTAGAGAGGATGGGTGCCTGTGGGGTACCAGGGGGTTGGAACAAGAGGTTCCCTTTCTTGGCCTCACTGCTGGAGATTACCACTTGAATTCACTGGCTTCTCTGAATCCTTCTAGAATCTGTCCTGAGTCTCAGGTCCGATGTTACAGAGAAGGGGCCTGGGGATGTACAGTTTTCTCCCCTCACTGAAGAGAGGAGCAGGGCCCATCCTAGTGGTGCTGGGTGAGAGGGAAGCTCAGAGCACCTGGCCTTCTCGGCTGAGGAGGGCGGGGTCGCAAGGCCACCACCCAGGCCTGGGCTCTGTGCCTGCGGGCGCTCACTGCCCTCTAGCGGTGCGATGGAGGCAGGTGCAGTGTTTGGGATCGTGCTCCCGGAACGGCGCGGCTGCTGAGCGATTGCAGGCAAAGCCCGGGATCCTCCCCTCCCACGCGGTTTCAGTACACGCCTCAGGTGCTGTGCGCATAGGAGATGAATTACACACGGTGACAGGCTGGAGTTGTGTCCTCTGAAAAGTCGTATGTCCTAACCCCCAGTACCTCGGAATGCGACATTGTTTGGAGATGGGGCCTTTATTTTTTTTTTAAGTTTTGTTTATTTAAGTAATTTCTACACCGGATGTGGGGCTTGAACTCACCACCCTGAAATCGACAGCCACAGGCTTTTCCGACTGAGCCAGCCTGCCCCTGAAGAAGGAAGCTTTAAGGAGCTGATTACATTCTTCTCAAGTTCATATGGAACATTCTCCAGGATTCATACTCTATGAGGCCATAAGACAGGCTTCAATAAATTTTATTTTTTTTAAGATTTTTTTATTTATTCATGAGAAACACACAGAGAGAGAGAGAGAGAGAGAGAGAGGCGGAGACACAGGCAGAGAGAGAGAAGCAGGCCCCATGCAGGGAGCCTGATGTGGGACTCGATACCAGGACTCCAGGATCACACCCTGGGTGGAAGGCAGATGCTAAATCGCTGAGCCACGCAGGCGTCCCCTTCAATAAATTTTAAAAGATTGAAATCAGACAAAGTATCTTCTCCAACCACAACTGAATAAAATTTAGAGATCAATAATCCGAAGGAAATTCAGGAAATTCACAAGAATGTGGAAATTAAACAACATTGAACTAAATAAACATTGGGTCAAAGAAGAAGTCATAAAGGAAATTAGAAAATACTTTGAGATATATTAAAATAAAAATACAACATACTAACGCTTACATGATACAGCTAAAACCGTGCTGAGAGAGAAATGTAAAGCTCTAAGCACTTATATTAGGAAAGAAGAAAAATTTCAAATCAATAACCAAAATTTCCACCTTAAGAAACTTAAGGAACTTAAAAACTGGAAAAGAAAGAGTAAACCTAATGCAAGCCAAAGGAAGAAAATAATAAAAATTAGAATGAAAGTGTATTAAAAAGAACAGAAAAACATGGGCAGCTGGGGTGGCTCAGCGGTTTAGCGCCACCTTCAGCCCAGGGCCTGTTTTTGGAGACCAGGGATCGAGTCCCATGTCCTGCTCCCTGCATGGAGCCTGCTTCTCCCTCTGCCTGTGTCTCTGCCTCTCTGTCTCTGTGTCTCTCATGAATAAATAAATAAAATTTTTTAAAAAGAATAGAAAATTAAGAGAAAAAAAAGAATAGAAAAACAATAAAGAAATCAACAAAACCAAAAGTTCGTGTTTTATGATTATCTTTTGCTAGACTGACCAAGAAAAAAGAGGAAGACACGAATTGCTAAAATCAGAAATGAAAGAGAGCTCATCACTATCAATGTTACAGAAATTTAAAAGACTGGAAAGGGATACTATGAACACTTGACTGCCACAGTGTGCAGAATAATGTCAATGTCATAACCCCTGGAGCCCATGAATATGTTATGTTATGTGGTAAATAAGATTTTGAAGATATGACTAAATTAAGGTTCTTTTTTTTTTAAAAGATGTTATTTATTGATTCATGAGAGACACACAGAGAGAGGCAGGCTCCCTTCAGGGAGCCTGATGAGGGACTCGATCCCAGGACCCCAGGTTTCCAACCTGAGCCGCAGACACTCAACCACTGAGCCACCTGGTGCCCCTAAGTTAAGGTTCTTGATCTGGACGGGCCAATGCAATCACATGGATCCTTATAAGAGAAAGGAGGCAGAGGGTTAGTCAGGGATTTGAAGATACTACACTGCTGGCTTTAAAAGAATACAAGTGGCCTTTGAAAATTGGAAAAGGCTAAGGGAACAGATTGTCCCCCGGAGACTTCAGAAGGTATGCAGCCTTGCTGACACCTTGATTTTAGCTCTGCAAAATTCATTTCAGTTACCTAACCTCAGGAGCTCTATGATATTAAATTTGTGTTACTTTACGCCAGTAAATTTGTGATCATTGTTTCAGTGCAATAAGAAACGAGTATATATGCCAACACATTAGATAACCTTACATAAAAAAGACACATTTCTAGAAAGCTAGAAACTACTGAAACTGACTAGAGAAGAAAAAGAATATCTGAGTATACTTATGAGTAGAGAGATTCAGTTGTTAATCAAAAATTTTCCATGAGAAAAGCCCAGGGCCAGATGGTGAAACTGGTGAATACTACCAAATATTTTTTTAATTGTTTTTTTTTCATTTGTTTTTAATGAAGTTCGATTTGCCAACATACAGTATAGCTACCAAATGTTTTTTTTTAATATTTTATTTATTTATTCATGAGAGACACACACAGAGAGAGAGAGAGAGAGGCAGAGACACAGACAGAGGGAGAAGCAGGCTCCATGCAGGGAGCCCGACATGGGACTCAATCCCAGGACTCCAGGATCATGCCCTGGGCTGAAGGCGGCGCTAAACCGCTGAGCTATCCAGGCTGCCCAGCTACCAAATGTTTAAAGGTTTACCACCAATCTATTCAAACTCTCCCCCCAAAAAATTGAAGGGGAGGGGACACCCCCAACTTACTCTATGAGGCCAGAGTTATCCTGCTTGCAGGACCAGACAAAAACATCACAAAAGGAGAAAACTACAAGCCCCTATGAAAACTACAATATCCCCTATGAATCTAAACATCAAAATCTTCAACAAAAACTAGTGAATCAAATCCAGAACATCTAAAAAGGATTCTATACCGTGACTAAGTAGTATTTGTATCAGGAATGTTGGTTCAATAATCAACCGATGCAATAACCATATCAATGGAATAAAGGACCAAAGAAATGCATGACCATCTCAACAGATGCAGAAAAAAGCATCTGATGGAATCCAGCAAGCTTTTATATTAAAAACAAACAAAGTAGGAATATAAGGGAACTTCCTCAACCTGATCCTCACAGGTTACATCCTAAGACTGAAAGCTTTCCCTGATGATCAGGAACAAAACAAGGCCGTTCTCTTTTGCTGCTGTATCCAAAATTGTGCTGGAGGCTCTAGTCAGGCCAATTAAGAAAGAAAATGAGGGGCACCTGGGTGGTTGAGTCAATGAAGCATGTGACTCTTGATCTCGGGGCTGTGGATTTGAGCCCCACGTTTGGTGTAGAGATTACTTAAAAATAAAAGTTTAAAAAAAGAAAGAAAGAAAACGAAATAAAAGATTAGAAAAGGAAAAGTGAAACTATTTGCAAATAACACGATCTCATATCTAGAAAATCCTCAGGAATTAAAACAATTAGAGCTAATAAACTACTTCAGCAATGTTGCAGGATATAAGGTCAATATACAAAACTCAATTCTATGCCTACACACTAAAAACGAGCAATATGAAAATGAAAGTAAGAAAACGGTTCCTTGTACAATAGCATGAAAATAATACAATACTCGGAATACATTTAATCAAAGAAGTGGTCTTGCACTTGTACCAGTGCTCTTGTACAAAACATTGTAGAAGAAATTAAAGAAGACGTAAGTAAATGGAAAGACATTTTGTATTTGTGAATTAGAAGACATAATATAGCAATGGCAATACTCCCCAAACCGATTTACAGATCCAGAACAATGTGACTTTGTTGAGGAAACTGACAAGCTGATCCTAATATTCAGGTGGAAGTTGAGGGATCCCTGAATAACCAAAATAATCTTGAAATAGAAGAACAAAATTGGAGGATTCCTATTTCCTGATGTCAAAACGTATTACAGAGCTGCAATAATCAAGGTTCTATGTTATTGGCATAAAGATAGACATATAGGTCAATGGCATAGAGCCAAGAATCCACAAACTCACACATTTATGTGCAAATTTTTGATAAGGGTGTCAGACAATTCAGTGGGGGGAAAGAAGACTCTTTACAACAAATCATGCTGGAAGAACTAGATATCCAGTTTCAAAAGAATGAAGTTAGACCCTCATCTCACACCATACACAAAAATTGACTCAAAATTGATCAGCACTAGTAAGAACTAAACTATAAGAACTAAAGTAAGAACTTAGAACTAGGGTAAGGACTAAAACTATAAAACTGTTCAAAGAAAACGTAAGTATACATCTTCATGACCTTGAATTTGGCAGTGGTTTCCTAGATAAATCACACCAAAAGTACAGGCAACCAAAGAAGAAAATAGACAAACTGGACATCTTCAGAACTTCAATACTTTCGTGTTTCAAAGGATACCACCAAGAAAGTGAAAAGACAGGGGTGCCTAGGCGGTTCAGTATGCTAAGCGTCTGACCCTTGATTTCAACTCAGGTCATATCTCAGGGTCATGAGATTGAACCCCACATTGGGCTCAGCACTGGGTGTGGTGCCTGCTTGGGGTTCTCTATCTGTCTATCCCTCTATCCCTTAAAAAAAAGGTGAAAACACAACCCCCACAGGATGGGAGAAAATACTTGCAAATTATATGTCTGATGAGGGATGGGTATCTAGAATGTGTAAAGAGCTTTTACAATCCAACAATGGAAAGCCAAATAACCCAATTTAAAAATAAGCAAAGGACTCGGATAAACATTTCTCCAAAGAAGATATAAAAATAAGTACAGGGAATCCCCGGGTGGCTCAGCGGTTTAGCGGCTGCCTTTGGCCCAGGGCGCGATTCTGGAGTCCCGGGATCGAGTCCCGCGTCAGGCTCCCAGCATGGAGCCTGCTTCTCCCTCCTCCTGTGTCTCTGCCTCTCTCTCTCTCTCTCTCTCTCTCTCTCTCTCTCTATGTCTGTCATAAATAAATAAATGAATGAATCTTTAAAAAAAATAAAAATAAATAAAAATAAGTACATAGAAAGATATTCAACATAATTAGCCACCAAGGAAATGTAAATCAAAGCCACAATGAGGTAGATCTGATTTCATACCCACTAGGATGGCTATAATCAAAAAGATAGACCATAACAAGTACTGCAAGGACATGGGAAATGTGAACCTTCCTACGTTGCTCAGGAGAGTGTAAAGTGATGCAGCTGCTGTGGAAAACATTCTGGCAGTTACTCAAAAAGTTAAATACAGAATAACCATAAAACTCGGCAATTCCACATGTACGGATATACCCAAGAGAACTGAAAGCACGTGCCCATGCAAAAACTGGTACACAATTGCTTCTGGCAGCATTATTCATAACAGCCAAGAGATGGAAATGACCCAGATGTCAATCCACGGAAGTACGGCTGCACAGCACGTCGTATACACGTACAGTGGAATACTATTCAGCTATGAAAAGGAATTAAGTTCTGATTCAGGCTATGACACAGGATGAACCTTGAAATCCTGCGAAGCGGAAGAAGTCAGACACAAAAGGCCACATACTATGATTACCTGAGCGCCCAGAGTAAGCGAAGCTGTAGAGACAGGTTCAGGGCAGAGGCGAGAGTGGGGAGTGACTGATGAGGGGTATGGAGCTTTTGGGGGAGGCGATGAAAAGATTCTGGGACCGGATAGTTTATGATGTTGCACAACTTTTAAAATATACTAACAACCACTGACTCATACACTTTAAAAAGTGACTCACGGCGAACGAATTACATGCCATTAAAACACACACATGAAAATCCAAATCAAAGAGGTAGTGAGAGAGAGCGAGAGCGCCTTGATCCGACTAGAAGGATGGTGGGTGTGTTGTGGGGGTGCAGCTGGAGGACCGAGGGAGGTCTGCTCTTCACTTCCTTGCAGAGTGAGGGTCCCAATGAGTAGACTTGGACCATTTTCCTTATAAATAACAGGCCAGTACCAGAAAAAGCAGCGTGGCTAAAATACTTTGTGTTTCTTTCTCTTCCAGGATAAAATAAATGTCTTTTTGCTCACGAACAGGTTTGATGAAGTGTGTCTGTGCCTGGTGTGGGAAGGATCCCCCCCACCCCTGCCCACGCAGCCCGGGCAGAAGGAGCTACGCGGGGCAGTGTCTGTGCTCCTGCCCACACCCTCTGCTCAGAGCCAGGATTCAAAATGTTCCCACCCCATGGCAGAGGGGCGCCTGTGGAACCCTCGGGAAGAAACCAGAGCCGGCTGGTGTCAGGTGGTTGGAAGGAACTGTGTTCTATTGTTATGCTGTCAGATGTGGTGATGGGATTGGGATTATATTTTTAAATTCTTAGCTTTTAATGTCTCCCAGAATATTGAGGGATAAAATGTGTCTGGGCAGTGCTGGCAAACACTTGAGCAAAAGGGAAAAAAAAGAGAGAGAGAGATGAAATAGATATGACAAAACGTTAGTATTATTTAAATTTAGCTGATGGGGATATGGGTTGCATTTAGTGTTTTCTCAGACAGATCTAGAGCTATATCCATGTGTCTCTATATCGCTTCTCTATGTAGCTAATATCTGTATCCATATAGGTATACAGATGTCTATCTGCTTAATATCTATAGTTATGTGAGAAAAATTAAATGGAATTCTCATATACCTGCATCTGTGCTATATCTCATATCTTTACATAAGAAAATGTTAAATGGAGGGCAGCCCGGTGGCTCAGCGGTTTAGCGCAGCCTTCGGTCCAGGGCGTGATCCTGGAGACCCGGGGTCGGGTCCCACGTCGGGCTCCCTGCATGGAGCCTGCTTCTCTCTCTCTGTGTCTCTCATGAGTAAATAAATAAAATCTTTTAAAAAAAGAAAGAAAAAGAAAATGTTAAATGGAATCTCCATAGACTCATCAGCTAGATTTTAAAAGTATTAACGTTTTGTTAATAAATATCTATATCTGTCTAAATATGATGATTTTCCATTTAAAAAGTGCCTACATGGAAGTACACACTCAAAGATGTTTTTTTCCCCTTTATTTTTTTTCCTTTACAGAGCTGGGTGTAGGAAGGGGCAGAGAGAGAGAGAGAGAGAGAAAGAGAGAATCTTAAGTAGGCTCCACACTGGGTGGAGCCTTGGGGCTCTATCTCACGACCCTGAGATCATGACCTGAGCTGAAATCCTGTCCGATGCTTAACCACCTGAGCCACCCAGCCACCCACAAAGGTATTTTTTTTTTTTCACTTAACTCATTACTTCTAGAGAATTTTGCTCTTTGTTGTGGTGGTGGTGGTTCTTTTAAAGATTTTATTTTTAGCCCAGGTGGCTCAGTGGTTTAGCGCCGCCTTCAGCCCAGGGCCTGATCCTGGAGACCTGGGATCGAGTCCCACGTCGGGCTCCCAGCATGGTGTCTCTGCCTCTCTCTCTCTCTCTCTCTCTCTGTCTCTCAAGAATAAATAAAAAAATAAAATAAAAAATAAAGGTTTTATTTTTTAAGTAATCTCTACCTCCCCCATGGGGCTCGAACTCAAAACCCCAAGATCAAGAGTCACACGTTCTACCAACTGAGCCAGCCAGGCTCTTTGAACACAAACCACAGGATGCCACGATCTTATCACTTTGGAAATGAAATAGAATAATGAGATTTAGAAGCCCTATAGATTATTAAAACGAACACAAACCCCCAAATGCCTCAGCTTCTCGTCCGGTGGCCAGGGCACTAGCCTGAGTTGACTAACCCAGTTGCAAACAAGGGGATTCACTGTGGGATTATCTACCCAAGGCCAGGCAGCCAACACTTCTCAGAAGGAGGCTGGATGAATGCCGGGGATTGCTGGGCCACCACCAAAAGTCACAATGTGGCCCAGTGGGAAGCACACAGCTGGGTACACTGGGATCAGTCACCCCAAGCCCCCAGCAGGGAGGCCTAGTTGCTTAACTTGCTATTAGGTAAAATGTGTTTTGCGTCGCGCAGAGCAGCTCCCGCTGGTGTCAGCTGGCCCCCTGCTGGGCACATCCCTGCTTCCCTCCCACCTCCTCACCATCTGAGGCTCCCTCCACCACCTACTGTCGTAAGGACTTGTCGGGATTTGGACAGTCAGCCTCCGCTAAGTGAAGACGGACCTGGCAGGTCCCTGAGCAGCCTGGCCCTGGACCCGGGCCCCGTGGTAGATGCTCCTTGATTTGCTGAGTAAGTGAAGGGTCAGGGAATCATGAGTGATTTTCATCTTAACCTTTATGTTTTCCGATTTTCTGTAAAGAAGGCATTTTTTACCAAAAATAATAATAATAAATGTTGCCTTTATTTATTTTTATTTTTTTATTATTATTTTTTAATGTTGCCTTTAAAAGTAAATGTGTGTGCAGCAACAGAGACTCTCATTCATTGCAGGGGGGGATGTGAAATGCTACAGCCGCTTGGGAAGACAGCTTGGTGGCGTCTCACAAAACTAAACATACTCTTACCCTATGGCCCAGAGATCATGCTCCTTGGTATTTACTCAAAGGAGTTGAAAACAGAGATACCTGGGTGGCCCATAGGTTGAGCCTTTGCCTTCGGCCTGGGGTGTGATCCTGGAGTTCCTGGATCGAGCCCCGCATCGGGCTCCCCGCGTGGAGCCTGCCTCCCACTCTGCCTATGTCTCTGCCTCTGTGTCTCTCATGAATAAATAAATAAAATCTTTAAAAAAAAGGAGTTGAAAACATATGTCCAACAAAAACCTGCACATGGGTGTGAATAGCAGTTTCATTCATAATTGCCAGAACCTGGAAGCAACCAAGACATCCTTCAAGAAATGAAGGGAGAGATAACCCAGGGTTCATCCAGACAATGGAATATTACTTGGCGCTAAGAAGGAATGAGCTAGCAAGCCATGAAAAGACCTGGAGGAAACTTAAATGCAAATTACTAAGTGAAAGGAGCCAATCTGAAAAGGCTGCATACTGTAGGATTCCAACAATAGGACATTCTGGAAAAGGCAAAACCATGGAGACACAATGATCAGCGGTTGCCAGGGGTAGCGGGGAATTTTTAGGGCAGTGAAACTACTCTGTATGATGTTATAACGACGCATAATGTCATTGTACATTTGTGCAAACCCCTAGGATGTACAACACCAAGAGTGAGCCCTAAATGTCACCTGTGGACTCTGGGTGACAATGATGTGTTAGTGTATGTCCATTAATTGTGACCAGTGTCGCACTCTGGTGGGGGAGGAGGTTGTCATGTGTGGGGACTGGAGACATATGGGAAATCTCTGTGCTTCCTGTTCAATTTTGCTGTGACCCTAAAACTGCTCTAAAAAAAATTAAGTCTACTAAAACTTTTTTTAAGCAACTATGAGGCTCAGCGAGACTGGGTCACAGCATGATGGTGGCCGAGGTGGGTCCCAGGAACAGAGCTGGCTGGCGCATGCTGTCCCCACCCATCGGGGAGAAGCAGGCTTGCTGAGCCTGGGGCCTGGCCCTTGGAGTGGGCAGAGAGCCACCTCTGAGAATGGGGATGTGGAGCGGTTCCTGCTCGTCCCTGGGCCTGCCCATGGCTCTTTGCTGCCTCGTCCAGGCTCTCTGGCACTGTCACTTTGAGTCACCAGCAGGCACATCCCTTGCTACAGGTCAGCGGGAGACCTGACCTGAAGGTGGCAGTGGCCAGCATGAGGACGGCCCAGGCGGCACTTCTTCCTCTGGAAGGCCCTGCCCCTTTCCTGGAGGATATTAGCCTTCGGGAGCTGTGAAACCAGTGCCACCTGGGCCTGCTGGGCGGGGGGCACAGGGGGAAGGAGCCCCGAGCATGAAGCTCCTGCAACTGCAAGGGTCAGGAGAGGATGCTGTGGGCAGTGGAAGGGAGGGCACCACTAGGCAGTGCTCAGAGGATGGTGGCCCAACTCAGGGTTGCGTGGCCTGCCTGGCCTGCCCGGCCAACCTCGAGTGGAAGGTCAACTACCCAGTCCCCAGGCTGTTGTTGTCACCTGGGACATTCTGTGATTCTGCAGCCACCTGGCCTGCTCCCCCAGTGTTCACTGGGGACACTGGGGGCGGGGGAGAAACCACTCTAAAGCAGTGACTTGCTTGCTTCTCCGGGTCATGGGGCCCCTCCTGTGCCTGGGGTGTCCCTGGTGCCTGGTAAGGACCCTGCTAGGGAGAGAAACAGCCTGTTTGGGTTGGACTTTGAGTTGTAGAGGGTATGGGGCCTCGGAGAAACCCCGGGGGTGGCCGAGCCTAGAAGGGGGGCTGAGCCTGCTTTCTCGGAGAAGCTGGGCTCTGCTGTCTGGGGCCAGGGGCAGGGCACGCAGCATATGGGGCCAGCCTGGCCTAGAGGGCAGCAGCACGTTCCCTTTCTTAGTGGAAATCCCTCTCTTTCAGCCATACATTGGGTTTGACTCGATGTGTTTTTCTTGGCTTTAATGAACAGGATTAGTTACACTCTTTGTAATTTTTGGAATTGAAGGTATTTTTAACAAATGCAGCCAGTATCGTGGGAACATCCTGAAGTTGCTGGCTTGTCTGTAGTCTAAAATCAACCCTGTCCCACCCCCAACCTTCCTCCCTAAAGAGCCTAAGTCACTCAGTGGGATGTCTATTTTTGTTCATTTAGGTTTCAGACTGAAGCGTGGATAGAACTGAGGAAATTGGCATTCCCCTACAGTTATTCCTTCTCCTTTCTCCTGCCCCCAATCTATGAAAGCAAAGTAGAAGGTATAAAGGACCAGACTATATGACATGTCCCAGGCAGGGCAAGTGGGTGGCCCAGCCCCTCCCAGCCAGGTGGTGATGCTCCTACTCCTCAGTTAACGGCATGCTCTGGCTGGGAGCCAGCAAAACAAAAGTGAGATACACCAGCAATCACTAAGTTAGGAAGGTGCGTTAGTTATCTCCTGCTGCGTAACAAATTAGCACGCATTTAGCGATCTCAAAACAGCACAGATTTGTGATCTCACAGTTTCTGTGGGTCAGGAATTTGGCCATTAGTTAGGTCCTCTGCATGGAGCCTCTTGTGAAGCTGCAATCAAGGTGGGGCTGGGGCTATGATCTCACCAGAAAGCTCCACTGGGTGGGATCCCCTCCTAAGCTCACTCACTTGCTTGTTGGCAGGACCTAGTTCCTGTGGACTGTTGGACGGAAGCCACCTTCAGATCCTTGGCACAGGGGCCTCCCCGACACATCAGTTTGCTTCATCAAAGCAGCAAGAGGGAGAGTCTGAGTCTTTTCTAATCTAATCCCAGAGTGACATCCTCAACGTTATCACATTCTGCTGGTTAGAGGGGAGTTACTCAAGGATCACACTGGCCATGCATTCCAGGAGGGGAGTCATGGGGCCATCTTGGATGTTGTCTGCGGCAACAGAACCTAAAAATGGTCATGCCCTTGGCTGCTGTGTGTGTGTTCATCTCATGCATGTGGTTAAGTGGTAACCTTTTCAGAAAGTGCTTTGGCTTCTGGTCCAGAGGAGGAGAGCCAGGGAGGAAGTCCTGAATCGGGACTCTTTAGCAATCCACTTTCCTGCGCCGGCCTTCCAATCTCTTCTTCTTTAGAATGAGGATCATGGCAACTGCTGTGCCATTTTGTGGCAGTTTTAGGTTAATGTGATAAGTATTAAAGAGCTAGTCAACCCAGCTGACTCAGAGCAGACACCCAGAAATTCTTGCTGAAGGAATGAACTTCCTGTTGACACAGTGGGGGCAAAGCCCTGCATAGCAAGACATGCATGAGGATTCCTTTAGAGTATGTGGATTCTGAAACCCACTCCCATTCCTGGGGAGTGGGGGCAGATAAGGGCCCTAGCCTGGACTTGGTACCTGAGGGTGGCACACACTCAACTACCCTGAGAAGGAACAGCCCAGATGAGGAAGGAACAGACACATTTTTTCTGACTTCTCTTAAAAAAAGAAAATTCTTATCTGGGTTTGAAAGTCCTGTTTGTTGGTGGTGGAACTCTAGAGGAGGAGCTAGAAAGTGTGCTGGCCTCAGTGTGTCAGGAGAGTGGAGTGAGGTGAGCTGTCCCAGGGCACAGCCAGGGCCCACCCAGACATGCCCCGCTGGAGCCTCGGGGGGCAGAGCTGGGTGGGAGGGGGCTGGGACAGCTCGCGGATGATTCTGACTCCCACCCTGCTCATAAAGCACTGTGGGGGCAGCCCGGGTGGCTCAGCGGTTTAGCAGCACCTTCGGCCTGGGGCCTGATCCTGTAGACTCGGGATCGAGTCCCACGTCGGGCTCCCTGCATGGAGCCTGCTTCTCCCTCTGCCTCTCTCTCTCTCTCTCTCTCTCTCTCTGTGTCTCTATGAAAAAATGGATAAAATCTTTTTAAAAAAATTAAAAAAATAAAGCACTGTGAGTGCCTCATTCCTACAGGGTGAGCCTGTAACCTGGGGGTGGTTTTCTCTGTCTGTTCTCTCCCGGATAATGTTACGTCATCCCCATTTTCCAGTTGCTTGGAGTCCCACCCAGGCCCCTTGCTACACGAGGCTGCTGTCATCAGATCGGTGCGTGGCATTCTAAGCCTTTTTCTCTGCATTCCCGCACCTACATATTTAGTGACAATATAGTTTTGGAATTTTTTTTTTTTTTACAGAAATGGCACCTCACCATACATGGCATCCATGTGTGGCTCACCAGTTTCCTATTTGATAATATGTCTTAGTATCTTTCCATGACCAGACATGTTGCTGATGCACATTCTTTTCATTGCTTCGTGATGTCCCAAGCTGTGCACGCGCTGTGTTAGGTTTGCCTCCCTCTATGCGTGAACATTCGGATTGCACCCAGAGAGATTTTGCTCTTATAAACCACACTGCCGTGCTCAGTGTTTTCCTTCACACACACACACACACACACACACACACACACACACACGTGAGTGGTCTTGTAGGGGAAGTCAAGAAGCAGAGCTGCTGGGTCCCAGGGGATGCATATTTAAAATTTTTAGTCATATTGATAATGCCATATTGCCCTGTGTCATGTCTGTATTAACTACCCTCTTACCAGCAGTGTACCTGAGTATCATTTCTCATCATCCTTGCTATTACTCAATATTTCCAAACTTTTTAATGTCCAATAATCTGATGGATGACGGGGTATCTCATTTAAATTCACGTTTCACTGACTTTGGACTCTCCTGCAATACATTTATTGATCATTTGTGCTTCCTTTCTTGTGTGAATTGTCTGTCTTTATTAGGTACTTAGTCCTTTCGTTGCTAAGGGAAGATTCTTTATGGGTTCTGCTACCAATGCTTTGCCTGTGATATATGTTCCATTTTTCTCCTAGATCCCACCTGTTCATTCTCTTGTAACTTTGATTTTGTCATAGAGAAGTCTCAGTACTTGTGTGGTCTCCTTTATCAGTATCTTCATTATGGCTCCTCAAAGCTATGTTTTGCATACCCTAGTCTATGTTCATAAACTGATTTTTCTTATTTTATTTTTCTTTTGTCTCTCCCCAGCATCAATGTCCTGCAGACACAGATCACCAGGGACATCTTTATTTAACAAAATCAGTTTATTGCTCTGTGCCAGGGACAGAGCCTGCAGGCCAAGGGGATGGAAGGAGTCTGCAAGGATAGGGGTGGGGGGAGTGATGGAAAAGCACTTACAGGGGTAGGACGTTAGGATGCCTTGGCAGGGACTGGACAGAGTTTGTAAACTGAGGGGTTGCTGGAACAGCCAGTGAGTGGTCCTGTCTTTATTTATTTTTATTTATTTATGATAGAGAGAGAGAGACAGAGAGAGAGAGACAGAGAGAGAGGCAGAGACACAGGCAGAGGGAGAAGCAGGCTCCATGCACCGGGAGTCCGACGTGGGATTCGATCCCGGGTCTCCAGGATCGTGCCCTGGGCCAAAGGCAGGCGCCAAACTGCTGCACCACCCAGGGATCCCTGGTCCTGTCTTTAGAGCACGTGAGTTCATGTGGAGTCACTGTTGGACAATGTTGTCCAGGGCTGTGTCAGTCTGTCCGGGCTAGTCTAACAGAATACCATAGACTGGGTAGCTTATAAACAACAGAAATTTATTTCTTAAAGTTTTGGAGGCTGGAGGTCCAAAATCAAGTCCCTGGCAGACTGGGTGTCTGGCGAGGGCCTGTTTTCCGGCTCATAGGTGGTGACCTCTCATTGTAGTCTCACATGGACGAAGGGGCAAGGGAGCTTTCTGGGGTCTCTTTCATAAGGGCACTAACGCCATTCCTGAGGGCTTCACCCTGATGACCTAATCCCCCCGCCAAAGGTGCCACCTCCTAGTACCATCACATTGGGGATTAGGATTTCAGTTTACGAAATTTGACACAAGCATTACGGCCGTGGCAAAGGCTTATCTTAGAACATATGATTCAGAATGAGCTGGCATTAAAAGACGGTGCCTGTCATGGCTTAGTCTGGCACGGTTTATCTGTTTTGTGAGTCAGCTGTGGCAAGCTGTGGCTTCTGTTTCAATTTTCAGTTCCCCCAAGAACCTGGATGCCAGCAGGACCTGAGCAGTCCTTCTTCTGGTCACCCTCCTGGACATCCAGGGATGAATAAGGGCTGCTGTCTCTGGGCACAGCCTCAGTCCAGACCTGCACCACCGGTCATTTGCACGTCCAATCAAAATGGTAACCATCTGATGCCTGCCACATCCAGCCTCCTTGTTCCCCTCATGGGACTATTTGGGAGGACAGCAGCATTCCAGAACCTGGGCTCACACACCTGATGGATAAACACCAAGACAGGGTTTTTTTTTTGTTTGTTTTTGTTTTTTTTTTTTAAGACAGGGGTTTTTACTAAGGCACAAAACAAGCCTCCAGTGATCCTTTTTAGATGACCCTTTGATCTGGGTATAGTTTGTTCAGCTTTGTTTGAGTTTAAAGAATTCGTTCTGTCTTCTGTCCCTGGTGACTGTCCTGGGTCAGGGTCCCAGGGGTACCATTACTAAGGAGCAGGGGTGTTGCCAGCAGTGTACCACCTGAATCCGCAGAGAAGGGGAGAGGGCTGAGATAAAAACCAGAAACCTGCAGAGAAGCCCATGGCAGGGGGTGGGAGCGTTCTTCATGCCATCCTCTGCTCAGGGACCCCATGGGCACGAGACCCTGCCCCAGATGCAGGTCCGTGGTGGTGACACCGGCACTGCCCTGTGGCAGCCCTGCTCACAGTTTCCCTGGACAGTTTGTGATGACGTCTCTTCCACAGGTTCAATTCCCGACCTTCATGTACAGCAGGAGCCTCCCGGTGAATAGAAGTAGCAAGCAGAAACCCCTGTCAACAGCGAGGCCAAGTGACCCAGATTCATTTATTACAATCACTCACTTTATCAGAACAGAGAATCCCCGATTGAAGCATTGCACAACTAATGAGTGATTCATTTAGTCATTATCCAGAGAGAGGAAGACCTCGAGGTCCTTGGTTTATTCCTTTAAGTGAATTAAAAATATCAGCAATTGGCAACCATGCTTAAGCCCAAACACAAGATATTTTTGTAGACAGTTGTTAAGTTGTTATGCCAGTCATTGGGCATGAATATGAGTATTTTTTAACCCAAAAGGTACACAATACTGAAATACATGCAATGTACTCATTATTAACCTATATTAGTAACCATTATTAAGCCAAATTCCTCTTTTGATTTTTTCCTTCTTTTTTCACCCTGAATTTAGTAAACAAAAGAACTCTGACAAAAGATTTGAATAAATTTAAATTTAGACAGTGACCAACAAATCAAACTGTTCCTAGTATCTTTGATTTAATGAGATGAAGGAATGGGTCTTTGTTTTAGGCAGTGGACATTCCAGAAAATCCAATTATAGTTTGGGGGGGTAAAAAAAGACATTAATGTTTTTGCTCTGGATTTGAGAATGACAATGTCAAAAAGTGTTGTCAGAGAATATAATATTTGCTTAAAGCAAGAAATGGTGACACATAATATTTTTAAAACAGCAATAAATGATAATGATTACAGGGATGTTTAAGCTTTTTAAAAACAAAAAAAAAGCCTTTAAATTTTTTAGTATTATGTTAAGGCACAGAGAGATAACATAACATTTTGGCATATTTCTCACACACAGAAGTTTGCACCTGGGCACATACACACCTGTTCTCCTGAGGCCTCTTCACACCTCCACCAGCACTGACACTGTTTAATGCATAGTCCTCTGCCAGGTGAGGAACTCATCCTGCTGCCTGGCCCAACCAGCTGCTTCCCAGAAAGGTGCCGGGCCTCCCCACCTGCCTCAGCCTCCCCTCTGGGTCCTGGTGCCCCTTGCTACGTCCAGGGCCACGGTCCCCACTTGATCTGGGTGCCGTGTCAATCCGCAGCCCGCCCCCCACTCTGTGGCCCAAATCTGCTTCCTCTTGCTGTCATGTTTGCAAGGATTAGGGATGGAGAGCCAGGATGAAGCTGGGTATGCTAAAACCTTAAGTTCCAGTCATTTCTTCTACCAGTTTAACAGTTTTGCTATGTCCCTAGAGCTCTTCAGTCTGCAATTCATTTTTCATATATGACTCAAATCTTTATTTTTTTCTAGTGGCTAACCTGTCATCCCAATTTTGTTGACTGGTCTGACCATTTTCTGCTCCTATGAATAACAGTTCAGAGACTCTCAAGCATGGGTGCATCTTTGTTCATGTGAGTACATTTTCTGGGCTTAGGTTTCCTGAAATAGAATTACAGGCCTTTGGAGAATTATGAGCCTCATATTATGAATTATGAGAATTATGGAATAGAATTATGAGCCTTTGGAGGTTCCTGGGCATGCCACCAACCACTTTCCAAAGAGACTGCACCCATGTGGGAGAAGGGTGTCCATCCTTAAGTATTCTAATTAAAAAAAAAAGTTTCTAATATGGATAGGCCAAGTATCTCAACACGGTTTAAATATATATATCTGTAAAAATTAGTGACAGGCCACCCCACACCCATTAAGATGACAATGGTAATAATAATAATAGTGAATGTTAATAAGAATGTGGAGAAATGAACCCAGTGCTTTGCTGGGGGAAATGTAAAATGGTGCAGCCACTGTGGAAAGCAATATGGTGGCTCCTTAAAAAGTTAAACATAGGGACGCCTGTGTCTCTCATGAATAAATAAAATCTTAAAAAAAAAAAGTTAAACATAAAGTTGCCATTTGATCCATCTGAGTATCTGCACAAAGAAGGGTCACTGTCTATCTGTAAAAATAGGAAGGCTGTTCTTGGGGCACCAGACCAGCCCATCTGCCATCTGCAGAGGGTAAAGGGCCATCCCCAAGGCTGCCCTTCCATAAGCCAGGAGGCCCACATGCCTCCAGGAGACAGGCTCTGTGACCCTCCCGACCCTGGCTGACCCTCCAGATGTGCTTCTAATGCCCCTACCCCACTCCAGGTAGGCTCCAGGGATGACCATGGAGCTCCTGGAGAGGTGGATCTGAGTATAGGAGGATGGGGAGCTCACTCCCCTGCCTCTGGCTCTAGCCCCTGCTCACACAGCCCATGTGAGCTAGTTCTGGGCTGCCATGGCTCAAGGCTGTGCTGGGTTCCAAGACCCTTTGATACTTGGGTCACCGACACCAGCCTATACAGGTGTTTCTCCCTGCCCCTGTGCATTTTCTCTCTGCCACACACACACACACACACACACACACACACACAAATATATACTTGTACACCCATGTTCATAGCAACATAATTCACAATAGCCAAAAGGTAGAAAAAAAGCAAATATCCATTGACAGATGATGGATAAGCAAAATATATATCTATACAATGGAATATTATTCAGCCTTAGAAAGAAAGTCCTGATAAGCTACCAGGTGAATGAACTTTGAGGATCCTGTGCTAAGTGAAATAAGCCAGTCACAGAAGGACCATGACTGTACGATTCCAATTGCATGAGGTCCCTGGAGTGGTCTAATTAATAGAGACCGAAGGTGGAATGCTGGGGACCAGGGCCTGGGAGGAGGATGAGGGGAGATGGTGTCTAATAGGGAGAGACTCACTCTTGCCAGATGAAAAGGGATCTGGAGATGGGTGGTGGGGATGAGAGCACAACAATGTGAGTGTACTTGATGTCACTGAACTGCACACTTAAATGTGGGTAAAGTTGTGAATCTTTTTTTTAAAGATTTATCTATTTATTCATGAAAGACACAGAGAGAGAGGCAGAGACACAGGCAGAGGGAGAAGCAGGCTCCATGTGAGGAGCCTGATGTGGAACTTGATCCCAGGACCCCGGGACCATGACCCGAGCCAAAGGCAGATGCTCAACCACTGAGCCACCCAGGCATCTCTAAAATTGTAAATCTTATGTATATTTTACCACAATAATAAAAAAAAAAGTCAGTGAAGGGAACCCTTCTTTTAATGTTGATTAACCGACTCTATTTCCTGTTTTGTGAGTTTTCTCTTGACGTTCACTTATACCCAAGTTCCCAGTTATCTGGATGAGTGGAGGGGCCATTTCAGCAATCCTGGGCAGTGTCCTCACTGGGCCTTCTTCAGGCCCCTGTGTGGGGTCCCTGGGGGTCAGTGGAGGAGTGAAGGGGAGGAAGGTGCAGGAAGAAGCTCTTGGGCAGTGTTGGGAGGGAGGAGCCCTCTGGAGGAATCGGGCTTCTTCAGGCCTGTCATCATAATCCAGTGGGCTGGAGGCAGGATGCTAAGGAGAAGCCCTTCTCTGAGAGGGGCCCTGACCCCTAGAAGGTGTTCACGGAACCCAGCTGTCTGGCCTCCGAGGGTCAAGCTGCCTCCTCTCTGGGCCGGAGCTGGACTGAACACCCAGCAAGACACTCTAGGGCCTTATTCCCTGTGTTCCAAGATCTGCCATCTGGAGTCCTGCCATCCGGACAACTAATCTCTAAGACAGGTGGGATTACCTCGTGCATCACAAAACCTTGGGAGGGTTTCTAGAAAGTACATGCACTTTCTCCATATGCATTTCCATCTCTAGTACCTGTTCCAGAGGTCTCAGCCCACAGTCTGGGGGATCCAGAGCCCCCATCAGGCTGCAGCTTAGTTCTGGTCAGGCCCTGCCACCAGAGGGCAGTGCAGCCTATAGGAGGTACTGTTCCCAGAGTTCCTGGTTCCAGTCCAGGACTGACCCCTTGGGAGGACCATCCCCAAGGCCTTGGCAGACACTTTTAGCTCAGATCTAGAAGCGATTCTCTTTTGTCCCAGTTGTCTAAGAAACTGGGGGACCTCTCAGGGGTTTGCTAATCGGAAGGCAGCCAGAGCAGGCCAAGGCACAGGTGGGGTTTATTCCTGGGGTACCAGGCTGGCTCAGCATTCAAAAAGCAATCAAAGTATCCTACCATATTAACATGCTAAAGAAGAAAACTCACATGATCCTATCATATGATCAGAAAAAGCATTTGAAAAAATTTAACTCACATTAATGATAAAAATTCTAAAAATAGGGAAAAGGGGGGGAATTTCCTCAGTTTGTTAAAGAGCATCTATGAAATACCTACAATTAACATTAAGACTAAATGTTCTTCCTCCAAGGTCAGGAATAGGGCAAGGATGTCTGCCCTCACCAGTCTTACTCAACATGGTGCCAGAAGTTCTGGCCAGTGCAATAAGGCAAGAAAAGTCACTAAGATAGGAAAGAAACAAATAACAGTGCCCTGATCTGCAGAAAACATATTTGTCTACAGGGAAAGTTCCAAGGAATCTACCAAAGCTCCCTCTCAGAACTAATAAGTGAATTTAGCAAGGTCACCCAATATATACATCCAAAAAAATTAATTATATTTCTATATGCTGGCAATAAATACATAGATGCTGAAATCTAAAAAATACTGTACCATTTAAAATGGTCAAAAAGTAAAAACTTAGATGTAAATCTAACAAAACATATGCAGAATTTGGACACAGAAAAGTGCACAACACTGAGAGAAAGAAGAACCGAACTGTTTGCTGTACAACCTGGATGGATATCCAGAGAATTAAATCTAGTGGGGGGAAAAAAACTCAATCCTGAAAAATCACAAACTAGATCATCTCATTTCCATTGCTGTGACATTTTTGAAATGGCAAAATCACAAGAATGGAGAATGGGTTAGTGGTAGCCAGGAGTGAGGGGCAGGAGGAGGATGGGTGTAGGTATAGAAGGGCCCCCGTGGGGAGCCTATGGTGACAGAGATGTCCTGTCACCTGAGCCTCCCGGGGTTGGTATCCGGGCTATGAGGCTGTACTACAGTTTTGCAAGATGTTACCGTTGGGAGGAACTGGAGAAAGGGCCAAGGGACTGCTCTGTGTTATTTCTTACAACTGAATGTGAATCTATAATTATGTCAAAAAAAATTAAAATGTTCAATTAAAATGTTTTTTTTTTTTTTTGAAGTACAGAACAGGGAATAATGTGTAATTTGGTTCGTGCAGAACAAATCCCAAGCATGCAGACTGTGAGGCCGGTGTTTGCTTCCCTGCTCACCTAGCAATAAACTAGTATTTGCATTTTTTGAAAAATAGAATCAGAGACCCCATTGGGAGCTCTCGCACAGAACCCAGACATTGTGTTTTTAAAGCTTTTAAGCCTCACTTTGGGGAAGGGGCCATAGGTTTGTATTCCTCTGTGCTTAGTCCATGCTCCTCCCTCCCCGTCACCACCCCACTGCTGCACCCTCAGGGCTCTGCTCTCTGCCTCCTCCTGTCTGTAACCTCCACACCCCTGCAAAGCTTGCATCTCCTCCTCCCTCAGGTCCCCCTCAAGGAGAAGGGGCCTGGCTTCTCCTGGGGCCCACAGCACCCTAAGCAATGGCATGGCATGTGGGTTCCCCACGGAGGCTCCTCACCTTGCACTTGCAGCTCTCCCTGTGACAAGGACATCCTAGTCAAGGAGCCCGTTTATCTTCCGCCCTGTATTCAGGCCAGGCTCCCTCTTGGGTCATACTTGCTAAAGAAATGGGTTGCAACACAGCCCTGCATGTTTCCACACGTCTGGGGAGGGGGCTGACCTTCCACCGCAGGAACCTGTTGGGGAGGCTGGAAGGTGCCTCTCTGCATCCCGGTCCTGCACACGTCGCAGCCAGCTGGCCTCTCCGGCTTCCCCTCCCCACGGCTGTGTGGGATCACAGCCACACCCTGTGCCCAGTGACCCTGCCTGTCACCTGCCCGTGGAGCTGGATGGGCTGTGCGCAGGGCAGCGGGAACGTGCTGGGCGCACGGGCGGCTGGCAGGAGACGGGAGGAGTGGAGTGCCATAGCTACAGCGCCCTGGAGTCTGCAGTTGGCTCTTTCATTTGTGGTGACAGCTGGCGTGTGTGGAAACCACAGCAGGACCGGCCTCGGCAGAGCCAGCTGCTGGGGTTGCTTCACCCGGTGTCCTCACTCTGCGTGTCACTGTGCATCCTGCCCCGGGCCGCCCTCCTTCCAGGCTCCTTGCTCCCCCTCCCACCCCTGCTCTCTCTCTACCTGGCCCTCAGCCTCAGCCGTCTGCGGCCTCTGGGTGCGGGGCATCACCCTGTCCCCCAGGGATATGGGAAGCTGCAGCCACAACCACGCTATTCCCCCTCAAACCCCGGTCTGCTCATGCCACCCCCCTTCATGGGACGCCCAGGTGGCTCAGCAGTTGAGCTCCTGCCTTTCAAGCCCAGGGTGTGATCCTGAAGTCCTGGGATCGAGACCCACGTCGGGCTCCCTGCATGGAGCCTGCTTTTCCCACTGCCTGTGTCCCTGCCTCTTTCTCTGTGTGTCTCTCATGAATCAAAAAAAAAAAAAAAAAAAAAAATTAAAATTAAAATAATTTTTTAAAAAGATAAAAAAAAAAAAAAAAAAAAAGAACCACCCCGGCCTCTCTCGCCATTACAGACCTGGGCCCTCGGCCCCCTCAGCCCCCTCGGCCCAGGCCCTGGCCCAGGCCCAGGCCCAGGCCCCGCACGCTGCCCTGGCACCTCCAGCCCTGCAGGCTCTGGTCTCCGCAGCTGCCCTCAGATCTGTCTTCTAGGCTCAAGCGCTGGCCCAGAGCCTTTCCCCAGGCGCCTGTGTGCCAGGCCTCAGACTCCTCCGGCTCGGAGGCAGGGTTTGCTGGGCTCCGGGACTTGTGGTTGATGGGTGTCTCACCCCCAGAACCCGCCTCCGAGGTGAGAGGCAGGATGGATACACTGGGTCGGGGTTTGGGAGCCCTGCCCTCAGCCCCTGGGCCACAGGCTCGGCTCCCTCCCAGCTCCCCAGAGCTGCCTGTCTCCAGACCCACCAGGAGGGGCCCTGGGCGGGGGTGTCCCCGTGGCCTCCTTTGCCAGGGGCTCTTCACTTGGCCGCCCTCCGCTCCGCCCGCAGGCAGCCAGGGACCAGCTCACAGAAGGAGGAAGCACCAGGCGCCAGGGGCAGTCAGTGTCGCTCCATCGGTGGGGGACGGGGTCGGGGTCACCGCGGCAGTATGCGAGGTCAAATGGGGTCCTGTCTCTCTGGCTTAGGGGGCCCACCCCACCGTCCATGCCTGGCGTGTGTTCCCCTCCCCTCCCCAGGAGGTGATGGGGCATCTGTGGCTCGGGTTGGCACAGGACCCTCTTGCCCTGTCACAGGCTGTTCCTACTTAGCCACACGTTTCCAAGGGACGACAGCCCACCACGTGTGCTTGGAAGCGCTTCAACCAGTGCTGCCCCGGTGAGGCCAGACCACAGCCGGGTCCTTAATTAAGTGCGATGTGTAGAGCCCGAGGCGCCGCGTCCTCACGGTCAGGGTGGACAGCCGATGGTGTGGCCCCCGCCGGGACGAGCGCCTGAGGCAGGGCAGCATGGAGTTGAGCTCTGGCCAGAGTCTCATCCTTGATCCCTCCCTGAGCTTGGGGTCCCGTAGGGGCAGGTCAGCTTCTTCCTGCTGTGTGCCTGTGTGTGGAGGTGTCACTGTCTCCCGTGAACGACCTCAGATGCTGCGACGGATCCACGGGGCCACAGCCTCCCCCCTTCGTGGCCAGACACCCCCAGTGGCCACAGGCTCTCTGCGGGCTGTTCCAGAACACAGAAAAGGAAAGTCCAATGAGTCCCTTAACCTTTCACCTTCTTTACCAGCTGTTTCTGTTTTGTCTCATTTTGCTTCTCACTTTCTGTATAAATAGGCACGGCCCCATCCCTGCCACCCTGCTACGATGAGTATTATTCTTGGACAATTTGAGGAGTCAGGTCTTTTAGCCCTAAAACTATGGAGTATTTCACTCAAGGGCAAGAACACTCAGCTCAAGTGTTTATCGTCCCCTTGTCCCCACTGCACTCCCTCCCCTCCTGCCCCTGGTTAACCATCCATCTGTTCCCTGTGGCTTGAGTCCATTATTTTTGGTTTTACATTCCACATATAAGAGAGATCATACTGTATTTTTCTTTCCCTGTCTGACTTATCTCACTTCGCATAATGCTCTCAAACTCCATCCATGTTGTCTCAAATGGCAGGATTTCCTTCTCACTCATGGCTGAATAATATTCCATATACCACAATTTTTTTAATCCAATTCATCCTTCAATGGACACTTAGGCTGCTCCCATATCTTGGATATTGTAAATAATGCTGCAATGAGCATGGGGGCGTAGATATCTCTTTGAGTTAGTGACTTCATTTTCTTCAGATAAATACCCCAGAGTGGGCTTCCTGGATCCTATGGTAGTTCATTTTTTGAGAAACCTCCATGCTGTTTTCCATAGAACTGAACCAATTTACGCTCCCACCGACAGTGCAAAGGAGTTCCCTGTTCCCCACGTCCTCAGCAACACTTGTTATTTCTTGTCTTTTTTGATAACAGCGTTCTCACAGGTGCGAGGTAATACCTCAATGTGTTTTGTCAAGTATTCAATTCGGGAAATTTAATGTCGATGCAACGCTCTTATGAATACATGGTCTACGTTCAAATCTGGCTAGTTGTACCACTAATATCCTATTTTCTCCCATCCAGGACCATGCCCTGAACTTTGCTGTCAGGGTTCTGGAGTGGCCCCCTGGCCCTGACTGTGTCCCTGACCTTGGCACAGGCCACCCGTTCTGCAGCATGTCCCTTGCTTGGTGGCCCTGACCGCTTCTTCTAGATCGGATGTTCATAGCCAAGCATTAGGAGTGACACTGAGGGGATCCCTGGGTGGCGCAGCAGTTTGGCACCTGCCTTTGGCCCAGGGCGCGATCCTGGAGACCCGGGATCGAATCCCACATCAGGCTCCCGGTGCATGGAGCCTGCTTCTCCCTCTGCCTATGTCTCTGCCTCTCTATCTCTCTCTCTCTATCATAAATAAATAAAAATTAAAAAAAAAAAAAAAGGAGTGACACTGAGTCCTTCTCCAAAGGCCCGTAACACTCCCGGATGAAGGTCGTGCCTCCTCGGGGTGCTCACCTGTGCCAATGATAAGGGAGCCCCTGGGAGAAACTCTGAGGCTGAGTAAACATCTCCCCAGGACCTCTTCCCCAACCGTTTTCTAGCATCTGTTGGCAATTCTTGCCGGAGTCAGTTATTACTCTGGTGGTTGCAAGATAATGACCCTTGAGCTCCTTCACTTGTTCTCCATTTATTGGTTGGCGTCCTATTGCAAGGAAGAACTGTTGGGTTCTGGCCTCGTTTGTTCCTTGCGAGTATGGCCTTGCAGGTTTTTGCTTTATTCAGCAAGTTATAATCCGTTACTGCCGTTGCTCATGCTGATGCTGTCAGGCTGGCTCCTTGTCCTCCGATGTGTCCCCGTCTGCTTTGAGCACCTCCTTGCTCTCTGCCACCATAACTTGCTCCAAACCCAGCTTATGGGGGCAGCCTGGGTGGCGCAGCGGTTTAGCGCCGCCTGCAGCCCAGGGCGTGATCCTGGAGATCCGGGATAGAGTCCCACGTCGGGCTCCCGGCATGGAGCCTGCTTCTCCCTCTGCCTGTGTCTCTGCCTTTCTCTCTCCTGCTCTGTATCTCTCATGATTAAATAAAGTAAAATCTTTAAAAAAAAAAGAAAAAGGAAAAAAAAAAACAAAAAAAAAAAACAAACCCAGCTTATGCTTTCACTGCCCCGGCCCTGGAGCCTGCCACTTCTGGGTTCCTTCAGAGCAGGATGTTTCTTCAACACCAAAATCTAGGAGCTAGGTGCTCATTTTCACCCAGTGTCATCTGGGTGCTAGAAAGAGGTATAGTAAACAGCATCATGAGTCCTCACTGTCACTTCCGGCCCTACCCCAACACCTCGGGTTCCTCCTTGCACCCCTGCCCCGCTCCAGGCCACATCTGCACCACCTTCCCCAACTGCTGACAGCATCTCTGGATTTCTGGTCCAGCTTGTCCTCTGAACCTGCAAGACAGTTCCAGAATTGCTGTACCCGCCACCACAAATGTCAAACCTACGAAGCTTTGTCTGCACTTCCTGTCTTTAGACCGAGTCTATATAGTAAGAGTTTTGTGTTCGGTTAACTTGGGTTAATTGGGTTTGTTTTTTTGTTTTCTCCTCCATGGTTTTCTTGTTCATTTGAAATATGGTTGGGTTTGGTTTTCTGTTTGGATTCAATTTTAGGGTTCCCTATGCATTGTTCTTGATTGAATTTTATTGATGACTGTAGCAAACATGAACAAGGTCTAAAATTGGAACTATAGATGTGGTTGCTTTTGCACATATCAGGAGATACATACCTTCACATGTGTTCTTACGTTTCTTTCTCCACAAAAGGTAGCATATTAGCTATGCCTGTAAATGTAGCCTGGAACTACTCCTAATGGCCCAAAAGGTCACTTCGTGAGGCATTCCCCTGCCTGGCTGCTGCTCCGTGGTTCTAGATTGTTCCCATACTTGTAATGGCCTGTAATGAGTACATTTGTTCCCATGCATTTCACACTGTCGGAGGTGTATCTTCAGGGTGAATTCCCAGAACTAGGGTCACAGATCCAAGGGTAAAGGCATATGCAGTCTCATTAGGTACCCCCAGATTCCCTTTGGCACTGAGACATTTTGCAGCCTGGGCTTATGAGGTGTACCTACCGTGCAATGAGCTGTCCAACTGCAGATGAGCTGTCTCGGGGTGAGTCAATGAGCAGGTTCCTCTTTATAGATGAACTTGAGCATCTCTTTGGGTGTTTAAGACCGTGTCTATCTTGTGTTACGTGTTGTCTGTATCTTTTGCCCATTTTCCTTTCTGTCTCCATCCTTGGCTGTTAAGAGTTCTTTATCTATGAGGGATGTTGGCACATGACCTGCAGGCACTCTGCATCTGTCGTGCTTCATCCGTCTATTTATGCCACCTTTCACCATGGGGCAGCTGTATTTTTTCCCACATCATTGAACTTTAATCTTTTCTTCCATCCTTTGCGGTGTTTTGAGTCTGTGCACAAAGGAATTTGGCCATGTTTTCCCCTGGTCCCTGTATGGTTTCATTGTTACATGTAGAACTTTGGACTGTTGGCAGTTTAACTTTGTGACGGTGTGAGGTATCCATCCAATTTTGCCTTTTTCTAAATGGCTTTCGTGACACTTTGTTTTAATAAGCCCGTCTTAGGATCCCTGGGTGGCGCAGCGGTTTGGCGCCTGCCTTTGGCCCAGGGCGCGATCCTGGAGACCCGGGATCGAATCCCACATCGGGCTCCCGGTGCATGGAGCCTGCTTCTCCCTCTGCCTGTGTCTCTGTGCCTTTCTCTCTCTGTGACTATCATAAATAAATAAAAATTAAAAAAAAATTAAAAAAAAATAAGCCCGTCTTTCCCCTGCCTTTGTCATATACCAAATCTCCAAACATTCCTGAATTTTCTATACCAGTGCCATCTAGTAGAAATAGAATGCCAGAACCCTGTAGAATTTTAAATTGTCTAGGAACCATGTTAAAAAAAATAACAAGAAGCAGGGAAGATGAATTTTAATATTTTTAACTTAAGGTAGCCGGAAAGCCATTTCAACATACGGTCAATACAAGCAAATGGTTGATGACGTAGCGTGACTATTTCATTCACAAGATTGTCTGTGTCGCTCTTGCAGCTCGTCTCCATCAGGACCAGTCACATCCCAGGGGCTCAGCGGCCACTCGTGGACAAGAAGGCCATGCCATCCTGTCCCTCCTGCCCACTGGGGACACCCCTGCACTATGGTGGTTAGAAGGGTATAGAGGGTGTTTGCAAGTCCCAAAGGGCCATTGTTCTTTCCACTGGAGGCCGACTTTGCTCAGTGCTGGTGCCTCTCTCCCCCAGAGAATATTCTCATTCTCAGGACTTGTCTTCTAGGTGCAGCAGGGGCAGCTGCCATTTTGGTGAGAAAGCCCAAGAGCTTTCTATTTGGGGGGAAATTCAGGCTAGGAAAATGTGTCTCTCTTTCTTTTTGCTAATGCAGGTGTGTTCATCTGTTGGATACTGCAAAATGACCCCTTAATTTGAGTACTGAAATTTTTTTTCAAAGATTTTATTTATTTATTTCTGAGAATACACAGAGAGGAGAGAGAGAAGCAGAGACATAGGCAGAGGGAGAAGCAGGCGCCATGCAAGGAGCCTGACGTGGGACTCGATCCCGGGACTCCAGGATCAGGCCCTGGGCTGAAGGCGGCACTAAACCTCTTGAGCCACCCGGGCTGCCCTGAGTACTGAATTTTCTTCCGATTCTCAAGCCTCCAACCAGCTTTGTAACAATAACTTACTTGGAAATTTTCTGAAATGTGAAAATAAAAATAGAAGCCTTATTATACATCTTATTATTGTTCCTTAATTAAGTAAGTGCCTGACGTCTTGGGCTGCTGGAATATAATTCTGAATAAAATGGACTGTGTGTGTGTGTGTGTGTGTGTGTGTGTGTTTTAAGACATGTGTCTGAGCTAGCATCCCTGACTTTACACTAAGTAGATTTTAATTGCCTTTCCGCAAACCTTAGCTTTTTCTGCTTATTCCATCTCACTCTTTCCGCTGTGGATAATCCTCCCTGTGTGAGGCTCTTGCCCAGTAGAGGTCGGGAGGCAGCTTTCTGCTGGGAGTTGGTGCCCTGGGTTTGAGCGTGGCCTTAGGGAACGCCCCAGCTCTTCCTGCCCTGCCTTCTGCTCCGAATTCCACAGCCCAAGCAAATCTGTTTGGCCTCTTTGGTCTCGCCAGCCGGGCCAGGCCGACCACACCGCTGGACATCGGAGCGGAAGACGGCGAGGTTAGCCGTGGGGGGACGATAAACAAGATCGCCTCCCTCCCCGCTGACCCGGCTTGGTATGCAGACACTCGTCACCATTACTCAGCTCCCCACCGAACGGGAGCTTCAAGTTTTCATCTGGAGAATTGTGCGCAGGGCAGGGCTGCTGCGTCTGCAGAGGAAGCCCGTCTTCTTCCAGGGCTGACGGGCTCCCCCTTGCCAAGCAAGCGCCCCGCAGTGCGGGGGTGGGGGGGCATCCTGGGCTTTGCCTGTTTTCCTCCGCTTGGCCTCTGTCAGCAACCTATTTTTTGACTCTTTTTCCCAGTAGGTAGCAGGGTCTTAAAATGCAAGATTCCAGAACCAGAAAAAGATGCACACGGCAGGAGCTTCATCATCTTGCATCCCTGAAACTTCATACCCATTGAATTGGTTTTTTAAATTATTTATTTGTTTGAATTGTAGTAATTTATACATGACTACGTTTACCATCATAACTACTGTTAAGTATCCAGTTGTGTGGACGTTAAGGTCCCTCACATTGTCGTGCAACCATCCCCACCGTCCATCCCCAGAGCTTTCCGTGAGCCCCACCTGACCCTCTGGTCCCCGTCAAACACTAACTCCCATTTCCACCCCCAGCCCCTGCGAACCACCATTGTCCTTCCCATCTCTATGGATTTGACTATTCTAGAGACTAAGTCCCATGAAGCGCAGAATTTCTGTCTGGGGGGCTCACTTTTGTTCCACTATTCAAGGATGAATGGACAAACAAATGTGGTAGGTGCATACACTGGAACATCATCCAGCCTTCGAAAAGGCAGGACATCCCAGCACCTGCTACAGCACAAATGAGCCATGAGGACACCACCCTAAGTGAAAGAAGCTGGACATGGAAGGAGAAGCACTGTATGATTGCACTTATATGAAGTCCCTGGAATAGTCAGACCCATAGAGACAGAAAGTAGAACAAAGGTGGCCAGAGACTGGAGAGGGCGTGTAGGGGTTGTTTAAGGGGAGTGGAGTTTTTGTTTGGGAAGGAGAAACGGTTCTGGAGATGGATGGTGCTGAAGGTAGCACGCAATGTGAATGCTCAGTGCTTAATGCCACTGAGCTATCTTAAAATGGTCGCTTTCGTTATGCATATTTTACCACACACACACACACACACACACACAAATACACACACACGTTTAAGGAGGGAATCTCAGGATCTTTCCAATAAGCATGTAGGAAGATATCCTTGCATGTCTGTAATGGTGGCTAGTGTCCTCTGTAGAACTGAACCCAGCCCCTAGACCCAGAGTCTGGCCTTAAATCCCAGTCCCAGCCCCTAGACAGAGACCCAAACCCAGACTCCAGTTCCAGACTCCCGACCCAGACCCCAGCCTTAGGCTCCAGACCCAGACCCCAAACCCAAACTCAGTCCTCAGCCCCAGCCCCAGACTCCAATCTCCGGACCCAGACCCCAGGGTTTCTTTTTGGGTGATGGAAATATTCTAGCATTAGAGAGTGGTAACCGATGCACAACTTTGTGAATGAACTAAAATCCACTCAATTACACATTTTATGAGAGTGGATTTTATGGTATGCAAATTGTACTTCAATAAAAAGTTCTAAATTTGATTTGGGGGATGGTTGAACAACTCTGAAGATACTACAAACTTTTGAAGGCACACTTTACATGGGTGAATTGTATGGTATGTGAGTTGTCTCAGTTGTTATTAAAAAATAAATACAGGGTCACCTGGGCGGCTTAGGTGATGCTTAAGTCAGTTAAGCATCTGCCTTGAGCTCAGGTCATGACCTCAGGGTCCTGGGATTGAGCCCCACCTTGGGCTTCCTGCTCAGCAGGGAGCCTGTCTCTCCCTCTCCCTTTGCACCCCCCCACTTGTGCTCTCTCTCTCTCTCTCTGTCTCAAGTAAATAAAATCATCTTAAAAATTAATTAATTAGCTGATTAATTAATACAGACTCATGACCAGAGCTGTGCAAGAAGCCGTGGGTGCTCCTCATCCTTGGCTCCAGGTAGAGCGAAGGCCCTGGGACTGGAATGAGTCTGACATGTTTGAAGGAAGGTGATGAGGCCTGTTGGCCAGAGCCCCCAGGGTAAAGGGAGAAGGGAGGGCAGGCACTGGAGAGTGGGTTCAGGGCTTCTCATGCCATGTGCTTGATGACTGTGTCCTCCGAAGTTCACGTGCTGAGCCCCTGACCCCAGCACCTCCGAATGTGACTGTGTTTAGAGATCGGGTCCTCAAGGTAAATGAAGCCCGGTGAGTGGGTCCTGATCCAGCATGACTGGTGTCTTCACAAGAAGAGGGGATTAGGGCACACACACTCACAGAGGCATCACCGTGTGAAGACACAGGGAGACGACAGCCGTCGACCAGCCAAGGACAGAAGCCTCGGGAGAGACCAGCGCTGCCAACACTTGAATGCAGATTTCCACCCCCAGAGCAGTGAGGAAACACATTCTGTGGTTTAAGCCGCCAGCTCCGTGGCCTTTGTCACAGCAGCCCGAGCAGGCCAGACCAGTGGTGACGGAGTGAAGACAGCAAATCTGAGTCTGTTTGGGACCTGCTGACCGATGTGGAGGATGAGGGAGAGGAACAGGTGATGTGGCTTTGAGACTGCTCTTTGACACCTGGTGGGCGGTGCTGTGTCAGGTCAGACAGGCCCGGCTTGGAGCCGGTGATGTCCCCTGTGGGTCCGCCAAGGGCCATGCCCGTGAGGCTGTACATGCTGCCGTGGGGGGCTGCAGCCGGCCTGGGGGCCCAGGGATCTGGGGCAGGGGCCCAGGAGTGCAGGCCCCACCCGAACTCGGGGGCCGCAGCCTCTTCCACGGGCGCCTTTCCCGCGGTGGCACTCACCGAGGTCCCCTCACTGCCTACACCGCAACAGGCCAAAACAAAACCCACGAGGCTCCCTTGGGTGGGTGTCTGTGGGAGATGGTTGCTTCGACCCCATGGGTTCTGTGCACTGTGCCCGTTACGTGTCACAGGGAAGCATGTGAACCAGACGGGCAAGGGGCCTGCCCTCGGGGGTTGGGTTCACGCGAGAGGGACACTGACACAGAAATGAAAACCCACGTGTGCCCGATGGTGGTGGTGGTGGCGCCGAGGCGGAGCAGTCCATCGGGCAAGGCCAGTGGGCTGAGATGGCAGCAAGCAGGAGCCGGCCTCCAGGAGACAAGGACGAGCAAAGGCCCTAGGTGGGATGGGGTTCAGCCCGAGGGAAGAGAGGGAAATGGTGGAGCCAGGGAGACAGCCTAAGGGGGAGGGGCTGGGTGGTCCCCACCCCTGGATTGGACCCAAGAAGCTAGGGGCGTTTGCTGAAGGCAGCGCAGCCACCTTGGGGCAGGGTTACAGCTGCTTGACCTGCTGTCAACGGTGGTTTCCTAGGGATCCCTTTGGATCTGTGAGTTGGGAAGGGGGGTTGTCTATGCAGGAAAAACACAGAGATGGTCTGAGACTCTGTGGGCCCCGGGGGGTGCCGACTTTTAGAGAGAGCCAGCAGAACACAGCCCAGTGTCCCCCCCACCCCGCAGCCAGGACAGCGCCAGGCCTGTCCTCGGCGGTCCTCCAGCAGGCGGCCGCCAGCACGGAATGCGCCCTCTCACTCAGCGCCTCCCCTGGAGCCCGAGACGGCGGCACTCAGCTCCCCCGTCCTCCACGCGAACCCCGGCCAACTCAAACACGAGTCAGGGCCGTGCAGCCGCGGGCTGGGCTTTCAGCATCGCTCCCAGGCCCACCAAGCCGCCCACCCCCCAGCTCCCCTGCCGTGCCCCTGAACCCCATCACCCACCCCCCCACCCTGCAGCCCTCAGCTCCCGGAACACATCCTTCGTGGGGCCCAGACTCCTGTACTCAGCACCATGTCTCCGAGGCACACTGGGGTCCCACGGGCACACGCTTTCTCCCACCGTGTCTGTTGCAGTCATCCCTGATGGGCTTGGATGGGCCCACTCCTCTCCACCATCCTGCCCTCGTCCTGCAGGCCTCCGTCACCTCGATGGAGGAGTCTCCTTGCCACCAGCTCCACCCCCACCCTGCTGGCCAGAAACAGATCAATATAGATTATTCAGTCTGCAGAACACCGAGAGAAAAGATTGACCCCAAAACAGGATGAGTTTTTACTGATCGTATTTTTCAGAGATGGCCACGACGATGTCTTCCATCCTACATGTGCTCTTAAAGCCTTGATACTCACCCCCTGAACGTGAGTGATCTGATACTGTCTTATAAACAATAGATTACAACAGAAGCGATGCTGTGCAACTTCTGAGGCTGGGGTACTTGTGCTTAGGGCCTTGAGGCCTCCATGCTTTCAGGACCCAGGCTAGCTCAGCTCCAGAGCCAGTTGTCAGACTAGCCCACCTGCAGAGATGATATAAAGAAGCCCTGAGACTTCATGGAAAGGGAGATGTCCAGCCAGCTGCTTTAACTCCAGACATTCTCTGCCTGAAATCATAGGAACTACCCAGCTGAGCCCTCCTGAATTTCTGACCCATAGAATCCATGATAGATACTAAAATATCTAGACTGATGCTTAAGCCACAAAGTTTTGAATTGTTATGTGGTTACAGATAATTGTTTCAGAAAAGAATCAAGAATCATGTATCTCCAAAATCTTTTTTTTTATTTATTTTATTTTTTTTTTATTTATTTTTTTCAAAATCTTTATTTTCATCCATGGTGTCATGGCAATCCAATAGGGAAAGCCAGTTTTTCAATAAATGGTGTTAGGACTCTTGGATAAGCTGGGGGTGGGGGACAGACAGAATGAACTTTGACATCTACCTAGCACTACACATAAAAATGAATTCAAGCTGGATCATAGTCTTAAACATAACGTTGAAATTATAAACTTTCTAGAAGAAACAGAGAAGAGTATATTTGGACCTTGATATAAGTCCCACCAAGATTTCTTGGAGAGAACAAAGAAAGCATGAAATATTAAAAAACTGATAAATTGAAATTTATTAAAATTATGAACATTTATTTCTCAAAAACACCATTAAGAGGTTGAAAATCAAGCCATTGTCTGGGGGAAAATATCTGCAGTGAACCTATGTGAAGCTAAATTTGTACCCAGAATGCATTTTAAAAATACCTGTAAATCAATAATAAGATAATCTAATTTTTAAATGGGCAAAATATTTGAATAGACACTTCACAAAAGAAGACATATAGGGGATGCCTGGGTGGCTTGGTGGTTTAGAGCCTGTCTTTGGTCCAGGGCATGATCCTGGAGTTCCAGGATCGAGTTCCTCATCAGGCTCCCTGCATGGAGCCTGCTTCTCCCTCTGCCTGTGTCTCTGCCTCTCTCTCTCTGTGTGTGTGTGTCTCTTGTGAATAAATAAATTTTAAAAATTTTTTAAAAAGAAAACATATAAAATGGCCAATAAGCACTGAAGAAATATTCAGAATCATTAGCCATCAAGGAAATACAAACAAAAACCATAATGAGCTATCCATATACAACCATTAAAATAGCTAAAATAAAAGACTGACCCCAAAAAATATTGACTAGGCTACAGAACAACTAGAACTCTCATATATTGCTGGTGGAAGTAAAATGGTACCACCTTTATGGAAGCAGTTGACAGTTTCTTATAACATTAAACATATACCTATGTGATTCATCCATTCTACTCCTAACTACATACTCAAGGGGAAGGGAAATATACGTTGAAACATATATATTCATAGCTGCTATATCTGTAATAGCCTAAAACTGGAAACAACCCAAATGTCCATCAAGTGAATGGATAAACAAGTTTTGGCATATCTACACAAGGGAATATTACTCAGCTGTAAAAAATGACATATTGATACACTTAGGAACATGGATAAATCTCAGGATAATTATGCTGAGTTAAAGTCAGAGTTTTTGAAAGTAGGTATTGTATAACTCCATTTATTTGAAGTCCTAAAATAGGCAAAATTATTCTGCAGTGATAGAAAGCAGATCCACAGTTATGTGGGGCTGGGGCAAGTGTGACAGTGGTCGGAATTAACTGGGAAGAGGCACAGGAAACTTTACAGGACAATGAAAATGGGGTCTTGATTGGAGTTTTGGCTACACGGTTCTATATATTTGACAATATCTATTAATTGAGCATTTAAGATCTTCCATTTCAGGGATCCCTGGGTGGCGCAGCGGTTTGGCGCCTGCCTTTGGCCCAGGGCGCGATCCTGGAGACCCGGGATCGAATCCCACGTTGGGCTCCCAGTGCATGGAGCCTGCTTCTCCCTCTGCCTGTGTCTCTGCCTCTCTCTCTCTCTCTCTGTGACTATCATAAATAAATTTAAAAAATTTTTAAAAAAAGATCTTCCATTTCACTGCATAAAAATTCTACCTCGATAAAATAATTTAGAACAAAAAGTGAAATGCCCAATTTATGTTAAGTGGGTTAAAATAACATTGCTTGCTATTCTAGCTCCTTTGCCTTTCTGCATTAATTTTAGAATAACTTTAACCATATCTACAAAAAATCTTGCAGGAATTCTGGTATTTTTATGTAAATTGATAGGAATAGCAACTATGTATCAAGATGAGGAGAACTGACATCTTTACAATTTTGAGTCTTCCAATCCATGAACATGGTATGTCACTCCTTTTGTTTAGATTTTCTTTCATTTCTCATCTGTATTCTGTTTTCTCAGCATGTTAATAATATTGGTGTCTTTTATTTTTAGACTTACACTAAGTATTTCATTTTTTGGAAGATTGTAAATGGTATTGTATTTATAGTTTTGGTTTCCACATGTTCATTGCTATTATATAGAAATGCAATGGATTTTTATATATTGATCTTGTACTCTGCAACCTTGCTGAAATGAGAAGAAATAGTCTACCTTATTAATATATAAAATATAATGTGTATGTGTTCTATGGCTATAGTTATTAAAACTGTATGGTATTAGCAAAGGGATACACGCATAGATCAGTGAAACAGGGTAGAGAACCCCTCAAGAAATAGATCCACATAAACATGCCCAACTGATTTTGAACAAAAGCTCAAAAGCAACTCAGTGAAGAAAGGATGAAGCAAACATTGTTGGAACAATTAGACATCCCTAGGCAAAAAAGAGACTCAACCTAAATCATGTACCTTATATAAAAAATACTTCAAAATAAAATTGTGGACTTAAATTTAAAATTAAAACTATAGGGATGCCTGAGTGGCTCAGTGGTTGAGTGTCTGCCTTCGGCTCAAGGCATGATCCCATGTCCGGGGATCAAGTCCCACATCAGGCTCCCTGTGGGGAGCCTGCTTCTCCCTCTGTCTGTGTCTCTGCCTCTCTCTCTTTGTATCTCTCATAAATAAATAAATAAATAAATAAAATCTTTTTAAAAAAATTATCAATTGGACTCCATCAAAATTTAAAACTTTTCTCAGCAAAAGAGCCCCTGTTAAAAGGATGAAAAGATAGACTATAGTCTAGGCAAAAATATTCACAAGTAATATATCCAATAGACTACTATCTAGAATATACAAAGGAGGGATCCCTGGGTGGCGCAGCGGTTTGGCGCCTGCCTTTGGCCCAGGGCGCGATCCTGGAGACCCGGGATCGAGTCCCACGTCGGGCTCCCGGTGCATGGAGCCTGCTTCTCCCTCTGCCTGTGTCTCTGCCTCTCTCTCTCTCTCTCTACATCTCTATGAATAAATAAATAAAATCTTTTAAAAAATAACTAATCTAATTAGAACACAAGCAAAAGACATGAATAGACATCTCACCAAGGAGGATATACAAATGGCAAATAAGCCCACGAAAAGCACATCATTAGCCATGAGGGAAATGCAAATTAAAACCACAGTGAAATATCATTACACGCTGAAGAATAGGGGGCAAAGTGATGGTGCCAACTGCTGGTGAGGATGCAGAGAAACCGAATCATTCCTACATGGATGCTGAGAATGGAAATGGTTCAACCACTCTAGAAAATAGTTTGGCAGTGTCTTAAATACCGAAACTTGCAATTATCATAGGCTAGCATGCCTGGGCATTTCTCCCAGAGAAATGAAAACTATGTTCACACGAAGACCCACACATGAACGTTCACAGCAGCTATATTCGTAACAGCTAGAATCTGAAAACAACTCAGACATCCTTCAACAGGTGAATGGCTCAAAAATCCTCAGTATGTCCATACGACGGAATACTACTCAGCAGTAAAAAACGAAGGAGCTGCGTACACACACAGCAAGCTGATGAATCTCCAGATGATTAAGCCAAGTGAAAAAAGCCAATGCCCAAATACCATAAACTATATGATCCCATTGATGTGACGTTCATAAAAAGACAACATTATAGAGATGGAAGCTCCTAGGAATTAAGGGGGGGTGGATTGTGATATATAATATTGTTTTGCAAGATGTTACAATGGGGGAAACTAGGTGAATGAGATCTCGCTGTATTATTTCTTACAATTCCACCTGAAAATAAGTTTAATTGAAGATACATGTGAACTCTGATGACTGGCTTGCTCATATGGCCATCCTCGGGGTGAGAGGAGAGCAAATCTGTGAGGACATGAGCACAGCCAGTGCAGCCCAAGGCTTCCTGGGCCCAGCGTGCCCTTGGCCCCTTGCCATGGGGCCTCACCACCCAAGGCTGTGATATCCTACAGGCGACCTTTGTCTGTCCCGTACTCCACATCCACAGCATCTGTGTGCCTCTGTCTTTCATGAGTCTCAAAAAGCATCAGCTATTAAAGACATTCTCTATGCCAGGGACAAGGCCGGGCAGCCAAACAGCTACAGTCCTGTGGGTGAGCTCCCCCCAGGGAGCTTCTCCAGTGACCTCGTGGGGCTGGGGAAGAGCACATCTGTGGATCGGACTGATGGCTTCTGCCCAATGCCACCCTACTCCCAACAGTGGCCTGCCTGGTGTGGGGGAAAGGGGGCACTGGGACTGGAGTTTGCTGGGTCGAGACGGGGGCCGTGGGGGGACTCGAGCACACTTGTCCCTCATAACTCTAGCTATTTCCAGTCCCCTTCCTCTCCTAGTAATGACACAGCCTACCAACACACTGAGGGTCTCTGTTCTCATATCCTCCTCCCAGACCACCACTCCTTGCTTCGTTTACCCATCTCCCCTCTGGAATCGCCTTGAGCTGTACGAGTATTTGGAAAAGCCTAGAACACCATCCATCACCACTCTGGCACCAAGACCACCGCTGTCGGCCTCTCTCCATTCTTGGCGTCCTCCCACTCCTTGTCACAGTTGTCTCCTCTCTGGAGTTCCGGGAGGCCCTGCCTGCATCCCTCCCCCAAACAGGCTCCCTTGTCACGTCCTGGTGTCCGTCAGTCTGGAGCCCAGGCATCTCTGTACGTGAATGCCCCTTGGCCCTGACTCTCCCACTCAGCCCTCGCTGAGAGCATCTGCTGTGCCAACTCCTGGGAATGCTGGGATGCCAGGAGGGAGCACAGGAGGGGGCTCCCAGTCAAGACAGGGGGTGCCAAGATGAGTCACAAGGGAGGAGGCATGGAAAGTTTCTTGCCAAGTGAGGGGAGAGGAGGGAAGCTGGGGGCAGTTCCTGGGCTCAGCTTGGCAGGAGGGGTGTGGCCTGACATTGGGCCATATGGATAGAAGCCAGGAAGCTTAGGTCGTCGTGGTCCTCAGAAAGGTCTTTGAAAATGGCCCAACGTCCGGGCTGCACGCGGGAAGGCCCACAGGAGGCTGGGTGTGCGGGCCGGGGTGGCAAGCCTGGGATGAGGTGCATCTCAGGAATCTCCAGCCCCCGTCTCCTGCTGGCTCCTCTTGAGAGAAACATCAGTTCGGTTCTTTGCCTATTTGGGAACTAGGTGGTCTTTTTCTTGTTGATGGTCTGTTTTTGAGGCTCAAAATCATCTTGAATACCAGATGCAGCCAAGACAGTCCCCCTGGGTATGGATGGGGACCCTGAGGCAGGCCTGCTCCAGACCTCAGGATGGCTGGGCCCGCGGCCTGGGACAGGGATGGGAGGCCTCAGAGGTGCTCTGGTTGGACCCCAGGTCACACCGGTGCCTGTTATGGGAGTCATGGGCCCAGACCCTGGCAGGGGTCCTAGCAGAGCTTTGGATGCTGTCCTGCAGCAAAGCCCACACCTGGCATGCTGGTCCTGCTCCCAGAAGCATGCAAGTGGGGAGACCAATTCTGCAACACCCTCACAGTGCATGTTGTCACCCCCAGCTCTACAGATTTCCTTGCTTTCCCGGCCCTGATTTGGCTGCAACCCCTAGGACCCCTCTGCCCTGCTCCAGGTGGCTCCTCAGGCCTCTGTGGGCAGCATTCTATGGGGACCTGTGGCATGTTGACTCCCACCCCCACCCATGCAGTGTGAGACCCGGGAGAGAAGGCTGGCACTCACCACTTTGTCTTACCTGTGCTGCCCCGTGATTCAACTGGGCAGCGCTGGTGGCCACTGTGCGGGCAAGAGGCACGCTCTGCCTGTGGCCCGCAGCTGCCTGGGAAGTTCTGGAAGGAGGGCCAGTTTAATACATCAGCGATGTCCCCTGCCAGCAAGGCCACACGCGGCTTTCTCACCAGGCAAGAGCATGAGGCAGGACTCACCCTAGGACACGCCGGCACCTGTGGGTGGTTGGGAAGTGTCGTGACCACAAAAGTGAGCCTTATGGCAAGAGCTCGAGGGAGGGGAGTGAGTCCGAGTGACTCCTTTTCCCTAGAGGTCCCACTTCCCAGATACAGCACCCAAGTGCACCCTGGTGATGCGTCTTTGGTCTGAACGCTGGCCAGAAACACGGATGCTTGGCGGCCAAGCCCAGGCCGTCCCGAGCCACTGGCGATGTTGAAGGGCTCTCCTTCCCTGCAAAAGCTGCCCAGGCTCGGGGCTCCATCTCCCGCTGCTGTCCCATCTAGAGAAGACCCTGCCGGTGGTTCCCAGCCGCCTCAGAGGAGCACCCACGTACACACCCAGGGCTTCACTTTAAAGAGCCTCTGGAACAGGGAAGGGGCAGGCACCAACTTCAGCACAGAGCATCCTGCTGCGGAACACGGACCTTCATGCACACGTTGTCGAGCCTGGCTCTGGCCGGCCACACACCTGAGACATTTGGCCTGATCCAGCGGAAGGAGTTTGGAGGCCTCGGGTGTGTGGTGGCTGGTCTGTCTCCCACTGACGGGCGGCCTGGCGTGGCGCTGGCCTGCTGTGAGCATGCAAGGAATACCCAGTGGGGACTGGCCACCGGGAAGCAGAGAGCAGGAAGGGAGAGCCCCTGTCCTCACCCTGGAGGAGGGAACAGATGTCCCACCCAGGCCTCCCTGCCTCTCGCCTCAGCCACCTCGGCAGTGTGGCCAGGGTAGGGCACAGGGGTCCCCCACAGCCTGCAGCAGCACATGGCAGGAGAGCCTGAGTCACCAGGGACCATGGAAACCAGGTGACTGACACCTGCTCTGAGGGCCCTGGTGTATGCCTGGGCGTGACAGGCAGTGCATCCTCCCTGGGTGGTGCCAGGGCCCCATGGCCAGCCGGCATGGGGCAGGGGGCTGTGGACGGGGCAGGTGCCAAGGCCAGCAAGGGGCATGGTCTGCGTGGCTGGGTGGCAGGGGCCAGCGCCCTCCCTGCATCCTGTTTATTGGTGTGGGGGGGGGATTTCCTGTCCCGTCGTGGCCTGATGTTCAACGGCGGACCCAGGAGCAGGGGTACAGGGGGAAGCTGAGGCAGCCTTTGGAATCCCGACACTTGGCCTTGTCTGGTGGGGAGGCAGGTTCAGGGAAGGGACGCGAAGCTTCACTCCAGCCCAGCCGTGCTCGGGCCCCACGCTCTGCCTGCGACGAGGGGCTTACGGAGCATGAAAGCCTCCAGGACAGACACGCTGGCGCATCTCGTGCCTCCACCTGAGGCTTCGCCTGAGACCGCGGAGCTGCGGCCAAGGCCGGGCCCCACAGGGGCGCTGACACCCCGGAGGAGGTCTTGTCCGGCCCCCCAATGGCCTCGCGTGGACGCCTCGGGAGGGCCCCTGGGTCAGGCAGCTCTTCTGCGCCGGGTGCCCCCGCACTCTGGGTCCCTGTCACTCCTGCTCCTGCCCTGCGCTGCCTTCTCTCCCAGAACGCCTGAAGGGACCATGTCCCCGACGTGGCTGGAGGTCCACGCCGCCCCCCGCTGACCCTTGCTGGGGAGAGAGCCCAGGGCCCGCTGCTCCGGGTCCCCAGGTCCCCCTGTGGCTCACTGCCCAGGAGCACAGGCGCCCTTTGTAGCCTTCCGCCAGCTGCCCAGTGAATGGGGGACTCGGCGTGCACCGTGGCCCTGCCCCACTTGGAACCTTGCTCTGTCCCCTGCGACACACAGGCTGCTTTAACGGGGCTGGGCAGCGCCCTCCTGGCGGGGCAGCTGCACACTCTGCTCCGGCGGGTGAGGGAGCCATGACCCCCTCCCGTTTCTCTAACAAGGAGATCAAGAAAGGCCTCCAACAGCTCCTCGCCGCACACACACTCCCCTGGCGACAGCCACCCCCAGAGCACCCCACTCGGGCAGGCGGGAGGGGCTGCAGACCATGGGGAGGCTCCAAGGCCTGGGCCCCCAGGTGGCCCCCGCCACCCAGCGGGGCAGGGACGAGCTGTCCGAGCAGCGGACGCAGGGAGGCACCGAGCTGCAGGATGCATTGGCGGGAGCAAGTGGCCCTTCTAACTGGGAGCCCCAAGGACTAGGGACAGTGTTGGGTCTCCTCACGGGTATGGCTGAGCCAGAGCACCAGCACCAGCAGGGACCAGGGCGTGGGAGCGACGCCCACGAGCAGACAGGGGCAGGGGGCAGGAGGGCGTCCGGTCACCAAGTTGATGGAGTTCAGGGTCAGTCAGGGCTGCCCGACTTGTCAGGGGACAAGTGACACCTCTTTGCTGGGGTGAGGCTTGGGCCAGGAGGTCCTGGGTTCAGCTGTTTGGTCTCACCACGCCGCCGTGAACCTCCGCTCCTGATCTTTGCTCAGCCATGACCCCCATTCCCAGCAGGCATCGGGGCTGCCCCAGAGAGGGCCAGGTAGGTAGGGGGACGGTTGACAGAATGGGGGTGGGGAGAATGAGCTCACCTTCCAGAAGACCGAGGAACCACCCTCTGAGACCAGGGAAGCTGAGAATACCAGCAGGAGACAGGAACCACTCGACCCCGGCCCACAGCCCTGTCCACAGCCCAGCATTGCACAGAGGAGTGGGCGCTTCAGCAAGGGGACATGGGACATTGGGGTACAGTCCCCCAAAGCTGGAGGACACTGCACATAAGTGTCCAGGACAGCGTGGCTGGAGGGAAGGCAGCAGGCAGGGCTGGATGTGGAAGCTGGCGGAGCAGGTGGGGCAGGGGCAGCACTGAGGGGGGAGCACAAGCCCTCTTCTTTGTTCTTCCTCCGTCTTGGCCTGCTCTGCACACTGGTCCCATACCCAGTGACAAATTCCTGGGAGTGATTTGAAAGACACAAGCTCCACCTTGGGGGTCACTGGGGTGGACTCCATGAACCACAGCCTCAAGCCTTACTTTGGGCCTCCGCTGCCACTCCCCTCAAGGAGGGCCCCACCAGCTGCCAGGCAAGGGGAGAGAGTCACCCCCACTGCCAGGGCTCCTCCAGGGACAGTCAGGGCAAGAAGGGGCACCCCAGGGCCCCCAGTTTCTGGGATACCTGAAGTCCCAAAGGGAAGATCTGGTCTGTCTTATTCTTTCCATGCTGTCCCTCAAGTCCCCAGCTTCCAGAGGGCTCGGACCAGGGTTATGTCACTGTCCCCGGCACTCGGAGTCTGTGGCCCCGTGTGCTATCTTAGTGCAGGAAACCAGATGAGATTTCCATTTCTCCTTGGGAAGATTTCTCTCAAGTGGCTTCAGTGTGAGCTGCTATAAGGTCCTTCCTTGCGGTGCCTCTGTCCAGACAAAGGGACATGTGTCTCTCCTTTCTTATGGTGACCCTTTCCTCAGGGCCGTGGTCTGACTTCTGTGGGCAGGCGTGACCTTGCAGGTCCTTTCCCCCAATACCTCTGTGAGGGGGTCTCAGGGGTCTAATGCATGGTACCCAGCCTGCCCTCTGTCCTTGTCCTAAGATGAACAGAATGTCCTGGGGCTTTGTCACTGGTGGCCCCTGTTGCCCCTGACATCTGTGTGTCACCTGAAGCAAACCTCTGAACCCCACACCTGTTTCACTCGCCCCCCCTTTGTCCTCTCATCACCTTCACAGTGGTTTGCTGTGAGCCACCTTCCATCCTGTGTGACCACACCGACGCCCACAAGTCTGTGCAAAGGGGGAGGGAGACACCGCATGGGCTGAATGCAGTCTCTTGAGAATCCCTTAACTAAAAGAATTTTTTTTTTTTTTCTGGAAAGCATTGAGCTATTTGTAGCCCAAGTTGGTTGAACAGATTTTTCTGGGTGTAACTTATTTTTTCACTCATTAACTTCTTTTCCTTGTGAATTAAAAAGTAGCATTTTTTTTCCACGCAGGAGTGTCTTATTTACTTCTCTTTGTACCACAGCCAGCACGTCTTCCGCCTGCTGCGGAAGCAGACTCAGAGCCCACTGGGGGAGACCATGGCCCCTTAGCTGGGTTAATGCGGTGTGTCCAGGCCGGGCCCTGCCATTTGCACCCCCTCCCGATGTCACCCCTCACCCCCGGGGTTGCACTGCTCGATAAACAGGAGCTGGGTGAGGGTTTTGCTCGGCCGTCCCACTGGCAGTATCCAGGCTGGAGAAAGGGAAAGAGGCCTTATGCTGTCCTGTCTAGGAGATCGGGGGGCACGCCCCATGAACCTTCTGGCCAGGGCCAGCAGCTCGCAGTGCTGACTTCTGAAATGTCCCAGGCAGATATGTTGCCTGTCAGTCGATGGGTGCCACCACCACGAGGGTCTGAGCTAGACAGGGGGCAGCTCCAGTGTGTCTGTGGTGGGGTTTGGGGCTCTCCCCTGGACTCTGTCCTGGGAGATGAGAGCACCAGGACAAGGAGTGAGCCCCCCTTCCCCACTCCGGGCCAGCAGCCTTTGGTCATCCAGAGGCATTTCATAGAAGGCATTGACCCAGGCCTGCCTTGGACACTTTCTCTTTCCAGGGAGCGGCTCCAGTCTTCTCTCCATCAGCTGCCTTCCACGCTGCTCCACGGCTCCACTCCAGACCTCGAACACTGGTCCCTAATCCAACAGCATTTCTGTATGTAATCTTTTGGAGTGCACTTACCTTAACAAAAACAAACAAACAAAAAACAAAAACAAAAAAAAACCCGAAGACATGTTTATGTGGTACACCTTGTTATTGTCTTGTTGTCAGAATTGTGGTAAAGCCCGTGATTCTCGTACACATGCACCTCCCACCCTCTGCCCGAGCTATGCCCTGGACCCCGCAGCCCACTCCCCCCAAGACCTGCCCCAGGGCTGCCTGGAGCCCCCAAAGGGGCCCTTTGCAGGGACATATCTGCCTTATGGAGGACAGGTTCCTGCCTTCTCCTTTGTCCCCACAAGCACAGCCTTGCATGGGTCAGTTCATGCTCCATGTCCAAGTGTCAGTGTTCACTGACCAACTGAGCCATTTCTGCAACGCTCCAGGCCCCCGGAGATGGGGTTCCCGTGAGCCTGTGGAGCTGATGAAGCCTCAGAAGTCCTGTCTGTTACTCCCAGTGCCCCCTCCCTGCCCATTCTTTTATCGGCAATTCCAAATTCCCCCCAAAGCTCTAAAACTTAAAAGTGTTCAAAGCTCTGTAACCAAGGCAGACCTGAGCTGCGGTGCAGCCCTGAATTATGGCCTTTGTCTATTCCAGTTTGTGGGAATAGCTGCATTTCAGGACAAACGTCTTGACCTGTTTGATTATGAGGTGCAGCCGCAGTTCTAATGAGATACCATATAATGTATGAGATATAGGACAGATTCTGAATTCCAAACACATCTGGCCCTGAGGCTTCAGATGAGGTGTCGGGGCTGTGGAGTGTCTCCACACTGGTCACAGTTCTGGAGGTCTCAGTAGAGGGGAAATGGGCTTTTGCCACAGAATTTGGCAATGATGGCTTTTTCATTTATTGAGCAAACAAAGCTATGCTAGATGCTGGTGATTCAGAGACGGACCGGCCCACAGACCGGAGAAGGGGCACACAGGGGCTGGGGGGGAGGAGGGTTTCCTGTGAGTGGCAGGTGCAGCAGGCCATCTCCTCCTAAGGGGGCCCTTACCTAGGGAGCTGGTGACCACAGGCCTGACTGTCCCTTTTCTGTGGGACTGAAGACTCCAGATGTGCCACCTTGGGAGGGGGGAGGCCTGGGGGGAGGGCTCCAGGGAAGCCAAAGGTACCTGGGAGTGTGATAGTGACACGAGACAGGAGGCACTGGTGCTTGTGAGTCCTGCCAAGTCACTGAAGGTCTGGGCCCTCAGTTTCCCCATCTGCAGATGGGGTGCAGGCCCTGGCCCTGCTTTCAGTGCCCCCGACTGCCCTCTAGCACAGAGGGCTAGGGTTTCCCTGTCCCCCTTCTCAGGGTGGTAGCAGGTCTGGCTGTGGGTCTGCAGAGCAGAGGCTGCAGAGCTGGGGAGGGGGGTGGGACGGCGGGCAGGCTTGAGGTCAGGCCAAGTTCGGTCCCGGATGCCAGCTCAGTTACTCTTCAGAAATAATCTCAGAAAATAGGCCAGGAAAAGACAGAAGAGACAGCTGTCCAGGGGCTTGGCCTTTGCAGCTCGTCCAGGTGTGTCTCCCTCCCCGGCGGGCGCGGCCCTGAACAGGCCGAGCAGGAGGGCGGCCGGCAAGGCCTGCCCCAGGCATCGGGTCGCGGGGTGACCACCCCCTGTCCCTGGTGCGGCGCGGAGGGCTGGGCGGGGAGGGGGCTGGCGTCCCCGGAGGGCCTCGCGGAGGCAGTGTCAGAGGCCGAGGCCGCGGACCGAGGGCGAGAGCCTCCGGTGCGCGGGGGGCGCGGGGCGCGGGGGGCCGGGGGGGGGCGCGGGGGCGGGCAGCCCGGCGGGGCGGGCGGGGCCGGGGCCGGGGCTGGGGCTGGGGCCGGGGCGCTGGCGGGCGGCCAGAGGCGAGGGCGCGGCCCGGGGGCGGCGGGCGCGGGGCGGTTGGGGGGCGCCCGGGTCCCCGCCCCCGCCGGCCGCGCCGGGTCGCGCGTGGGCGCGGCGGGCGCCGATTGGCTGGCGGGCGCGCGGGCGGGGCGGGCGGCGGCGGCGCGGAGGGGCCGGTCACCCCGCAGCCGGGCCTCGGCCTCCGCCGCTCGTCGCCGCGCCCCGCCCGTCCCCCCGCCCGCGGCCACCATGAGCACGGGCCTGCGGTACAAGAGCAAGCTGGCGACCCCAGGTGAGCCCGGCGCCCGCCGCGCGCCCGCGCGCGCCTTTGTCCCCGCGCCGCCCGCCTCTCACCGTGTCTTCCTCTCTCCCCCGCCCGCCGCCCGGCCCCGGCCCCGGCCCCGACCCGACCCGACCCGACCCGGCAGAGGACAAGCAGGTACGTGCGCGCCGCCGCTCCCCGGCCTGCTGTCACCCATTGTGGCACCAGCGCCGCCGGCGCCCGAGCGCGACCCCGCCCCCGCCGGCCGTCATCCCGCCCTGTCGCGACCACCGATTGTCAGCCGGGGCAGCGCCGCCGCCGCGCCCGGAGCTCCGAGGGCGGGGAGGAGGGGGCGCGGGGCCGCCGGGGGCCTGTCCCCTGACCCTTGCAGCGCGGGCGCCCCTCCCGGGCCGGGGGGATGGGCGGGTGTCCCTCCCCCACTGATCCAGCTCCAGCGCATCCTCCCTGACCTGGCCTTAGGCCTCGCGCTGGGGGTCCTGGGAGAGGCCACAGCCGCGGCAGGCCACGGGCCAGGGGAGGGCTGTGTGTGGGTCCACGAGCCAGCACCTAGACCCGAGCAGCCCCACCCCACCCCCGTGCATCTTCTGCTGCTTCTCCCCACACACCCAGCTGAGTGGGCCCCTCTGCCGCCAGGCCTCTTCCCCAGGCTGGGAGCCTCCGGGGCCTCGCCTGAGTCATCCCTGTGCCCAGCCCTGGGTCTTCCAACCCAGTGGGTACAAATAGGCTTATGGCCTCCCAAAGGGGCTGGCCGGGTCCCCACCCTCCTGGTATGCAGGACCCGACAGGAGGCTGCTCGGGGCACCCACTGTGAAACCCAGCTGAGGCTGGGATGAAACAGAGCGGGGAGACCCTGAGAGTGGGGTGGGCAGGGATAACCAGGTGGGCAGGGGCTCCAGGGCAGCCCTACTGGGGGGCCTCTCTGGCTTGAGCTCAGCTGTGTTTGGAGGATTTTCTGGACCCGACTCTGGCACCAAGGTAGCCTCGGCAGCCCTTGTCAGGGATAGGGATTTACACAGTGGAGGGATGCTGGGTGGAACCCTGAAGTCCTGGCCCAGGGTGCGGTGGCAGCCCCAGGAGCCACCCAGCAGGCGGGTGGGGGCCAGGAGTCACTGGCTGCCAGGTGCCAGTCTCCTGGCAGGGACCTGCCCAGCCCTGGGACAGGTGAGGCTCTTGGGGAGGGGCCTCTCAACCTCACCCTGCTGGCAAGGGCTGCTTTGGGAGCCCGGGCCAGGAGCTGCCTTCCTATCAAGGCAGGTCAGACAATGCCTGAGATGCACGGACACATGCTGCCAGGCTATTGTTTGAGGGAGAGAGAGAAGGCCCGGGAGACCAGCCCCCACAGCTTCTGCTGGGCCTGCAGGCACTTGGAGTCTCCGGGCTGGGCAGCCGCTGCCCAGTGCCACACAGGGACCCCTTCCTGCCGAGGTGTGAACCCCTTCAGGCCTGTGTCTGCCCATCCTTCGCCCCACCCATCCTCTGCCCCTAGGAGCAGAGAAAGGGGGCACCATGCAGGTGGAGCAGGGAGCCCTGGGAACAAAGCCAGGGAGCCGGGTGTTTGGGGTGGGCTCCCTAGGGATCTGGGGGGCGGGGAGCTGGAAGCATGTGGCAGTTTCATTGTTAGCATCGTGGTGTTACTTGAGCTTTAGTGCATCCACCCTGTGAAAGAGGGTCTGGGGGAGCTCTGGTGGCTCCCTGTTCCCGCATCCTCTAACTCCCACCCTGTCTCAAGCAGTGGACTGGGCTCTGCTGGGCTCTGTTGGCTTTGGTGACTGCTTCCAGAGCTGACTCCAGTGATTCTAAGAATGGAAATGCCTCGAGAGTCTCAGGCACCGGGAGGAGGTGGGCGCAGCTGTGTCTATGGCTCAGGAAGCCCCGAGGAATATTTGTACTCCGTGGGGCCAGAGAGAGGGGGTGGCAGGGTCCCTTCCTTGGAGCTCCCTCAGGGAATGGGGGGATGGGGCAGGTGGGTTGGGAGCTGGGAGTGAGACTCTTGCCCTCCTGACCTGGGCCTCCTCAGAGGCCATGCAGTACCAATGGGGAAATTGAGGCAGTCTAGGAGCGATAAGCTCCCTTAGTCACTGGGCTATGCAGTGCTGAGGCTCCTTCTCAGCCTGAGGCCCAGACCCAGGGGTGTCCATCTCCGAGATGCCTGGAGCCTGAGATGCCAGCCTCTTGGGGTGGGGACTAGGCTGAGGGACCGTGTCCACAGCAGGCCTACAGGTGGAGGTTGGATGGGACTTGGCCCAGGAGCCTCCCACGGGTCAGCGTGGCAGAGGGCTGGGGCCAGTGTGGGCGCTTTCTCAGGGCGAGGACTGAGGGCCCAGCCGGGAGAGCTGAGGGGGGTGCCCTGTGGCTTCCCCCTGCACTCCTCTGGATGAAAGACTCTCCTGTTCCCAGCTGTGTGCCCACTCCTCCTCCCCAGGTGCAGTGGCTCCAGGCCCACAGCAGCATGAGTCTGGACAGATGGACAGAGGCCACTCAGCCAGGGGAGCCAAGAAGGGAGGACCAGGGTGGGGGAGAGCTGGGAGGCCGCCTCTCCCCACTGACACACAGTCCAAGGAGTATGTGTCTTCGTGCGGCATCTCCTTTCCAAGCCTCCCCCCTGCCCAGCTGGTACTGGCTGGTTCAGATTCTGGTGGAGGCCTGGAGGGAGGGTGAGGAAGGGTGTGGTGGCTCAGGAGGTGCCTGTGGGCCCCCGGGGTGGTCACAGGAGGCCAGGGCTACCCGGGCTGGAGCGCTCCAGCCAGTCCTGAGGGTCAGAGCGGCGGGGAAGCTGAGGGAGCCGAATCCGGGGAGGGGGTAAGTTCACTCCACAGGCCTCCCCAGCTACGTCTGCTCGGCGCTGGCGCGGAGTGGTCTGGGCGCAGCTGGGGCCAGGGCTGGCTGCAGCTTCGGGTCTCCAGAGGTAGGGCGGGGAGGCGCCTAGTGCTCTAAGCCACCCTCCCTCCCCCGCTTTCAGCGTCCGCCACCCCCGGGGGCAGGGGCGGTGGGTCCAGGCTGGGGAGGCGGGCTTTGCCCCCACCCAGTTCCCTCACGTCGGGCAGGAGGCCGTGCCGGTGAAGAACACCCCTGCCCCCCCGGGCACCCCCTGCACACGTCCCGGGGGGGGGGCAGCACGGGGGCGTGGCCGTGGGTAGCTGGGGCGCCGCCGGGAGGTTCCCGGGCCACCCGCGAGGACAGGACGGGTGAGCGGGCCGGTTCCCGGGGCGTGCGCCTGGGTCCCGGGAGCGTTCCCCCGGCGCCCTCTGGCGGGCGGAAGCCGCGCGGCGGCCACAACCGCGTCCCCCGGGCCCGGCCCCCGCCCCCTGCCCCCTGCCCCCGCCCCCCCCCGCGGCCGGGCCCACGCGGGTGGTCGCGAGGCCCGGCCCGAGGCGGCGGGTCCCCGGCGAGGCTCCGCCCCCGCGCCCTGCGCCGCCCTGCGCGGCCCTGCCCTCCGCGGCAGCTTTCCGGTGGCTCCGCCCGCCCGCGGCCCAATTTCCAGGCAACAGTTTCCCGGCGACCGCGCGGTCCCGTCCCCCCCGCGCCGGCGCCCGCGAGGCCCCGCCTCCGGTTCGGGTGCGGGAGCGGGCGCGGGCGCGGGCGCGGGGCCTGCGGTGGCTGCGGCGCGGCGGGCGGCTGGGGCGCGGGCCCGAGGGCCCAGGCATGGCACGCACGGCCTCGGGGGGCGGCGGCACCCCGGGCGGGCGACGTCCCTTCCCTGGGCCTCGGCTCCCGCGCGCGTAGCCGGCCCGACAGCGGGGCCTCGAGGCAGCACCGCGCGGGCCCCCTGACGCCCCGCCCCGCGGGCCCGACCGCGTCCGGGTGCGGGTGCGGGTGCGAGCGCCGCGATGGACTCGCTGGCAGCGCCCCAGGACCGCCTGGTGGAGCAGCTGCTGTCGCCGCGGACCCAGGCCCAGAGGCGACTCAAGGTGTGTGCGCGCGAAGTGGGTCAGGGTGCGTGCGCCCGCGGGCCGGTCCCCAGGGCTCTGGGCCGGGCAGGGGCCGGCGGGGCCGCGGGTGGGCAGTGCGACCCGCGGGCGGGGGAGGCTCCGCGCCGCTGTCTATAAATAGCCGCGGCTCCGCCTCGGTGGCAGCAGCCAGCCACCCCCGCGGCTGGATCCCGGCCAGATGGGCCTCCCACCCCCTGGTACACTCAGGAGGGGTGAGTATTGAGGTCAGGGGCCTCTCCGGCTGGGGGGCCTTGGGTATGGCTCAGGGTCGTGGTCCTGGCGCACTCTTCCCCCCGCTGAGGGAGGACACAGCCTGTGCCTGCGGCAGCCAGACATCCTAAACTCTACACACCTTGTCAGGTCCCTGCAAAGCCCCTCGCGGAGGCTGGGGCAAGGAGGCCTGCCGCCCCCCTCGCCAGCCTTTCCAGCACCAGGCCTTTGCCCACAGGCCCTCATCCCCTTTCTGCCATTGAAACTCCCCCAACCCCCCAGGGGACTCTACCCTCTGCCGCCTCCGTGTCTGAGCCAGGTAGGGAGGGAACAGGGCATCAGACTGCCCCAGGAACCCCAGCATGCCCCTGACTTGCCCGCCCCGGCCCCCAGGATATCGACAAGCAGTACGTGGGCTTCGCCACACTGCCCAATCAGGTGCACCGGAAATCTGTGAAGAAGGGCTTCGATTTCACGCTCATGGTGGCCGGTGAGTGGGCTGGACTCCCAGGTGGGGTGGCTTGGAACGTTAGCCAGCTAGGCTCTGTCATAGGGACCTCAGACTTAACCTGACTCTTTCCCTATACCTGCCGGCAGGTGAGTCAGGCCTGGGGAAGTCCACACTGGTCCACAGCCTCTTCCTGACCGACTTGTACAAGGACCGGAAGCTGCTCAGTGCTGAGGGTGAGTGGGCCCCATGGAGCCCTGGCATTGGTTCCCCATCCCCTGCTGTGTGACCCCTCACAGGGTTCCCTTCCAGGTCCACGCCCTGCCCCCGTCTTCCCACAGCATGGGTCTCCTGTTCAGGGTCCAGGAGGAGTGGCCCAAACGCCACCATCAGGCCACGTGGCCAGGGCCAAGACACTAGAACGAATGAGAACGTGGGTCCTGGCTGCCCAGTGGGGTTGGGGCCGAGAGTTGGAGTTACCCCAGCAAACAATGCCCCAACCCCCACAGAGCGCATCAGCCAGACCGTAGAGATCCTGAAGCACACGGTGGACATTGAAGAGAAGGGAGTCAAGCTGAAGCTCACGATTGTGGACACTCCAGGCTTCGGGGACGCTGTCAACAACTCCGAGTGGTGAGGAAAGCCCAGCTGGGGGACAGTGTCTGCCTAGGCTGACCCACCTCCCTTCTGGCCTCATGGGCCCTCCTGCCTCCCTACAGCTGGAAGCCCATCACCGACTATGTGGACCAGCAGTTTGAGCAGTATTTCCGAGACGAGAGCGGCCTCAACCGCAAGAATATCCAAGACAACCGTGTGCACTGCTGCCTGTATTTCATCTCCCCTTTTGGGCATGGGTGCGTAAATGTCCTGGGAACGGGCTCGGGGGGCTGCCGGGCTCCACAGATCCCCACGGCTGTCCCGGCCACCGCCTGTCCACTGTCGGTGCACTCACAACCACGAACCCCGCCCAGCCCAGCCCAGCCTCTCCCCAGGACCCTGCCACCCCCACCATGCCCCTCTCTACCCCTGGGTGCTCTCTGTAGGCTGCGGCCCGTGGATGTGGGTTTCATGAAGGCTCTGCACGAGAAGGTGAACATTGTACCCCTCATCGCCAAAGCTGACTGTCTTGTCCCTGGCGAGATCCGGAAGCTGAAGGAGCGGGTGAGCCTGCCATGGCAGCGGGGCCTGGGCTAGGTCTCTGGGACAGAGAACACTGGGTGTGCCGATCCTGGGTGCCAGTGCCCCTGGCCCTGGGTTCCTGGCTAGCCTCAAATCTGACCGCCTTGCCCTGCCCCAGATCCGGGAGGAGATTGACAAGTTTGGTATCCACGTGTACCAGTTCCCCGAATGTGACTCTGACGAGGATGAGGACTTTAAGCAGCAAGATCGGGAACTGAAGGTGAGCAGCCTGGTGTGGCAGAGGAGGGGACTGGAGGTCAGTTTACACGGGCAGGCCAGGCATCCCCGTCCAGCCCAGTGGGGACAGGAGTTTTTTGTCTGGGCACTAGGGCCTCTTCACCCAGAGCTTGGGGTAGGGGGCACAGTCACCCATGTCCCCACTGGCTTGTGCAGTCTGGGCCCACGTGGTTCATGTATCACGGAGCACTCACCGGGACCCAAAGGCATGGTGCTGACCCGGCCTCCACCCAGACCCTCCTTCTCAGTCTTCTTCCAAGGGGTCACCAGCAGAAAGGTCTGGCGTGGGGCCTGGTGGCCAGAAGCCTGCCCATGCCCTGGCTCCCAGAATTCTGAGCTCCAGAGGGTGGTTGTGGCTCTGGGTGCCCCAGGATCTAGAGTGGCAATACCAAACCCAAGACGTGGGACAGGTGGCTCCATGACAGGAGGCAGGGGTGGGGGGGACCTTGGCTCCAGCCAAAGTCAGCTTCACTAACAGGAGGCATGGGGTCAGCTCTGGGGAGGGATGTAGGGAAGGTAGCTGGATGGAGCAGTTCCTCCAAAGGGGTGGTATCGGAAGGGGGGATATGCCTGGTTGGGCACAGCCTGGCAGAGGCCTCTGGGGTATGAGCTGTGCTAGCTCAGGCTTCAGAGAAGCCAAAAGAATTGAGCAACTCCAGGGTCTCCTCTGGGAGAGGCTGTTGATGATGTTGCTGGAAGGGCCAATCAGGTGCTGAGTGCCCATGCCCCTCTTCAGCCCACCCCACACTCATGCTAACTGGGCGTGAACCCTTGTACCTGCCTGCCCTCCCCAGGAGAGCGCGCCCTTCGCAGTTATCGGCAGCAACACAGTGGTGGAGGCCAAGGGGCAGCGAGTCCGGGGGCGACTGTACCCCTGGGGGATCGTGGAGGGTGAGTTCAGGCATGGGCATGGCAAAGGGGGTGGGAAGGCTCCCTTGGGCCTGCACCCACCCACCACCCACTCCTGCCCCACAGTGGAGAACCAGGCACACTGCGACTTCGTGAAGCTGCGCAACATGCTCATCCGCACACACATGCATGATCTCAAGGACGTGACGTGCGACGTGCACTATGAGAACTACCGTGCACACTGCATCCAGCAGATGACCAGGTGCGAGGCCCTGACCCACACCTGGATCATGTGCCTCATGGCCCCAGCCATGTCTCCCTAACAGAGGGCTGGCCCCTGCTGCCCACCCAGACCTGAGCTTTGCCCCAACCCCATCCCAGATAGGCCCCCACTGTGCATCTTGTCTTCCCAGACCCAGCTCAGCAGTGTGGGAGCTCAGAAAGGGAGGGAGGGCCTTAGTTGTGTGGAGGGTGTCAGACAAACTCTGTCCCTCTTGTCTACCCCACAGCAAACTGACCCAGGACAGCCGCATGGAGAGCCCCATCCCCATCCTGCCACTGCCTACCCCCGATGCTGAGACAGAAAAGCTCATCAGGATGAAGGATGAGGAGGTTAGTAGGGCTGCAGGGAAGGAGCAGGGGCTGGTGGAGGTCGAGGGTTTGGGGCTGCTGATCAGGCCTCTCCTGTCACGGTTTTCACGCCATCTTCCACTGTTCTGGCCTCACCTCCAGCTAAGGCGCATGCAGGAGATGCTGCAGAAGATGAAGCAGCAAATGCAAGACCAGTGACCCCGACCCAGCCCCACATCGCCATGGATAGACTGCCAGTTTCCAGGCTGGCCCTTCCCATCCCTGGACCCCAACTGGCCTGGACTTGACCCTGGAATCATCTGGATCTCCAACAGGCCTGGGCACAACCCCAGTCCCAGAGTGACTCAGACCAGGACTGTTCCCAGCTGTTCCCGACCTGACCCAGAGACACGGGGTCACAGCCCCCAGCCCACCCTAACTTATTCTCAGCATCAGTCCCTCCCCTCATTTGTATCTGCTTCCACGGGGCCAGGACAGCAGCCCCCAGGGTGGCCCCCTTTGGCCTTGGGGGAACAACAGCTAGGTTGGGCCATGACTTTCGAGATCAACCGTTGCCCTAGAAGGTCATGAACTCCAACCCCAGGCCCTACTCAGGTGGGTGGGTAAAACAAGGTGGAATAGGGGAGCAGATCCCCAGCATCCCCGGCCTATTTCCCCACCCCAGTGCTGCAGAATACACATGGGAGCCCTCATGTGCCCACTCCCTTGGGCCACCCAGCTACTGAGACCTCACTTTGTGCCGAGGTGGGCCAGGTCCTTCCTTACCTCCTCACCCCTTCACGGGGTAGCTCAGTGGGCAGGTTGGGCAACAGAAGCACTTATGATCCCTCCAGACCAAAGGAGGGCAGCCGGCTGCAGGCAAGGATTTCATGGGGCTGGTGGGGCTGGGACACCTGTGATGGCTGGTACTCCTCACCTGTGGCTGCGGCCTGGCCTGAGGGCTCCAGGAGCAGTGGGTGGTGGGCAACCTGGCAGCCCCCTAATCCCTAGACTGCCATTCCCTGCCTGTGGCTGGAGGTCCCTTCTCCCCAGAAGCACTGTTGCCCCGGGGGGTTCCCTAGCCCATGTCCCCTCCCCCAGCATGATACCTTCCCCAAACCCCATTCTCCAGTTTTGTTCAGTTGTGAATGCTGCGTCCTGTCCTGGTGACGGGAAAACAATGTTGGTGAAGTCGCACTGGTGTCAGAGTGATCCGCGGGCCCCTGGGAGCTTGTGGGGGCGGAAGCCGTCGGCCTGCGGGCCCTGGTGATAGCTCTATCTGGGGCCACAGCGCCCATTGCCTGGGCCTCAGGGTTATTTCTGGCGGGTGGCTGCGCTGTGGTGGCTTGGCGGGCCCTGGGGCCTGGCAGGGGCGGGGCGGCCTTATCGCCTGGCTCTCCAGCCCAAGCTTCGCGCTCCAGAGCCAGCCGGGTCACCATCCTCTCTCGCCATGGGCTCCGGTGAGTCTGGGGTCAGGCAGGGCCCCCGGGGCGGCCTTGAGCCGAGTGGGGTTGGAAGGCGCCGGGGTGGGGTGGGGAGATCTGGGTCGGACTTCGAGGGGACCTCTAGCCAGCGCGGGGTGACGGAGGTGGAGAAGCTTGCGGGCAGGAAGGGGCTCGGGCCTCGGGGGCTGGAGCCGGGCCCGCGCTCCCGGCGCACAGGGACCCCCCCAGGGCCCCACCAGCCGCCAGGCTCACTAGGGCGCTTCCCTTCCAGGGCCGCGCGGGGCGCTGAGCCTGCTGCTCCTGCCGCTCCTGCTCCTGGCGCCGCCGGGCCGCCGGGCCGCGGGCTGCCCCGCGCCGTGTGACTGCGCGGGGACGCGCGTGGATTGCGGGCGCCGCGGGCTGACGCGGGCCACGCTGCCCGCCGCCTTCCCGCCGGACACGACCGAGCTGGTGCTGACGGGCAACAATCTGACGGGGCTGCCGCGCGGACTGCTGGACACGCTGCCCGCACTGCGCGCCGCTCACCTGGGCGCCAACCCCTGGCGCTGCGACTGCCACCTGGTGCCGCTGCGCGCCTGGCTGGCCGGCCGGCCGGAGCGCGCGCCCTACCGCGACCTGCGCTGCGCCGCGCCCCCCGCGCTGCGCGGCCGCCTGCTGCCCTACCTGGCGGAGGAGGAGCTGCGCGCCGCCTGTCCGCCCGGCGCGCTCTGCTGGGGGGCGCTGGGGGCGCAGCTGCTGCTGCTCGGCCTCGGGCTGCTGCACGCGCTGCTGCTGCTGCTGCTGCTGTGCCGGCTGCGCAGACTCCGCGCCCGCGCCGCGCACCCCTCGCCGCTGAGCGCGCCGCTCGTGGGGCCCGGGAGGAGTCCCGAGGAGCGCTGAGCCCCGCGGGCGCCGCCCCCCGACGGGACCCTGGGCCGAGGGGCCCCCGGGCTCGACGTCCCTGCCCACGCCGCCCCCGCGGGCCCCCCACTAGCACTAGCGGGGCGAGCCCGTGCCCGGGACGCGCAGGCGGGGCCAGGGGGGACCGCAGCCCGGCCCCTGCGAGGTCCCCCGCGCCAAACTCCGGTGCACAATAAACCCTTCTCCCCGTCTGACTGGTCTCTGCGCCCCGCCACCCGGAAACTGCCCTCCGCCCAAGGGGCCACGCCACACCGTTGCACACCCAGAATAACTGCCGGCGAACACGGGCCGGTGGGCGAGGACACTCTCCCCACCACTCACTCTCACAGGCGTTCAAGTGGGAAGCGCGGAACTTGGACACCGGCCACACTGTGGGGTGGGGAGGACCCCGTGGGGGGTGGGGACAGCGTGGGGACAGTGAAGACAGTGCATAGTGAGGACACTTGGGGAGTCAGGACACTGGGGAAAATGACACAGGGACACTGGACAGTGGGGACGCTGAGAGCACTGCAGGGCAGTGTAGTTGAGAGAAGGGGAGAGGATGTCTGGAGCAGCAGTCTCTGGGGGTCGTGAGGGGCCTCCAGAAGGCTCTGAGGACTGTTCAGCGTGTGAGTGGCAGGGACCAGGCCACCCTCAGTATGGTCAGGGATGGGCTGCATGGGGAGGACGGTCCGCTGGCCCTGGAGAGCTGGGCGTCTGAGGTAGAAGCTCCCTCTCTGAGGCAGGCCCTGCAGGGGTGAGTGGGTGCCAGGGGTTTGCATGGGATCTGGAATCATGTCGTGTACTTGGCTGCCACTTCCCACAGGGAGGTGCCCCTAACTGCCCAGACCAGCCCCAGCCCCTGGTCTCCCACTGCCCCCTCCCCTGAGCCCAACACAGCACAAGCGCTCACAAGGGCTCTGGGGTGCCCAGATGAGGGCCCCACGCTTTCCTCACCATGGGAGCCCCGACCCCACCCTAGTGTGCCCCCTCCCACCCGGCTGGCCCTGTAAACAGTGAAGGCTGCTCTCTGTGGACCCTAAATGGGACCCTGACAAGAAGCCCTGGGCTTGGGCCTGGGGTGCCCAGCACAGGAAGGCTCTGGTCCCCACTGACCGGGTCGGGGAGGCTGCCGTTGACACAGGCCTTTGTCCTAGTCTTTGTGGGACAAGATGGATGGCCCTCCGGTTGGGCTGATGCTATCTCGGGGCTGCCGGTCAGACGTGAGGCAGGAGCCGCCCCCTCCTTTGTGGGCAGGTGTGGGGCATCCGGCCCATTGTGGGCTGTGGCCAACAGTCCAATCGTCCATCCGGCCTTATCACCACATCGGGGATGGTGGCCCCTTTTGTACAAATGAACTGCCACCCTCCCCACCCCCAGGGGTGGCCCAGCACACTCAGAGCCCCGGTAGGGGTCAGAGGGAATAGTCACTGTCACAGCAAGGTGCACAGGCGACCTCCTAACTCAGTCCCAGCATGGTACGGGGGAGATGTCCAGCTGCGAGGGCAGCACACGGCCTGACAGCCGGAGCTGCAGAAGCTGCTGGAGCTTCTCTGATGGAGGAGAAGGCTGGCATCACAGGTGGTCACCCCTAAGGAAGAGCTTCCTTATTCCCTGGGACTTAGGGCAGCTGAGGGCCGTGGCTTCTCCGCGAGTCTCCCTCCTTGGCCAGCTCTCGGCGACTTAGATCGGCTTCTGCCCAGGGACTAAGCGACCTCAGGCGGTGTGGCCTGGTCTCACTGGCTGACCTATTCCAGGCTGCCTGGGAGTCCCCCACCCCAACTTCTGACCCCAAGCTGACCCTGCATGCACTGACCCTGAGGCCTCCAGGGAGTGTGGGGAAGAGGACGGTCCCAGCTCAGCGCCCCTGAATGGCCCGGTGCTGGGAGGGGGAAGGTGCACCCCTACCCCCAGCTCCACAGCCCACCATGCCCCTCCCCCCGGTGTCGTCCTGCGCCTAATGGACAATACACCTGCCAAGGGGCCGCCCCCCACTGACAGCCTGGTCCTCCTTGGGGCTTCAGGCTCCTTCCGGACCGACTGAAACAAGGCGGTGGCCGCTCGAGGCGCTACCCACCCCCCACGTCCAGTCCCCAGGCTGCCGGGTCCAGGGCCCGCGCCCTGCAGCCCCCGCACTGCTACCCACCCCTGAGCAGAGCACACGGTGTTCCCGGGGAGTGCACAGCCCTGACCCCCCTCCGGCCGCCTTGGTGTCCCTGTCCGTGAAACGGGTGGGCGCTGCCTGGCCCGAGAGCCTCCGCCCCAAAACCCTCGTCCCCCTCTCCCCTCGCTCGCCACGACCCCGGGGGCCACCAGGGGGCGCTCGCGGTCCGCGAAACCCGCCCGCCCGGGGAGCGCGCGGCCGAGGTGGGCACTGGGTGCGCGGGAAGCGGGCGGCCCGGGGAGCGAGGGTCGGCCTGGCTGGCGGGCGCGGGTCGCCGAGACCGCGGACAGGTCGCACCCCAGCCCCTGCACGGGAGCAGGGAGGGGTGCGCCGAGCGGCCGCCGCCGGCCTGGGAAGGGTGCGCGCCCCGTCCGCACCCTCTCCTTCCCCCTCCCCTCCCTCTCCCTCCCCTTCCTCACCTCCGCTCTCTCCCTCCCCTTCCCCCCCCTTTACCCTCCTCTCCCTCCCTTTCCTCTCCTCCGTCTCCCCCTTCCCTCCCCTCCCTCCCCTCCCTCCCCTCCCTCTCCCCCTCTCCTCCCCCCCCTTACTCTCTTCTCCCCTCCCCTCCCCTCCCCTCCCCTCCCCTCCCCTCCCCTCCCCTCCCTGATCGCTGACAGCCCGTCAACAGGGAAGATAAGGGGCTTCTTCCGCGGGCGCAGGCGGTGTCAGCCCAGGTGCACCGTCCGCCCTCCGCCGCCTGCCTGCTCCGTAAACACTTATTGAGCTCCTGCTGTGTGCGCCGGCGGGGCTGGAAGGAGCGGCTGCGGGCGTCGGCGACGGGGAGGAGCGGGGCTCAGCCGCTCCTGCTGCGGGTGCTGGGTGGGGACCGTGGCGCGGACGCCCGGGGGAGTGGACAGAGGCTGCGCCGCCTCCCGACCGGCCTGGGGGGATGAGGGGGAGCCTGGGGAGGGGGCGGCCCCTCACTGGGCGGAGACGTGAGTGGGGCCCGCGTGGACGAGGCCCTGGGAAGGTCTGGAGGGGCCTAGGCCTTAGCCACGTTGGGGGGGGGGGGCGCACCCGCTGCCCAGACAGAGCAACAACATTGGGGTGGGTGGCGGGGCCCTGGGGGCCCATAGCTCACCGCACCGTCTGCGCCCACCCCCGGCGTTTCCGATGGAAGACAGGCAGCAGGCGATAAATCACCGGCCCCCACTCCCACCCACCCAGGCTGCCTTGGGCAAGGGGGGCTGCATGTGACAGAGACAGAGCCCCACACAGAGACAGAGACAACCACGGAGGGAGACAACGGCAGCTGGGGCTGGCCAGGTGACACTGGCCAGGTCCCTTTGCTCAAGGTGTCTGGCCTCCCACCCCAGGGGCCCCTCCACCAGTGCCATCTGGAAACCAGCTGAGAGCCACCCCACCCCAGCCGACCCCCAACAGGGAGGAGGAGGGAGCAAGGCCTTAGCAGCCATAACTCTGTCCACCCTGGAGAGCCATAAATCAGCGGGGGGCTCTCGGGAAGCACTGCCTCCTAGGCTGAGGGGGGTCTTTGGGGTCACTGGGCCTGGTGACTGGGCCTAGCCTTAGCTGTTATGTCCCTCCTCTTAAACAGCCCCTGGGGGTCCCCCAGTCCCACCTCTGTTTTTCCCCAGCACAGTCACATGCCCAGAACCACCTACACCCAGTGCTGTCTCCACTGGATGCACACTCGCGGTGCTCATCTTCTCTGTGCACAGACAGGAAATGTCTGCAGGGAATGACGTCCTGTCCTATCTGGAGAAGCCCTGGGCTGGCCCTGCTCGATCTGGGGGTCAGCAGTCCTCCCCAGAGAAGCCCTCCCAGGAGATCTGCTCTACCCCAGAGGAAATACTGTCTGTCCTTCCTTCTGTCCTGCTTCCCTGTCACCACCACCCTGCAGGGTGCTGAAGGCCAGCTGGACAAAGCGTGCTGAGAGACCAGGTGGGGACCCCTCCACGGGTGTGAACACTCCCTCCCAGGAGAGTGCTGCCAAGACCTGTGGGGTGTGCTCAGCACCCCCACTGCCCAGACCCCCAGTTCCAGCCGCTGGTCTCAGCAATCCCTGCCCCCGGAGTCCATCCTTGCAGACCACCTTTCAGGGCTCACGTGGCAGAAATAACGCCAAGGGTACACAGGAAACAAATGTCCACCATGAAGTCTCCCAAGGAGTAGTGGGAGCAGGGACGGGGGCTTCCTTCAGAGCTCTTGGATTTCCGAGCCTGAGAAGCCCTGGGCCTCGTTATGTGGACAATCCTCTGGACCCTCAGAACAAGCCTGAGTGCCCCAGCCTTGTGACATCAAACCACTCTCCCGTGTGTGTGTGTGTGTGTGTGTGTGTGTGTGTGTGTGTTGGGGGGCTCGTGGGGATGTTCAGGCTGAGGGAGCAGCACTGTGCTGCCTAGAGATGCCTGTCAGGGGAGGATAGAGAGTGCAGGGCCACGAGGTGTGCTGGGCTCAGCCTGTAGGGGGGCTCAGCCTGTAGGGGGCTCAACCTGCAGGGCACTCAACCTATAGGAAGGCTCAACCTGCAGGTGGGCTCAGCCTTTAGGGCACTCAGCCTGTAGGGGGGCTCAGCTGTAGGGGGCTTAGCCTGCAGGGCGCTCAGCCTATAGGGCACTCAACCTGTAGGGGGTTCAGTCTGTAGGGGACTCAGCCTGTAAGGGGGCTCAGCCTGTAGGGGGGCTCAACCTGTAAGAGGGTTCAGCCTGTAGGGGGGCCAGCCTGTAGGGAGCTCAGCCTGTAGGGGGGCTCAGCCTGTAAGAGGGTGCAGCCTGGGGATCCCTGGGTGGCTCAGCGGTTTAGCACCTGCCTTCGGCCCAGGGCATGATCCTGGAGACCCGGGATCAAGTCCCACATCGGGCTCCCTGCATGGAGCCTGCTTCTCCCTCCACCTGTGTCTCTGCCTCTCTCTCTCTCTCTCTCTCTCTGAGTGAATAAATAAAATCTTAAAAAAAAACAAAAACAAAAAAAAGAGGGTGCAGCCTGTAGGGAGCTCAGTGTTAGGGCAGCAAGAGCAGAAGGGCCCTAAGTGTGCAAGGGGAGTTGCCATCCAATCATTCATTGGTTCTCAAGCAATGTCCTCAGCAGTGTTCAGCCCTGCGGGCAGGCTGCTGACCACATGGGGGGAGGTATGGGGGCAGGTCCCTTGGCCCCCGACCTTCACCCAGTGGAGGCCCTCACCCTTCTCTCCACCCCTTCTGCTACATGTGTCCTTGCGGGACTTACCTCACCCTATTTAAGCATCAGACAAATTGAGGGGCTCCAGACAGGACAGACCGGCATGTGGCCAGGGGCGGGGGAAGGGTGCCAGCCTGCCTGGCTCTCCTCACCTGCCCAGTACTGTTCTTTCTGCTTCTATCCCAGTCACAGGGGACCCTGGGATCATCCCCACAAGGTCACTGTGCTCCCAGTGAGGTAAAAGAACCTTCAGAGGTGAGAGGGCTGGAGGGGTTGTGGGGTACAGGCCCCAGGAGAAGTAGAGGGTCCCATGGAAGCTGCTTCTCTTGCCCGGGGGCATGGCTAGGCCTGGTGTGCCCATCCCCAAGAGGGAGGCCGAAGCCTGCGGCTGGGGCTGGGGAAGTGAGGGTGGCTCCGGGGCCATGTGGGCATCGCCCAGGTGTTGTGCCCCTGGCCCCTGAAGCGCTCCCAGGCTTGGCCGGGGCTTCGAGGAGGTGCCACGGGGGGTGGACAGGCCACGCTCCGCCGTGCATCCGCGTGGCAATCTATGTTGATGTGACTTGTACTTAGGAGCTCGCTTTGCTCTGTGCTTTGTTTATTTAAAGATGCTCTTGAGGGATTCCAGCCAGTCTTGCAGATTCGGAGGAAAGGGCTTCTGTCTGGGTAGGGGCGGGGAGGAGCGGGCGCCCCGGGGCCGCCTGTCCCAACACGCCCGCCTGCACCCCTGTGTGCCCACTGGAGGCGCTCACGGTGTCCCGGCTGCCTCATCTCCTGCAGGAGTGCAGCTTGGGGGGCTGCACCCAGGACAGCTTGTTTGTGGGAGCCCTGGCACAAAATGCCTCACCTGTGTACCCCTTGCTCTGGAGGGTCCCGAGTGGAGGGTCCCTATTTTATGGGTCTTTCTACTGCAGATCCTTTATCTGGACCCCCCTGCTCTATAGATTTCTTCTCTGTGGATCCCCAGTATGGGAATTTCTGGTGTGAGGGGTCTCTGTTCTGGGGCTCCCTCATCTGAGGTCCTTGTTCGGTGGGTGTCTGGTCTCTGCATCTGGGGGTCCCCACTGTGGAGATCAATGATACTGTCTCTCTTCATCGGGGGTACCGTGGTTGTGCCACAGTGGGCTCCAGGACACCAGGTCAGCTCCTTCTCCCTGAGTGGGAATCCACCATCCCAGGAATCCAGGGGGCCACACTACTGACTCTGGTGGGAAGGCCAGCAGGATGAGTGGCCAGGACACGAGTGTGTCCCCAGATCATCCATGGAAGGATGCTGACAGCTAAGGCTGATCCACAGCCTCAATTCCACAAAGCTCCCAAGTCCTTGCCAGACTTCAGTGATGCTGTTAGGAGTCTACTGAGTTCCCTGAAGCTCCCCGAAGCATGCCCGCAGTCCTCACCTCACCCCTACCCCCTTCCTCAGGCCCAGGCTGCTACACCAGGATTGGTGCCAACAAAGCCTCGAGCCTGGAACCGCCCACCAGGTCCTTGTGGACAACTTGGGCATGTGGTCAGCAGGCCAGGCAGCAGGCCCGTGAAGAGCCAAGGCTGAGTTATGGCCTCACTCTTCAGCGCTGATGCTGGGGTGTGTTCAGGGGCTGCCCTGGGGGGGTGGCGTGGCTGCCTGGTGCCCCAGGGCCTCTGAGACAATCATGCCTCAAAGCAGGTGGGACCTAAGAAGGACTGAAGCACCAGCACCCAGCCCTTGTTCCCAAGCATCCTTGTCTCCCCACTTGCTTGCCCTGTGTCCTCCTTGGGCCAGCTGGTCTCCTGCTCTGCCTTTGCCTCCTCATGGTGGCCCCTCCACCATGGCCCTTCCTGAACTGTCTGGGGTGGGGGGGAGAGACCCTGCGCACACGCATGCACACACATGCATGCACACCCATGCACAAACACACATGCACAAACACACATGTGCACATGAGCATCCAGAGAGGCTTCCTTGCCTTCCTTTCCTTGGCCTGACTCCTCCGAGGGTGTGGGGGAGAGTACACCTCTGGTGGGTGGGGGGGTTCGACACAGGCTAACCATGCATGCTTCTGGGTGACATGCCCATTAAGGGTGCCTGAGCGTGCTGTGCCACCTTCTGATGTGTGAGCATACGTGTGATCATACCCCTGCGTGTGTGCCCATGTGTGTTTGTGGGTGTATCTGAGAGGCACAGTCCCACATCCCTGAGTGTGTCCACGTCCCCACATACCTGTTTATGTGTCTGTATCCCCATACCCCCATCCCTGTCCCCACACCTCTCACATGCACGTGTCCTGCTGGCCTGCTGTGCCCCCACATGCCCCCCGGCAGCCGCCCATCCCTGCCCGCCGCGCCATGTGTACACAGAGGCTTGTTTTCTCTGCCTTGCGGGCCAGGGGTGTGCTCGTAAATCGTGCAGTCGATGACACATTTATCCCTCGGGCGGCTGGCGGTGTGAATTTATGGCTGCCCCTCCCTCCCGGCTGAGGCAGGACAGGGGCCTGGACACCCCTGTCGGCAAGCACCTACAGGCCACTCGGCCAGCCAAGCTGTCATGGGGCCACCAGGGCCAGGAGGAACTCAGGAGCACTCTCAAGGTCTTGCCTGCTCCGAGACCCTGCAAGTTTAGGGCCCTTGAGGCAGACAAGAGGCTAAGAGGCTGGGTCAGCTCTGCCCGGCTGAGAGCTGGGGAGCAGGGCCTCCTAACCTGCCAGAGGCAGGGGGGCCAAGAGCCGTGCCCTCCCACTCTGCACCTCAGTCTTCCCACCTATGAAATGGGACTGTGGCTTTCATGTGCAGGACTGGAGGGGCCGCTTCCCTCGGGTGTGAAGCCAGCCCACCCACAGCTATGGGGCCTGTCGGCAGCATCAGGGTTTGGGGGAGGACCGTGTGAAAGAGTGGGGACCTTGAGGACAGCTGCACAAGGGAGGGAGGAGCAGTGGCCAGGGAAAGTCAGGGCAGGCAGCACCTCTCAGGGCACACCTTCCCTCCTCAACCTTGTAAAGATTGGGAAATTGAGGCCGGGGGCTGGGGGTCAGGCCCTCAAGACTCCAGTTCTTCCTCCCCAGTGTGCAATGCAGGGGTCCCAGGTCCAGCACCCGTTTCCTTTGTCCTGCAAAGACGCCGTGTGGGGG